>NC_063049.1:9687753-10390361 GCF_018812025.1 Megalobrama amblycephala | reverse complement strand
ATTATCCAAAATGTTTCCAACATTGTTTAAATCCAGAGAAATCAGCAATTTTAACCAGAACATGGACTGTGTCATTGCGTCGCCTGTCAGTGGTTCCCAGTTTTACTTCCATTGAAACCATGGAAACACCAAAGATGCTTTAATATATTATGTGTTTTATTAGACAGGTGAGCAACTGTTTGGATACCTTTATCGACAGAAAACTAATCATTGTTATATACCTCAACACTGTTAGTCTTATTGTTTGAATCTCTTGTTTTCTTGATTTTTACTGCGAGTACTATGTTTGTACCCAAGAGCGTATATTTGGTTTCAACTTTGGGGTGGTTGAACGTTGGTATGGTTGTATTGTATTGGGGGGGTTGTAATTGATAGATTTGAATATTGGGGGGGGGTTACCTCCCCCCCACCCCCCCACAAACTACGCCCCTGTTTGTACCTCAGAGACAACACTATTTTTGTCAAGTGGCTAACAGCATAATCAGAAAGTGCTTTATTTTTAGGAAGTAATACAGCATTTTCTCTGCCATACAATATATTTAAAAAAAATTGCATGTCATTTAGCAACACAAGTCATCCAGCTTGTATTAATATGTTATTCTAATATTGATCAAGCTTACTGCAATGTGCAACAGGTGTCTGATAGCAGCCACCGAGCGAACGCACAGAGTAACGTTATAAAATGGGTTTTAAACGCGTGCAAATGTATTTTAGTATGACTGTTTTGAGCAAGTATATGTCTCAGGCTCTCAGCCCCGCCCTGCTTCATACCACAGTAACCTTAAAAAACTTTAATACATTAGCTCATCCATGAACACGAGTCCCGTCGAATTGCTTTCCATCAGCTGTGGAGGTGAAGACGACAACTCCCATGATTCCACGCTCATTCACGGCGTCAAGCTACGCCTTTTGTTAATGTTTTGAATAAGCAACCTCTAGAGGCAAAAATTACATACTGTGCCTTTAAATAAATTAAAAGTTTCAAATTTAAGTTTCCTGACATGTAAGATAAGGGTAATAGTTGGCGGTAACGCAATACTTAAGTTACGTAATCAGATTACTTTTTCAAGTAACTAAAGTAACTTTTTAAATTTACAACAAAATATCTAAGTTACTTTTTCAAATAAGTAACGCAAGTTACTTTGTTTTCCCATTTATTGACTGACCGCTCTCCTGTCCCTATGTTGAGAGAAATAAAGCGCACAGGTGTTATGTGCGCTGTGTGAACATGATGGTTATTGTAGTCCTAGACTAAATGTGAGCATGCATTTACTTATTTCACTTACACATAAACATTCAGTATTCCTCAAAATGAATAAAAACAGTGAAATGCAATCTCATAATTTTACACAAACCTGTAATAACTATATTAAATTACACAAATATACTTTGTGTATTTGATCTCACTTTATTAACCAATGTCTTTGCTGCTGACCTTCAATGATCTAATTCAACCATAATAATAAGCAAAAATTAAAGTAAATAAGAAATAAGAGTATTGAACTTCCTTCTCCTATATTCTGTTTTTCTTTGATCCAGAATGGCAGCTCAGTTGAAAGGTTTGTTTGAGCTACTTCCTCTACTGTACAGGCGTAAATATGCATTTCCTTCAGCCTGAGGCTTATTCATTTCACTTTTGGTGTGAAAAGGCCTTAACATTTGCCAAAAATAGAACTTTTATTGTTGTTGTTAAAAAACAAACAAGCAAGCCCAGCCCAGGTGAGAAAAAGTAACGCAAAAGTAATGTAACGCATTACTTTTGATACAAAGTAACTAAGTAATCCGATTAGTTATTTTTTAGGCAGTAATGCAATATTGTAATGAATTACTTTTAAAAGTAACTTTCCCCAACACTGATAGTTAGTCTTTGTTATTACTGCTCAGAGATACCCACAGTAGCTAGTGAACAGATGTTTTATATCATTGCTGTTATTATATTTTTTGCTTGGCTGAAATGCTGGAACCTCAATCAGCATGCAGGAGAGAACTGCCAGTTTTATAGCAGTTGGGTGTAAATCATAATACATTCTAGTGTCCAGAGCATATGCTTCTTCTAAATGATAGCTTGTTTGTTAGTTGCTGTTTTATGGTCTTACTGTTCATCTCAAATTAAAGACCATGACATCATCACTTGCAGTCTTTTTATGAAAAGAATGAGGAGTATGAGGAGGGAGTATCAGTCAGTCTTTCACAACAGCACTGGGAACTCTGACTCATCGTGAATTGTGTTAAATGTGTTCAAATTATAAGACACAGTGGCCTCAAGTGTTTGGACACTTAAAAATGTCTTAATGGCACTGCATTAGATGCAAACTATCAAAGCAGGTGACACTTATTTTAAAGAAAGATAGTGAACACCGGTTTTAAATGGTTACACTATGAAGAAGTGTGAATCAAGTATCAAGTGTTTAAATATTTTTAGGGACAGTTTTTACTCTCTGTGTTTCTTTCAGAGGAGTTGCTGTGCCACACAACCCCTCAAAAGAAGCCATGTGTGGTATTTTTACTGCACAGATCCACTGGAATGAGTTTCAATAGGCCAGTGAAGTACCTGTGTGTAACAGAACACAGCACATGAAGGAAGTGATGTCACAGTTGGTGATTTATAATGTCTGACACTAACGTTGTCAGAGTGTTCTGTCAATAACATTGCATATTTTTCCATTCTTCTTACACTGTTTGAAATCCCATAGTCATTTATTATAATTATATGTGACCCTGGACCACAAAACCAGTCATAAGGGTCAATTTTTTGAAATTGAGATTTATACATCATATGCAACTGAATAAATAAGCTTCCATTGATGTATGGTTTGTTAGGATAGGACAATATTTGGCCGAGATACAACTATTTGAAAATCTGGAATCTGAGGGTGCAATATCAATATCAATATCAAAAATGTATTTACGGTAGGAAATTTTAGAAATATCTTCATGGAACATGATCTTAACTTAATATCCTTATCATTTTTGGCATAAAAGAAAAATCAATAATTTTGACCCATACAGTGTATTGTTGGCTATTGCTACAAATATAGCCGTGCGACTTATGACTGGTTTTGTGGTCCAGGGTCACATATCTGGAAAACCTTCTCTATTGTCAGACTTTCTGAGCTGTAAGAAAACTGGGAATGGAAAACGATGCAAAAAGGACCTTGCTTTAAAATTTGTTATCAGCATCAGTAAGTTACTGAAATTTTTAATTCCTGAAATATCCCTCGCATGCCACACCTTCCAATGGCAGGTGCACTTTTTACTGGCCATGAAACTGTATTTTCCATATCATTTATGAAGAAATTAACTTGCATATCGCAACATCATACACCTGTATGAGTCATTATTGGCTCTTAATGAAACTGCATTCTCACAAGTCCATGAAGAAACATTGTGCTTTCATTCCTCATATTTTGGTTTTGGTGGCTTAGTGCAAGAAATATTTCACATATGTGTTCAAGTTTTAGAGGAAAAAGGAGGAAAGAGCTTTTTTTTTTTCTTCCGTTTGAATTTTCACAACGCTTTCATCAGTGAAGATCAGACTTATGCTTATGACATGTAAACCATGTAATGTTGCAGTCCACCTACTGAAGAGTAACACACAAGAAGTCAAACTTTGTGTTAGGGCTGGACGATTATGGCCTAAAATCAAAACCTCGATTAATTGAACATTTTACCTCGATTACGATTAATGAACGATTATTTTATTTCTGATTTTTTTTTTTCTTTTTTTTTTGCCCTCATAGTTCACTGACAAGGTTTGTACTGTAAATAGCCTATGATTGACTATTAAGGTGGGATATTTTTTTTCCTGTTGAAAGAGTGACATCATAGCTCACTATCAGCAGTTATTTTATCTATGGTTTGTAACATTTCTTACAGGTTTCTGCTCGTTGTAAATCAGATAAAGATAAATTAGCACAGTACCAGTAGTGATTGCGTGTGTGAATTAGTCATACCGTCTCTCTATTAATTGTGACACTGTGGGTTGTAAATAGTTCCTTCAAAAGTAGAAAAAAATTTAAAATAGATGCTATAACTTTCGAGTTTCTAAGCTATTTTAGTGATAAATTACAGGACAGCGCTGACAACAAGTTTCTGCGTTCCTCTGTGTGCGCAGCTGTTTGTATGAGTGTTCGTGCCACATGCAGCTGCGCGAGCGCGGCATAGATATATGTATATATCTATGCGAGCGCGGTAGCTCGATATAATAATACACATCCGATCGTCTAATCGCTTGAATGTCCAAACCATAAAACAAATACAACTGACAAAGTTTAGTCAAGACGCAAGGCTCACCGCTCGCGCGCCATCACTGTGTTGAACCGGCGTTCACCTCCGTGTTTTGCTTTTATGCCACTGACTGGACTGGGCGGAGTCACGTGGCTACACACGCAGTTATGTTTTTAAGGGGGAAGTATTAACAGGATTAAAAAACCGAAATAACCGACATGGGAAAATTACGTCGGTTAGAGGTTCTGAATTTCGGTTTCGATTACTTTTCGATTAATCGTCCAGCCCTACTTTGTGTGTTTTTATTCTATTTATATATCTTTGATATGATTGCTCAGCACAGATGTCTCTTAGATTACTTGACTTGTACTGCAACATTTCTTGCAGCAGCTTTACATTAGCAAGAATTGTCAATGGGAGTTCCTGGGAGCTACACTCTAAAAAATGCTGGGTTAAAAACAACCCAAGTTGGGTTGAAAATGGACAAACCCAGCGGTTGGGTTAAATGTTTGCCCAACCTGCTGGGTAGTTTTATTTAAACCAACTATTGTTTAAAAATTGCTATATGGCTAGCTTAAAATGAACCCGAAATAGTTGGAAAATTAAAAACCATATGCAATTAGAGGCAACAATAATAGACAAAAGGTGAATGTTCATTAATAAGCTTTAATATTTTATTAATAAATTTAATAGTTTAGTAGTTTATTAATATAAATGTATTAATAAGCAATTTAATAAATGTTTATTGTTTAATAATTATTCATTGAACATTAATAAATGTTCATTTCCAACATACTTTGGGTTAATTTTAATTAAGCAATACAGTAATTTTTAAACAATAGTTAAAGGGCACCTATTATGCCCCTTTTTACAAGATGTAATATTGGTCTTGGGTGTCCCCAGAATGTATTTGTGAAGTTTCAGCACAAAATACCCCACAGTTAATTTATTATAACCATTTGAAAATGTCATTTTTGGGGCCTGTTTTAAAAAGAGCTGTTTTGGTGTGTACCACCTTAAATATAAATGAGCTGCATATCCCCGCCCTGCCTTTGGATGAGGGCGTAACTTGCATACCTATGGCAATAAACAGAGGGTAGAAGCAGAATGGCTGAGAGTGAGAGACCCGCTGTTTTGTATGGCATTCAGCCGTACATGTTTGAACCGGAATCAGACCCAGATGATGAAGAGACTCCGGCAGAAGAAACACAATTGAGAATGGAGCCGGACGTCTCTGAATGGTTATTTGATACATTTATGTACTTATAGAGTTTTAATCGCGTCCCCTTTGCAATTATGGATGTGCAACACACACACACACACACACACTGTGATAACGTTTGCGCAATTTTTTGAAACTACAAACACAAATACTGTGATAACGTTTGCTAAGTAAACATACACAGTTTTTAATACAATATCTTTAAAAAATATATATATACGTGTGGATACACACTATACAAACAAGGTTTAAATTATATACACAGACATTCTACGACGACGACAACAACTTTAGACGTTATTGAATTGGCTGACATCGACTGAAATGACTATTTGCTCAAAAAACATTAAATACACTTACTTCTTCTGGAGGTGACGTTGGATCGCGAACAGTAGGCAACGATCCACACTTGAGGATTAACTTTGAAGCAAGACCTGCTTTGAATTGACCCTCGTTCTCAAAACAGTCAGTCAAAAAATGATTCGCGCAAACATAAACGTATTTTGGAATTTTGAGTGGCGCCTTTCTTTCGTAAATAAAATCCATCCACTGCGTTTTCAGTGGCTCTGATGTCGGAAGTAAGTGAAAACTACTATGTTCATTATTACATCCCACAACAGAACACTTATGTTTCTTAGGAGACATTACCGGCTGTCGTTGAAACAATGGAGGATGATTGACAGATCACCGAGGTCGGGGTCTATGCCAAAACCAGATTGTCAGTCAAACCACGTGGGTGGGGCTTAGCGCAATTCTACGTCACAGTGAGAGCAATCTTAGAACAGGGCGTTCTGAGACAGTGCTTATGAATTATTGAGATTGTAAAAAAACCACTGGGTGGATTTTTCTCATTCTAGGGTGGTTTTGCTCACACACTGCCAACACACATTTATGGTCAAACACCATGTAAAAGTGAATTTTGCATAATAGGTGCCCTTTAAATAAAACTACCCAGCAGGTTGGGCAAACATTTAACCCTACCGCTGGGTTTTCAACCCAACTTGGGTTGTTTTTAACCCAGCATTTTTTAGAGTGTAGCTTTAGTTTGTAGTAAAATTAGTCATATGATCCAGATGCTGCTTTCTGATGTGACCACTTAAAAGGAACAAAGAACTCTCTCTGTCTGTCTCTCTCTTCCGACCTGTGTGTGTGTGTGTGTGTGTGTGTGTAAAGGGCAGTGCTTAATGACTGCTCTCATCAAACCCTCTCTTCACTCCACACATAATCACACACTCACAAGACTGTACGTTGTCGTCAGTCAGTCGGTTTGTTACGCAGGTTCGCTCTTCAAAAAGCACTGCAGCACTCGACAGGGACACACTCCATCACACGCTGCGGCCGGAAAAACACTCCTGTGATGGCTGTTTCTCACGAACTGCTCACACGTGTACCATTGAGCCTGGCCAGGCAAACACAAAACAGTGTGTATGTGTGAAGAACAGCATTCGTTCTGTCAAAGAGCCGTTTCAGGACTCTGACAGCTCGATGCTCAGTTGAGACGGCTGTGATTTCTGCAGGATCAGTGTGCTTTAGGAGAGATACCCTTATGTTTTCATCATAATCCTTTATGATCAACTCTAACAAGGTCACTTCCTCTAATGAGTCAGCCATTAAAGCCTGTAGTCAACACACACAGATGTCATCAACACACTGGACACTTGGAGAGCAAGTTCTTCTGCTGGTAATGGTACTTGATGATCTTATCGTGAATCAGGGTCTGTAAGAGCGAAAGAGAAAAATGCATAGAACATTTTCAGTGATGCCTCAATGAGATATAATGCAAATTTGTTTGGAATTTCAACCTGTTATATTACAGTGCTGTGCAGATACTGATCATTTAAAAGCCTGCTAAAATGAACAGATACCTTTATGCATCCCTAAGCAAAACGATGCATTAAATCTGATTTGATTTGTACTTAATTGTCGCTGTGTGTGTGTACTGTAAATGAGTTTTTGTTTTTTTCCCCTTCATTGTTAGAGTTTACTAAAAATTTGTGGTTACACTTTATTTTAAGGTGTCAGTTTTACAGTGTAATTATACTTTTCAAGTATTGAGTAACAATAATTAACTACATGTAGGGTTACGGTTAGGATGAGGGTTTGGTTTAGAGTTAATTGCATGTAATTATACATAATTTATAGTTATTACTACAGTAATTACATGTAACATATGTATCAATGACACTGTAAAATAAAGTGTTACCCAATTAGCTTATAATGCGTTGGATTACCAATCAAACCTTATAACCCACACACTCAGCATAACACAGCAGATTGTTTTTAATGATATAGTGATATCTTAAACTTGGTTACAAGGTCAAAGAGTTAGATGTAATGTGCCTTCTCTAAAAGTATGGGTAATGTTTGAGTTTCTGCACAAGAATAATATTAACTTTGTTAGGTGTGTGTGGTTTGCATTTGTGGAAGGTGATCAATATCTGTGTCAGTCAGTCACCTTTATTTATATAGCACTTTTTACAATGCAGATTGTGTCAAAGCAGCTTTACGGTGATAACAGGAAAATAATTTTGGCTGCACAGCAGCTCTAGAAGAAAATGGTGTCATTGTCCAGCTTAAGTAAGTTCAGTATTGATTCATTCCATTGTAAAAATCATTAATTTAGTTCATTTATTTATTCAGCAGTTCTGGAGAAAACAGTGATGTCATCGTCAATTCAGTTCGCATAGAAAAGTGTCAGTGCAGGCAGATCAAATATTTGTTGAATGTCAACTGTCCCCAACCAAGCAAGCCAGAGGGAAAAAAAAAAACTTGGGAGAAAACAGGGTGCCAGTTCTCTTCTGACCAACAACAAACAGTGCATAATTGTGATTCAGGCAGCGTTATGGGTCATAAGTCAGATTGGGATTGGAACAGTCAAAATATTTAATCCAGTTCCATCTGGTTGAAGATCGGATTCATCACGCCGGTATGGAAAACGGTTTTGTTGAGGATCTGTGCCACTGGCTGTCATATCTATGAGGCCTTCACAGGGGATAGTTGACACAATATAGCTGACATTTCAGGGATGCGTTGTTGTCGTGTCTAGGCGCAGGTCCTCCATCTGATCTGGATACGGCCCGGATCCGGCTGACTACAATAAACCTGTTTGTGTGTGTGGCGTTATTTCCAGTGAATTGTGATATTTGGTTTCCAGTTAACAGGAGTTGGTCAGTAATGTTGAGCTGGTGTTTGATTTGATAACAATTTTCTCCTTTAAACAGATTAACCTGTCCTATTTTACTCACTGAACATGTTAGTGACCATGAATGGAACAGTCCAGATACAACTTAAGCTCTGTGGACAGCATCTGTGGCATGCTTTTGATTACCAAAAAAAAATAAGAAATATAAACTGGATTGCAGGGTTGCTGTGTATAAGAAGAGAAGAGGGCCAAACACTGAACCCTGAGGCACACCTCTGAAAAGTTGATGTAATTTAAACACCCCTTCGCTCCAAGATAGGAGAGAAGAGGAGGATCTACAGGTAGGGCTCAAAACCAGTGGAGTGAAGCTTCCAAGCAGCCAAGGGTCAGGATGATACTCAGAAGTATCTGAAGGCTAGGAGATTGAGAACTGATGATTTGGATGATCTGTTGCAGCTCTCTCCAGCAACAGAGCTTCAGTTATGGATCATGTGTCTCCATTCAATGTCTTTTTTTGAAGCCTTATTAATTGTTGAGCATTTTTTCTGTGAGATGAAATATGAGACCTGATTGAACAAAACTTGTTAAAGTTTTTTTATTATTATTATTACTATTTTTTTATGAAAATGGGAGGAGACCAATTTTCCATTCTTGGGGTGGGGATACCCAAGCCTGATTAAATGTGGTGAAGAAACTTTCAGTAAGGAGTGATGTGTTGATGACATATGACCAACTTACATCAGTAATGCATAAGCAGAAGTTCCCCCACCTAGAAAAATAGTTCCGTCACAAAAGGACTAACAACTCAAACAATAAACATGTTTACTAAAGAACTCATGTGAATCCCTTGTCTGTTAGACTTCCATTGTAAGTTCATGACAGTAAATGTTTTTGGTTTTTTTCCTGAGGGGAAAGTCTGTGGAATATTGTCTGTGGTAATCATCAGCATGCCACAGATGCTGTCCATATTGTGTAAGTTCCCTGAAAAGTGTCAACGCTGTGGTTTTGTTCTGTTTGTTTAAGTATCCCAATGGGTCAACCAGAGGTGTGAGGTTGGGTTGGGAGTTGGGACCGTCTGTTTTTCTGACCGGGTGATGAGTGTTTGAAAGTCCTATTTTCCCCAACTAGTATTTCTGCAATTCCATTTAGTGATGCCAGTGATGCCGAAATTACACACCTAACCTTAAAGATGTTTTAACCTGGAATATTCCTTAAAAATTATTTTAGGTCTGATCATCACCGGTCATGATCTTTACATTCATTCACCCTTCTCTCCACTCTTCATTCTACAGAAAACTATGCAGTTAGCGGTCCTGAAGGCAAGACGGAGTCCGTGGCCACACTGCAGCCACAGCCATCCCTGAACTCCCTGCAGAGTAGCTCCCCTGGACCCAAGCGCTCTGGGAATACACTGAAGAAATGGTTGACCAGCCCTGTCCGGCGCCTCAGTCATGGCAGCAACATTAAGAAGATTCCTAGCAAACAGAAGCAAAAACGTGATGGACGCAAGAGCATTGATCTGGGGCCACCCGAACAACAGGATGACACCCTGGAAGAGGTATTGTACTTTTTTTCAACTTACTGTTAATTATTAGGGTTTTTTTATACTTCATTGAGGAAAAACTTAGAGCCATCTGATTGAATGAAATAGTAATACTATGATCTAAAATGATTACCATATTTTTATACCATGGTATTCCAAGTTATGTCAAACAATATTTTGATATATTATCATGGTATATGTCCAAAAACCATGATGGTAATCACTCTCTGAAATACAGTGGTGCTTTGTACTGTGTTTTTTGTCCTTTAGTTCTCACATGGTCAGACCAGAATATTTCTCTTATCCTTTTTCGCCATTTTGTTGTTTTGCATGAGTTGTTACATTAATTCAGCATTAAAGACCCCATGATTTTTTCTAGGTTTAACAATTTTATAGTTCATAAAGGTGCAAGCCCCACTCATATCAATTCCCTTTTTCAGCAGGAAATACTTGCACTTTTTCAAAAAGTCTTTTAGTAGAACACAATAGAATTAACATTTTAATTGCATTTAGCTACACAGTTATTCATTATTTAAGCACAATCAAAAACATGGTGACGGCTATTACATAAATCAAGACTTTTTATCAGTGAAGGTAGGACAGACTGAGCTAAATCCATAATTTGTGTACATTTCTTTATTTTCAGAATATGTTCTTATTTTTATAAGAATTCCCCAAAACAAGGTTTATTGATGATATTTTACATCTTGTCTAACAGCATGTGGTGACGGCAGACAGCAGTTTTACGTCAGAGTGTTTAATAACCCCTCCTTCATTCTCCATCACGATTTTTTTTTTACGCAACTGTGGCCGCACAGAGAAAAGTAGCCCTCTTGTTCTGTGTGCTGTATAAATGGCGTATTAAAGGGCTGCTATGGCCCCGGCAGCAGCCGTTCAGATCGGAGGGTGATGATTAGCCTGACTTTTTAAAGCTGTGTGCCATATAATGTGCTGGTACAAAAGGGCCTCTGTATGTCTGAAGCAGGGTATGTGAACCCCACCACAATGGCCCATATTAACCATATCTGCTGTCTTCCAGAGCAACAGCAAATTCTTCAACAATAATTTCAGAGCAGTTAAACTAGTGCAATAGAGCCCAATAACAAAGCAATGAAGTTCTTGAGGCTGTGCATTACGGTGGTTTCGTCAGAGTTAAACATTTTTGTAGCCATTTTGTTAGGTGTTAATTTCGCTGTAATTCATTGTCTTGTGTCGTTTATTGTTTTTATAAAATTTCAGTAATATGACACCAGCGTTCAATATACATAAAGCAAAATCTATGTAATGTAAAATAACATGCCTTTTATTCCATTAATATTATGCAGTGCAGTTTTCAAAAAAATATACTTTTAAGATTTGAAGTACACTACAAGTGCACATTAAATAGATTTAAGCACACTACATTTTCCACAAGGGGATGTACAGAATTTAACTGGGGTGTGTATGAGAACTTATGTCATTTTCACATGCACTGTGAATGTGCTTAATGACTTGTTTTTTTTTTTTTTTTTTTTTCAGAGAGTGCGTAAAGAAGAGGGAACACTCTCCAAATCTTCATCAGGAATGCACAGTGGAGGGGAGGAAGAGCCTGAGGACGAGTCACACACTCCCCTCCCTCCTCCAATGGAGATCATCAAAGACCCCTCTGCTCAGGAAGAGAAGGTACAAAGACAGAAAAGAGGGGGAGGAGCTTTGAGAAAGTGATGTCATAGGTTATTAAAGGGTTATTTCACCCAAAAATGAAAAAAAAAAAAAAAAAATCATCAGTTACGCACAGGCATGTCGTTCCAAACTCGTAAGACTTTTTCTTTTTCGAAACACAACTGAAGATATTTTAAAAGAAATCTGAGCGATTTCTGTCCCTCCATTGACAGCTACATAACTACCACTTTGAAGCTTCAAAAAGTTCATAAAGAGATTGTAAACCTAATCCATGTGAATTAAGAGGTTCAGTCCAAATTTGCTGAAGAGATTTGATTGCTTTATATGATGAACAGACTGAATTTAGGCTTTTATTCACATAGAAACATTCTGATCAGCATACTTAACGAACTCAGCGAAGCTCAATCGTACTTGCTTGATGCGTGAGAACAAACCTCATTGGTTCTCACGTGTCAAGCAAGCGTGCTTGAGCTTCTATTGATAATTGATTAATTAATAGATTAATTTTCCAGTCTTTATGAACTTTTTGAAACGTCATAGTGGTAATTGCATGAACTGTGAACGTAAGGACAGAACGATCTCAGATTTCATTAAAATATCTTCATTTGGGTTTTGAAGATGAACGAAAGTCTTACAGCTTTAGAATGACATGAGGGTGAGTAAATGATGACAGAATTTTCATCTATGGGTGAACTATCCCTTTAACGTGGCAGTAGATTCATTAAATACTGTGTCACTCATCATGTGTTCATAACTATCTCCACCTGCCTCCCTCACACTCACATACACACACACACACAGTGGCTATACTAACACTGTTTTTCCTCCCTGATGTCAGCATCGCCCATAACCGCTTGGGTGGAGGCTCCCTGTTTCAGTCAGCTAACCACAAATCCACCCTATTGTTGCAACGAAGCTTAAATTATGTAGTTGTGAAACTTTTATTGTTCAAGTCAATTCTGGCTCTTTTACACACTGTGCCTTGCCACTGCAGTAGTAATGTGTTTACGACCCATAGCTGGCTGACGGTGAATCTCACAAATAACATGTTCAAGCCTTATTTCCCCTTAAAATCAAAAGGAAAAATGTTTTTCATACAGAAATTGAAGACTGTTTTAGGACCATTGTTTTATTATTATTATTATTATTATTATTATTATTAGATTCTCTTTACTATTATCCAGTACTTTTTTAAGGTTTCCACAAAAATATTAGGCAGCACAACTGTTTTCAACAGTAATAATAATAATAATAATAAGTAATATAATAAAATAATAACAAGAACTGTTTCTTGAGCGTCAAATCATCATATTAGAATGATTTCTGAAGGATCATGTGACACTGAAGACTGGAGTAATGATGCTGAAAATTCAGCTTTGATCACAGGAATAAATAATATTTTAAAATATATTCAAATAGAAAACAGCTACTTTAAATTGTAAGAATATTTCACAATATTACTGTATTTTACTGTATCTTTGATCAAATAAATTCAGCCTCATAAGAGATTTCTTTCAAAAACAAACAATCTTACAGACTCCAAACTTTTGTGTGTACAATAAATCATATACATAACATCTTTTTACCTGTTACATTAATGAGCATTTGGGAAGAAATTATTAGTTGTCCTGAAAATAGTGTCACCATGGAAGAATTGCAATGGTCATAAATGTGGCTCCATTTTCTTTAAGCAAAATATAACTGGATGTTTTTCCTTTTGATTCTGGAGGTGAAATGTTTGGCATGTTCTTGACAGGTGTGAGATTGGCACGGCCTTTGCTTCTCTTCTCCCCAAACCAAAGCTTGATAAACTGGGCATCCTGAGCACTTCCTGTTCTGTTCTGCCTGTGCGTTCTTTCCTCCTGCTAATGTCTCTCTCCTCCTGTCCTCCTGCTGCTGTCATGTAGTCGTCTGTGCTGCTGGCTTCACGGCAGAGCTCGGCTGACGTCCCCAGCGCTGCTGAGCTTGTCAGTGCTATAGAAAAACTGGTCAAAACTAAGATGGTAAGTGTGCCACTGAACCCGATTTCCTCTCCTGGCACAAGCAGGATGATTTGATTGGCTAACCTCCTGGTTTTCCTATTTTCCTTTATGTTTCCTCTCGCTCTAAGACAATCACTAACCCTTGATCATCTATTACACTACTGAGATCATCTGCATTAGTCTCACATGCACCAATAAAATGTGAATGTGCTGTGTCTTGTTCTGTGTGACTCTGTTTATTGTTTTAATATTTCTGTACACTTGACCTCGTTTATACTGTAGGTGTAGACAAACGACCTGCTAGGATTTGTGTTGAATGTCAACATGTTAATGTGTGCTGTGTAGTGCTGTCATTGTGTTTAAGAGCATGTTTCTGTCATTGGCAATCAGCTTGATCCACTCAAAGATTCAGTTCCCATTAAAGCTGCTGTATGTAGAAAATGTCCCTATTTTCTGACGGATTCTGAAACAGGTGTGCTGAGAAATCACACTAGGGTTTGATTGGATCACATGTTAGGCCATGAGATAATTATGCTGCGCTCACGCCACCTCGTATTTACCGGAATCTTGAGATGATAACACATGATGTTATATTCGGAGCTGTTCACGTCCTAGGACTGGGAACTATGTGTTTCCATGGCACCACTATCAACGCCTAAATGAATCTACAGCGACCACGTGGTACATGTGGGAGCTTTCTGAAAACTCCCAGCTTACAAGCTGTAATTACGAGCTCTACGAGGATGTGAACGCTTTTTATGAGCCAGAATCTCGTAGTTACAGTAATTACGATACGGCGTGAATAGATCACATTTTTCCACAGTTTTGTTGCTTTAGATATGTTAGTAGCATATCTATTCTGAGTTCAGTATGCTACAAGTTAAAGGGTTAGTTCACCCAAAAAATAAAAATAATATCATTTAATTACTCACCCTCATGCCGTTCCACACCCGTAAGACCTTTGTTCATCTTCGGAACACAAATTAAGATATTTTTGTTGAAATCTCAGTGAGGCCTCTGTTGCCAGCAATGACATTTCCTCTCTCAAGATCCATTAATGTATTAAAAACATATTTAAATCAGTTCATGTGAGTACAGTGGTTCAATATTAATATTATAAAGCGACGAGAATATTTTTGGAGCTCCAAAAAAACGAAATATGGCCGGAGCGTTATGAATCGTTTGTGAAGCATTGGCGACCACAGCGAGCACCGATTTAGCTGTTGTAACGTGGTTAGTAGATGTGGGAAGAAGGAGGCGGGAACCGGCGAACGTTGAACCAAAACTTTAATTAGAAATAAACAAAGAACAAAACGAAAGTAATGCCGGCAGACCCTCGCGGACGTCTGCTGGCCACACAAACATAATAAAACATAACATAAAGTCCAGGCCTGGTCCTCTCTCGTCCTTCACGGTCGTCGCTCCTCCTTTTATGCCTCCGGAGCTCCTCCGTGAGAGACTCGAGGCCGGCGCGCCTCGCAGGTGATGCTCATTATCACTCGCGCCACCGGCCTCGCGCCGTTCCCTCACGGCTCTCGCCCGCCCTGCTCGTCACAGCCGTGATCTGGGGTTTTGTCGCAGACCTCGGTAATCTGTCTGCTACAGGACAATCCAGTCAAAAGTCATGTAGTGTGAGCTTGCCTTAAGGGAGACATACGAAATATACGGTGTCGGGAACCCTTCAGGATAAGTTTAAAAACCCCTGCAATAAGACATGAATTCTGAAAGTAAACAGCTTTGATTTAGGCCTATGTGCTTCCTTTATTAGTTCACAAGCATATGCATTCATTTGCATTGTATTCATCCTTAACTGTCATAACTTGCATAGCCTTTTGTGGTAATGAAGTAATAAAAGCCTTCCAAACTTGCCAAAGTTCTGGATATCATGGCTCACTCTGTGGCCTGGAGTGACTCTTTTCTCCTCTCTGAATCTCTTGAGCAGCTCTGATGGTGATTAAGTTTAGGGCCGTGTCGCGCATAAACCATTCGATTGCTGTTGTTTGTTCTCTCACATCAGGCCTGGCACTTCCAAATACAGACTGTCAAACTGACTGGAGTCTCTTGTATTTCTGTTTGTCTCGTCTCTATTTCTCTAGACGCTGGAACCAGGGTCATACCCAGGATTCAGCTCAGTAAACCCAGCAGAGCAAAGCCCCGTGCCACCCAGAAACCCTGAGCTGGAGCAGAAAGCCAAAGCACTGCGTGGACGAATGTAAGAGACACACACTCTACACTTATTTAGGTTGTTCTATGAGTAAATCTACAAACATTACAGGTTTGATTCCAGGTCATAGTGATCAAATCACTTGTTGATTTTGGGGACTAGTCAATTTCACACTTATAATTTAGAAGTGGGATTAGTGGGATTTACTATATTTTCAGTCCTACATACACTGACAACACGTCTACAGACAAGACAGAGCAGGTTACTTTTAATATGAAACAAAGTCTCATTTCAAATTTTGTATTTTTTTTTTTTAATTAAACCGTAAATACCATTTTGTGGCTCTTTAATGTGTCGTGACAGATCGCTGTAGCACCTCAGTTCAAGCTGCTCATGAACCGATCATCTCTTACTACTAGTTCATTTATAGCATCAAAAAAACATGTATGAACATCAGAAGGAATGTTGTTTCAAACACGGAAAGACGTCAGTACACACCATTTTTCAAGTTCAAGGCCACCGATGTTAATCTACTAACTCCCAAGACGGATTCGCCGTTATGATTGGTTAGATTGCCTGTTAATCAAACCCCCGGCGAAGGGTCATTTAAAACAAAAAATGAATTAATGTATGAAAGAATCAATCAAACTATTACCAGTACAAAAAATATTGCCAAAATATATTTTTAACAACTGTGAGTGGTTTTTATGAGACAAAAAAAAAATCTGGTTATACATACCTGGTAAAAGGCAGTTATTCGTAAAATTCATTTTATTAGTATTTTCCTCATTCATTCTCCAACACCCTTAAAAGGGAAATGTGATGTGCCTTAACTCGACACATATTTTATAGATGTTTTGTGACTGTTCAAAAATCTTTAATAACTATTTTATGTTTGTTCTGTTGTAGGTTTGTTCTGAATGAATTAATTCAGACAGAAAAAGACTACGTGAAAGACTTGGGTATTGTGGTTGAGGTAAGAACAACTTAATATCCTGACAGTATACATACAGACATCATAATACAGTGCTGTGACTAAAGGCATATTTTGGCTTTAGCATGAAAATATCATCTTAAAGCACTCTAGTGTCCTTTATCCTTCTTCATTTGACTTTGTTATGTCGGAATATATCAAAATCCATTTGCATATTCCTCATTTGTCATTACTCATTTGCATTTTCATTACATCATCAGTGTTTCAGTATTTACTCGAGTGGATGTGCAATCATCCAAGCGTTCATTTATCATCATTTACAGCCGCTGTAGACAGACATGTGCATTACTGTTGCTTTTATTGCTTTTATCAACTTTGTTTGTTTTGGGTGATGACTCATATGTATATGAAATTATTTTCTGAAGGGGTTTATGAAGAGAATAGAGGAGAAAGGAGTTCCAGATAATATGAAAGGAAAAGATAAGATTGTCTTTGGAAACATTCACCAAATCTACGACTGGCACAAAGAGTAAGTCTCACACATAAGCTTCTCTTATTGGACAGTTACTAAAATGACACTAATTCTGTGTTTCTATCGCTGGCTGTAGTTTTTTTGTTGGTGAACTGGAAAAATGTCTTGAAGATCAAGAAAAACTGCCTGAGCTGTTCAGTAAACATGTAAGTATGTGATTGACATCAGGTCTGATGCTTTAACAGTGTAAAGGCATTGCTCATGAAGTGCTTTCTGTTTCTGTGTGTAGGAGAGAAGGCTGCACATGTATGTGGTTTACTGTCAGAACAAACCCAAATCTGAATTCATCGTTGCAGAATACGATTCATACTTCGAGGTAAGACACACTTTACTGCAGGGGTGGCATATTTTTGTAGCCCAGCCTGAAAGTTGTACTGCCTTCACATGCTATCAGAATTATTGTAAATACGAGTTTTATAGTCGGAAATTGGACATGAACTCCCTCTCATGTCATATTTACTACTGGGAAACTTTGAGATAATTTTGGATACCAGAGTTTCCGAGTTGGGCATGCCATAAACTTTAAATATGGCGGAGGGGAGAACAATTCCTGCTGTTACTGCTATTCTTTATTAGTTTTCTCCACAACAGCTACATCTCCTTATCTTGTTGTTAAAGTAGTGCATATTTACGTATATATTAATAACCATTTGAAGCGTAGTTTATGTTCTATATACACAGCAAAAATAGCCTGTATTTGAATGAAATTCCAGAATTATCAGCAAACTGACTATCTTGATAGTGTGGTGAATGTTTATGTGGTTGTTAAAGAATGGGATACTACCTTTTATTCAAAATTAAATATCTTCAATACATTTTGGTTTTAATAAAATTTCCCTAAAAAATGAGAAAGCATAAACCTCTGTGATTCCTATTCTTTTCAACAACAAAGCACTTGAACCCGACAATCTCGTAATCATGACTTCAGAATTGGGAAATAGGAAATTTCAGATAACACGTGAAGGCAGTATCACCCTGGCTCCCTTGCCAAAAAAGCCAATAGCATTTTTCTATTGGCCTATGGATTATGGCAGAAAATATGACCAACAAAGGTTTATAATACTTGCATGTTTTGTTCATCAAGATCATTTTTACAAATTAACAACTTTATGAATTCTGAAGCCTAAATATAATCGGCAGAAGTAAAAAGCTAAAGTCGGGTTATAAACTAACTACACCATGGCCACATGACTTCAACGCCACATCAAGACTAAGCTTCTGAAATTTATTTTCATTAAAACAATTTGGAAATTTTGAGTGAGAAAAAGAGCGTACAAACACAATGAGGCTGTAAAAGTGGACTAGTGTGTAGTAGACTAGAGTTTTCTTCTTCGTCTTGATGGCATTTAAAGGGTTAATTCACCCAAAAATTAAAATTTATTAATCACTCACCCTCATGTCGTTTCAAACCCGTAAGACCTTCATTCATCTTCGGAACACAAATGAAGATATTTTTGATGAAATCTAAGGTGTTTTTTTTTATCCTCCATAGAAAGTAATGTAATTACCGTCATTCAAGGTCCAGAAAAGTAGTGAATAGATCGTTAAAATAGTCCATGTGACTACAGTGGTTCAACCTTAATGTTATTAAGTGACGAGAATACTTTTTGTGTGCAAAAGCAAAACGAATATAGCAACTTTATTCAACAATTTCTTCTCTATCCTGTCAATCTCGTACACAGTTGATGTAGTGAACGCAGTGCAGAGCTTTCGTGTTTACGTCTGAACGCCGACTCATTATTGGCCGGCTCCTGCGTCAGCATCACACGCATACATTGTGGTGCTCATGTGAACAGCGTCGGCCAATACTGAGATGCCGTTCAGACGTAAACACGGAAGCCTGCACTGCGTCAGCTGCATACGAGACTGACAGGGTAGAGAAGAAATTGTTGAATAAAGTCATTATTTTTTTGTTTTTGCACACAGAAAATTAAGGTTGAACCTCTGTAGTTACATGGACTATTTTAACAATGTCTTTAATACATTTCTGGACCTTGAATGATGGTAATTACGTTGCTTTCTATGGGGATTTTTAAAAAAAACTCTGGGATTTCATCAAAAATATCTCAATTTTTGTTCCGAAGATGAAAGAAGGTTTAGAACAACACGAGGGTGAGTATTTAATTAATGACAGAAATTAGATTTTTGAGTGAACCAACCCTTTAATGTCCCTGACGACCTCTGAAGTTTTTCAACCTCTGCCTTTTTCAAGACATATAAACATGAGTGGGATGTTACTGATATATTTCAAATCTGTGTTAACTACAGACCTTATTTCAAGCATTTACCAAAAACCCGTTCCAAAAACTCACTGACTTTGGGATGATGCAACCAAAAGATCAAAAACTGCCAACTTTTTTCTGGGTTTTGGACTCATTTCTGCAGCAATCTGTGAAAATCACTTCTAAAAGAAAGAATAAACAATTAATCGTCACAAGTTTTTTATATTCATGTGTCTGTTTTGGCTCACAGGGGATTCAGCAAGACGTCAACTCAAGACTAGGCATCAGTGATTTTCTCATTAAACCCATTCAGAGAATTACTAAATACCAACTTTTATTAAAGGTACAGTAGAAAAGACGTCTTTGATGCTGCAATTGATACCAGTAATAAATAACAATGTTTTATTAATGTACAATTTATTTTATTGCTTAAGGACTTCTTGAAGTACAGCATGAAGGCGGGGTTGGATTGTCAGCATATAGAGGTAAAAATAAAGTGCTCACTTGTCTTTTTAGAAAAAATGGTCAATCAAAAAATGAGCTGATTGCATTTTAGATTTTTGTAAAAAAATAAATAAGAAAGAAAGAAATTGATATTCGAAAAGTTGAAGCAGTTTTGATTCATTCCCAAAGGTCATACAGGTTTTTGTTGGTTTTCTCTTCACAGAAAGCGGTAGACCTGATGTCCCAGGTGCCCAAGCTGTGCAATGACATGATGAATCTGGGAAGACTGCAGGGATATGAGGTATTTTGAAAACAGCCTCACTTTGCTCATTCTGAAATTTCATCAAACAACGAAGTTTATTGAAAAGATTTGTCATTTGTATTTGTTATTAAATCGTCTACATTCAAAAACCTGATCATTTTTAACAGAAAAGCAAGCATAGGCTTCTGCATGCATGATTTGTTATGACGTGCAAAGAGCATGCATCTCAGTTCATCGCAATCTCACAAAGTTCCCTTATAATCAATGCAGCTGTCTACACTGCACAATGAATCATTTATTTACATTGTCTCTACGCATCATTTGTTATAATGAGAGGATCCGCGAGCATGCCGAAATATTATGGAGAAAACTGATCCTAGACCAGCAGTTATAGGCAGCTTCTCACTCTGAAAAGTAATCAGAAGGCAGGGGAGGGTTAAGCCTTGCCCAGCCTAAAGTCCGGGACACACCAAGCTGACGTCAAAGAACTAGCGGTGACGAAAGCTGACTATGTTGTTGCTCCGTCGGCTGCGTCTCAGCCAAAAAGCTGCGCTTGAACACACCAAAAAGACTACTGGCGACTGTCAACTAGCATGTGCACTCTGCCTGCGTGTAAGTAAATATCTATCTATATCTGCAGGTATCAGCAGTCTATTTTCATCATTCAAAAAGAAAAAACAAAACTAGGATTGCAGATATACAAACCAAAAACAAAGCAGCGCTAGCTTACCATTTTGAATATCAATCATGTGGATCACTTTCTTCATTCTAGTCGGCTCATATTATTATGAAAATATTTGCGCATTCAAATGCTCAGGTAAGATGACGTAAAATTATAACAGCCTTCTTTCTGTACCATCTTCTTTACTCACTTTCTTCATTTTCACTTTTATTCTCATGCACTGACTCATTTACTAAGCTGAACAGTCAATCAGAGTTCTCTCTCTGACCAACTTGCTGAATCGGCACAAAAAAAAACCAGTGCAGAACACACCGAAAAAAGCTAAGCTTAAAAACGGCCCGACGTTGCCCGACGGTAGACCATCAGCTCAGTGTGTCCCGGGCTTTATACACACTCCAGGTGTGCAGTGCAGGTCTCTGGGGTAAACTTTAACCCCTAGCAACACAAATTAACACAAACTAAAAGTCCTCCACAATTTGTGGCATCTGTTAATGTTCACTTGAATATATCAAGAGAAGTGAGTTCATTGAAACACAAACGATCTCAGACTGATGAGTTTGTATGTTTGTGCACTTCAGGGGAAGTTGACGAGTCAGGGGAAGCTCTTGCAGCAGGAGACGTTTTTTGTGACGGAGCAGGATTCTGGTGTTCTGTCCCGCAGTAAAGAGCGCAGGGTCTTCCTGTTTGAACAGATCGTCATCTTCAGCGAGCTCTTACGAAAAGGCTCGTCCACGCCAGGATACCAGTTTAAAAAGAGCATCAAGGTAACTGCATCACTGTTATTCATTGAGTTTGTTCATTGTTGCCCAAAGTTAAGATAAGATGGAACAACAGTAACAACAAACTGCAGAAGATAGCAACATTTATTTTGATATTGAGAGGAATGCATGCAGAACATAATTACATTTTCACCTAAACACCGCTCCCAGTAGTGCAGGGGCCATATTCACAAAACATTTTATCTTACCACTAAGAGTTCTCCTAAATAGCAGTAAAAGTTCTTAGCTAAGAGTTTTCTCCTAAAACCTATTCACAAAGCTGCTGAGACTAAATTTTACTAAGGAATAGACTGAAGTCTTAAGCTAAGAGTAATGGCGGGGTTGACCTCGTTGCTATGGAGTAAACACACAGTGATTGGCTGATTGGGAGGAGTCAGCGATTTAATCATAGAAATATTGTAGAATGAGGTTTCATGTTTCCACATTAAAATAATACAAATATTGCTATATTCAAATAAATAATTTTAATAAAAATGTTGCCATATTCAAATAAAGGTTTTAAAATTGGCCATAGTCAAAAAAAAATGTTACCATTGTTGCCATAAAGGTTTTAAATAGGCAAAGTGTCCCTAATTAAACTAGTATATACAGTTAATTGTCCACCTCTTGGATGTCTGCATCTCAAGAGATTGCAGAATTCAAGTGACAAATGATGTTTTATAAACAAAGTTTAGGAGAAACGCATTCAAACAGTCTATCTAATCAGTTAGAGAGGAGGAATATATACACAGACGAGAGCCAACTCACCGATAGTTACTTCAACAGTTTTCTGCAAACCTCCGCCACCCTGCTACTCACTCTTGGCTGGGGATACGAGGGAGAACTTTGGGTTTGGGCTAAATTCCAAGCTCGGAGCCCTCGATCCCCTTGGACAGCACACCAAATACGCTTATTATATATATAATAAGTTTCACAGACTTAGGAGCTAGTTTTAGCGCTAAAATGCTTATAGAGTATGTGAAATACACTTAAAGCTTAAATTAGGACTGACACGCCCATTATTTTTAAGAGTTTCTACTAAAACGGCAAGTTAGGAGCTACTTTTAGCCTTAAGATGTTTTATGAATACGGCCCTAGATGTTTGCTAACAGTATACAGCTGCAATGGTATTTCAGACTACTTTTTACACCTAAGCGAAGAACAAAAAAGAACTTGTTCTTCTTATACTTGTTGTGAGTATATCGGGGACCCTAAGACATACCCACAACTGTAGTTTAAACAAGTACAAAGACATTTTTATTGATCATCATAGCGCAGACACTGAACAAGGATGAAACTTTGTAGTATGCATGTGCTAAGTGCCTGTGTTCACACATGATATCAAATGGAGGTAGTGCATTTGGCTGTATGCATGTGCTAAGCATTTGCGTCAAAACTTAATTATACTTTGGGCTTTACTGTTTGTGAGTTCTGAAAATCACAACGCTGGTTACTTGGCTGAAGCTGATACTAACACGTGTGTGTGTGTGTGCGCACAGGTGAGCTTCCTCGGTCTGGAAGAGCATGTTGAAAACGATCCGTGTAAGTTTGTGCTGTCGTGTCGTGGGTCATCCGAACGTTTCACCCTGCAAGCGGCAAACACGGACATTAAACAGGTCTGGGTTCAGCATATCACCGATCTACTAGACTTACAGAGCAACTTCTTGTCAGGTAAGAAAACATCCATGTGAATCTTAAACGTGCTGTTAAACTCTCCTCTTGTTGAGCTATTGAAAGCATTGGTGCATCTATCTATCTACAGCTCTACAGTCACCCATTGAGTATCAGAAGGAGCGCAGCGGCTCTCAATCTCTGACCCGAAACTCCTCCAGCAGTGGGCGAATGGGTCAGTCCAACAGCAGGCCCAGCTCCACTGCGTCACTCGGAGCAGAAAAACCCACTCTGTCTGGACGGAGCTCCACCCCGTTAAAGCTATCTACCTCCAACGGTGGTCCATGCTATGACTCGGACAGATACCACAGGGTGAGGACACGGCACCTCTGCTAACATTAAACATGTGCATGCTAGAGTTTATAGTGGCTCAGAGAACACTGTGAACCCATTGATTAGTGCGATTGGTTGCGAAAATGACTGTCCATCATGTGCCCAAAAGCTGAGAAAACTTTTGCTGCAACTCACTCTAACATATTGTAGACATCTCAGAGTGGTGATGTTTTCCAGCTGCTTTTGGAATCAAATACACTGTATTATCACTTGATTTTAAACATTCTATTAAATAGTCCATCAGAGTTCGTACAGTCACTTTCACAGTAACAAAACACAAAAACCTAATTACCTTTTGAATGTTATTTTGGTCCCCCTCCTCATGTAATTGGTTTCAATTATTTATTCCTAAAAACTAGGGCTGGGACAATACATTGATTCTCGATATGGATCTGGATCAATCCTGAAATTTTCTCTCTCTAATCGATTCTGAGCTTAGTTTTAACAGCAGATGGCGCTCTAGGCTAGTTTTTAACCGCACACTCTTAAACGCTCACGAAGAAGACTGCTGGACATCCCTTGTGCGAGTCATGTAAGGCCCTGTCCCAAAATGCACCCTAAACCCTTACGGTCTACTTCTGAGTCCGCACTTTCATTTCACTTTCTAACGGGTGTTTCTAAAGCACGTATAGACCTTATGTAGCTCCGCCCCTTTTCAGCGCTGCGCTCGTTGTCTTTTGACTTCCGGTTTGTATTTCCACAGCGATCTTATGTATTTATGAATGACCTGCTCATTTTGAAATCTTCCCGGTCTACTAACATTTGTTAAGACAAATGTTTAGTCTGCTTTAAACATAACAATGCTCATGATAACTTTCATTAACTCTACAACAGGTAAATCCACTTCACCAGCTAATTATTCTTTGACAGCGATGCCATAGAAATGTACAGAAGTTCAAAGACAATATTAGAAAGATGGCAGCGCGCTTGTTTCTCTAGCGCATAAGGTCTATAGTAGTGCCATCTGCTGTTAAAAACTAAGCTCAGAATCGATTAAAGAGAGTCGCGATCCATCTGAAAATATCAGAATCACTCCAGATTCTTTGTAACGCAAATCGATATTCGCTGATTGTCCCAGCTCTACTAAAACCATTTCATAATTTATGGTAGTTTTTAAACTTTGCATTTGTTGTGAAACACAAATCTCTACTTGAATGATCTAGTGTCTGTACAAGAATATTTGCCTTACTCATCCATGATTTGTGGATGGCAATTAATTGATAAAGTACACAAGAGCGTCTACCCTGCCTGTAGTTAATTCACATATTCCAAAATGACGCTGAGGAACTGTCACAGTCCACTGGCCCATTTTGACAGCTTACTTGATAGGACATTTGTCCTCTGAAAGAAGCCTCCATTGTACACATTCCCATTAGCACATAAGTGATGTCAAAAAGATTTTTAAAGTCGCAATGAAATGGAAGTAGCAACAGATCTTTTATTCCGTATTGTGACGCACTACGACCCCACTTACTGTCAAATTAGACTTTCACACCTCATAGAGGTTAAAGTGAAATTATTGGACAGAGGATCAGGGATATTAAGCTAAAACTATGAGTATTCATAGTTTGAGTATTCATCTGACACACTCAATGCTCTCCAGTGTTTAGAAACCGGGTCTGGCGGTACCACTTTTAGCATAGCTTAGCATAGTTCATCGAATCTGATTAGACCATTAGCATCTCGCTCAAAAATGACCAAAGAGTTTCGATATTTTTCTATTTAAAACTTGACTCTTCTGTAGTAACATCGTGTACTAAGACCGATGGAAAATTAAAAGTTGCAATTTTCTATTGCAACTCTCATTCTGGCGTAATAATCAAGGAACTTTGATATTGAACTTGATATTATGCAGCGCCTCTCACAAATGTCTCCATGGTTGCAAGGCACGCTCCCTGTGCAAGCAGGGGGTCACAGGCACTGTGTAATAGCGTCTGCTGCACCCATGGTACAACAGCAAAGTTCCTTGATTATTACGCCGGAATGAGAGTATAGTTCCTAGCCATATCGGCCTAGAAATTTTTTTCAACTTTTAATTTTCCATCGGTCTTAGTACACGATGTAACTACAGAAGAGTCAAGTTTTAAATAGAAAAATATCGAAACTCTTTGGTCATTTTTGAGTGAGATGCTAATGGTCTAATCAGATTCAATGAACTATGCTAAGCTATGCTAAAAGTGGTACCGCCAGACCCGGAGATCGGCTGAATGAATTCAAAAATGGTAAAACTCAACTGTTTAACTCTATGGGAGTTGGAAAATGAGCCTATTTTCAAAAAAGAGGAGTGTTCCTTTAAGGTTTGGTTTACTGTATGCCGCATTCGTGGATGTGTTTTTTTCTTACAGCAGTTTGATGGTGTGGGCTGTAACGGATCATCGTCCTCTTTGATGGTGACTCAGGACTATAACGCACTGAAAGAGAACGAGATCTGTGTCACGCAGGGTGAGACGGTGCAGATACTGGCCACTAACCAGCAGAACATGTACCTGGTGTACCGACCCGCTAACAGCCAATCACCAGCTGCGGAGGGCTGGGTGCCGGGACACATCCTGGGCCCCCTCACTAAACCCCTCATAGACACTACTGCTGACTCAAACATCAAGTAAGTGTCAGTCAATACTAACTGGAGCTATGATTGGATTTTTTTTTTTTTTAAACTGCACGCCCGTTTTTGAACACTCCCCCCACCCCATTCTGTTGGAACTAACCCGGATGTTTCGGACCCTTTTGCACAGGAAGTTTTGATTTTCTTCTTGAGCTTTTTTTCTGGGCTAAAAGTAAAAAAAAAAAAAAACGAACAGATAAATGTTGAAAGGACTTTAGCCAAGCCACATTGTTGTTATTTTGTAGACTGAGGATTTGCGAACAGTCTTACATCAGTGTGGAAATGGACACGTCTGGACACTTATTTCAGTTGCTAACACCATTTTTATTGTTTCTTTGTTTTGTGTTGATATAATTTTTCTTTTTCTTTTTGTGTGTGTGAAAAGGAAAAAAAAAGTGAAGGCCTTCTGAAGGATTTGGCCTGTTTCTCCTGACGGAGAACATATACTGTTGTCTATGGCAATTTTTTATAGATCGTGTATTTGTTTTAATTGTATTTTTGTATAGACTCTTTTTTTGTTTGTTTTCTTCTACAGGATCACATGTTGGCTATTTACTGTAAATACTGTTGGTCTGTTTACTGTTTGTAGCACATTCCTGTAAAAAGCCTTTTGCACTATTTAAGTGAACCTTTATTAATGAAGTCAGGTTTGTGCAATAGAACTACAGTTGCAATGTTGTAGTGTAACTAATAATTTGAAATGTATTATTTTAAATATGTAAAATAAAATTTTGACATGCGCATGACTTAACAACTTAGTCAAGTAGACTGTTTGTTTTATTTTCCTTTTTAATATAAAATAACAGTGGCAAGTGAATGCTAATAGTACATTTTAAGAAATCCTTCATTGTGTTTGCAGTGTTGAAGTGGTGCATCTTATTTTTATTATGTCTTTCATTTGTTTTATTTCATAATGTAGTGTGTAGAACACTTATTTTGCTTTTGTACTAACCTCTCTGGTCCTTGACAGTAAAGGTTTGTGTGTGAATCAGTATGTGCTGTGAATAATATGAATGATTGCTGTTCTCACACAAACCATGTGTCCACCATGCTGTGAGGATGTAGATTTATACCACTCCAATTTATTATTATTATTTTTTTTTTAATGTTTTTAAAAGAAGAAGTCTCTTGTGCTCATGAAGGCTGCATTTATTTGATCAGAATTACAGTACAAAACACTAATATTGAGAAATATTATTACCATTTAAATGAACTGTTTCTATTTGAATATATTGTAAAATGTAATTTATTCCTTTGATGGTAAAGCTGAATTTTCAGCATCATTACTCCAGTCTTCAGTGTCACATGATCCTTTTAAAATTATTATAATATGCTGATTTACTGCTCAAGAAACACTTTATTTTTATCAACATTGAAAACTTTTTCAGGATTTTTTGATAAATAGAAAGTTAAAAAAAGACTTTATAACATTATAAATATCTGTTAACACTTTAGTTTAGGGTCCAATTCTCACTATTAACTAGTTGCTTATTAGCATGCATATTACTAGGATATTGGCTGTTTATTAGTACTTATGATGCACATATTAATGACTTATTCAACATGACCATATTCTACATCCCTTAATCCTACCCAACACTTAAACTTAACAACTACCTTACTAACTATTAATAAGCGGTAAATTAGGAGTTTATTAAAGCAAAAGTCATAGTTAGTAGTGAATAGTGAGAGTTGGACCCTAATCTAAAATGTGAACATTGTGGTGTCAAATCAATTAATCACATCTAACATATCGCATCTACCATAAATGTTTGTTTACATAATATGTGTGTGTGTATTTATATTATATATATATATATATATATATATATATATATATATATATATATATATATATATATATATATATATATACACACACAGTGGTGGTCAGAATTATTGGCACCCTTGGTAAATATGATCAAAGATGACTAAAAATAAATCTGCATTGTTTATCCTTTTGATCTTTAATTCATAAAATTAGCAAAAAAAATCAAACCTTTCATTGAAGGAAAATAATTGAAAGTGGGAGAAAAATCACATTATGAAATAAATGTTTTTCTCCAAAATACATTGGCCACAATTATTGGCACCCCTAGAATTTTTTATGAGTAAAATATCTCTGAAGTATATTCCCATTCATTACATTTTTTTTGCACACCAGGGTGATAATGAACATGAAACTGTCCAGTCATGACGTCCTGTTCCACAGGAATATAAACATGAGGAAACACAAAGGCCAAATTCCCTTAATCATTCATCACAATGAGTACAACCAAAGAATATAGTTCTGATGTGCAGCAAAAGATTGTTGAGCTTCACAAAATAGAAAGTGGCTGTAAGAAAATAGCTGAAGCATTGAAAATCCCCATTTCCACCATCAGGGCAATAATTAAGAAGTTCCAATCAACTAAAGATGTTACAAATCTGCCTGGATGAGGACGTGTGTCTAAATCATCCTAATGCACACTGAGGAGGAAAGTTTGAGTGGACAAAGACTCTCCAAGGATCACAGCTGGAGAATTGCAGAGATTAGTTGAGTCTTGAGTCTCAGAAAGCCTAAAAAAAATGATCAAAGAGCACCTACATCCCCACAAGTTGTTCAGGAAGGTTTCAAGAAAAATCCTCTGCTCTCATCCAGAATCAATCTCCAGCATATTCAGTTGTCAGAAACGACTGGAACTTCAAATGGGACTGGCTTCTAAGGTCAGATGAACCTAAAAAATAGCTTTTTGGCAGCAAACCCACCAGATGGGTTTGGTACACACATGGATAAAAAGTTCCCCATGCCCACGGTTAAATTTACTACTGGATCTTTAATGTTGTGGGCCTATTTTTCTGCTGGTGGTCCTGGACATCTTATTCAGATACATGGTATCATGGATTCTATCAAATACCAACAGATAAAAAATCAAAACCTGACTGCTTCTGCTAGAAATCCTATAATGGGCCGTGGATCTTCCATCAGGGCAATGATCCAAAATAAACATTAAAAAAAAAAACACAAAAATGTGTCACTGAGCACAAAATGAAGCTTCTGCCATGGCCATCTCAGTCCTCTGACCTGAACCCTAAAGAAAATGAGTGGAGTGAACTGAAGAGAAGAAGCACCATCATGGAGCTGGAATCTGAAGGATCTGTAGAGATTCTGCATGAAGGAATGATCTCTTATCTCTTGTCAGGTGTTCTCCAAACTCATCAGGCATTATAGAAGAAGACTCAGAGCTGTTATCTTGGCAAAAGGAGGTTGCAAAAAGTATTCAATAAAAGGGGTGCCAATAATTGTGGCCAATGTGTTTTGGAGAAAAACTTTTATTTCATAATGTGACTATATATATATATATATATATATATATATTAGTCACACAAACATGCATTCGTATACATACATATATACACACACACATTTATGGTAACACAAACTTTTATGTTAGATGCGATTATATAAATATTAATATATATATTTCTGACCCTAAACATTTGAACTACGTATTTAGGTATAATGCAAAATCTGATTTTCTCTGAGTACTAAGATTATACTGGTGTAATTAATATTTGGGCACACTTAAGAAAACACACTAATTCAAGCACACTTAAGCACGTCTGAATGCTGTACTTGGGTGTCAAAATACTTTTTGAGGCATCTATAAATGGAACTGGATGATGATAAAAATAGGTTAACAATACTCAGTATATTGCTGTTTGCTGTTTCTTTTTTTGGACTTCTCTTTTTCCCTCCTGAAATAATTTTCCCCTGAAGCACTTTAATTTGCTTTTCCTCGCTGTTAGATTTGCATTTCAACCAGCGTTTTTGGGTTTGACAACTTGATGTTTTGACACAACAGGAAATCTCTCTCGTGGAACACGCTTCGTGCTCGCAAGCGTGCAGAGAAGGACAGTGCGCCACTCAAAAGTGACATAAAAGTTGAGAATGGACTGCGTAAGCCAAAGGAAATTCTCAGCAGCAAGGTCACTGAGAAAGTGAGTAGGAGGATGAGGAGGTGTGTGTGTGTGTGTGTGTGTGTGGGCTGCATCCTCACCTGTGTGAAAATAAACACTGAACACATCACTCACCCCACTTGTGTTTGCCCAGTGACAGCACGACACTGACAGAAACACATGATGTTTCAAATATTAGCTTTTGTTCAATTTTTTTAAAAAGCCATTATATATATATTTTAATTAGAAAAGTTGAATGATTATGATTATAATCTGCTAACAACTGCATGACTATAAGTATATACTGTAGTACAGTACAGGCTGGGTAGGACTTTTTATTTATTTATTTATTTATTTATTTATTTATTTAGATCCCAATACTTCTCAATAAATTAATAAACATTTATTAACTTTTTTATTATCATCATTATTTTGATTTGGTAAAATACTACAGTATGAAAATGATACTGATAATGATATGAATAGTTTTTATTTTTATTGTTGTATTCCTGTCTCTTTGGCCTGGGGTTCTTTCAGACTGTAACTCCGTCTCTCTGTATTCCTGTACTGTGAGTGTGTAACATTTCTCTCTCTCAACCCGAACCACAGGAGTCCCGCAGCTCAGACGAGTCCGATTGTGAGGATGAACTAGACCCCAAAACTAGTATGGAGGTAGAGATGCTGATCTCAATGCATGCTGCCCAGTAGATTTGTAGATTTATATTTTTTATGTATTTATTTGTAGTATTATTTTTAATAAACTGAATTGAATAGTAAATAGGTACAGCTTTTGAATCTTAAAGTTAAAGAAATATGTGAACCCCTTTTACATTTTATTTGGCCTAATTTGTTGTTGGTGAGTTATTATTTTAACTAATTGTGTGGAGTGACTGGTATAAAGGGTCGTTCACACCAATAATGATAATTGTAACAATAAAGATTTATTTATCATTCATTCTATGAAAATAGTGAAGTTCACCCACAACTATAACGATAACAACATTAAGGAACGATAATTGCTGAGATCACTTTCAGAACAACTTTTTGCATCTTATGAACGATAAAAACACTGACAGCCAATCCGAATTCACCCAACTTTAAAGAGCTTGGGCATTTGAACTGTTATAGTTACGTTATAGTTATCTCTGGTGTGAACGGGCCTCAACCCTAATGAAAAGCTTTTGTAATGTTCAGGACGAAATACTAGCTTATACTGTAATCAACATCTCAGACACTATAGACCTTATTTACCAGAGAAACAAGCGCGCCGCCATCTTTATAAAATTGTCTTTGAACTTCCGCTTTGCGGTAGCTCTGTACATTTCTATGGCATCGTTGTCAAAGAATAATTCGCTGGTGAAGTGGATTTACTTGTTGTAGAGATAATGAAAGTTATCATGAGCATTGTTATGTTTAAAGCAGATGTCTTAACAAATGTCAGTAGACCCGGAGGATTTTAAAACGAGCAGTTCATTCATAAATGTAAGATCGCTGTGGAAATACAAACCGGAAGTCAAAAGACAACGAGCGCAACGCTGAAAAGGGGCGGGGCTACATAAGGTCTATAGCTGTCACATGATCTCACTGAGTACATGTTTTTTTCAGTGGCTTTAAAGTTCTTACTGGAGAAATTGTGTTCAGTTAGTGGCCAATCTGCAAAAAATCTGATAGAAGTATCATATATTTTTCTTCTTTACCTCAAATCAGGCTTTTTTGTGACTGTTCTAGAGCAGAAAGACCAGGTGATACCTCTATCAGAAAGGCGATTGGCTCCTATAACTGAAAGGCGGGACTGCAGTGTGTGTTGCCAGTCAAATAAGAGATATCTGTGTTTGATATTACTCGTTTATACATCACACTAGAAATCCAAAGTCAGTTTGAGTGCATTGGGTTTTGAAAATCACAAGCTCGGTTGTATACTCTCTTTCAGTGTATTTGGTCCAGATTCAGGATTTCACATTCTACACGATTTAGCACACTGCAGAAATTGTATCAATAGTATGGTAGTGTGCTATTCCGAACAGACAGTGGTTGAATACCAAATTGCATACTACTCTTTCTATTTTTCCCATATCTTTTATATGCAGTGTTGGGAGTATCGCATAACAAGTAATGGAAATTACATAATCAGATTACTTTTTCACGCATTACAACAAAATATCAAAGTTTCTTTTTCAAATAAGTAACGCAAGTTATTTTGTTTTCCCATGTATTGACTGACAGCTCTCCTGTCCCCATGTTAAGTGCAGAGGGCTTGTATGTGAACATGATCACTTGCATGAAAAATTCAGTATTCCTCAAAATGAATGAAAACAGTGAAATGCAATCTCTGAATACGCAATAATTAAATGTTATATTACATAAATATACTTTGTATTTAATCTCACTTTATTAACCAATGTCTTTGCTGCTGACATTTGATGATCCAATTCAATCATACTATAGGCAAATATGACTTTTTTTTTATTGCTGAAGTAAGAGTGTTAAACTTCCTTCTCCTGTATCCTATTCTTCTTTAATCCAGAATGGCAGCACAGCTGAAAGGTTTGTTTGAGCGGTGCCCTCTACTGTACAGGTGTAAAAATGCATTTCCTTCAGCCTGAGGCTTATTCATTTAACTTTTGGTGTGAAAGGGCCTTAACATTAACAACCCTTTAATAACGAAAAACAAACAAGTAAGCCCAGCCCAGGTAAGAGAAAAACAAAAACGTAGTATGCCATTTCAAATTCAGCCAGTGTCTGTCATCTCATGCGATGGTGCTGCCCTCTGCTGGCTAGTGCTGAAGTGACACAACATTAAGCTTTCCTTCAGAAACAGTGCTTTTGACCCTCTGTATGCATCTGTAACACTCATCTGTCTGTTTTGCAGTTGTTGAACCCTAATTTCATCCAAGAGGGTGAGTTTATGAATGTACAGATGCTGTGATGTTCAGTTTGTCTGTATTTTTCACTAGCAGGGTAAGATGTGGGAAGATGCCCCCATTAGACGCAATGTGCATTTACTTTTATAATATATATATATATATATATATATATATATATATATATATATATATATATATATACATACATACATACATACATACATACATACATACATATTAGTACCTGTAAAAAGTTTGAAAACATTACAATTTTTAAATGTTTTTGAAAGAAAAATGTTATTAAAAGTCTCTTATGCTTGCCAAGGCTACATTTACTTGGTAACACTTTACAATAAGGTTCATTAGTTAAACATTATTTAATGTATTATCTAACATGAACTAACCATGAGCAATACATTTGTTACTGTATTATATTTACTAATCTTCGTTAACATTAGTTAATGAAAATACAGTTGTTCAATGTTAGTTCATAGTGCATTAACTAATGTTAACAAGATTTTAAGAATGTATTAGTAAATGCTGAAATTGAACATTAACAAAGATTAATAAATGCTGTGTAAGTGCGATTCATTATTAGTTAATTTTATTAGTGTTTTTAACATACTGATTTTGTGCTCAGGTAACAATTCTTGAATAATTTAATTTGTAAAATGACGGCAGATAAAGCCGATAAGAGATTAATTTGAAATGTAAATGTATTCTGTGACATATACAGACATATGAATTTATACATATTTAATAGCCCACATCTTACCCTATATATTGTTGAGTGGTCATATGTATGTCACATGTAGCTTGTTTTAGAATTTGAATTAGCATATGTGAAATTTAATATTATTATTATGTGCTTCTTTTTATTTTTTTTATTTTTTTCAAACACAGTCCAAGTGTATAAAGTGAATGTGTGGTATGCTAGACAGTGTGTTTTAATAAATTGTATAGTCTGATTTTGAATCTTGCATCTGTAATACAGTGGCTCCAGAGTTCCTGACCCCTCTAGCGGACGTGACGTGTGCTCTGGGGGAGACGGTGGTTCTGTGTTGTAAAGTGTGTGCTCGTCCCAAGCCCACGATCACCCTGAAAGGACCCGATCAAAGTCTGCTGGTCAACAATAACCGATTCACTATCAATATCAGGTACAAATCCACAATCAGTCACAACACAGACTGTGAGCACATGAGTTCAACTGAAACTCTTGGGAAAGGTAAAGAGGCCATATGTTTTTCTTTTCCTTTAGTGTGTAATGTAACTGTTTGTTTTGGTGGCTGAACTGCATAGTTACAAAACTCCCACAAAAGGGATTTAATCTAACAGAAGAACACTGCTCCAGACCTGCCTAAAATTCATCCATTGAAGTCCAGATATAACTTCCACAAATGTCTATGGCTCTGTCCCAAATGGCACCCTAAAGCCACGGGTATACTTCACTTTCCGCGCCCGGACGTGTCAAGCGCGCAGTCGAATATACTTGGTTTAGTATACTAAACCAAGAATGTGCGCGGATGACCGAGTTCGACACATGCGCAGTGCAATTTTTTCTATACTATTACCAGACATTGTGTCATCAACCGGACATTCGCTGGGCTGGATCGGAGAAGAAAAATAGTGCATCCACCATTGCAGCATAGTTCAGAAGATACACCAAGAGAACATGACTCAAAAGCGATGAAGGCATTTCACTTCATTTTTACAACCCAAAAGTTTGCTTGTGTTCAGTGTCTTTTGTAGAGGAGAGCTTCCTGAACCTGGGATAGTACAATGCTGGATATACACAAATTGTGTTTGCAAAGTTGGTTCCGATCGATCCACATTTCCAGAATTGAACTCAGGCTCAAACCGATACGGTAAAACTGACAGCATTAACTGTTTGCATTTACAATTGCTTTAGAGGCCTTGGAAGCTGCGATTATAGTTTCTGACACATTTATAAAGCATGCGTATGCACAGATTTGATCTTAGAGTGTGAGTATGCTAAAATCCATGCCAACATTGATATTTGTAAAAACGGTCTTTGACATGGAAAAGTGCTTAGCACCACGTCAGGGTCTGAATAGACTTACACACTTTTCCTTGTCAGAGTATTGCAGGTGTTTGGAAATCTAAGCTCACCATTCTAAATTAAAGGATTTGGGCAGTGACTGGTGATCTTTTATATGTTACTGACATTAATTAGGTGTTGTTTACAAGGTGGAGAACTGAAACCATTCAGCTGCACTAGTTCAAGATCATTTGCCATTTATAGATTTCACATCTTAAAGACAGATGTTCCTGTGTGTTTTCCTGAGAAATGATCATAAGATCAAATTTAGGACGGTTTCTCTGCAACATTTTATAAATGGGGCCCCATGTGTTTGGCCAATCCCAGAGCACTGGGTCAGCTGGCCAATCAGAGTACTCTGAGAAGGAGGGGATTGTAGAAACCAGAACTCAATAAGAGCATTTCAGACAGACTGGGAATTGAGGTGCTGCAATAATCTACAGTATGTAGAAAATAATGTGTGTTTTGAACATTAAAGCATGTTAACCTATTTGTTAACACCTAATAAACAAACAAAATAATGAACTTTTAAAATAGCATCATATGACCCCTTTAAAGGGTTAGTTCACCCAAAACTGAAAATTCTGCCATTAATTACTCACTCTCATGTCGTTCCACACCTGTAAGACCTTCGTTCATCTTCAGAACACAAATTAAGATATTTTTGATGAAATCCGAGAGGATTCTCACTATATTCTCGTTCATAGACAGCAATATAATCAACACTTTCAATGCCCAGAAAAGTAGTAAAGACATCATTAAAATAGTCAACGTGACTGCAGTGGTTCAACCTTAATTTTATGAAGCAGCGAGAACACTTTTTGTGCCAAAAAACAAAACAAAAATAACTTTATTCAACAATCTGTTCGCTTCTATGTCATTCTCCTACACTGTTTACATTCAGCGCTTCCAGGTTCTATGTCCAAACGCTGACTCATTATTGGCCAGCTCCTATGTCAGTATGCGTCACGCTGCTCATGTGAACAGCTTTGGCCAATACTGAGTTGGTGTTCTGACGTAGAACCTGGAAGCGCTGAACGTAAATAGTTAACAAAGGTCTTACGGGTGTGGAACGACATGAGGGTGAGTAATTAATGACTTTTTTTTTCATTTTTGGGTGAACTAACCCTTTAAAACACTTGTTCTCCTGGTACAATCCATCCTGGAGTTGATTATTGAAATTCTATATTGAAATGACTTTGAGTTTAACTGATTGGTTCCAGGAAAGTGTTTAGGAATAATGTCATCTGAATTTGTTCTGTGGGAAAACTGCACCCATGTGACCTCATAAGTCTCACTGTTATGTAACTGTCCCGTGATTCCGCCAAGATTCCAATTTTCTTCTTATCAACTGCACCAGTGTCTGTGGCTTTTAACCCTCCTATACAAGAGCACTGTACAACCAAAACACATTTTTGTGATTTTTACACATCACATCTTTAACTCTCTATGGAGCACAGAAAAAAATACATCCCTAAACCTGATATTCAAGTATGTTCATGTTATGACTTACTGTATGACCTTTGACCTAGATACAGTACATGTAATTTAAACATAAACAACACATAGCATATTTCTTGTTATTTGAAGAATCTTGATTTTATATTTTGCAAAAGCAGGTTGGTTTTCGTTTTCTACTGCCCTGAATAAGCTATTTTATATGACAGATGTTTACATACAGTCATACCAGACTGTCCTCCAAAAAAACAAACCTATTGGTCATTTTTCAAGCACCTTATTATGACATATATTTATGTTTTAAAGTCATGCGCCCTCTAGCTGGCATAAAAATAATGACATTGTAATAATGTGCAATAATGAGATTGTGTTACATCTGTTGTCATGAAATGACGTATGACTGTCGTTACCAATCAAAATGCGTGTTCATTTAAATGCAATGTGTGGACTTTTTACACCATTTGTCCTACTTCCGTTTAGCAAAACTGTTTTTTTTATTAATGACTACACCCACCCCACCCCACCCCACCCCTAAGCCTACCCTTAGTGATTTATAGTTCATATACACTTTATGAGCACATGCATTCCCTGGGTTCGAACCCACGATCACATGATCACGTGATTGCATATTGTTGTACATTGCAATGCTCTACCAACTGTGCTACGTGAAACCCGAAATATGACGCAGATAAAAGGGAACAATGCATTAAAATGAAAGTGTCCTGTTGTTGATAGAGGCGCAACTTTAGTAAATGCTCATATGGGTCGTATTGGTTGGAGAACATGTTGAGTCATACACTATTACTAATGATAACTGTGCCATTTGATTGTCCACTTTAGGGATACGGGTGATATCGTATTGAAGATCTGTAATCTAATGCCACAGGATACTGGCATCTACACGTGTGTGGCTGTGAATGATCATGGCACAGCCTCCTCATCTGCATCTATTAAAGTACAAGGTAAAAAGACACAGAGAGAAATAAAGATGGGCGTTCATCTGTCCACATGTTGTAATTGGAGTTGTTCTCTCGTCCAGGTATCCCAGCAGCCCCTGCTCGACCTGTGGCGCAGGAAGCCAGCAGCACAGCAGTGATTGTTCACTGGCTTCCTCCAGCCAGCTCAGGAAACTCTGCCATCTCCAGCTACACTGTGGAATACAGGCAGGAAGGTAAACAATTACACGCTGTGAAATCCCAACAGTCTTGGCACAGCAACACTGACAGACATCCACTGAGAGAACTACTGCCTGAGATTTCTGTTGTAATGAGAGATACTTACTGTGGTTAACTTGCTCTTTTGAAATGAAACACTTTGATACTGTACAATGTAGAAATAAAACTCTGCCCTCTACTCTCACATTCACACCTCTCCCCAATCCACCGACAATACGGATTGAAACTAAATAGCTCTGAGCTGTCACAGCTGTGAGAACATTAACATTTGATTGCCCACATTTACATATCATCACCTATTCTGTGCTCAGCGATTTTAAAGGTGTAGTAAACAATTTCTGTGAAACAGTTGATATTTGAAATCACCCCAAACAGACACACCCCTCCCTTCATTGCTCCGCCCACAAAATACATGAACATGCAATGCAAGAGTGGATGTGGAGTTCATTTGCAAAAACCGATAAACGCCACTTTTTTTTAAAAAAATGAACTGACTGTGGTGCGTTTTTCTGCACATATAGCATGTTCTGAACCCTAAATGCGTTTTGTCAGAAAAGCCACTGTCAAGGCATCGTGAATTCACGTTTTACAGCAGAAACTGACAAGTGCCCTTGTTGTTTGTGTAACTAGGGCTGGGCGATATATCGCATGCGATTGTCACCGCTAAATCGCCATCACCTGCTTTCAAATGGAGCGGCATTTAATAGACAGAGCCGTAGTTCACTGACAAGCTACGCAATATCGCGTTCATTATCGCAGATGAATCGCCTTCGATAATGAACGCGATATTGCGTAGCTTGTCAGTGATCTACGGTTCTGTCTATTAAATGCCGCTCCATTTGAAAGCAGGTGATGGCGATTTAGCGGTAATCAGGGAACCGGCTTTACTGACGAAATGCGCGTGACAATCGCATGCGATATATCGCCCAGCCCTGTGTGTAACCAATAAGTCAGTTTTAGCGAATCAGCAAGCAATGTTCAGGTCAGGGGACAAGGGTGCTAGTCACTTCGAAAAGACGTGCTAGCTGAGGGGAGTTTCGTCGACTAAAAGTGATCAAGGATTTATAATTTCGACTCCTGCAAGTCCTACACCATACACGTCTTACATGCTGAACCCTTTTGTGTTTGAGTGTGTGTGCACGTGAGTGTGAGTGTGTGTGTGCGCATTTGTGTGCACACGTGTGTTTGAGTGTGTTTTAAATATTTATATATGTTTTATACAATTACAAAACATGAAATGTAGAATTATCTGCTTTTGCTAAAAAGCTAACTATTTATATATATATATATATATATATATATATATATATATATATATATATATATATATATATAAAAAACATACTTCACAATGAACTTTTGTAAGTTGTTATACTTAAAGGGTTAGTTCACACAAAAATGAAAATAATGTCATTTATTACTCATCCTCATATCGTTCCACACCCGTAAGACCTTCGTTATTCTTCGGAACTCAAATTAAGATACTTTAGTTGAAATCCGATGGTTCAGTGAGGCCTGCATAGGGAGCAATGACATTTCCTCTCTCAAGATCCATAAAGGTACTAAAAACATATTTAAATCAGTTCATGTGAGTACAGTGGTTCAATATTAATTAGTGGTGGGCATAGATTAATTTTTTTAATCTAGATTAATCTAGATTAAAATGGCTTATTTGAATTCTGCCGAAGACATTCAGAATATGTGAGATACCCAAATTGTCCCTGCATCCCAATGTCCATACTATCCATCCTAAATAGTATGTGAGATTAAAATAAGTGTGTCCCAAAGCATAGTATGTTGAAAAGAGTATGCCAAAAGTCCCCGGATGGTCTACTATTTCCGGTAGATTTTCAAAGTGTGGATCATTGCACACTATAGAGGCTAATATTGCCTACAACCCATTGCTGAGAGGTTGTTTGAGTGACTAATAATCAGTTCAAACTGATAGAAAATATTTATTTTAATGTTATATGTGTTATTTTTCATCTGCAAATACCAATGTGGACTTTTATAAAGATCTGATTGGCCATTAACTTTTAAATGCATCATTATGCATTAATATGAGGAGAGTTCTCCACATGAAAGACTCGCGACTGCAGATCAACATGCTGCATTTCTCTCTGATACGGTAGGAAATTAGCTAAATGAAATGTGGAGGATGTAAGATGATTGACAGGGCAGTTTACGGTGACTGGATGCGACAGAGAGCAAAGACGCAATTGTATGACATGATAGTATGTCCCAAAGCTTGTCTACTCTTTTGCTACACACTCAAAAGTAAGTACTTTTTGTTCACAGAAAGAGTACATACTTTTAGGGCGTAGTATAAGTAGGCGAATTGGGACGCAGCAAATGACTAAAAGTAATCCGCCATTTTGTCCGACAAAGCAGATAGGCGTTAGAAGATTAACCTCAGTGGAGTTAAACTTGAAAAATTGTGTATATTGACATCTTTCCGCGTTTAAAACAACATTGATTCTCATGTTCATTCATGTTTATTTGATGTTATAAATGATCGGTTAACAAGCCTCTTGAGCTGAGGCGCTACAGCAATCTGGTCACGACATATTAAAGAGCAACAAAACGGTTTTTATTGTTTGAAATTCTTAAAAAAACTACACAGTTTTAAAGCTGGGACTTTGTTAAATATCATAAGTAACCTGCTCTGTCTTGTCTATCGACGTGTTGTCAGTGTACTCTTTGCTCCGTGATGTATTTATCACTGCATGTGACGTGACAGTGCCACGGCTTGTCGGACAAAGCAACAGTAAATAAGGGGGGCGGGTCTTTGCGAAGGGTCAGTTCGGCTAGGTATACATCCGCGCTAAAATAACAAGGTGAAAGTCATCATAGCTTGCGTAGTATAGACCCAGCTCCCAACCCAACTTTGAGAATAGATTAACGGCGATATTTTTTTTATCGCCCGATAAGAGCGCCGATAACGGCCCACCACTAATATTAATACTATAAAGTGACAAGAATATTTTGGTGCGCCAAAAAAACAAAATAACGACTTATGTAGTGATGGCCGATTTCAAAACACAGCTTCATTAAGCTTCAGAGGGTTATGAATCTTTTGTGTCGAATCAGCGGTTCTTTATCATAAAGCGAACTTCCTCTGACCTTTTCTCTTTTGTAATGTCTCTCAGCTATATCTCTTTCTACAGTCTTTCAAATCCCCCTCTTGCTCACTCTCCCTCTCTCCTCCCTCATCACGAGTGGACACGCCCCCCTACTGCTGATTGGCTACAAATGAGTTGTGCTGCTCTGTCAGATCCACTTTCAACAGTGTTTCTCAGAAATTGCATACTGTACCTTTAACACTGAATTTTCAGCAGCCATTACTCCAGTCTTCAGTGTCACATGAACCTTCAGAAATATTTGCTTATTAGTTTTATTATTATCAGTGTTGAAAACAGTTGTGCTGATTAAAATTTTGTGGAAATGGTGATAAATGTTTTTTTCAGGATTCTTTCATAATTAGAAAGTTCAAAAGAGCAGAATTTCTTTGATATAGAAACCTTTTCTAACCACGTAAAAGTCTTTATTGTCACATTTGTTCAGTTGAATGCATCCTTGCTGAATAAAAGTGTTAATTTCTTAAAAAAAAAACTTTTGAACAGTAGTGTACATAAAAAAAAATCTAAAAGGTACAGTAGCAAAGAGCCTGTTTCATTGAAAGGGTGAAAATGGTGATGAACTATTGTTGTTTTACTATGTTTAGTGTAAGGAACTTTGACTGACACAAGTAGAGTTCAGAAATAAATACTTTTCTACAGAACTATAGATTATAGCATCTTTATTAAGCTTCATGCATACTATTTTGTCTGAAAAAGTTAATGTTATGACATGAAAATGTGATATTCTGTTTATTTACCCTGAAACCTATAATATCAGTTAAAATTTAAAAACTAAAACACTTGAAGAAAAACTATATTTCTGTTATTTTGTGTGTATTTGTGTGCAGACTCTCTGGTGTGGCAGAAGTCGGTGGTCTCCACTGCAGATGTGTGTGTGAAAATTGAGAATCTGATTCCTGGTGGACACTATCAGTTCAGAGTCAGTGCCAGTAACCCCTGGGGCATCAGCCCACCCAGTGAACCCTCAAACATGGTGACTTTACCCAGCACAGGTGAGGACAATCACATAACACATAACATCTTATACATATATTACATAACATAACATAACATAACATAACATAACATAACATAACATAACATAACATAACATAACATAACATAACATAACATAACATAACATAACAACATAACATAACATAACATAACATAACATAACATAACATAACATAAACATCAGTGCTTTACCATAAGTGAATCTTCCTGTCTCATACAGATTCATAAATGTTTGTAACAATTTTAAGCTGTATAAATATGACAATTTTTAATTTTTGGGTGAACAGTACACTCTTACATATCCTACAGTTTCTATTAAACCACCACTCAGGCTGCCATCGGTACCATCAGCTGTGCCATTATCTCTTTTTGATGCTTAAGCAGTTTTAATATTAGAAACTTTAATATTTTTAGAAAAATTAGTAATTTTTTTCCTTTGCCATTATTAATATAATTTACCTGTAAAATATCTCATTTAAATAAATAAAAAAATGCCATTGTTAATAACATTTACATTTACTTTTGATGTCACTTTAATATTTTTAGAAAAAAAAAAAGACTTTTTTGCCATTATTAATAAAATTTACCTGTACTTTGATGCTTAGGTAGTTTTATTATCAGTCATTTTAATACTTTTAGGGGGGAAATGTTTTTAAGAGTATTTTTAAATACTATTTAATAGCTGTTTCAGTCAGTTATCTTTACTTACTAAAGTATGTTACTTTACACAACTCTGAAATTATGACTTGATTTTTTAACTTCTTTTACAGTTAAAAAACAACAAAAAAATTGAAACAAGATACATTTACTTGAGAAGTAACACTACATAAGATAATAAGACTTGCTTTCAGAGAATCTAATACATATACAGTATCTAAAAGTTTAAATAAAAAAATAAGTTGTTAATTTTAGTTAAGAACAGAAAAAATCTGTCAGTGCAGTAAGACAAAATATACTTATTCAAGATATAATCTATGAAATGTTTTAATATTTTACACATTGTTGCTTCTCAAAAATACTACTCATTGAGAATATAATTTTTTGTAGTGCAGTTGATTTCAGTAGGGTTTGATCACAACACAGTGCACACAAATGTTGGGTAAAATTATGGCTTTAATTCTATTTCACTATTTTTAACTGAATTGCAGTCTGGGATTGACTTCTCAGCTAGAGATACATGTGATGCTGCCTTCTATTTTAGCAAAAATAAAGTAGAAATAAGCATAATTATGCCACCTATACCTTTTGGAAAAGCCTGTTTTGGTAGGCAGAACTAAGTTTAGGAAAAGAACTGATTCTTCCAAACACAGTTCTTATTCTCTTTTTTTTCTTTTCTTCACTTTCATAAAGCCTCGACATATGACGGCACTGGAATCCAGTGGAAAGACAATTTTGAATCTGCCTTCACAGAATTATGTGAAATTGGACGGTAAATATATATGTTTTTACCTTCATTAACAAGCAATCTAGCATCATTCATCCTGTCAGTAACAATCTTTGGCATTTTTTTTTTCTTCATATGTTCTCTGTTTCAGGGGTCGTTTCTCAGTGGTGAGGAAGTGTCTCAGTAAGGCCAGTAAGAAGGAGGTTGCTGTGAAATATGTCAATAAGAAGATGCAGAAGAAAGAGCAGGTTGCCCATGAGGCCGATATCCTGCGTCATGTCCAGCATCCCCAGCTGGTGGCGCTGATTGATACCTATGAGTCACCCACAGCCTACATGCTTGTTCTTGAGCTGTGAGTAAATCTCATTTTGGAAAGCAAATATACTTCCGTTGACACAACGGTTATATATGGAAGCTTGTATCTGCCACGGAATTAAAAACGTAAAAGTTAATTGTGACTTTTTATAACTCATAATTGCAATAATTGTGAGGGAAAAAAAGTATTTTTTATTTTTACCTTTTTATTCAGTGGTGGAAACAAACTTCTATAGTTATGGGCCTAAACTAGACAAATCAGTTATGTCTAGACATCAAATACATGTAGACGTATTAAAGGTACAGTGGCAAAAACAGCTTGTTTAGTTCAAAGGTTCTAAGAAAATTATGGTGCACAAGTAAATCATGACCATTTTAGTATAAAAACCTTGACAAGCATGACAGTTGAACTTTAAAGAAAAATATGTTACAGATGTGTACAATATGAGCCTTTTAAAACATTGCATTATATCTTTAAAGCAGAGATCTTCAACCCTGCTCCTGGGGACCCACTGTCCTGCAAAGTTTATTTCCAATCTGCTTCAGCACACCTGCCTGTGTGTTTTCAGGCACTCATAAAGAGCTTGATTAGCTGCTTCAGGTGTGTTTAATTGGGGTTGGAACTAAAGTCTGCAGGACAGTGGGTCCCCAGGTGCAGGGCTGAAGTCCTCTTCTTTAAAGGGATAGTCCAGGGGTGTTCAATCCTGCCTTTGGAGGGCCACTGTCCTGCAGAGTTTAGCTCCAACTTGCCTCAACACACCTGCCTGGAAGTTTCAAGTATGCCTAGTAAGACCCTGATTAACTGGTTCAGGTGTGTTTAACTGGGGTTGGAGCTGAACTCTGCAGGACAATGGCCCTCCAGAAGCAGGATCGGACACCACTGGGATAATCAGTAGTGGCCTTTGCTATGTTTTTCACTTGAATCACCTTGCATCAGAAGAGGCCTCCATTGGTTGCACTTGAAAAAGAGCCCCACCCCAAATATCAAGATATATGGAGCCAAAATGTCCCCGTGTGAGTTCCTATAACAGCATATAGAGTGCTGTTTTCCCAAATATCAGCACGCTTGCAAATGTGATAGCCTATTTTATACAACAGTTCAATAAAGTTAACGAGTCAACAAATCCACAGTACAGACAGTTGCATTGTCCAGAAGCTTTTTTTTTTTTTTTCAGGAAAAAGAAAATGAAATTTAAAAAAAGAATGACATTTATTGATATGATCATTTTTATGTGTTCAGTGTTGAAGATGGGCGTCTGCTGGACTATCTAGTGGCTCATGATGAGCTGATGGAGGAGAAGGTGGCGTTTTTCATTAAAGACACACTGGAAGCTCTGCAGCATCTGCACACCTGCAGAGTAGCTCATCTGGACCTCAAGGTGAAACATTATACCACCACATCAGCATATTTAGAGCTTATTTAGTAAAAAGTAGAAGTTTAGCAGTGACTGCATAGCAACACTCTAGCAACCACCAATTAGCCATGCAACAGTGTGCTTAAAACCTACATAAAACTTACTAATAATCTTTTAATAATTCTAAATAAAAGAGTCAATTGCCAAAGCTCCAGTTCCCAGTAAGTGTCCTGAGGCTGCACATTGGCTGAACCAACCTTAAAATATACACTTTTTAACACAGTTTGAACATAAGAAACAACATTTAAGAAACAGTCCATGTCAGATTTATTTCTGGGGTCGGTTGCATAAACCTCTTAGACTAGTCTTAAAAGTTAAGACACTAATGTTTTTCTTGAAGAATGGTCACAATTTTTAAAGTCCGTTACATAAAAATGTAGATTGGTGTAATCTGAATTGGAAAAATAACATTGATTACCCTTTGGTTAACTGCAAGTTGGTCAAACTAGTTCTTAAGACACAGTCTTAATATAGTGACTAAGTTTATGCAACTGGCCCCTGATTTGAAATATATAATTATTAAAATGTGAGCTTGGCAAGAGGTTTTTGAGATTTCGGTATTACGCTATTTAAGTAGATCGGAGTTGGTCTTGCATGACTGAACAAGTAAATCATGACCATTTTAGTATAAAAACCTTGACAAGCATGACCGTAGATCACTGACAAGCTACGCAATATCGCGTTCATTATTGAAGGCGATTCATCTGCGATAATGAACGCAATATTGCGTAGCTTGTCAGTGAACTACGGCTCTGTCTATTAAAATTATAAAAGACCAAGTGAACTGACTTTTGTTGCAAGGGACTTTGAAAAAGCCTGCTAGAAGCCTACATATAGCAGCAACTCCCATCACCTTAGCAACCACATAGCAACATCCTGGTGACCATCCACATCACACTACCATTTTGAGTTTTGTATAAGTAAGCACCAATTCTAAAACAGAGTTAAGAAAGTCTTTCTTCTTCCTCAGCCTGAAAATCTGTTGGTGGACCTCCACGTGCCGGTGCCTTGCGTGAAGCTCTCAGATCTGGGCGATGCAGTACAGGTTTCGGGTCACCGCTATGTGCATCTCCTCCTGGGAAACCCTGAGTTTGCCGCTCCAGAGCTCATCCAGGGCACCCCGGTGTCCCTGTCTACAGATGTGTGGAGTGTAGGGGTGCTGGCCTACGTCATGCTCAGCGGAGTCTCCCCGTTCCTGGACGAGAGTCTGGAGGAGACCTGCGTCAACATCTGCAGGCTGGACTTCTGCTTTCCTGAGGAGTACTTCTGCGGCATCAGCCAGGCCGCCAAAGACTTCATTGTGTCCACGCTCAACCAGGACCCCAGAAAGAGGCCCAGCTCAGCCTCGTGCCTTCAGCACCCGTGGGTCAGTGCTCATAGTGGAGATTACTCCAAAACACCACTGGACACCATCAGACTCGCTGCGTTCATCGACAGACGCAAACAGCTACATGATGTCAGACCTGTGACAAACGTTAAAGGACTGGTCAGCAGCAGTATGGGACACACCTTGTGAGACGAGAACATGGGGTGAAGTAGGGAGATTCTAGCATGTTACATGCTGTTCTTCAACATTAAATGTCATTTACATTATATCATATCATTTGGAATGTGCACTTACTGTACACCGTGTTTCCTGTAGAGTTATTTGGCCTGCTCTGTGATGACTTGTGACCTGGGGAGATCAACAAATTTGTGAGACCATTAATAGATTGAGAAACTGCAAGGACACTGGAATTGTGGGAATCGCAGAGCTATGAGTAGTGACGTCATTGAATGTCATATAGGTGGGTGTAGCTTAGGGTGATTTGCTTTATAACTTTGAGAGTACTAAACAGACCAGTAGTTGGGTGTTGTTGTATGTTCAGTTGTACTGAAAAGGTTTACAGGAATTTAACCAAAAATGAGAATTCTGTCATCACTTACTTGTGTCGTTCCAGATCTGCCAAATGTGCTAAAACAAAATGAGATGTTTAGATGAATTTTAATGTTGCTCCAAGTAAATAATAATTTAAAAAATAAACTAATTCACATATATTCAAATATGGCACATTAGGTTTCACATCTATGATGCTGAATGGCTCATTTCTTGAATGGATCGCAACATGCCAGTTTGAATGTGCAGAAGTTCAATAAAGCAATAAGCCCCAAGAAGCTGTGGTTTACAGTGAATTTAGAACAGCTAAGGGGCATCATTAGTGCCTAAAACCCCCTTTAGCTGTTCTAAAATCAGTGTAAATCACGGCTTCATGGGGCTTAAAACGGTTATTCCACACACCTGGCAAGGTTTCATTAAATAAACACTGACACAAAAATGTAATGCTATTGATAAAAAAAAAACATATTTTTCTTCCACCAGTGTAGTTCTTCAGAAGCAGAACACAGATACAGTGGCGCAGTAATACTGATGTAATGCAGTCACAGGTGTATGTTTGTAGAGTAATTTACAACGGCATTGAACACGACTCAACAAATTATCAAGGACGGGAACTATACGTTTTATGAATATGATTTAAAAGCTTAATTTGGAAGATTCTTCAATTTTATGATACTTTTACCACATTTTGAGCTCAATAAGTATCAGTACTTCTCAAATTCAAATACCAGTTTGGAGCAACATGAGAGCAAATAAACGATGACAGAATGTGGATGACGATTGGGTGTGAAGAGAAATTTAGTGATCCATCATCTTGCAGCAGATATATTTTTCATAGCTTCATTAAGATGAATAAAAGAATGTAGAATATTTGACAGGTTATTGTACAAATACATGCATGTAGAAATAACAGAACATCCACCATTTAACCTGTAATATATTCAGTTTTCATAGTATGGGGTCATGAGGGTCATCATTGATGTCAGTTAGCATAATGAGGATTATTTTGAATGTCTTAAAATAGAAACCTATGAATTGAACAAAGTATGCTGTTTTCTTATTTGTTAGCAAAGTATTGTCATTTCAGTTATTAAACCTCAGCACTTATTTACACTGCCGTTTAAAATTTGGGGTCGATGAGATTTTTTTTTTTTTTTTTTCTTTTTTGTGATTGTTTTTGAAAGAAGTCTCTTCTGCTCGCCAAGACTGCAATTATTTGATCAAAAATACAGTAAAACAGTACTATTGTGAAATATTGCTATAGTTCAAAAATAACTCTTGTCTATTTAAATATATTTTAAAATGTAATTTATTCCTGTGATGCAAAGCTGAATTTTCAGCATGATTACTCCAGTCTTCAGTGTCACATGATCCTTCAGAAATCATTCTAATATGCTGATTTGGTGCTCAAGCTTTCTTATTATTATCAGTGTAGAAAACAGTTATACATTTTTGAAGGATTCTTTGAAACAGAATAGATTTTTTTTTTAATGCCAGTATTTACTGTCACTTTTGATCAATTTAATGCATCCTTGCTGAATAAAAGTTTAAATCTTACTGACCTCAGACTTTTGAATGATGCAGTATTTTATTTATTTGTTTATTTATTTTACAAAATATCCACACATTGTCCAAGAAGAAACCACTTTTGCCTTTTACTCCATTTATGTAATTTATTATTTTTTAAATTTTTACATTAATGTATTATAGGAATGTCCAACTATTTCATCTGTTATACGTTTATGTTTGACTATATAATTGTTCTGTGTGTTGTATGTGCAGTCAGACTTGTAATATGTCAAAATGTCACAGGAGTCACGTATCGGCTTTGACAGGCCAGAAGCACACAGCCCGTAAACACTTTCAGTTGATAATGTGACAATAACATCGAATACACTCTAAATACACACCTTTGCCATGTGTAGCAACTCATAATTCAATAACTACACATAATGTAAAAACATGACAGTTTTTGGTGAGTTTATAATGTAATACATTTCTCATAATGTAAAAATTGTTAGATTTTAAAATAAGATTTTATTAAGTTTTGAGAGAATTATTACATTATGAACATTTTATTACAATAATAATATAATACTTATTACATTATGCACAGTTGTTACATTATGAGTTGCTACAGCATCAATACTGGAAGGGAAGCCTAATAGAGAGGTTCAGTGAGGGCCAGTGAATTATCACACAGTGGTGTAGTATAAAGACGTTACAGCATGACACACCTGTCAATACTGCATTGGGACAATCGCTACATCTCATGTTTAACCTCATCAGCTCTCGCTGTTTAAAGCTTCTGCTCCACATTAATAACCTCTGTAATATCATCATCAGGGTTGGGTCTAGTTTCACTTCAGCACATCTGAAACAAACAACATAAAAATAATCGGAATGTAATTTGATTTTAGGCAACTTAGATCTCAGGAGATCTCTGAAGAATAAAGCCAGATCTGCTCATTACATCTCTGTTTCATGCATATGCCCCTGCAAAAGGATTGTATAGAAGCCTGTGTGTAAAATTTGCTGAAATTTTTAGTTTTTCTTGATTCATATGGGCTGTTTGTTTGTTACTGAATGTTTAATAAACTGTGCTTTGTTTTTAGGAAAACTTAGTTTTCTTGTATGTGTTTTTTTTTATTCATCTGGAGGTGGTTTTATTAATATTAACATTAGCATGCAATCGTAATATTATTTTAGAGTAGTAATTATTATTTTAATATATTATAAATGTTAATATTACATCTGCACAATTTGAAAGTACAAATAGTTTATTTACAGTTGCATACCGCGCATAGTTCAATTACACAAGATTTATATAGGAAAGAGGCATTTGTAACATAAGGCCTGGTTTCACAGACATTTAAGTAGCTTTTATAAATGTGCCTTAGAAAAAAAACAATACTGGTGTCCATCTTGAGACAAAACAATGGCAGTGACATATTTTAAGATATCTTTCGGTTAAAACAGCTTAAATATGCATTTTAATCTGGGACTTGCCTTAAGCCTTGAAAAAAAATAGTCAAAATTCATTTGTTTTTCTTCACTTGAATGACAGTTACTCTTAAATGCATTTGTTGCTCTTATACAGCCTACAGTATGCATTACTGACACAGTTTGTCACGGTTTGCAGGTTCGTCGACTCATTCTGTCTCTCTCTCTCTGTGTGTGTGTGTATGTGTGTGCGTTTTACCACGGCTGATCAGTTGATCAGTGCCAGCTGGAGCTCATCCCTATTTAATGTCTGTGCTTTCCGTGTTGTCAGATTGTTGGTGTTCTCAGGCGGTGTTTCCTGGCCGTGTTTTTGTCTCTTTGTCTCCGTTTGGATTGCCTGTTTCAAGCCTGTTTGGATATTCTTCCTGTTGGATATTACTCTGAGGACTGGTTGCCCACTGTGGTACCTGCGCTGCCAAGAGACTGTTGCCATCAGCAACCACGACATCTGACTGTTGCTTTTTCTGCTCTGAGTTTGTTCTAATAAATTGTGTTTTCTGCATTTGGAATTGACTCATCATCATTTCCCGTGACAGAACGAACTGACCAGAATGGATTCAGCAAATGCTTCTGATTTACGGGATTTCTTGTCAAGCAACAGTGCCCGCATGGATCGTCAAGAGAAACAAATGGTTGCTACAGGTAGCGCAGGTGTCCGAGCTCACTTCCCAACTCCAACATCTGGAGACCAAAACACTGTGCCACCCCCACAGCCAGTTCCCCCGGCTTCAGTGACGATGAGCCATCAGAGCGAACCCTGTCTATCACCTCCTGCACCATATTCCGGTGAGTCTGTCGAGCATTTGTAAGTAAGTGCTCGTTGTTCTTCTCTCTACAGCCTTTGACGTTTTCTACTGAACAGTCTAAAGCTAGTGATGACGTTATTTTCGGGATGTGCGGATCTGTGGGGAATGGCGGTGTGGGAGAACCAACATCCCTGATGTTCCTCGTTCCAAGCGCTCTCGGGTGAAATGAGGTGGGTCTTCGATTGCACGCCGTGCACCACTTCCTCTCTGCAGCCCTGAGTCTAGACTGATGCTCACGGAGAGCATCAGAGAGCCAGGGGGCAGAGGAGGTGGTGCGGGCTGGTCTGGATGAAAGGGGGCAGAAGTCATCTAAGCAAGATGTTAGAGTGGTCAAAGAGTGTCAGTAGCATTGTTAGTGTCCAGTGATGAGAGCTGGTTAGGGGGGGGGAGTGTGGATGAGACCAAAGAGGATAGGTGGGATGGTGAGAGGGAGCGTAGGTTTCACCGAAAAGTAACATGTGGTGGAGTGTGTGTTGAGTTAGGGGTCAGGTTGAGATTAAAAATGATGCGAAAGTGGTCTGAGATGTGTAGTGGAGTAGCCAGTGTATTGTCGGTGGAGCCACAGTGTGTGTAGATGAGGTCCAATTGGTTACCTGATTTGTGGGTAACTGAGGTAGCCAATCGCTTGAGATCAAATGAGGCAAACAGAGTGTGGAAGTCAGCAGCTTGAGGTTTGTCTAGATGGATGTTGAAATCTCCAAGTACTAGCAGAGTACCATCCTCAGGGAAGGATGAGAGTAACAAGTCAAGTCAAGTCACCTTTATTTATATAGCGCTTTTTACAATGTAGATTGTGTCAAAGCAGCTTTACATTGATAACTGGTACATTATTTTGGCTGCACAGCAGCTCTTAAAGAATAGTGTCAATGCAGGCAGATCAAAGCACTGTTGAATAAATGTCAAGAATACTGTTGAATATCAAATGTCAAGTCAAATGTCAAGTGTCCCCAACTAAGCAAGCCAAAGGCGACAGCGGCAAGGAACCCAAACTCCAACAGGTGACATCAGGTGGCAAACAAGTGGCAAATAGGTGTTAAAATGGAGAAAAAAAACCTTGGGAGAAACCAGGCTTAGTCGGGGGGCCAGTTCTCCTCTGGCGAACAGTGCTTTGTTACGACTCAGGTTGCTATCATAAGTCCGATAGGATCGCAACATTCAAAGTATTTATTTCAGTTCCATCCAGTTGAGGATCGTATTCATCACGCCGGTATGGACGGTTGTTGAGGAGCTGTACATCTAACTCCTCCTCCTCCAACACACCTAACTCCTCCAAGAAGTTACCTAGCTGACCTGGGGGACGATAAAGCACTACAACATGGATTTTAGTAGGGTAGGTGATGGTAATTGCATGTGATTCAAATTGTCACAGAGAGTTGGTAAAGGATTGAACTTCCATTCACTGGACATAAGCAGTACCACTATCCCTCCCAATCTGGCGTGAGGTGTGAGAAAAAGTGAAATTAGAGGAGAGGGCTGCTGGTGAGGCAGTGTCCTCTGGTTTGATCCATGTCTCAGTCAGAGCCATGAGATGGAGACCTGAATGAGTAGCAATAGCTGGAATGAAGTCTGCTTTGTTTACAGCAGATTGACAATTCCAGAGCCCAATAGAAATAGAAAGTAATGTACTAGATGACATGGGTAGTATACGCAGGTTATGGTTGCACTGCCTCCAACTTGTAGCACGCGATTTACGAGTGTTAGTAATAGTGGGAATTTGGAAGCACATCTCTAAAACAGGTCAAAAGACAGACAGACAAGAACACATTGTATAAAGTGGAAGGAGAGAAGGGAAAAAGAAAAGAGCAATACTCAAGTGCCTTGTCGGTGTCGTTGCTCGGTGGAGTCACACAGGTAGAATCGCTGGTCTTTACACTCTTCGGTCTTCACACAATGAGGGCTTTGCACAAGGGCTGCCGCAGTAGACAACACAGTTTTACCAACTGGTTACAACATTAGATAGTTCAGCAGGCCATGCCTTACTGACTCAGAGCGCAACGAGAACAAATGCGATTTGCCACGTGAACACAGTAAACAAACTTCCTAGCAACGACACAGCACTAAAATCAAACTAGAAACACAAAAACACTTACGCAGATCCTCTTGTAGCTTGAATGATTCTCTCTGTTACAAGTACTTTAAGCAATAAGGTGCACTCTTCCAAGCCATCTTGTGTTGAGGTTTGAAATTGGATATGGGTATGTGTGGTGGCACCCAAAGTGGGTAGATTAGTAGCTCGGTCATCCATTACATAATAGCAGATCTCTGTAATACATGGTAACTGTGCATGCAGTTTCTCACCCTGCCTTTCAACTATTTTGTGTAGCTGGAGTAGAGAAAGTGGAAAATGCATTTTCTGAAGCTGCCTGAACCCTGACAAAATCTTAAAGGGATAGTTCACCCAAAAATGAAAATTTGATGTTTATGTGCTTACCCACAGGGCATCCAAGATGTAGGTGACTTTGTTTCTTCAGTAGAACACAAATGATGATTTTTAACTCCAACCGTTGCAGTCTGTCAGCCATTAATGCATGTCAATGGGAACACAATCTATAGGAGCCACCCTGTGGCTCGTGACGACACATTGATGACCTAAGACACGAAACGATAGGTTTGTGCGAGAAACCGAACAGTATTTATATAATTTTTTTATCTCTAATACACCACTATGTCCAACTGCCTTGAAAAAATGGAACTGGCACCACATTCGTTCCATAAGTAGAATAGGGAAGGCATAGGACATACAGCGTAAGCTTTTTGAAGAATACGGAAACCGGAAGCATTTTTGTTGAAAATGACAGATCATTTCCCTAGATAAGACCCTTATTCCTTGTCTGGTATCGTTTAAAGCCCTTTGGACCTTCAACCCTTTGGAGGGACCACTGAAGTCCACTATAAGGAGAATAATCCTGGAATGTTTTCATCAAAAATCTTAATTTTTTTTTTCGACTGAAGAAAGAAAGACATGAACATCGTGGATGACATGGGGTTGAGTAAATTATCAGGAAAATTTTATCTGAAAGTGAATTAAGCCTTTAAACTATGTCAGAGCATGTACACACTTGAAATTTGACTTGACATTTGATATTCAACAGTGCTTTGATCTGCCTGCATTGACACTATTCTTTAAGAGCTGCTGTGCAGCCAAAAATATATACTAGTTATCAATGTAAAGCTGCTTTGACACAATCTACATTATAAAAAGCGCTATATACAAACCCGATTCCAAAAAAGTTGGGACACTGTACAAATTGTGAATAAAAAAGGAATGCAATAATTTACAAATCTCATAAACTTATATTTTATTCACAATAGAATATAGATAACATATCAAATGTTGAAAGTGAGAAAGTTGAAATGTCATGCCAAATATTGGCTCATTCTGGATTTCATGAGAGCTACACATTCCAAAAAAGTTGGGACAGGTAGCAATAAGAGGCCGGAAAAGTTAAATGTACATATAAGGAACAGCTGGAGGACCAATTTGCAACTTATTAGATCAATTGGCAACATGATTGGGTATAAAAAGAACCTCTCAGAGTGGCAGTGTCTCTCAGAAGTCAAGATGGGCAGAGGATCACCAATTCCCCCAATGCTGCGGCGAAAAATAGTGGAGCAATATCAGAAAGGAGTTTCTCAGAGAAAAATTGCAAAGAGTTTGAAGTTATCATCATCTACAGTGCATAATATCATCCAAAGATTCAGAGAATCTGGAACAATCTCTGCGCGTAAGGGTCAAGGCTGGAAAATCATACTGGATGCCCGTGATCTTTGGGCCCTTAGACAGCACTGCATCACATACAGGATGCTACTGTAATGGAAATCACAACATGGCCTCAGGAATACTTCCAGAAAACATTGTCGGTGAACACAATCCACCGTGCCATTCGCCGTTGCCGGCTAAAACTCTATAGGTCAAAAAAGAAGCCATATCTAAACATGATCCAGAAGTGCAGGCGTTTTCTCTGGGCCAAGGCTCATTTAAAATGGACTGTGGCAAAGTGGAAAACTGTTCTGTGGTCAGACGAATCAAAATTTGAAGTTCTTTTTGGAAAACTGGGATGCCATGTCATCTGGACTAAAGAGGACAAGGACAACCCAAGTTGTTATCAGTGCTCAGTTCAGAAGCCTGCATCTCTGATGGTATGGGGTTGCATGAGTGCGTGTGGCATGGGCAGCTTACACATCTGGAAAGGCACCATCAGTGCTGAAAGGTATATCCAAGTTCTAGAACAACATATGCTCCCATCCAGACGTCGTCTCTTTCAGGGAAGACCTTGCATTTTCCAACATGACAATGCCAGACCACATACTGCATCAATTACAACATCATGGCTGCGTAGAAGAAGGATCTTTCACCCATAGAAAACATTTGGGGCATCATAAAGAGGAAGATGCGACAAAGAAGACCTAAGACAGTTGAGCAACTAGAAGACTATATTAGACAAGAATGGGAAAACATTCCTATTCCTAAACTTGAGCAACTTGTCTCCTCAGTCCCCAGACGTTTGCAGACTGTTATAAAAAGAAGAGGGGATGCCACACAGTGGTAAACATGGCCTTGTCCCAACTTTTTTGAGATGTGTTGATGCCATGAAATTTAAAATCAACTTATTTTTCCCTTGAAATGATACATTTTCTCAGTTTAAACATTTGATATCTATGTTGTATTCTGAATAAAATAATGAAATTTGAAACTTACACATCATTGCATTCTGTTTTTATTCACAATTTGTAGTGTGTCCCAACTTTTTTGGAATTGGGTTTGTAAATAAAGGTGACTTGACACATCACGCACCGGATGCCGTGTGCGCGCTCAAGGCAGTTGGACATAGTGGTGTATTAGAGGTAAAAAATAATATAAATACTGTTCAGTTTCTTGCACAAACCGATCGTTTTGTGTCTTAGGGTGCGTTCACACTTGTCATGTTTGGTTCGATTAAAACGAACCCTGGTGCGATTGCTCGGTTAGTGCATTTGAACATATGTGAACGCTGCCATCCGAACCCTGGTGCGCACCAAACAAGCGGACCGAGACCGCTGAAAAGATGGGTCTCGGTCCGCTTCCAAACGAACTCTGGTGCGGTTCGAATGATATATGAACACAACACGGACCAAAGACAAGTAACTGAACCAAAAACAGGAAGACGAGACCCTAAAAAGGACAGAATCCTCACGCATGTCGGTTTTTCTCGTCATAGTCGCGAGTTTGCCCATCACAGGTATCAGACGCGCGTCTCCACGCAGCAGATCATTTGTGTGTGTGACGGATGGATTCCTGCCGGTGTTTTGACTGCTTTACACATTTTATAAGCTCTTCACGAGTTCCCAGCTGGCCAAAATACCATCACATGCAGGCTACGCACCGCTACACACACACAACGAGCGCATTTACCTCAGCACACAGCATTGTTTTGGATGTTTGGTAAGCTCCATCTCAAAATAGGCAATACATCATAAAATCCGACCAATCATGTTGTGAATGTATCCCTATGCCTTAAGGTTCGGTATCTTTTGGTTCGGTGATAAAATTGCCAGTCTGAACGCTAACCGGACCAGGACTAAATGTTTTTTTTTCTTCTTTGGTCCGGACCAAATGAACCAAACGAACCAAACTACAAGTGTGAACGCACCCTCAGGACATCAATGTGTTGTCACGAGCCACAGAGTTTAATTTGGATTTGTCTGTGCATGTTTTTTTGACTCTCTTATAGGTTGTGTTCCCATTGACATACATTATACGACTGACAGACTGCAATGGTTGGAGTTAAAAATGATCATTTGTGTTCTACTGAAAAAGCAAAGTCATCTACATCTTGGATGCCCTGGGGGTAAGCAGATAAACATCAAATTTTCATTTTTGGGTGAACTATCCCTTTAAGTATTAGTTTGAAAGTAAACCATACCATACAAAGATGTTGGTGTGTTGTAACATGATTAGTTCTAAAAAATCTAAAAAGATTCTAAAAAAAAAAAAAAGTTAAATCAAAAAGTAAAAAGTTCTAAAAAGATTTTTTAGTAGACTAAACAATCGCAGCTTTCAGTTTTAACCAGAATTATTTTGTCATGCAGAGTGCCGGCAGAGGGATCTGTGGAGCCAGTAAGTGGTCTGCTGCACATGAAACTGCCAGAAGAGCAAGCAAACTGGATGAAGAGGGCCTCGAGGTGGTTGTTTGCAGACACAGAGTGCTACTCAAGGCTCTGAACATGTACAGGGGGAAATATTTACCTATCCACTGTACTTGCAGAAGGAGCTCCAAGCAGCCACACATGGACAGTTCTATTGCACAGATATTGCTTGCTAGTATTGGCCCTACCTTGAGAAGTTGTTAGTCTCCATGTTGGAACTCAGACCTTTACTGCAGACCATTCTTTTCTGTCATGCATGCCAAGGCTCATTCAACCAAGTGTGAGGTTCTGCATATTCTTTATCATACCATTTGAAATTGTATTTTTATTAGTTAAATAATACACTGTATATGATCATTTACAGTATATGCCACACTGATTTGTTAAATAATCTGGAGTGATATATTGTAATACATTAATAAAACTGCATAACATTTCTCTTAAATTAAAACTCAATTGTCAATGATGGATGAACTGAAATACCATGAGCATTAATGGGACTTTCCTCCATCACATAATATTTTTGTTAAAAGCCAGGAATGACATGCTAAGTGTCCATGCTATTGGGTGGAACTGACAGATGCATTATCCAGTAGATGCATTAAGGTATTATGTTATGTCCAGGGCTGGGGAGTAACGAAATACATGTAACGACGTTACGTATTTAAAATACAAAATTTGAGTAACTGTATTTCGTTACAGTTACATTTTAAATAGATGGTAATCAAATTACAGTTACATTCAAAAAGTATTTTAGATTACCAATGTGATTACTTTGAATTTTTATGTCATTTATTTCATTTTATATTCTATTAACGTAAGCTGTTTGAGGATTTTTAACCAACGAGCCAATAGTTGATGATTATCCGACTCTGTTTAAAAAAAAAAAAAACGCGCGCAGCCTGTTCAGATATTACAACCTGCAGAGTGCAGACATGAGATCGCACGCAAATAATGGACGGGAAAACAGGCCATAACGCATTTCGCTAGTGGAAATTCAAAGACAGTTTTACTTATATAAACATGAAAAAGGACGTACAGTAACATCACAGTGCAATGCAAGCTATACCTGCAACAAAACTTCTATCGGCTTCAAAGGATTCAGCATCTAATCTGAAAAAGCATCTTGAGGTAGGCCTAAGCTGTTCTTGGTCTTTGAAAATGTAATTTTCCTTATTTACTCCTTATTTTCCTATTTACTCGTACGTTGAGCTTTATATGGTTATCGTTAGCCACTGGCATAAAGTTGGTTTGACGTTAGACGTTTGATATTCGCAAATTTAGGGACCGTCTCTAAAGTTACATCCGAAATTGGTATGCATGATTCTAACTTCAATAACATTTGAAGGAAATAATTTAGTCACAAAACCAACTGTAAAGTGTTCATCTACATGTCAGCTATGATGCACACCTTTTAGATTTTTAATATTTATTAAAATAAACTGTCAAATCATGTGTAAAAATGGCTATTTTTCATTACTGTATATACGCTCATACATAAATATGCCATAATTTAAAGCTCAATAACATTTGAAGGGAATAATTTACAGTCATAAAACCAACTGTAAAGTGTTCATCTACATGTCAGCTATGATGCACACCTTTTATATTTTTCATATTTATTAAAATTAATTGTCAAATCATTTTGACTGTAAATTATTCCCTTCAAATGTTATTGAGCTTTAAATTATGGCATATTTATGTATGAGCGTATATACAGTAATGAAAAATAGCCATTTTTACACATGATTTGACAGTTTATTTTAATAAATATTAAAAATATAAAAGGTGTGCATCATAGCTGACATGTAGATGAACACTTTACAGTTGGTTTTGTGACTAAATTATTTCCTTCAAATGTTATTGAAGTTAGAATCATGCATACCAATTTCGGATGTAACTTTAGAGACGGTCCCTAAATTTGCGAATGGGTCAATGACGTGACGCTCATTTTTTTGTGTCCTTATAGTTTTAGTTAAATTTAAAAGGGTAAAAATTGCAAAATAAATGAACAAATTACTTACATACATTCTCTTTTTGGAGGACCAAGTCTAAAATTTCTGGTTTTAATCAATTTTGAGAGAATATTTTGGGATTGATTGCAAAAATGTCATTGTGGTGTAACCGTAAAAACTTGGTACCAAATATTTGATCTTGTTTAAAAAAGGTGAAATTCTCAATAAAACACCATATAATCTAGTTTGGCATAATCTTACATTAGAACAATTTAATAGTAAATAAAAATAAATTTAACACCATTGTTCTGAATATTATAAATAATTTGGGGAAGTCAAATTCCTGAAGTGTCAAGGTGGTGTAACCACCACTCAAGGAGCCATTTTGTTAATATTGTGCAAGAAAACCACGTGACAGGAAATTATATCACAAAGAGGGACCCCTGGTGACACTAAATGCTGCATGCAAAGGTTAGTAACTGTCTTTAAAATATGAGATAATTTGACATTTTTAGGGTATGGTTAGGTATTCTTAGGTATACATGTCAAATGGTATGACCCCATGAATACATTGATAATTCATCATTATTATAAAAATGTGTATTGACTTTAAAAATTACATTTGAAATATTTCCAACAAGGCCATGTGCTTACATAGGTGTCCATGATAATACCTGTCAAATTTGATTTTAAATTGAAATGTCAAGTGGTGTAACCGGTTACACCATTTGACTTCTATTACAAGTCTTTCTGTTAGGGGCAAATTTAGTCAAAATCACTAGTTTATGGTGCTGATTAAAGATGTAATATAAACTAAACTACAATTTGGAACTATTTTCAAATGTTCAATGTTTTATTTTTTTGAGGAAGTGGTGCTTTAACCACAACTTTATTATTAAAGCTCTGTAATTCAGTAAAATAAAATATAATTATGTTGCACAACATTAATGTTTAGAACATTAATGTTTAACATTGAAATGTTTAGCTTCAATGCATATTTCTATTCCATTCACTTAAAAATGTAAGTAATCTAAAATCATGGAGTGATTGCTAACGAAAGATAAGCGCGTCAAACGTATCAAGAGCAGCTTTTATTATGCCGCAGTCGCTGCTTATGCTTCTTCAAGTCAAGCGTATGTGAGGTAAAGCAGCTCTATTTTATCATATTAGACACATTTGTGTGTTCACATTTGTTATGCTACTCTGTGCGTTCGCTCGGCAACTGCTATGAGACACTTTGTTGCACACTGCAGTCAACTAGATCCATATTAGGCTTGGTAAAACATGGTACTCACAGTAAATCAAGAAAACAAGGTTTAAACAATAAGACTAAACGTGTTTAGCTATATAATATGATTAGATTTCTGTCGACAAATGTATCCAAACAGTTGCTCATCTGTCTAATAAAACACATAATATATTAAAGCGTCTTTGGTGTTTCTGTGGTTTCGACAAAATAAAACCGGAAACCGAGATTAACGCGGGTATCATGTCATTGATAGGCGACGCACGGACATGGCTCGTGTCCTGGTTATTATTTCTCTAGGTTTAAACATTCTTGGAAACATCTGGCATAATATAAGTACACAAGTCAACAAAATATATAAAATTGTCCAAGTGGTTTTTTGATATTTGAATCCAAAAGTCTTATATATTGTGCATTTAACCAAAGACTACAATTTACATCTATAAAATACAATTCATTAAATTTCTAATATTTTATAATTAAAATGACATAACAGAGCCCCTCTTCCCCCAATAGATAAATCGATATAGTTTCAAGCAAGGAAACAGTGGCTCATCACAGAGCACCAGTGAATTTTGATCCTGCTATCAGATATTTTTTTCTTAAGAAATCATCACTTTGATGATTTATTGTTATTAGATATTGTTCCTTAAAGGGTTAGTTCACCCAAAAATGAAATTTCTGTCATTTATTACTCAACCTCATGTCGTTCCAAACATGTGAGACGTTTGTTCATCTTCAGAACACAAATTAAGATATTTTTTGATGAAATCTGAGAGGTTTTTTTTAATCTCCCATAGAAAGCAACAAAATGACCACATTCAAGGTCCAGAAAAGTTGTAGAGCCATTGTTAAAACAGTCAACGTGACTGCAGTGTTTCAACCTTAATGTTATGAAGAGATGAGAATACTTTTTGTGCGCAAAAACAAAATGAAAATTATGACTTTATTCAACAATCTCTTCTCTTCCTGTCACTCTCCTCATGTAGGTGACGCAGTAACACGGTGAAGGCTTCCTTGTTTATGTCCGAATGCCAGCTCAGTATTGGCCCTCAGCTCAGATGACATCACGTGATCAGCACAGCGCATGCGTGTGAGACTGACGCAGGACCCGGCCAATAATGAGCTGGTGTTCTGACGTAAAACCTGGAGTTTCTGCACTGTTTACCATGTCAACAGCATAGGAGAATGACAGGGAAGAGACAAAACAGTTTAATAAAGTTGCTATTTTTGTTTTGTTTTTGCACACAAAATGTATTCTCGTCTCTTCATAACATTAAGGTTGATCCTTTGCAGTCACGTCGACTGTTTTAACGATGTCTTTAGTACCTTTCTGGACCTTGAAAGGGGTAATTTCGTTGCTTTCTATGGGAGATAAAATGATCTTAATTTGTGTTCTGAAGATGAATGAAGGTCTTGTGGGTGTGAAATGACAAGAGTGTGAGTAATTAATGACAGAAATTTCATTTTTGGGTGAACTAACCCTTTAACTGTAAAATATATGAGACATGATTTCACTGTTCAGTACTATGATTATTTCTTGTTGCCAGATGTTGTTTTTCATCACTGAAACCACTTAACTTAACTTGCTGACTGTCATGCTTGATTTTCAGTGTCAATTTGTTCAACAAACAATGGCCTTTGGCTGTAGAAGCAACATGGTCAGGTGGTGTAACTGGTTTGTGTCAATTGGCATAACCAGTATTTTTCATAAAAAATATAATTATATACAGAAAAATTAATGTGGAATAAAATGTTATCATCTAGTTTAGTGTAATAACATGACTTTAAACAATTTTAACATAATTTGTCAAAGATTATTTAGAAATCAGATGTGTTTTCAGCATGTGTCCCACCAAATATTGCAAAAACACATTAAAATTTACATTTAGAGATAACTCTAATAAAATTATTTTTCATTTGATATTTTAAATTGAAGTATATATTTCTATAAGTGAGCTTACATGCCATCTAGGTGGATAAAATATTTAATATTACTCATTCTTTGGCGGTTACACCATTTGACATTTTTAGGTACATTCATTCTTAACTTTAGTAAAAAATTGTGCAAATGTCATTTTTATCAACATAAAATCAACTTAGACACAATATATACATTTTAACGTACCTGATGCATGATTTTAAAACAGGTTTTTAAAAGATTTTTTAATTTCTCATCTTGCCGCACCATATTTGTCACTGACCCGAATATCAAACGTCTAACGTCAAACTAACTTTATGCCAGTGCGCCACTAGAGAAAATACTGCAGCATGCACAAGCTCACTGTTCGCGAAATATAGGAAGAATAATATAAATATTAAATTTGGGTTGATATGAATGTATCTCTGAAAGGAACTGTCTTCAGAAAAGTTTTGATGGCTTTTCCTCTTATCTCCAGCGCAGCTGCTTAGTTTGTATATAGTGGTAACCATGGAAACGCTATATCACTGCTCTTCCATAAGCGCCACCTACTGTCAGAGAGTGAATTTGCATTTCATTCAGTCTGTCTGCTGATTGTGTTTTGTGCAGGTGTCTTATGTAGCATAATTTCACAAAGCTAAAGTCAGACCATACTGTTTTTTCTGTTAATCTTAAAATTATACAGTAATTTAAATTAAAAACAACTGATCATGCTCATGTTCATAACATCTTTGTTGGGACTGTAATAAAAATGCAGTGTTTGCCTCTCTAATATCAAAGAGCTACACATATTTTTTGAACAAATAAACAACAAATAAATTTGCTTTAAAAAAAATCTGCATCCAGTATCAGAATCAGCCAATTTGCTTCTGTTGGCCATGAAAAATCAAAATAGGTGCATCACTTTTTTTTTCCTGCTGTTTGTTGTTTATATGGTTAATATTAATGCAGCTATCAGTGCACTAAGGTTAAATATTAGTATAAACATATTTATACTAGGGATAGTTCACACAAAATTATAAAATGTGGTGGTGGAGAGATGCAAAAAACTGTTGAGAAACCGTAGGTGTGTCAGCTTTAAATATATGCCTTCTCTCGAGATTATTGGGTAGATCATTTCATTTCATTTTCTTTATAAACATTCTAAATGTTACAAACAAACTTTGTTAATAAAACAATTTAAACCACTGTGTCAGTTCGACTCTATACACCTATAAAACAACCTATATTATTAACAATATTTTATTGTTGTTATTTAATATTTTGTTATCCCTCTGATGCACATCTTTACAAATATAATTTAGGAATGATATCAATAGTAATTATATGGATGTGATCTTAAAAGAAACACATATTTTCATAATTTGTATATCAAGATATTGAAATTCTTTACCAACACATAGATTGTCTAAAAAAACTGTAAACTTAAAACAGAACATCAAGTTAATATGGTCCTTTGTGTTAAGTATTTCAAAGTATTCCAAAGTATTTAGATTAAGTTACTAAACTTGAGTAATGTAACGAAATACGTTACTGATTACTTTTTAAAGCATGTATTTTGTAATCTGTAGTGAAATACATTCTAAAAGTAACCTTCCCAGCCCTGGTTATGTCTGAGTTATGTATAGAAAGCTTTTCACCAGACTTTCAAAAAGGCTGAGGCTGAGTCTCAGAGACTGGAGGATTTGAGCTGTTAACTGGGGTGTCCTGAGAACATTGTGCATCTTGTGCATATTTAGTAGCCCATTTTCTACTAATATTTACTATTGCAGTGTGATAATCAATTGTATAACTGAGAATATTTGTTATGCATAAGGATTAAGGACGTGTCGTCCTGTTTTTTTGCTATAAACTTGTGGGTTTGTAAACTCCTTTGAGACTGTAAACAGTAATTTGCGGCTCTAATAAACTTAAAATTCTTTAAATGTAAAGCCTAAAAGACATCAGAATCATTTACTTGTAATATTGTTGTTGCTTTAAGATTTTGTAGGTACCAGATGTGATGACCAACATAACCTTCAGAAATCAACTGAACAAATTTTTCTTGGTGTTCATTAAAAAAAAAAAGCCAACCTTTATAATCAGACTGGTATGTTGATAACTCCTCTAATATTTTGGTCCATTTTATTACTTACAGATGTCTTATCTGGATTGTTTTGGTATTAACGTGTTTCCAAGTCCTTAATTTTAAAATGTCTTCCTTTTAATTTTTACATTTTGATTTATTCATTTCTTAACTCAGTTATAAGTATTAGTATTTCATTTAACTTTCTGATATCTGCATACACATGCTTGTGCATCATGTTTTGTCATTTTTATAGACACTTTTTATTTACTTATTTATTTATTTATTTATTTGAACAATTTTAGTTCTAGGAATTCCTTTTGGAGGAACTAGTACGGTCTAACCCAGCACAATAAGAAGTTCAGTTGTGTCTTCCCATTGGTTCATTGTGTTGATTACTTTCAGGTGTTTCTTGTTTTATCATTAGTCCTTATAGCCCTCGTGTTTCCATATAGTCTCTTGTCAAGCTTTGTTCTCTGTATCTGCTGTTTGGTGAGTCTTATGTTCAAGTTTAGTCTTTTTATCTGTATTTTCAGTAAATTGTAGAGTAATAATTTGAGGGATAAAATGAGTTTTGGAATCTTTTCGTTTGATTCAGAACTTCTTGACTCCTATTTCTGCATTTGTGAGTCTTTTTGTAAATGCCATGTGTTCATGTTTCTCCTTAAAAGACTTCCAGGGATTTCCTTCTCTTCAACACATTCAACATATTGGTGCAAAAGCTAATCTGGATCACATGTAATACTGCTTTACAACCAATTCGACTCGTTTAAGTTGTTTCAATCTCTTTCTCTTTTTATTGTCAGTGTTGCGGTTTCTGTGTCAACATGGTAAGGCAACTGACATGTATAATGTGCACAAAATATGGACTTTCAAGTGTAGAACAACTTTAAGTAGCTAATTGTACTGTCTTCTCACGTTTAGTCTCTGCAGGTGCTTCAAAAGCAAAAACGACAAATACAAAAACTACAAAAACAATGGTGACCTGTGAAGGAGAATCTCAAATGTGGTGAGTAATTCAGTCATTTTAAGTTGTTTTTGGCCTTTTGTTCCTAAATAGGTCAGTATGAAAAAGGGGAACAGGATCATGAAGGTGACTTGAACTTTTGTGTCTCCAATCACATGGAATGTGCTTAAACTGCACTTGGGTTCTCACTACGCTCGCCTCCAGTGGACTTCTTCTACGTTACATCGGCCACATTCATTTACACGATATACTGATTCACGACCGAGGGAGCTGATTGAGACGCAGGGCTTGCTTCATTGCTGCATCATCTTCGTCGTCTTACTTCCTTTTTGTCGTCGTCTTGGGTATCAGCAAAGAATATACACTAACAAGAAGTGAAACTCAATAGAACGTTCCATTGCAACACCAGTGCCCCTGCGTTTCCGCCATTTTGTCATGAAAGAGACTCGCCGGTCCACTAGTTTCAATGGCAATATCGGCTGCTTTGTTAAAAAAAAAAAAGTACATTAAAGCTAAAACACAGAATGAAACACTATCATTAGTGATCATCAAATCCTTTTAACAGTTTATTTTACAGACTTTGCTTAAATCTGATATTAAGGTAAGATGATTTATGTCTGACAAACATTTCAGGAAGTGTGTGCATCCATATGTCCCATAGTGTTGACATCTGATCACGTACATTAATTAGAACGTTGTCTTTTATGAGAACAAAAGAGCATGTACAGGCAGTTCTTGTGGGATCTGTCTGTTTTAATTGTGTGTGTTTTTCTTGTAAAATGCTCCACTCTCTTCTGGTCATTTCCTCGAAAGAAGGACCGGCAGCTCTGCCTAATGGTTCAGGGCTTACTCTTGCTGAGGCAGAGTAGAGACTAGATCAAGGGGTTTTCAGCTGGAGCTTATTGAAGAGTTGAAAGGGGTGAAATTCCCTGTGACCTTTGACGGCTGACAGGAGAGAGCTGCGGGATTATGATGTGTTGTCTATGACATTGTTAGATTCAGCAGCAGTTGCTCTTTTTGTTCTATGCCAAACAAGAGAGCAGGAGATGGCTGATGAGGATGAAGATGGTGAGCCTCCTGAATCCTCAAAGCCACCCTGTCCCCACGTATGTAGCTGTGTGAGATTATGGAATGGCCTCTGGCAGACTGCAGCTGCCATTGAAGCAGGTTAAGAAAGAAACCGCTCGCGGGCGGTTCCTGGAACGATTCCTTTTTTGCCATAATCCTCCAGCCACCATAAGCTTTCAATTCCTTCTTGATCTTTGTAAGATTATTTTAATCTTACGTTTATTGTCCCGAATCGTCCAATGAGAATATACTTTCATGATATAGGAATGTGATACATATAGAAAAAACGAGTCTAAATATGGTCAACATCTGGTCCAGTGTCCCATACTGAGATCGAGAAGGCATGGAAGGACCTGTATTCAGCTCGCATTCATCAACATCAGCAGGTTATTTCGCTGATGTTGATGGAGCGAGTATGGGTACGCATCAATGCCTCCTACTGGCGAGATGGGTGCAACTATCTTATGATATAGGCAGGCTCCAACACTCTATACGCGGCAGCAGGTCAGACGGGTGTTGCTTACACACAATGTCTGTTTGTAAGCATGTCAGTTAGACTTGCTGAATTTGGCTTGGTAGGTTTCTTTTATATTTATAATCAGTTTCCTGTATAGAATGTGGACTATGGGCTTTGAAGTTCCATTAGGTTGGCTGGAACGATATATTATTAAGGGTAGTTCTTTGTTTGTCCCCTATTTTTGGATGTGTTGGCTTCAGATAATGAAGCCAGCGTTCATATGTATTCAGATGTCGGCTTTAACTAAGCCGCACTGTTAGCCACCTTTTGATTATTTAGCCTTTTCCTCTGGTAAATGGTAGAGTTTTGAGATTAGCTTTCACTAACTTCAGATAGATCTGTGTTTAGCGTCGGCTTTACAGGCCACCTGACATTGTGTGCTTTAGAGGCTGTTGTTTCTTAGCCCCAGGCAGATCTATGCTTATGTGTTGGCCTTCTAGGCCCAGAGCTATAGTTGGCCTAGGCTAGAACTAGGCTGCATCCGAAACCACATACTTCTCTACTATATAGTAGGGGAAAAGTAGTAGGTGAACAAATAGTATGTCCGAATCCTCAGTAATCATAAAAGAGTAGGCGAGAAATACCTGGGTGAGGTACTAATTCTCGCGAGATTTAGATGTGCGTATACTAATGTTGCGTCCGAATATGCCTGCTTGCCTACTATATAGTAGGGGAAAACAGTATGTGAAAACACTAGTATGTCCGAAACCTCAGTATTTATAAAACAGTAGGCGAGAAATCCCCGGATGCAACATAGACGTTTCCTAAATGTGCGTTTAACATTTGACAGAAGACATTTTCCAGACAGTATGGCAGATGAAACTCTTAAAAAAAAAAAAATACATCTTCCAGATGAAAACACATCAGATAGCTGTATGGGTGTTGTATGTGTGCTACAGTGTCATCGATTTGGCCTAAGCTTTTGTCAGCACTTTGCATTACACACATAAATGCTTATTTTACTAATTTAAATAAACGGATTAACACAACTAAAGATACATTTTTGTCTATGATTTCATGCATTGACAAATTCATGATCATTTGTGTTTGATGAAAAGCAAGATAACATCAGCTATCAAAATAATAAACATCAACATTTTGATATGTTTTGTTTTTTTTATCACATAAATGACAGATCTAACATTTATATATTGTTTGGATGTTGCAGGGACTGATGAACTCACTTGACGCCTTATCCAGTGGAGAGTGGCTAATGAAGCCCTCTTCACTGGAAAGAGGAATGCTGCAATCAAAGGCTTTGAGTAAGTATACAATAGAAAATAATTATTAAAAAAAAAACAACAACACATATTTATTGTTTGAATGTTGTCATTTTAACCAGAGTTATTAGAGCAGTATTTGATTTTTGATTTCGAATGTTGCAGAGCTTTTGTGGTGGAGCAGGGCCTGCAGGGCAAAGTAGTGCCCACATCTGTAAAAAAAAAAGGGAAAATCTTAAACAGAAATATAAAGTATAATGATTTTGTTTCTACTAATGCAACATTTAATGACTATTTAAATTCTGTAATTGTGTAATTGTATTCTGAACATTTCTGTAGGATCTGAAATGTCCGCAGACAGGGGTGAGCACTGAGGATGGGGAGCCCACAGCAGCATCCTGGAAGTGGTATGCTGCCATGGATGAGACAATTGGGGGCAGACCCTCAATCACTCCACCTGCCCTTATTGCCTCATCTGGCCCGGATGTTGCTGTGGCCTCTTCATCTTCAGCAAGCCCACCGCCAGCTGGTAGAAAAAGAAAACCTGTAGAGGACCTAATCCGGGAGATGGAGGAGAGGGAGGCTGCGAGAGAGCGAGAAGCAACAGAGAGGGAGGAGAGACGATGGCGGGAAATAGAGGAGAAGGAGGAGCGTAGAGAAAGAGAGAGACGAGAGCGAGAGGACAGACGGGATCGAGAAACTGAAGAAAGAAGGCATAGAGAAGCAGTTGAGAGAGAAGAAAGGAGAGAGAGGGAGACCAGGGAAAGGGATGAACGATTTCTTGCCCTTCTTGAGTTGATTGCAAAAAAATAAAATTTCTTTATATATTTTTTTTAAAAGCATCCTCAAATCAATCACACATTTACATTTCTGTAAACAAGCATCCATACTCCAAACCACTTTTTTTTTTTTTGCGTATAATGTATTTATACTTTTTTTTTTTTTTTTTTATAGTCAACATATAATTTTAATATAATTAAACAAATATTTAATATATAAGTTTATTTAAGTGATTTTTGTAAGACTTCAATCAAACATAGATTTATTTTTTTGTATTATCTCACTACTAAATGTATATAGAACGTAAACAGCTCAAGGACACCCAAGTCAGGTCCTGAGTTTCAATTGTAATTAAACACACCTGTCTGTAATCCTACTATAAGTAATCCTAAATAACTTGATTAAATGTTTCAGGTGTGTTTGATTAGGACAGGTGCAGGCCATCATCTTTCCCTCTCTGTTGCTTTTTGCTCTCTCTTAGCCTCCCTCTCCTCCATCTCCCGGATTAGGTCCTTCAGCTTTCTCAGAGGCAATGCTGATGTTTTCCAGCTGCTGTTTTAGAGCCACCGGTTTAACACTGTGATACATGGCCTAGAAACAACAGTTATGGACACCTGCTTTCATGTGTTCACAACGGATTGCACACCACTTTCATCCTTGAAATGTTAAAGGGATAGTCCACCCAAAAATGTTCATCGCCCCCCCCAAAAAATGATCCCATCATTTACTCACTCTCAAGCCATCCTAAGTGTATATGACTATTCTTTTTCAGCCCAACACAATCAGAGTAATAATAAAAAATATCCTGGCTCTCCCAAGCTTTATAGTGGGAGTGAATGGTACCTTTGATTTTGAAGTCCATAAAAGCACATCCATCCATCATAAATGTAATCCATGACTCAAAAATGATACAACCCCCCCTCCTCCCTCCCCCACAATTGAAGAAAATGGAAGCCTTTATAGACACTGCACTTGATAAACATATATCGTATTTAGGAAAAAAAAAAACTACAACAAAGCTATAATAAAATAACGCAATGCTTTGTGCAAAAGTATAAACCTGTTAAATGTTTCACAGGTAGTCATGATCATGGAGAGCAGGAAGACGGGACGTCTGGAGCAGATACAGCAGCAGCCAGATTGTCCCGCACATGTTCTCCTGATCTTGTTCCAGGGTTCAGGGCTTCAGGGGGGCCATCATCATTATTCTCCCCAACCTCTGGCTCAACGATGTCCCCATTTTGTAGAGCAATATTGTGGAGCACAGTGCAGCATGCAATGACCTCAGGCACGAAGGCAGGGCTCACTTCCATTGCCTTAAAGAAAACAGAGCGTCAGCGTGTTTTCATCATCCCGAAAGCTCTCTCCACGATGTTCCGGGCACGGGAGTGCTTACTGTTATAGTGAGCCTGTACAGGGTTCTGTAAAGGCTCCCTGTATATGGTGATGAGGCAGATGGGTTCACACAGGCAAGGATATCCACCATCCCCAAGGATACACTTGCCTGCAGGTGGATAAAGGCTTCCAGTGAAGACCGGGCTGTTCCTCAGCACCCTGGCATCGTGCACGGACCCAGGATATCCCACAAAGATGTCAATGAATTTCCCACGGTGGTTGGTGATGGCCTGTAGCTGGATGGAGTGAAACAGTTTCCTGTTCAGATAGCACTGGGCGGTAGCTGCTGGAGGTTTAATACGGATGTGACAGCCATCAATTGCACCAACTGCTGAGCTGAAAGCTGGTGACCCTGCCAGCTGGGCAAAACCTTCTCCTACCGCCACCAGGTCATCACCGGTTGGGAAAGCAATCACCCTCCTCAAGATCCTGACGATTGCAGAGCTCACTCTGTGCACAATATCATGCACAGAGGACTTGGGGATATCGAAGGTCCGAGACACCACCCTGAAAGAAGCCGCATGACCCAGCCAGAAGAGGAACAGCAGCACCTCAATGTCCCTTTCCCACCCATGATCAGAATCCAGCCTAATTGCAGCAGTTAGGGACAAGATGGACTGGCGAGAGAGACGGAGGTCATTGCGCAGGTCAACTGCCTCATCAAAATACAGCTGCAGGATTGGCACAGCTCTGTTGAGGCGGCAGTAAGATGATGTGGGGTTCACCATCTGTTGATGTTCACATAGTTTGTTAGAACAATACATTTGTGTACGTTTTAAATAATTTTATGTTCATTTAATACTTCTGTATAAATATATTTATTAATTTGAATGTTTTTTTCTTCTTTTTTTCCATTTTATTCATATTCTATTTTAGTCAGTAAAACAAAAGTCATCTTTATTCATCTTTTCTTGAAAAAAATAATTAAAAAAATTATTTACTCACATGGTTTACTTATGGTTGAATATTAAATATTTCATTATTATGGTTGAATATTGTGAATTCAATAAATTGCCATGATGTGACATATCTGTCTGTGTAATTATAAGATTTTACAATTAAGTATATTATTGGGCAGTATATTATTGTGTGTAAAGGGGTGCAGGAATGCAATGTATAGCTACTTTTTACTTACATTTTCTGAATATAAAATCACCAAACGTCTCCAAAGGCGTGCTTTTCGAGCAACAGCCCGACGCCTCCTTTGTGATGTGATATGGAGCGGCATAATAAATGTAAACGCGGCGATCAAATCAGCAACGTAAATCATGTAATTGATGAAGGTAATTGCGCGAATCTTGCTTGGGCTCTTTAAATCTTGCCGCTAGTGATGACGTCACGTGACAAAGCTAACAAGGCGGATTCAGGAAAAGAACGTACTTTTTTACCCTTACAAAGTAAGTACTTATTCAAAATAAGTACCTACTCAAGAGAGTATGCGGTTTCGGACGCAGCCCTAGTGTTTAGGTGGTCTGCTAGTAGCATTTACACCCTTTTTATACTTCCCCTGTTATGTGAGTGTAGTTTTTCCTAGTTCTGGCCTCCTCTTATCAGAGTTGTCAGGCCAAGGCCCATTGTCCCTTTGGTGTAGGTGCAAAATGGATAGCAGCTAAGGTAGCAGACCATTTCTAAGTCTCCCTGGTGCTGTTGTCTGCCGTTGCGGCGGTTTAGGCCCCTTTTCACTATGTGAATAGAAACTTTGTTGCTGTAGCCCTGCTCCCCTGAACTATCTAGTGGTACTTTGACTTCAGTTTTTCCCCTGAACCCCTTAAACTATGTTTAAGCTTGAGTGATATGGTTGTAGCTTTTTATGGAAGCTCCTGTTCCCTAGGGTTCAGTACAGATTGTAACTGTTTTTGGTGAGAATTTCTGATGTGAAGTACCTACCCTGTATTTTTCAGGGTTGGATTAATAGTACTCCCTTGTTGTTCAAGGTTATTGTACTTTAATATGTTAGTTCTGATTCCTGCCATACACTGTGTGAGCTCAGTAACTCTAATACTGCCACAGGCTAACACCCTTGTTTTCTGGAGTAGCAGGCCTGACTTTGGCCTCCTTTAGAGAATGGTGACGTAGTTTGTACTCCCCTTGGTGTAAGGTTAAAAGTGTTTTTACTGAGTATATTGCCTGTTGGAATGTATAAGCTCAGGTTGAGTTTAATAAAGCTAACCTCACTACATAGTTTGGTTTTCATATATGGCTCCCTTAGAGCTTGAACACTGCCACATGCTGACACTCGTGTTGTTTGAAGTAGAAGGCTCTGTTTGGGCCTCCTTCAGAGCACAATAGCTTGTTGTATTACAAGGTTTGTTGGTAGATGTTTCAGTTAGAGTTTGCTCACGTGAAAACTAGCACTGCCACAGGTTGACGCTCGTGTCTTTCTGAAGTCGCAGGGCCTATTTGGACCTCCCTCAGAGCATGATGGCATGATTTTGTACTCCTCTTGATTAAAGAGTAAAAAGTGTTTTTACTGAGTACACTGCTTTTTGGAATGTGTGGATAAAATTTGCTCAGGTTGAGCTAGACTAGATAATGTGTGCTCAGCAAGACCGTTTTAGGCTTGAGCCCCACCAACTCATGTTTTACTGTAACTTCAGCAGCCCAGGCACATGAACAAAAGCGCCAATCTTATTGTTCGGCCAGCTTTTTACGCAGTGCGTCAAACCAAAAAACAAATTTGAGGCGTTTTTTAAAAAATTACACTATATATATATATATATATATATATATATATATATATATATATATATATATATATATATATATATATATCGGGCACTTTCTGCATCGGTGCACACTCACATTAAACCTTGGTGATAAGTGCACGCAATAATCGTCCAGGTGTGCACAAGCCTTGAGGCTTATTATTTAAATTTTGATGTGAAAGGGTCTTTATATTTACAAAAACAATTTACTTTTTTGTTATAAAAAACAAAACAAAAACAAACAAGCCCAGCCCATGTGAGGAAAAGTAATGCAAAAGTAATGTAATGAATTAAAAAAAGTTACTAAGTAAAAAAAAAAAAGAAAAAGTTACTAAGTAATGCAATTAGTTACTTTTTAAGGGAGTAATGCAATATTGTAATGCATTACTTTTAAAGGTAACTTTCCCCAACACTAGTTCCAAGAGAATGTCAAAAAGTGAAGCCCAAGAAATAAGAAATTATTTAACAAAGACATTTTAGAAATCCAGACCAGGTGTTGTTTTTCAGCCATGTCTGGAATAAAGATGGCTGTTAGGGTGATATTAAATGACTTAAACGGTGATAGAAGATTTTGGAAATATTCCCCATCTCTAAGTCATTCATTCCCCATGTGACTTATATGGAGTTAACATTGTAATTAAACTAACAAATCCAGCATTTTGCAAAGACAAACAATCTGCTTTGCAAAGGAAAACTATCATCCTGGAGAAAAAAAAAAAAGATTACAAGAAGTTTTCATCTGATGAAAATGAGTGGTGAACAGGTGAGTATGATGATTTCTGAAGGATCATGTGACATTGAAGCCTGGACTAATGATGCTGAAAATTCAGCTTTGATCACAGGAATAAATTACATTTTGAAATACAACAGAAACCAGTTATTTTAAATTGCAATTTCACAGTATTACTATTTTTACTTTATTTTTGATCAAATAAATACAGCCTTGGTGAAATTAAGAGACTACTTTCAATTTGTGTGGCTATTATTAATATGTTTAAATGAAAATGAAAAGAGGCAGATTGGTGTTCTATAACATGTTTTGTAGCCTATAACAGAGATAACCGGAGTAGCCTAGCCAAAGCAAGCCTAGTGATGTTATCAAGATTGCTGCTGTTGCAGTTTTTCATAAGCTACAAACTCCTTGTTTATCCTTGTCTCCTAGTTATTTTCTATACGTGATTATTTTATCTATATATGTCTTGTTTTGATGTATGTTTCTATCTTATATTTCCCCTATTCCATTGTATTTTATTTGTATGTTCTTGTAAAGCGCGTTGAGATGCAACTTTTAAGCTAAAAGGCTATATGAAATGCCATAGAGGTAACATGAATACTCAGACGCTTTGCATCACAGAAATACATTTTATTTTAAAGTATATAATAGAAAACCATTATTTTAAATTGTAATAATATTTCACAGTATTGCTGTTTTTTCTGTATGTTTGATATACACCATGATGACCTTGAGACATGATCACAGAGGGTTTTTTTCACATAGCCTACCTGACTGAAAGAGCTCATTATGCAGGTCATTACAGCTCATTTTGCGAATCTTTTGTCTTCTCAGGTGTGAATCACAGCATTATTCATGAAGATTCACGCCTCCTGTGTTTCTTGACAAAAAGTGTCTTAGAAAATGTAAATCTCTCTATTTTATATGAACGAGTAGGCAGGATAATTTTTACATCATTTTGAAGCAAAAACTCTAGTCTGCAACCTCCAATACCCAGAAGTCTTGTGAACACAGATTTAATATTTTTTGGTCTTATTTCAGTGACTTAAGTTTTTTGTTTTTTCAATAACCACACATAAACATTCCTTCAAAAAAACAAACGTACATACATGTTCCTCACATATTGTGGTAGCCTAGTTTGTGCTGAATACAGTTTAACGACACTTTTGTCATTCAAAAACTCAAAAGTAGCCAATGAGATCACACCACTGTTGGCCCCGCCCCTGCAAGAGATTTGTGCCAGAAAGAACGAAACCTCTGGGATTGTAAACAAAAACTTCAGAAGCATAAAAGAAAACTCTAGAAGCACATTAAGTACATATCAGTGAAAGAAAGAGGAGAAACAGTCAGCAAAACATGCAGTGTATTAAAAACAAAGTTGAACATTTTGTCTACGATTTATTTAAGTTTCAAAGACATTTCATTCAGTTTCAATTTATATTTTATTCGTTTTTTTTTTTTTGAAAAGTTACATTCATTTTTATTGGAACAAAGGTAATTCCATAGTGCACACATTTGTGAGAAAATCAAGTCGGGAGATCTCATAAAAAGGCAAGTGTCTTACAATCGTAACAGACAGGTGTGCGTGTATGCACTAGATTTGGCATTTGTTCAAAGATTACATGTCATTTGTAGGATGGTTCGTATTTGTGAAATATGTAGGCTCATTTATATTTGCAAAACAATACATATATTTGTTACTCTTCTGCGTTGCTGGATTTGTTCATTTAATTATGGCACAATATTAACTCCATATAAGTCGCATATGGGGAAAGAATGACTTAGATTTTAGAAATATTCCCCATCTCTAATCACTGTTCAAGTCATTTAATATCACCCCAACAGCCATCTTTATTCCAGACATGGCTGAAAAACAACACCTGGTCTGGATTTCTAAAATGTCTTGGCACTAGAGTTGGGGAAAGTTACCTTTAAAAGTAATGCATTACAATATTGCATCACTCCCTTAAAAAGTAACTAAATGCGTTACATTACTTTTCCCCCTCACATGGGCTGGGCTTGGTTTTTTGTTTATAACAAAAAGAGTAAAAATTTGGGGGTAAATGTAAAGACCCTTTCACACCAAAATTGAAAATCCTCAAGGCTTGTGCACACCTGGATGATTGCACATGCTTATCACCGACATTTAATGCCTCATGCACCAATGAGACTGCCGCTTTTGTTCACGTGCCTGGAGATGCTGAGGTTACAGTAAAACACAACTTGGTGGTACTCAAGCTCAAACCAGTCTTGTCAAGCACACATTGGTACCCAAGATGACCAAAAAAAAAAAAAAAAAAAAAAAAGGGAACAATGAAGCAAGCCCTGCATCTCAATCAGCTCCCTCGGTCGTGAATCAGTATACTGTGTAAATGAATGTGGCCTGATCAATGCCCTGACTACTTAACTAGGAGCCGATTGAGATGCATGGTAAATGTACTGTAGAGCTGCTGGTCTCATTGGTGTCTGAACACAACTTTGACAAATGCCACAGCAAATACAAAAAGAGGGAGTTGTTAGGGAGAGAAATTGCAGATCAAATAGGATTTCTTGAGTCTCATTTCACTTATTCTCTCATGTACATCACTTGTCATGAAAATTACAATTTTGACAATTCATGGCAATTGTGTAGGAGTATAGAATAAAGCCCACAAGAATATCAAAAGAGGGAAAATAAAATGGATCTGGACTCCAGTTGTTTCGTTTTTTAAATTTACTTTATTTTGCTTCCCATTGCCATTTGTGAACAAGTGACACAAGGACACAAGATACATTTGTGGCAGGACAGTAACTTTTATTTACAGCTGTATGTCACGTCCAGATTTATGGACACCCACACATGGATCAGAGAAAACAATTTGAAGCACTTAGGAAGAAGTCTTGAACCATTTCACCTGAAAGAATTAGAAAAGAGATCAGTTTAAATTGTCTACAGAGCTCAAACAAAGCCAATTATTTCAGGTCTGAGACTGTCATTATACTGTGCATTACTTAAAGTACATTGTCCATTTGATACATTTTGTATATGGTTTCAAAAATACCTGAAGTGTGTGCGCGTGCTAATGTCTGAACTGACTCTAGGTGAAGTTAATGCCAGTACTTTGATTTAAAATATCCAGACTGATAACGTCAAGAGTGATGGTTAGCAAACATGTAAAACAGGTCACAATAGTCACTTTAAAAACAAACGTGCCATCATGTACTGTAGCTGGACTGACTTGAAAATTGTAGACATGAGGCTCTTAAGGATTAAACAATGTTGTACTCCGATCTCAGCATAGCAAATAGAAGGAAAAAAATAAATAAAATAAAACTTACCCCATCTGACACCGGTTACATTGTTCCTCTTTTTTGAGGGGGTGAAGAGAATGAGAACGAAGGTCAGAAAAATGTTAACTACCCATACTAACTAGGTTAATAAAATATATTTGGTTACACTTTAAGGTGACGTTGTTACATTGTACTTAAAGCTGCAGTCCATAACTTGTATTGGTTTAAAAATCATTTGAACAAGTACATACCAAGCATTCAAAACCATCTCCTTATCTTAGCTTGATTCACAACGGTAAGCCTGTAATGTTTTATGAGCGACCTGTGGATTTCCGCAGGAAATTCAAGCATGCAGCAGTTAGTCTTTGCGTCATTACGTCACGCCTGTAAACAGAAAGGAGTCCAGGCTAGTCTGCTTTATGAGGATGCTGCTTGTAGCGAATCATTTATAGCCCGTTCTCACAGCAACTGAAATAAATTTATCATTTTGATGGTGGATTGTAATCCAGAAAGCTCCAAATGACAGTGACAACTGGAGATTCACCCGTAGTCAAAAAGCAAAGACTTTGGACTGCGGCGTGGCTACAGAAATTGAAGTCTACAGGTAACTCTTCTGCACACCAAATACAGGTCACACAATGCTTGTGTTATCATTAAAGGTGCCCTAGAATTGAAAGTTGAATTTACCTCGGCATAGTTAGAGTTCTGTACATGGAAATGATATACAGCGAGTCTCAAACACCATGGTTTCCTCCTTATGTAAAATTTGATTTTTGCAAAAGACCTGTGATGCAACAGTCGGGATCATTAATGTACGCCCCCAACTTTTGCATATGCCAGCTCATGTTCAAGGCATTAGACAAGCAAGTATTAACGTCTAGAGCTGTGCTCAGCTGAAACAGACTTTATGCAGGTAAGCAAGCAAGGACAATAGCGAAAAATGGCAGATGGAGCAATAATAACTGACATGATCCATGATAACATGATATTTTTAGTGATATTTGTAAATTGTCTTTCTAAATGCTTCTTTAGCATGTTGCTAATGTACTGTTAAATGTGGTTAAAGTTACCATCGTTTCTTACTGTATTCACGGAGACAAGAGTTTTCATTTTTAAATACTTGCAGTCTGTACAATTCATTTAAAAAAAAAAAAAAATATATATATATATATCTTAATCTCTCCAACAGTGTGTAGTGTTAGCTTTAGCCCTGTTAGCCACAACATAGGCTACTATCAAATTCATTCAGAATCAAGTGTAAACATCCAAATACCATACTTACATGATCTGTTATGCTGCATGACGAACACTTTGTAAAGATCAATTTTGAGGGTTATATATTAGCTGTATGAATTTTATGCAATGCATTATAGAGTTGCGAGCTTGGGGGCAGGGAGCGCAAGCATTTAAAGGGGACACACAGATTCAGCGCATCTCTAATTATGCCCCAAAATAGGCAGTTAAAAATTTAATATAAATCTATGGGGTATTTTGAGCTGAAAACTTCAGACACATTCAGGGGACACCTTAGAGACTTCAATTAAATCTTGTGAAAAAGGGTTCTAGGGAACCTCTAACAATTTGAGAACAAAGTATAACAGTAATAATTTGCACGGTTTGGCGTGATCCAAGCTAAGCGAGCGTTAGATTTAATCATTGGCAGCACAATTTGTAGGCCTAATGCAACGCTTGTAACGATAACAATTCCGCATATGACTGCAAACACGGGTTTCAAACAGAGATGGTGACAGAGAGGGGAAAGATGGTAGACTGCAGCTTTAAGTACCAAGTATTAACATGTACTTACTAGGTTACAGTTAGTTTAGGGTTAGTTATGCAATTAAGCATAATTTACTGTTATTGCTATAAGTACTATGGGGATCGATTCCGATGTCCCGATTCAAATGGATGCACGGATCAAATAATGATACACGTGTTCCTTCTCTACTGCTCAAGCCATAACCAACTGTTTACTTGGATACTCGCAATTAATGGTGGTCATCTTAAATGTGATAATTCGTCCATTTAGGCCAATTCGTCCATTTAGGCTCAATGAGACATGAACTCATTTGCAAGCTGATCCACCTCTAGTGGAGAAGACTAATAAGATTAACGTCAAACAGACATTGTGTTGCGTTTGCTGAAATACAAAAGGAAAAAAAAAAAAAAAAAAAAAAAAAAAAAAGCCTTGGCCTAGCCCTTAGTGAATACATGTAGTAGCCCAACGTCACCTTGAAATGTGTTCTTGTGTTCTTGTAATCTTATAATGAAGGCATGGCCAATAAAATACATTAAACTCAAACATTTGATGAAACTTACTTGATTGGACACAGTCATAAGTCACATCCAGGTATTTATAAGTCCCAACGCAAGGATCAGAGAAAACGGAGTTCACTGCAGGAACAGTACAGCTCTGTGTTCCATCACACCTGATTCATGAACAAAAAGTAGCTTTAATATAGACAATTAGATGCATCTTACGCATGTCAAATAATGCATGAACTGAAACCATTTTATCATTTTCCTACCATCGGTTAATCTTACCGAGCGGACATTGTGCAGAGAGAAGACTGTGCGAGGCAGCGTGTATTTGAGAGCTGATCAGCTGGTTTCCCACTTGCACACGTTTTGCAATCAGTCCGCCCATAATTGGCTTTAAGAACCTTTATGAATCCCACATCTGACGTTAAAATAAGAGAATTATGGTAGTTTGAGCACATTCCACATGGTTGGAGACAAAGTTCAAGTCACAGTCATGATCCTGTTCCTTTATAATGGACCCATTCGGGAACAAAGGACAAAAATGTAAACTTCAAACTAAAATGACTCACCACATTTGAGGCTCGCAGATTCTCCTTCACAGGTCACTGTTGTTTTCGTTTTTGTGTTTGTCGTTTTCGTATTCGTTTTTGTGTCTGCACCTGCAGAGAAATTGTGAGAATAGTACTCATAGTACATGTAACGTCACCTAAAAATAAAGGGTTCATGTATTTTAATTATTTGCTATGCCTTTATGGGCATTTTTGTCCGTGTTGTGCATCATTTCTGATTTTGAGAATGGATTTTGTCCAGTTTCTAAGCGGGGTCTCTGGAGATTCATTGACAACATTGAAAAACTGATTTAATAAAATATATATATATATATATATATATATATATATATATTTTTATTTTTATTTTTATTTTTATATTATTTTTATATATATATTATTATTATTATTATATATATTATATATCAAATACAACATAGCAAAATGTTACTTTTAAAACAGCATTTTCCAAAAGATGGGCAGAAAGCTTACACTAAACAAATGTCAAGTTATCCATGTTATGCCCATGAAAGAAAGTTAGAAATGTGTGCCTTTTATGAAGGGAATTTACAAAAGGTGTTTTTGCATAAAAAACAATTTACATATATAAAAAAAAAAAAAAAAAAAACCTCCAAAAACTGCACAAATGTTGAGTAAAAACATTGTTACAAAACTACATTTTGTTGCCTGGGGTCTGTTGACCCTGAAGACCATGAGTGTAGCCCCCCCAAACAAAGACCACACAAAAGGTTAAACTCCAACATTTGAAGAAGTTACTTACTTGATTTGACACAGTCATAAGTCACATCCAGGTATTTATAAGTACCATAACAAGGATCAGAGAAAACGGAGTTCACTGCAGGAACAGTACAGCTCTGTGTTCCATCACACCTGATTCATGAACAGACAACAACAAAGTAGCCTGCTTAATAGCTTTAATATAGATTATGCATCTTGCTCGTCAAATAATGCATGAACTGAAACCATTTTCTTACGCTCTGTTAATCTTACCGAGCGGACATTGTGGAGAGAGATGACTGTGCGAGACAGCGTGTATTTGAGAGCTGATCAGCTGGTTTCCCACTAGCGCACGTTTTGCAATCAGTCCGCCCATAATTGGCTTTAAGAACCTTTATGAGTCCCACATCTGACATTAAAGAGAATTATGGTAGTTTAAGCACATTCCATGTGGTTGGAGACAAAGTTCAAGTCACTGTCATGATCCAGTTCCCCTTTTTTATATGGACCTATTTGGGAACGGAGGACAAAAACGTAAACTTAAAATTACCAAGTTACTCACCACATGTGAGACCCGCAGATTCTCCTTCACAGGTCACCGTTGTTTTTGTGTTTGTTTTCGTATTCGTATTCGTTTTTGCTTCTGCACCTGCAGAGACAAATTGTGAGAAGACATGCAAGGTAGAGAGAATGACATCATAGAGATGCGTTCAATGTTTGTGGAAATACAAAAAAAAAAAAAAAAAAAAAAATTGTGGCTTTTGAGAGGCCATATCAAATTGACCAAATTTAATTAAAAAAAAGATTTTTGCACAGCCCTATTAAACACATCTAGTAATCTCACCTTAAAGTGTTCATGTATTTTAATTATTTGCCATGCCTTTATTATAAAGTTATATTTAACTCCAACATTTGATGAAGTTACTTACTTGGTTGGACACAGTCATAAGTCACATTCAGGTATTTATAAGTCCCAACACAAGGATCAGAGAAAACGGAGTTCACTGCAGGAACAGTACAGCTCTTTGTTCCATCACACCTGATTCATGGGACAGACAACAACAAGTAGCTTTAATATAGACAGTATGCATCTTGCTCGTGTCAAATAATGCATGAACTGAAAGTGAAACCATTTCCCTACGCTATCGGTTAATCTTACCTAGTGGACATTGTGGACAGAGAGGACTGTGCAAGGCAGCGTGTATTTGAGAGCTGATCAGCTGGTTTCCCACTAGCACACGTTTTGCAATCAGTCCGCCCATAACTGGCTTTAAGAACCTTTATGAGCCCCACATCTGACGTCAAAAGAAAAAAAAAGCACATTCCATGAGGTTGGAGACACAAATGTCAAGTCGCCATCATAATCCCATTCTCCTTTTTCATACTGACCCATTTAGGAACAGAAGGCCAAAAACAAGTTAAAGTGACTGAATTGCTCACCACATTTGAGAACCACAGATTCTCCTTCACAGGTCACCATTGTTTTTGTAGTTGTCATTTTTGCTTTTGAAGCACCTGCAGAGACTAAACATGAGAAGACAGTACAATTAGCTACTTGAAATAAAGTTGTTCTACACTTGAAAGTCCATATTTAGTGCACATTATACATGTCAGTTGCCTTACCATGTTGACACAGAAACCGCAACACTGAAAATAAAAAGAGAAACGAGTTGAAACAACTAAAATCATGAGTCGAATTGGTTCTAAAGCAGTACTTACATGTGATCCAGATTAGCTTTTGCACCAACATGTTGAATGTGTGAACAGAAGGAAAACCCTGGAAGTCTTTTAAGGAAACGTGAACACATGGCATTTACAAAAAGAATCACAAATGCTGGGGGGGGGACAAGCCATTGACTAAACTTGAACATAAGACTCACCAAACAGCAGATACAGAGAACAAAGCTTGACAAGAGACTATATGGAAACATGAGGGCTATAAGTACTAATGTCAAAACAAGAAACACCTGGAAGCAATCAACACAATGAACCAATGGGAAGACACAACTAAACTTCTTTTTGTGCTGGGTTAGACCATACCATAGAGTATAGAACCCAAGAGGCGACACTCTGATACTTTTTGGGTAACAGCCACTAGATGGCGCTCTGGCCACCATTATGGGCTGAAAATACTAACTAGCCCATAGAATCCTTCTTAATCTTACACACCCAAAATCAGTGAATTTCACTGCCAAATCAGAAGCGCAATAGAACAGTAAATTTTATGGCTCCTACACAGTGGCGGCTACTGGTCTGTCAGAGAGGGGAAGCTCATTTTCGGCCTACATCATAAAATTGTCTATTTATTTAAAAGTAAATTCTGCCCTACGTTCCTTTTCAAGAAAATGGTCTGTGACCCTGTCGTACCAACTAGGAGTCTTTTCAAGTGACTTGACCAGTGTCCTCTCAATGGCCAGCAGAGCTAGGCTGCTTAAACGGCCTTGGCCCATTGTGTTTCGGGTGTAGGACTTGAGTCGCTTTAAACAGGAGAAGCTCCTTTCTACACCTGCAGATGTAGCTCCAATTGTTGCCACTAATGAGAACAGTTTGTAAAGCTGAGGCACTGCACTGTCCAACTCCATGTCTTTAAGGAACACCAAGTAATCACACAGCTTTCCCCTGTTACCCTGCAAGTCCTGATCTGAATACAGGACTTGAAGTTCTGACCTCAGTCTTCCTGAATCAAAGTGATGGCCATAACTTTTCAGGACACTTTGGAAGGCCTCCTCTGGAAATACCTGTCTCATGTCATCAAATTTCCCTGGATTGACTAATTCTAAGAAGAGCATGCTTTCCAAATTTGAAAAACGTCGAGGAATCTGCTCCAAGATGTTATCAAGGATGGCCATGTACAGATTTCTGTATCGCACTTGGGGATCCTGCAATTGTGTCAGACGGCGCTTTCTCATGGGCTCATCTCGTGGGTCTGATGTGAGATCTGCTGTTTTGGCATAAATGGCTTGGAAAGCCCCCTCTGACCTCTTCTCTTTGACAAATGCAAGAAGAGATTCAATTCTGTTCTTGCAGTAAAGAACATCTATCGCCCTCTGCTGGACAATATCAAAGACCACATCAGTCTCAGAGAAGATTTGTTCATATGTGTACAACATGAACACAAACTCAAAATCCTCCAGTTTCCTCACAAAGCCTTTGGCACAATCCAGTGTATCATCATCCATTGTTGTATCTGCAATGATGTTCTCAAATGTCTGCAGGAGGCCATCATAATTGTTTGCCACAGTGCTCACTATCCGTGATGTGAAATTCCATCGAGTAGGAGCGTTTCTGGGCAACCTTGAACAGCCTGCAGACTCCAGAAAAGATGTCCTCTTTGTGGATTTTGAAAAAAATGTGGCAAATCCAGAGAGTGATGCAAAAAAAATTCTGCACTCAGGCAAGCATTTAGCCCCCTGTGACAGCACCAGATTCAGTCGGTGTGCATAGCAATGCACAAACATTGCACTGGGGGCTATTGCTTTCACTTTGGCCTGCAGACCATTGAGATCTGAAGCCATGACAGCAGCCCCATCATAGGTCTGTGCCACAAGCTTGTCCTTAAAATTGTAGCCCTGCATGTTCTCATTTAATATTTCAAAAACGGACTGGGCATCTCGCCCCCCCGAAACATCAAAAAATCCAATAAAGCGCTCCTGAATTTTACCTGCACTATCCACATAGCGAACAATGACAGAGAGTTGGGCACAGCAGGATATATCAGTTGTTTCATCCACCTGCCATCCAAAAAAGGGAGCATCCTGAATTTCATCTCTGATCTGATCAGAAACGGTGGCTGCAAGAGCAGAGATCAAATCATTTTGAATAGTATGGGACATACCAGAAAACACAGTTGAGGACTCGAATTGTGTGGACAGGACAGAGTCATATTTAGCTAATGTTTCTGTGAACTCCCTGTAATTCCCCTTGTTGGATGATTCACTACTCTCATCATGTCCCCTAAATGACAGCTCCTGCCGGCCAAGCAAGGATGTCACATCAATAAGGCGGTTTAGGAAGGCCCTGTTTTGTTTGACTATTTCATTATGTTTAGCCACTTGAATGCGAGCACCTTCATTTATTGCATGCTCAACCCTGATCCTGCCCATGCAACTTAATCTTGCACATGCACTCACATGTTCATTGCTCTTTTCATGTCTTTTATATGCCCTGTCAAAGTTAGACAGATCTCCAAACCCCACCTTTGACCAAACAACACATCCGTGAGATGGTTTCATCAAGAGGCATGGCCAGCAGTACATTTTATTTGTCACAGCACTTCCAGTCAGCCAGCTAACTTTGTCATACCAGGAGAGCTGAAAAGACCTGTTATTTTTCCCTATCTTTTGCACTAAATCAATCTTAGGTGTTGATCTGCCCTGCTGTTTAATTCTAAGTTTTTCCTCGTAAGGAACACTTTCAAATGGCTTCGCCAAATATTAGCACCGTCTGCCATCGTGCGCAGTTTCACCCACGACGCTAGCCTAGCCTACTAACGTTATATGAATGAATGAATGAATGAATGAATGAAGGAATGAATGAATGAACGATCTAAAAAAAAAAATATTAAACTCTGTAAAACTGAAACAAGGAATGTGGTGTATAATTGTGTGAAATGTATGATGAAAATCAAGCAATTTCGCCAAGCAAATATCAAAGAAATAGGTTGCAGCAGTTTTTATTTCGACTGAACTTGAGAAATCCGCGATGGGACTGAGCGCGAATAGCTTCAGTGATTCCTTATAGTACAGAATCGCTGTCAGTCAAAAGGAGATGCAGTCTTTCGACAGACCCTCCAATCATCACGCAGAAGCTCGGAGTCCGGGCCAGCCCACTCCCCATTCACCCCCAGAGACGCTGAGCGTCCGTGGGCGGGACATAATCGCAGCGTTTATCCAATGACCGTCTAGTTTCGAAGCGCTGAAAAAAACCGTTCAAAGCAGCCCCATTGAAATCAATGGACGCTGGGCTTCAATAGGGAAATGCACTGTGACGCTGCGGGAATGTATGAGAAGGAAATCGAGTCAGCCGACCTGCTATATGTAACTGATTCTGAACGAACTCGTCTTTGAGATGAACGTTTTCTAACGCATTTTTAGTCAATAAAATGTTAATACAACAGTACATATTTGACCATTAATTTTGTGACATTATAAGGGAAGCCGAGCTTCCCTTGCAGTCTTAAAGAAATCGCCACTGCTCCTACAGTAAATGTTGTATTGTCTTATACATGTTTTATTTTACCAGTTATGGAATCCAGCCATTCATCCATCTGAGGTAACGTAGTTAAGCCTACTTTATTGAGTATTTCCATTTTATGCAACTTTACACTTTACACATTTATTAATAGTAAATTAATAATTAATACATTTAAGATCATCATGTTTGCGGCGAACAAAGATTAGACCTAGTGGAGTAGGCAAATAATAGTATTCCAAAAGGAATTCCTAGAACTAAAATTGTCTAAAAATGACAAAACATGATGCACAAGCATGTGTATGCAGATATCAGAAAGTTAAATGAAATACTAATACTTATAACTTGAGTTAAGAAATTAATAAATCAAAATGTTAAAATTAAAAGGAAGACATTTTAAAATTAAGGACCTGGGAACACGTTAATACCAAAACAATTCAGATAAGACATCTGCAAGTCTGATTATAAATGTTGGCATTTTTTTATGAACATCAAGAAACATTTGTTTCGTTGATTTCTGATTCTGAAGGTTATGTTGGTCATCACATCTGGTACCTACAAAATCTTAAAGCAGCAACAATATTACAAGTAAATGATTCTGATGTATTTTAGGCTTTACATTTAAAGAGTTTCAAGTTTAATTTAGGGCCACAAATTACTGTTTACAGTCTCAAAGGAGTTTACAAGCCCACACATTTATAGCAAAAAAGCAGGACGACACGTCCTTAATCCTTATGCATGGCAAAGATTCTCAGTTATACAATTGATTATCACACTGCAATATTAGTAAACTACTTAGAAGAATGTCCATAAAATACTGTAGCATCAGTAGCCCATTGTCTGACATCATGTACTACCCACTGATGCACAATGTTCTCAGGACACCCCCGTTCACTGCTCAAATCCTCAGCCTTAGCCTTTTTGAAAGTCTGATGAAAAAAAAAAAAAAATAATAATAAAAATGTTTGCCTTTGCAATCTTAAAAAGTGAGAAAAAATCATGAAAAGCTTTGTATACATAACTCAGACATAACATAATACCTTGATGCATCTGCTGGATAATGCAAGATGAAGGCCTTCCCGCTTCCATCAGTTCCACCCAATAGCATGGACACTTAGCATGTCATTCCTGGCTTTTAACAACAAAATGATGTGATGGAGGAAAGTCCCATTAATGCTCATGGTACTTCAGTTCATCAATGCATTGACAATTGAGTTTTAATTTAAGAGAAATGTTATGTAGTTTTATTAATGTACAGTCATATTACAGTATTTACAGCTTTCTCTTATGCAATCTCAGACAAAGTATAAGACAGAAAGAATAAAAATAATAAAAAGAAGAAATAACAAAAGACAGGTTTCCTAAAATAATATAAATAAGCATATGGTGACCATATGTGCCATTTTCCCAGGACGCGTTCTGTCCAGGATTTCTAAATTGCCTAAAATGGCTTGAGCCCTTGCCTCTTTAATCGTGAAAGTGGTCATATCGATGTGCCCCCGGAACGCGATTTCTAAACGGAGGTCTGTGCAAGCTACTGTTCTTATTGACTGTTCATGCAATGCATTAAAATGTTGTCGTATTTGCAATGCTTTGACCGTTCTCTGTAGATCCAGCCTACTGGCAAGCCACGATTGGTCGATTATGTATAATGCACGCTATTGGTAAAGTAATTTTTTAGTCATTACCTTCCGCTAATATGAAAACAAAACCAAAACTACATTTTATGCAACTTAGAAAACCTGGACAGGATGTGTCCTGGGAACATGGCACATATGGTCACCCTAAATAAGCACCAATTACCATATTTTGTCATGTACAGGTCGTTTACCAGGGGCATTTAGATCAGTACTGGGGCACAGGACCCCAAATAATTTTCCCGAAGTTAAAATCTGTAGGGGAGTCTGGGGGCATGGTCACCCGGGAAGCAATTTTCACAAAAACAACGCCAAAGCATTAAATTCTGGTGGCTTGCTTGAGTAGGCCTATTTATTTTCTTTAATCATATTATGTAACAAACGTTATGTGCTGAAGATAATAATTATTTTCATTTTACATTTTAATTTACTGTAAAGGGCTTTGCTTAAACATTTTTTTAGGTATCAAAAGTGGTTAGTTTGGTTGATGACAAATAAAATTACACTGGAACTGTTTTACCATGGTAATTTGTAAACAAATACTAACAACTTGTTTAATGCAAGTGTACATTTTATTTGATACTAGACCAAACTAAATTTATATTAAAATGTATTTAATGTATTTAAAATATATTTAAAATGTATAAACAAAATGAAAAATAGTCTTGTTTTTACAGACTTGCGCTCTGTAGTGTAGTGCAGCGGAAACCCACCAGTAGGTGGCGGCAATTCATGTCTAAAATGTTCTATAATATATATATAATTTGCAGTATATTCTAGGATATTATGTAATGATGTTGCTTAACTATCATTAAAAATATAAAAATTAGTAACTGAGTATTTTTCGTCCTCATAACTTCAATTTTGGGGACATTTTTGTTCATTTTGATGGCATTTTTGCCACAAGCTCCCGTTAATGTCAAACATTAATGCGTCAATTGAGTTTATAGACTGATGATCCCGTTTTGAGAAAGTAAAAGGTTTAATAAAAAAAAGGTTTTATAAGAATTTAATAAGAAGGTTTGTAATACACTTACAATTTACAGTTAAATTCATTACTTAATGTTTACTGATTTAAAGCTGCAGTCCGCAACTTTTTTTGGTTAAAAATTATCTCATTATCTTGTGTCGATTCACAACAGTAAGCTTGTAATAATGTTTTATAATAAGAGCGACATGGCGGATTTCCACGGGAAATTCGAGCATGCAGCAGTTCCTCTGTGCGTCATTACGTCACGTCCGTAAACAGAAAGGCTAGAAAGTCCCGTCGAGAGGCTAGTCAGTTATATCATTTAAGGATGCTGCCGGTAGTGGCACATTATAGCCTTTTCTCACAGCAGCTGAAATAATTAAACTCATCATTTTGATGGTGGATTGTAATCCAGAAAGATCCAAATGACAATCATCAGTGACAACTGGAGATTCACCTGTAGCCAAAAAGCAAAAGACTTTGGACTGTGGAGTGGATACAGAAATTGAAATCTACAGGTAACGCTAATACACACTAAATACACAGTCACGCAATGCTGATGTTAACATTAACAATTTGAGAACAATATAACAGTAATAATAATTTGCACGGTTTGGCATGATCCGAGCTAAGCGATTGTTAGATTTAATCATCATTGGCAGCGCGATTTATTGTAGGCCTGATGCTTTTCCCCTCAGTTGGTCAGAACAAAAGTGGCAGACATGTTACTTACTTGTTCTGATGATATTTTCCAGTGAAAATTCTTATATTGGTCATACTTTCAAGATGTAGAATCTGTGATTCTGAAGTACAGTATCCTAACTGGTGTAGTGACTGACAGCAAGCATTAGATTCATCCGCGCTGAGGAGCTGTGCCGAGGCACAACGCACGTACAGATAACTGTACCGCATATGACTGCAATTGCATGTTTCAAACAGAGATGGCGACAAAGAGGAAAAATCGCGGACTGCAGCTTTAAAAATGACTGATTTGAAGAGACAAATTTGAAGAGATCAGCATGCATTCTTTTAACAGTTAACAAGCTATCGTTATCGATCAAATCGCGTTTAGCCTGCAGTTACCTAGGAAAGACTATTTTCAGACGCATTTACTATAATCTACCTCACCAGAAAAATTATTAGGAAAATTTTACTGGGGCACGTGCCCGAGTTAAAAGGGACACCCCTGTCATTTACCATTTCGACCTCCCCTGCAGTTGTGCCAGCACCTTCCTGATTTTGCCACTCCAGATTATCTAACAAATCAGTGTGGCACTTATATTATAATCATATAATATGGAGGACCAAACCTGCAGAAATTAAAAATGAATAAATAAATGAATGAATAAAAAAAATATAGAGATGAATAAATAGATAAATAGGTAAATAAATGTGATAATAGGAAAATAAATAAGTGAATAAATGACTTGATAAAATAAATAGGATTAATTTTTAATAAAATTATTTTTTTTACCCCCCCCAATTTATTATTTTCTGCGTTTAAACATTTTTACATTTTTTTAAATTTATTTTTATATTTATATATTATTTTTACATTTATTTTTAGATTTATTTATGTATGTATGTATTCATTTATTTTTAGATTTATTTATTCCCACGTGTATTTATTTTTAGATTTATTTATTGATTGATTCATTTATTTTTACTTTTCCGTGTGTAACATGGAAATGAGGAAGGCGGTCCTTCTGTAGCTTCAGTGCATCTTTGGTTAAAGGTGCCCTAGAACTTTTTTTAAAAAGATGTAATATAAGTCTAAGGTGAACCCTGAATGTGTCTGTGAAGTTTCAGCTCAAAATACCCCATAGATTTTTTTAATTCATTTTTTTAACTGCCTATTTTGGGGCATCATTATAAATTAGCCGATTCAGGGCTACTGGCCCTTTAATTCTCGTGCTCCACGCCCACGGAGCTTGCGCTTGCTTTGAACAGTGCATAAACAAAGTTTACACAGCTAATATAACCCTCAAATGGATCTTTACAAAGTGTTCGTCATGCATGCGGCATGCATGCGTCGGATTATGTGAGTATTGTATACTGTTATATGTGACCCGATCTGGCGAAATGAGTCGGAAGTCGCAACGTTCTATTTTAAGATATGGGCCAATCCATGGGTTTCATGTGACGTCACTGTATTCTATCGCCGCCATATTTGTGACCGGTGTTATGAAATATTCAGTTTCTGAGATTTTCGGTGACACTGGGCGGAGCTTACATGAATATTCACGAGTTTCCTGTTTTGTGTTAAAGCGCCACTGAAAGTGTTAGTGGACTGTCCTTGTAACGTGATTGTGTTTCCGCGTCGAATGAATTTATGATTCTTTTTTATTAATAACTGTTTATGTATGCTCAATAGGTTGTAGGTTACATTGTGTCATGAGATATACGTTAGTAGTGATTACAGCCACTGGTGGTCTGTCGTTAGGAAATGAGTCAACATCGAGTTTGTTTGTTTTAGTAGGCTACAACTGTTTTGATTTTATTTTAGTTCATTTGAGAAGATAACCTGTATAAATGTATATATACATTGTGGTTGCATAATAAAAGTTTCAGTTGTAATGTGTCATTCCCTATTGCTTTCTCAGATAGCCTGCATAACTTTAACCAGACATTATTTTTAAAACACATTGAGAGTTTAGATTTATGTTCCGTTTATGTTTTTGACATGCATTAATTAATGTAAACCTTCTTTATCCTTTTCTGCAAAACACACACTGCTCGCTATGAATAGAAATATGAGACAGTGATATTAGCTTCCCTGCAGCACTTTCACAACATTAAACCCTAAAGTTAAGTGTTATTTTTTTCATATTATTAGGAAACATTCTCAATCTTTTTTCCCACAAAATGATGCATTTCATTGACAAAACATTTTAATGTGGAAAAAACATGAAGCACTGTGAATCAGGATTCAGTTTAACACAGTGTTGATATGAAACTATATGGAACTAAATGATCAAACCTTCAGTATATTCACAATGAAATGTATTAGTTATATTCTACAAGCTTTCCATAACAATTACAATTTTATTTATGTTAAATTAGCTGCTAAAATAATAGACCATGTAGTAATTTGCATATCTGTAATATCAAAGATGAAAGTAAATAAGGAGAGTATCATTCTGAATAAAAAGAGCAACTGATTCTGTGTTGGAATTTTATTCACAAATGAGAAGAAGTCACGACATATAATATGACATATTTAATTAGCAGAAACACTTGTATTTAAACACACATTGACACACTTTAAACAGGGTCTTTGGTTTGGTCTGCTCTTGTGATCCCAGTGATACCAGCCTTTGCTACTGACACATTCAATCTGAAATATATAATAAGCCAACATTACAACAAACATGTATTAATACAATTTTTAATACACTGTCATGTTCAAAACAAAGTGAAAAATAATAGTGTCTGCTTTGTCTGGTGTACAAAGATATTTATTGGCAAAAGTCATATTTGGGAATGAAAGAATATTGGCTATAGATATTATATTAGCTATCACATGCGTAAATCACCGTGGCCTATTTGGATAATAAATAAACTATATTTTAAAGTACATTAACATGTTTTCTTGCATGTGTGCAATTTTTGAAACATATTACATATAGAAATTCAAGTCTACCCAGATTAGAAGTGCTTCTGCAAACTAGGAAAGTTCACTACTGCCTTCACCACAGGAGTTCACAATTATTATTATGCTACCATACATTTCGGCAAACTATATGCTTTAAAGACTCAAGATTATACAGAAACAACAAAAATAGGTTAAAACGCGATTGGCTCGTTTGGCGAATCCTAACGACACCTCTGGCGAATCATTGCTTGTGTTCATATCAAACATAGCTAACGCATGATAAGACATAGACTAACACAATATAGCTTATATATAAAACCGTGTGCATCAATAACAGTTAGAATATAAGCTTGACTTCATTTAACGCTGAACCATATGCTAATTACCTTGCCGAAGAGCGTGCGCTAACATTTTCAGCGGCGCTTTAACACAAAACAGGAAACTCGTGAATATTCATGTAAGCTCCGCCCATTGTCACCGAAAATCTCAGACACCAAATATTTCATAACACCGGACACAAATATGGCGGCGGGCATAGCGGAAGTGACGTCTTTGAAACCCATGGATAGCATTGTTTTTCTGAGAAACAAGTAGGTGAACTTAGCATGTTTCTTAAATATCTGCAAACATATTGGGGTATTTTTATGCTTTATTAAAGTAAAAATCTTACATAGAGCCCCTTTAACAGATGAGAGCGTTCACACCGCACGCAGAGGCTGTGCGGCAGCGCGGATCCCCACATGGAAAAAACCTATATAAACATATATGTTTCAATATAGGTTTTGATATAGGTTTTACATATATGTGACATATATAAAATTGGCCGTTTTCCTATATTATATGTACATATACACTGCATATAGGTTTCATATATGCGCATATATCCACATATAGGTTCTTTCCATGTGGGTCAGGAGCAGAGCAGAAGCAGCAGTGCCACGATCGTTTCGGCGCTGGGTCTATTTTTGCTGCGCTGCTAACGCTCAATTAAAGTGAAAGTATGCCTTGCATGTTAACAAACTTTCAAGACCATCAAGTTTAACAATGACCAACTTATTAAAAAACAAATTTATAGCTGTCTTTGTAAAGAAATGCTCACTTTATATGTAGCTTCGAGCCGCTGCTGTGACGCTGTACAAACGCTTCCAGTGTGAATACTCGCGCGTCTCTGCAGCTGCAGTTCACGCTCACGCGCTGCTGCCGCTTGCGGTGTGAACCCGGCCTTAGCCATGTGCTTACATGGTAATTTCTGTTTCCTGGAGAAACTAGATTTGTTTGGCTTTAAACAAATGTCATATTAAGAGTCTTTTCAGTGTTGCGGTAAGGAATCAAAAGTGTGGGATAGATGAAAAAGTAAAAAAAAAAAGATTTCAAGATTGTGTAAAGTACCATTTATATTAAACAAATTCAGTTGAAATAATGTCATATTGTAAAAGAATTTACAAAAGAATTTTACGCATCTCAGCATTGAAACCACAGGTGTGGGAGATGAGCAAAAATGGTGTTTGGAACCATAAATGCTTCATAATTTTACATTAAATCATATTATTCATTCATTATTTTTTAAGTCAAGGTGTGTTATGACACTGTGTTTATTTTTATGAAGCTTTAGATGACAAATTTTATCATAAACCTTAAATTTCACTACTTGGACTTAAAAGTGACTGTATTTGCAGAACCACCCATGTAGTATCTGTATCTTTTAATATCTGTTATCTGCTCTTAATCATGTCATATTTAATTCTTCAAAAAGTAGTATATTATTTCCCAGGTATTGATGTAGAAGTAACCAACCAACTGCCATTTTAGCCAACCATCTTTCAGTCACCGTTGTCACGTCGCGCCGCAATTGCTAAAAGCAGCTGTTTCATATTTTGACATGCTGGAGGGTGCCTTGTTTAATTTATTTTTGCTGTCCAACATAGATTGAGAAGATGGTTTCCCTTGATGATCTGAAGCAAATTAAACTTGCTTACGATGTAAGTATTCAAAATATTTAGATTATTTGGAAATCTAATTTAAATGATTAATTTGACAAAATACATTTTTCTAAATCTGTTCTCTGTGTCACAGACACGTCAGGTTCCACCATCCACCAACCACAGCGCACTCAATCACCCGAGTACTGATCACCGTCACCTGCACCTCATCATCACTGCAATCATCAGCACTATAAAACACCCACACTCACACACAGTCTTTGTCTGGTCTTGTTTGCACTACAAACTTCTGTATGCTTACCTTAAGGACTCCAAACGCCATACTTACCTGCTCCAGTTGTCTCCTCCATCTCCAGTTCTCCTTGTGTACCTACCTACCTACCTACCTACCTACCTACCTACCTACCTACCTACCTACCTACCTGCCTGTGTGTGTAAGTGTCTCCGCCATCATCCTCCAACGCCAATCTCCATCCGCATCTGAAAAACACCATAAGGACAGTATCACATTCTCTTCATCACTCAAGAACTGCTTTATCATCCCACCGTTGCCATTTGCTCTGCTGTTTTCACAATAAACCTACCTGTGTTGCTTTTACGTCTGCCTCCGTGTCTCTGTTGTAACAGAAGACCGGCCCATAACAACAGTCAACAGCATGAGCACCAACGACCCTTTTCAAGAGCTCGTGGACGCATTGCGCCGAGCACTCACCCCACAACCATCCTCACCGTCTTCCACCAACGCTGCAGCTTCCGCACCCACCATCACTGCTCCTTCTCCATCGTTCACCGCCAGTCCCATGGCCAAACCGGCGCCCTACTCCGGATCGGTGGAGGAATGCAGCGGATTTCTTCTCCAATGCGAACTGGTCCTGGAGATGCAGCCGCACCTCTACCCCACCGACACGGCTAAAATTGCGTTCATCATTTCACAACTGCAAGGTAAGGCCCTCCAATGGGCTGATTCGCTGTGGACCCAGAAAGGCTCTGTGGTGAAATCATATCCGGCGTTCGTCTCTCACTTCTTCGGAAAGCCTCTGTCAGATTCATCGACTGGTGAGAAGCTTTATAATCTAAAACAAGGAAATAACTCCGTTAACGAATATGCCTTGCAGTTCAGAACGCTAGCCGCCACCAGCGGATGGAATGAACAAGCCCTCATCACCACCTTTTGCCAAGGACTGGAGCCTAATGTGCGGCTGCATCTCGCTGCATATGAGGACTCCATAGGACTCGAACGCTTCATCCAACTCGCCATCCGCGTCGGTTCTCGTATGCAGTCGTGTCTCCTCGAGCACCAGGGCCAGTCACTCTCCAACATCCTCCTCCGTTGGTCCGAACCCATCAGCTCTCCAGAACCAGCCAGTGAACCCATGCAAATCGATCATTCACGTCTCACTACAACGGAAAGACAGAGAAGGCTGACCCTGAATTTATGCTTGTATTGTGGATCTCCGGGGCATGTTATCTCCACATGCCCAACCCGTCCTCCTCGGCCCGTGGTGAGTGCGATAATTCCCTCCATTCAAAAAATGAAACCACTCACTACTATTGTAAACCTTACTGCTGCAAATGCCTCTGTTCCAGTGGTGGCGCTCCTCGACTCAGGGTCAGCAGGAAACTTCATCTCCGGCGCCCTCTGTCGACAACTCAAGCTCAAGACCTCCCCGTCTCCGATTAACTATCAAATCCACTCCATCACGGGCAAACCCCTGAGCCGTAAGACAATCCGTCACTGTGTGGGACCACTTCAACTTCGTGTGGGGATTCTTCATACAGAAAACATCCATCTGCTGGTTCTGGAGGAGTCCACCGCTGACGTGGTTCTAGGGCGCCCATGGCTTGAGCAACACAGTCCCACCATCTCCTGGCGCACGGGCGAAGTCCTGAAGTGGGGCGACCACTGTTTCCTCGACTGCTTCCCAGCACTTCCTGTTCCGAACTCTCCACTCTCCAAGACTCTCTCCATCAACGCCACGTCCATTGAAAGTCCTGTAGAGAAGCGCTCCGTGGATGTTCCCCCGGACTACGCCCCCTTCAGTGACGTCTTCTGCCCGCAACGCGCCTCCAAGCTACCTCCACATCGGCCATGGGACTGTGCCATCGATCTGTTACCGGGTGAGCCAGTGCCCAGGGGACGCATCTACCCCCTGTCATTACCGGAGGAGAAGGCCATGGAGGAATACATCAAAGAGGCCCTTAGTCAAGGTTACATCCGCCCGTCTACTTCCCCTGCTGCTTCAAGTTTCTTCTTTGTGGCTAAGAAGGACGGAGGCTTGCGGCCCTGCATCGATTACCGTGCCCTGAATAAGATTACAGTTCCGCTACCCACTTCCCCACTTCCCCTCGTCCCAGCGGCCCTGGAACATCTCCGCGGTGCCACTGTGTTCACTAAGTTCACTAAGCCTGAGTTCCAAAGTCCTGCCGTCTGATCCCCCTGGAGGGTCTACCTACCGCCATGACCACTGCAGAACTGATGTTCAACCATGTCTTTCGTCATTATGGAATACCGGAAGACATCGTCTCCGACAGAGGTCCCCAATTTATCTCCCACGTCTGGAAGGCGTTCTTCTCCCTCCTGGGTGTGACCGTCAGCCTGTCATCCGGATACCATCCTCAGTCGAACGGGCAGACGGAACGGAAGATCCAGGAGATAGGCCACTTCCTGCGTACCTTCTGTCACGGCCACCAGAACTCCTGGAACCAGTACCTGGGTTGGGCCGAGTACGCACAAAATTCCGTCCGTCAAGCCACAACTGGACTAACACCGTTTCAGTGCGTACTCGGCTACCAACCCCCACTGTTCCCCTGGGATGGGGAACCCTCCAACGTTCGGCAGTCGACTACTGGTTCTGGGAGAGCGAGAGGGTTTGGGACTCGGCTCACCACCAACTGCAGAGAGCCCTGCGCAGACACAAAATGACAGCCGACCTTCGGCGCTCCGATGCTCCAGTCTACCAACCGGGGCAGAAGGTCTGGCTGTCCACCAGGGACATCAGAATGCGTCTGCCCTGCAAGAAGATGAGTCCCCGCTTCATTGGCCCGTTCACCATCATCCGACAGATCAACCCCGTCACTTATCGCCTCCAACTCCCTGCACAGTACAGTAGAATTCATCCCACATTCCACGTTTCACTGCTGAAGCCTCACCACCCTTCTGTTCTTCCCTCCACAGAACCTGACGTGGCAGCCGTCAAGCCCCCTTCCACTCATCCTGGATGATGGCACTGCTTATGTGGTTCACGAGATTCTGGATTCCCAGCGCCGTGGTGGTCAATTTGGAGTACCTGGTAGACTGGGAAGGCTACGGCCCCGAGGAACGCTCATGGGTCCCCAAGAATGATATCCTTGATCCTAATCTGTTACAGACTTTCCACACCAACCACCCGGACAGACCTGCCCCACGCCCTAGAGGATGAGGCCGTGGGAGGGGGGGGGGTACTGTCACAGACACGTCAGGTTCCACCATCCACCAACCACAGCGCACTCAATCACTCGAGTACTGATCACCGTCACCTGCACCTCATCATCATCACTGCAATCATCAGCACTATAAAACACCCACACTCACACACAGTCTTTGTCCGGTCTCGTTTGCACTACAAACTTCTGTATGCTTACCTGCTCCAGTCGTCTCCTCCATCTCCTTCGTCTCCAGTTCTCCTCGTGTGTCTACCTGCCTGTGTGTGTGAGTGTCTCCGCCATCATCCTCCAACGCCAATCTCCATCCGCATCTGAAAAACACCATAAGGACAGTATCACATTCTCTTCATCACTCAAGAACTGCTTTATCATCCCACCATTGCCATTTGCTCTGCTGTTTTCACAATAAACCTACCTGTGTTGCTTTTACGTCTGCCTCCGTGTCTCTGTTGTAACACTCTGGAGCAGGAGTTGGAAGCTGGAAGTATGATTGCAACCATTGGTGTTAACTGTAAAAGTATTGTACTGAGAGGTTTGTGTGTTCAGTTATATCCTGTTGCTTGTGTAAATGGGAGACCCAAGGCAAAGATGATTGTACAGTCATTTCTCTCTCACTGTCTTCCCACCCACTTTTTGAAATGTTACAGAAAGAAACTCACACTCAACAGCTATTCATGCATCGATTACACTTGTAATGGCAAAATCGAATGGGTGTGAATAATTAACTGTTTCCTCTTTAAATCTTAAACTTGATCTCTTAGCTGAAATGAAGATTTGTTAAATGTACAGTTACATCTAGGTTTTTGAGTCGAGTTTGTGTATGAAAAACCTTTGTGTGCAAAGTGGTCAAAATGCAAACATTTTCAAACAAAAATCATGATTGAAATTGAGTTTACAATTAATTTCTTAATATCTTACATATTAAGATATGATTAAGATATACATTCTTAATATCCAAACTTATATGCAAAAACTCCTGATGGCCATTTTTGAAATCTAATATCTATCTATATACAGTGGGTACGGAAAGTATTCAGACCCCCTTAAATTTTTCACTCTTTGTTCTATTGCAGCCATTTGCTAAAATCATTTAAGTTCATTTTTTTTTTTCCTCATTAATGTACACACAGCACCCCATATTGACAGAAAAACACAGAATTCTTGACATTTTTGCAGATTTATTAAAAAAGAAAAACTGAAATATCACATGGTCCTAAGTATTCAGACCCTTTGCTCAGTATTTAGTAGAAGCACCCTTTTGATCTAATACAACCATGAGTCTTTTTGGGAAAGATGCAACAAGTTTTTCACACCTGGATTTGGGGATCCTCTGCCATTCCTCCTTGCAGATCCTCTCCAGTTCTGTCAGGTTGGATGGTAAATGTTGGTGGACAGCCATTTTTAGGTCTCTCCAGAGATGCTCAATTGGGTTTAAGTCAGGGCTCTGGCTGGGCCATTCAAGAACAGTCACGGAGTTGTTGTGAAGCCACTCCTTCGTTATTTTAGCTGTGTGCTTAGGGTCATTGTCTTGTTGGAAGGTAAACCTTCGGCCCAGTCTGAGGTCCTGAGCACTCTGGAGAAGGTTTTCATCCAGGATATCCCTGTACTTGGCCGCATTCATCTTTCCCTTGATTGCAACCAGTCGTCCTGTCCCTGCAGCTGAAAAACACCCCCACAGCATGATGCTGCCACCACCATGCTTCACTGTTGGGACTGTATTGGACAGGTGATGAGCAGTGCCTGGTTTTCTCCACGCATACCGCTTAGAATTAAGGCCAGAAAGTTCTATCTTGGTCTCATCAGACCAGAGAATCTTATTTCTCACCATCTTAGCAAACTCCATGCGGGCTTTCATGTGTCTTGCACTGAGGAGAGGCTTCCGTCGGGCCACTCTGCCATAAAGCCCCGACTGGTGGAGGGCTGCAGTGATGGTTGACTTTCTACAACTTTCTCCCATCTCCCGACTGCATCTCTGGAGCTCAGCCACAGTGATCTTTGGGTTCTTCTTTACCTCTCTCACCAAGGCTCTTCTCCCCCGATAGCTCAGTTTGGCCGGACGGCCAGCTCTAGGAAGGGTTCTGGTCATCCCAAACATCTTTCATTTAAGGATTATGGAGGCCACTGTGCTCTTAGGAACCTTAAGTGCAGCAGAAATTTTTTTGTAACCTTGGCCAGATCTGTGCCTTGCCACAATTCTGTCTCTGAGCTCTTCAGGCAATTCCTTTGACCTCATGATTCTCATTTGCTCTGACATGCACTGTGAGCTGTAAGGTCTTATATAGACAGGTGTGTGGCTTTCCTAATCAAGTCCAATCAGTATAATCAAACACAGCTGGACTCAAATGAAGGTGTAGAACCATCTCAAGGATGATCAGAAGAAATGGACAGCACCTGAGTTAAATATATGAGTGTCACAGCAAAGGGTCTGAATACTTAGGACCATGTGATATTTCAGTTTTTCTTTTTTAATAAATCTGCAAAAATGTCAAGAATTCTGTGTTTTTCTATCAGTATGGGGTGCTGTGTGTACATTAATGAGGAAAAAAGTGAACTTAAATGATTTAGCAAATGGCTGCAAAATAACAAAGAGTGAAAAATTTAAGTCTGAATACTTTCTGTAAGACTGGGTCAATGGATCAAGAAAGGACCACTCTTTGAGAAAACAAAGGAAATTAACATTTGAACTCTCTCTTGCAAAATTAGCATCCTCATCCGAGATGCAATCACACTGAGTCAATCACACCTCACACCTGCCTTAATCTACATTTCCCTTCCTTTACCCCTCTTCCCCCATCTCCTCTCTCTACATGCAGAGATGACCTGAAATTCACCCAAAATCTATATGGTTTAATGTGAACAATCATCAAAGAATGCTATACATGTTTGGTATCGTTTGAAATGTCTCAGTGCAACTGGTACAATGTTCTCATCTACATGGAAGTAAACCAAAGGTATTAAAGGTTTTAAGAGTTTAGGGATACTTTGGTTGCAACCATGGGTGTGCCTCTTTCCCAGGGTCTTTCATCTAAATTACCTCCAGTTCCACAGCAAGGTGCGAACCCCCGAGGTCTGTGACCCTAGTCAATGCAAATTCTGATTGTAAGTTCATGCCCCACATTGGGGGATGCTTTGTCTTGGTCTTGAGTATTTAAGGAAATGTTGCAAAAGGCTCAGGGCGATTCTGTATTCAGATGAAGCCCACATTGCTGAGTGTTCATGACACTCAGCAATGTGTATTTTTCTCATGTCAGGTATGCATCTTACTCTATTTCTGAGCATTTGATGTTTTGTATTGATCATCTTTGAATTGATTATGTAATTGGCATGATACATTTACCTGACTAATAAATTGTTACATTTGATTTTATTCTGACTTACTCTGAAATTATTGACTTCAGTAGATTACGATGTATCCATTGTTACCGCAAATCTGCGTCAGGTTAGTAACGGACTAAAGTCCAGTGGAGCATATGGCACACCAACTGTGATTTTAGAGCTCTGACTAACGCTTGGCATTAGTTCAAGTGTACTTAGACTGTAAAGGCTAAAAGGGAATTTCCATTTAGGACAACAAAATGTTGATCGACCAACCTAAATAGGGTGAGCCTTACCTCTGTTTAAACGCAACGTTATTCTAGCTAAGTGTACGTGGGAAACCATGGCATGGCTAAACCAAAGCTACTATCAGAGAAAGTAATATTGGTCGGCTTATATCTATAGTAGTGGCCATGACCTCTGACTAGAACTAATATTGCTTTAATTAAAGTGTATACAGATCTATGGGGGACTAAACCAAATACTTTTAGAGAAAGCAAGCATGAGAGCGGCACTCTATTAGTATAGTCAATTACCTCTGTCTAGTGACCAAGACTGGCGAGTTTGTGATCGTGGGCCCGCATAATTAATAAATGGCCAGTGCGAGGACCCTGTGCGACACTGAGAACCGAATGAACGAGTACAATAACAGTAAAGAGTTAAATGGAATATTCAAATGTAAAGCCAAATTATTATACAAATGACCAATAATCAATTGACATTCTAAACTAAAATCGAGGTCATAATAACATGGAGTCAGATAAAAGATTATTTGGAATTAAACTACTTTGCCACGCTGAAAAGACAGAACGCGCAAGAAACCTTCCCCGTCCCGTGGGAAACTGCTGTTGGGCCGATCGGGCGGGCCTTACATTTCCGTACCCACTGTATCTGTGCAATAGAACTGTCCATGTGTGACTGCTTGGAGCTCCTTCTGCAGGTACAGTGGATAGGCAAATATTTCCCCCTGTACATGTTCAGAGCCTTGAGTAGCACTCTGTGTCTGCAAACAACCACCTCAAGGCCCTCTTCATCCAGTTTGCTTGCTCTTCTGGCAGTTTCATGTGCAGCAGACCACTGACTGGCTCCACAGATCCCTCTGCCAGCACTCTGCATGAAAAATTTTTTTTGGTTAAAACTGAAAGTTGAAATTTTTTTAGTCAACTAAAAAATCTTTTTATAACTTTTTTACTTTTTGCTTTTAACTTTTTTTTTTTTTAGAATCTTTTTAGATGTTTCATAACTAGTCAGGTTACAACACACCAACTGGCATCTTTTTTAATGATTGGAGACAATAAAGGTTTACTGTGCAACTGCGGTCAAGTGGGCCGCGCGTCGAAAGTACACGGTTCAAGCCAGCCGCACTTCTTTTTTTTGTGTGTGTGTCTAGTCGTGTACTTACGGTGTGGGTGCTGGTCAAAATGGATTTTAAGATGGCGTTTCTTTGTATTTACCCCTAAAAAGGGCAAAACCATAAAGAGACATCAGAAATTCATCAGTTATTTATTGCTAATTTCCATCTTATTAGGACACAAAATAAGTTTTGATTAAAAAAACATGACCTTTATTTTCTGTTTTAATGTTTGTATATAAGCTATACATGAATTATTATACATAATTTATTGATAATAAATGTTAATAGTAATTTTAATTATGATAAATAATGTATTAATTTTAATTTTCTTAAATTTATATTTTTGATTTTAAAGTTTTTATATATATTATACTAAATTACTATACATTATTTATTAATGTATAGTAATGTGAAATTTTAGACACCATTTAAAATTAATTGTTATACATTGTTAATATTAATGTTGTTACATCATTAATTTTAATTTTCTTAAATTTATATTTTTGATTTTAATATATATAGGTAACGCTTTACTTGAAGGGGTGTGCATAAGACTGACATGACACATGTCATGAATATGGAGGTTTTATGCATGTTTATGACAACTGTCATTAAATGTCATTTGCTCAATTATGTCATTTTTAATGCAAAGATGACATTGTTTGAGATGTCTTTGTTACGACAACTTGACATAAACCAATACATAACCTGTCAGTGTCTTTGTCATGACAACTTGACATTACCAAGACATCATAACCTGTCATAAACATGACATATCAGATTAATTATCAAACTTAAAAAACTACTTAGCTTTATGGGTGTAGCGTCTGGATAGATCCGGCGTAGTCAATCAACTTTGGAATTTTCAGAACGCTTTTAGCAGGCTGGACGGTGTTGTAAATCTCACCGGCTCCGGCCGGTCCAGAAGTGCAGACACTTTGACACGTTTGTTACTCTGTCAGAAATTGAACAGAGGGCTCCATTTCCTAGCTCTTGGGACATCAAAGGGCCCCTCATGTGGACTAAGTGCCAGATCACATTCCAACACACACCACACACACACAGACACACACAAAAACATACAAACATGCTTAGTGATTGTATGTACAGCTATTCTTAAAATATGACTGTGCCAAAGTGTACCCGTCACGTATGTCAAGTGCATGTATGTGTCCTAGTGTTTAGACTTAGTTTAAATGACTGTATTTGTGCTAGTGTTCATTTTAATGATGGAATTTTGTCTGTAAACCATAAGTTCTTCTACAAGCTTTTCTTATATGTCAAGTTTAGATTCGTTTTAAAGCTATTTCCACGTCTTATTCACCTATGTATATCACATGGCTGTCAAATGCATTGTTCTGTTTGTTTAATGATACTGTGAAGAAAGTACTCCATCTCGAAATCCGATCTGATACTCATAAATTATGCAAATTCAGCCAGGAGACAAGACAAAGGAGAAGCTTGCCTGCCAACTTTGCACCTATGTCATTGGCTATTCCACCTCAAGGAGGTGTGTCGGCTTATCTGTCATAAAAAAGGAGCACCAGGATTTTCCTGTGTGTTCTCCCGATTGCCCTCAATCATCCATCGCCCACTCACGCACGTCTCTCCCGGACGTCACGGCGACCGCGCTGCCATCGCGCTCATCTCACGGGACCACCATCTTCCAGCGAAACTAACTTTCAAGTCCTCAGTTCAAACCTTCCCGCGGAACGGAAGAAGCCAACGAACTGCACCAGCGCTAAACCGAAACTCGACACGCAAAACTAATGCAAGTACTACCGTTTCTCAGTTTTAGATAATGAAACTGATTTCCGTGCTGGCCTCAAGGACTGTTTGTAAGTTTTGCTGCTTGCCTTCTCTCTTTCCTTTTCTCTACTTTCACTTTTGTATATATGTGTATATCCTGTGTATAGCCGTATAACCTCTGTAGTCGTAGTTTGCATCCCAGCCAACATGTCCATGTGGGCCCCATGTGGGTTTTTGATGGGCTGTCAGTTGGGCCCTGGATGGGCAACCCAAGTGGGGCCCATAGAATTTTGTCCATCGGCTCCACACAGGCCCCATGTGTGTTATCCCATAGGGGCTCATGATGGGTCCATAGTGGGCTCTAAGTGGGGCTCATTTGTGTGTTCATTATAGGGGCCCACATGGGTCACATATGGGTTCTAATAAATGGGGCCAATGTGGGCCACATACAGAACCCTTATGGGACCCAGAAGGGTGATAACACTGGACCCACAAATGGCCCCTCTATGGGGTTTTTGTGGGACCACAGTGGGTGACAACTGGGCCCCATTTATATTTCTTTTTTATTTCTGTAGGTGAAATTAATGTGCTTTAATGTGCTCATTTGCAAAAGAAACTTATGTTTTAGTAAACCTGTACCTGACTTAATATAATTTAAATTACATGAAAAAATATTTGTACTGTGAAGAAAATGACTTTCAACTCAGTATTTGTAAACCACCTTTTTATTGATCATAAGAAGAAAAATAAAAGTTCAATAAAACAGGATAAGAGCATTGAAAATTCTTCAGTCCATCACTCCTGGGTTGGGGCAGACCCATCAGCTTCATATCTAAAGAACAATAATGAGAGAAAAAAAGAGAAAAGACAATTATTTTAAAATACTATCAAATCATTAACAGGAGCACTCTCTTAAAAAGCATGCATGATTATGATCAAGCCATGCCAGTACTTTATATTTCTGTCCAAATGGTTAAAGTAACAAAGGGAGATTTCTACTACTGAAAGGAATATGAACGAGTTTATTAATTTAATGTAACTTTCAAAAGATGATTTTATTATACATTACAACTGTTAACTTTTAACTATTTTTTAATACAAAGTAATGCACGTGTATTATTATTATCTTTTTATGTATTCATATCTTGTAACACGTGTGTGTGGAAATTGATGCGTTATGACTGCGGAACTTTTGTGGACGTTTAAAATTGTGCAAAACCATCTCGCACCCTGCTGAGGCCCTGTTATAAAACATACAAACAGTATTGCTTTAATTTAACATGAATAGTTAGCATGTTACTACCTTGAAACCGATAACGATGTTTATTTTGATATGTGATGATAATGGCGCTCTGATCCAGGTGTTCTTCATGAACTAACGGCGCACGACCAAGTGTAGCTGCACATCCCCCTCTGGTGGTGAACATGATCACTACACAATTACTCCGATAAACCAGCAGTCCGCTGTATGCTGGTCGGGCTTTTTAGCAATGCGGGTTGTTTTGAACGAGCTATAAAACATTTTCGGGGGCAGCTCCAGTTGGGGACAGAACACCAAAAACCGGGTCTGGTCACCCTATTATTATTATTATTTTGTCCATATTGCACACCTAGCACGTAACTTGGTGCAAAAGATCTGTCTCTGTAGTTTAATTGCGTTTAGCTTCGCTAAGTTTGTTAAAATTTGACTCTTACGTTACTAAATAATAAATAAATAAAAAAAACTATAAAAAAATTATACAATTATATAAAAACAACATCACTGGTTAATATAAAATGAAATATGCATATCTTACCTTGAGATTTTCGAGAGAGTAGGACGTTTTGAAGTGGATGCTGGCTTGCTAGTGGCGTTTGGTGTTTTTTTTTAAATGAGAAGGCGGGAAGGCACGACGTCAATCATCATATGACGCAATGACGCATGACTGCAGGTGCTTCAGAGCGCCATTATCATCACATATCAAAATAAACATCGTTATCAGTTTCAAGGTACACCTTTGTTACTTTAACCATTTGGACAGAAATATAAAGTACTGGCATGGCTTGATCATAATCATGCATGCTTTTTAAGAGAGTGCTCCTGTTAATGATTTGATAGTATTTTAAAATAATTGCCTTTTCTGTTTTTTTCTCTCATTATTGTTCTTTAGATATGAAGCTGATGGGTCTGCCCCAACCCAGGAGTGATGGACTGAAGAATTTTCAATGCTCTTATCCTGTTTTATTGTACTTTTTTTATTGATCATAAGAAGAAAAATAAAAGTTGTTTCACAAATTCTGAGTTGAAAGTCATTTTCTTCACAGTACAAATATTTGTGTAATTTAATATTTTCTCATGTAATTTAAATTCTATTAAGTCAGGTACAGGTTTACTAAAACATAAGTTTCTTTTGCAAATGAGCACATTAAAGCACATTAATTTCACCTACAGGAATAAAAAAGAAATTTAAATGGGGCCCAGTTGTCACCCACTGTGGTCCCACAAAAACCCCATAGAGGGGCCATTTGTGGGTCCAGTGTTATCACCCTTCTGGGTCCCATAAGGGTTCTGTATGTGGCCCACATTGGCCCCATTTATTAGAACCCATATGTGAACCATGTGGGCCCGTATAATGAACACACAAATGAGTCCCACTTAGAGCCCACTATGGACCCATCATTTGCCCCTATGGAATAACACACATGGGGCCTGTGTGGAGCCGATGGACAAAATTGTATGGGCCCCACTTGGGTTGCCCATGCAGGGCCCAAGTGTGTTAGCCCATAGGGGCACATGATGGGTCCATAGTGGGCTCTAAACCCATCAAAAACCCACATGGGGCCCACATGCATGTTGGCTGGGTAGATTTTAGATTATAAGAAAAAAATATATTTTAATTTTATATATATATATATATATATATATATATATATATATATATATATATATATATATATATATATAGGCTATAAAACATGAAATACTAAAAATTGAATAAATGTAACCAGTTGTTAGGGTTAAGCTGTTACCCATAACTGTGCAAAAACAACTGTAAAAAACAAAATTTTACAATTCTAAATAAAGCCCAAATGTGGCCCATATGGGACCCTCAAATTAACAATGTGGGCAACCTAACTGGGCCCCAAAATGTATTCAAAATGGGGCCCACATTCAGCCCATCAGAGTGCCCACTCTGAACCCATGCCCAGATGATGCCCGTATAGCCCAGATAAAACCCATGTGGGGCCCACATGGACATGTTGGCTGGGATATATTAAACACATTATTCATGCTCGATTGTTCTTTTGCTCCTTCAACAAAAACCAGGTCACTTTAATGTTTCGATCCTATATCCTTGCTTTACGTTTGGATGCTAGAATAGGAAGTCTTTCTCGTGGCCAGAGAAAAATCTTCCTTTCAATAATTCTGTGAGGAGCTAAAGGTTTCTCTAAATAATTATAAAACCAGAACTAATCATATATGTAATTGATTATAATTCGTTGTAATTAATTCACAATATATGTTTAATTCCCCCTTGGGTCGATATATGCATAATAATAAATCATAAAGCTTTATTATATTCATATATCTAACTCATAAATTAATTAATAACTGTACGAAATCGCTACATGGGTTAACATTACATTATTTTGGTAACAATTCAGTATAGGGAACACATATATAAATGATTAACTATGACTTTTCCCTCAATAAACTCCTAATTTACTGCTTCTAAATATAGTTAATTGTTAAGTTTAGGTATTGGGTATTGGGTAGGATTAAGAATCTAGAATAAGGTCATGCAGAATAAGGCATTAATATGTGCTTAATAATTACGAATAAATAGTCAATATTCTAGTAATATGCATTCTAATAGTAATAAGCAACTAGTTAAAAGACCCTAAAATAAAGTGTTACCATTATTTTATAACAGTGTCATCTTTTTTAAGAAATTTGAAATTGTCTTTTATCTGACCTTCTGTTGAAGGAAACTTAAAAAAAAAAAAAAAAAAAAAAACATGAAATAAAATATGACGCTGTTATAAAATTATTTGTCAGAGTATTGTCACTTAATGACATTTTAATGACAAGTTCAATTTGTACCACTGTAGTTGAGGTTAAGATACATATTCATGACACTATTATAATGGCCTCATGACAGCCAATGTCAAAACTAACCACATGACAGTCATAATAATGTTAACTTATTTAGCTAAATAATGTCAAGTTGTCATGACAAAGACACTGACAGGTTATGATGTATTGGTTTATGTCAAGTTGTCATAATTCGGACATCTCAAACAATGTCATCTTTGCATTAATAATGACATACAGTAATTGAGTGAATGAAATTTAATGACAGTTGTCATAAACATGCATAAAACCTCCTTCATATTCATGACACGTGTCATGTCAGTCTTATGCACACCCCTGCAAGTAAAGTGTTACCTAAAATCTACATGAATTTTAATACATTATTTATTCATATTAATATTAATGTTAATTATCATACTTGTTATATATATTTTTTCCAATTTATATATATATATATATATATATATATATATACTATATATTCCTCTATGGTACGCAATATGATATCAATGAGGAAAAAATTATTTGTGTTGTTTTTCCTGCTTAAAATTGGACACTTTAACAATATCAATAAACATTTTCATAAATTTTTAATTTATTTATTTTTTATAAGTGTGCTGCCTTGAGGCAACATTGTACCACAATGGAAAAATTGAAACATTTGCCATTTTCATGTAGAAAAAAAAAAAAGAAATATATTTATTGAAAACATCGATTTCTTTAACTAGACACTTATACAAACAAATTTATCCAGTTTTTAATGTATTAAAGGTTTCATATTTAATAAAAAGTAACATTTTATATCCAGCTGTTGCCCTCAGGCAACATTATACCATAGTGGAACACAAGTATTACCAAACCATCATATTATTATGTTATTATATCAAGTTATCATATCCATCTTCATCCTCATCTCTCATCTTATCTCTCACCCTCACTCTCTCCCTGACGGATTGTCACTATGATTTCATCTTCCTCATCACAGTATGACCCCTCATCATCACCCTCATCAACTGCCAGTGCTACCTGTGTTTTATACTTTTTTTGAAGTGCTATAGAAAATGTGCAGATCATAATATATGCAGATATATTATGTGAATTACTATTCTTATAAGTGCATTACAAAATCATGTGAAAATGCAAATATATTTAGATAATTCTAACTCTTTTCCTTACAAATATGATACATTTGTATTCAAACCTATTATGCCTGTATGGCCTTATGCAATTCCATTATGGTACAATGTTGCCTTGAGGCAAAACAGTTTTTGTTATTTTTTCTAAAATATTTGATGATATATATATATATATATATATATATATATATATATATATATATATATATATATATATATATATATATATATATATATATATATATATATATATGTGTGTGTGTGTGTGTGTGTGTGTGTCCTATTTTCAGACACTCATACAAATATTGTCTTTATAGGTTTGCTCATTCTGTTAATTGATATTGGTTCAGAGTGAACCTGACTATTACTGTATTCATTTTCATGTCATTTTACTGTATAGTAGGCTATGGGAGAAAATTAAAGGAAAACTCACCTCCAATATCAATGTGCATTCTAGCACTTACATCATGCCCCATATTCAAACACTCATAAAAATATTTTCTTTATAGGTTTGCTCATTTTGTTAATTGATATTTGTTCAGAGTGACCCTGGCTGTTACTGAACTCATTGACATATAATTTTACTGTATAGTTCTGGAGAAAATTAAAGGCAAACTCACCCTAAACATCAAAGTGCATTCTAGCACTTACATCATGTCCCAATTTCAAACACTCATAAAAATATTTCCTTTATAGGTTAGCTAATTTTTTCAATTGATTTTTGTTCAGGGTCACCCTGACTATTATTGTATTGATTTTCATGTCATTTTACTGTACAGTTTTGGAGAAAATTAAAAGCAAACTCGCCCCAAACATCAAAGTGTATTCTAGCACTTACATCATGTCCCAATTTCAAACACTCATAAAAATCTTTCCTTTATAGGTCACCAGCGAACGTTGTGACTGAGATGTTGTTTGAGCCCACCGCAGACAGTGGAGACTGACCACCCATGAGAGACGAGCCCATACCGATGATAAGGACAGAGTGTTTCATCGCCTCGGAGCCCGGACCACTGACAGAGTCTGACCAGGTGCGCAAGCTGGCAACACCATTCATCACTAAGTTAGTGATTGTGGATTTTGAGGGCTGGGAGAAAAGCCCCGCCCACAACATCACTGCTGTGGAAATGTGTATGTTGAACTCTGGCAAATATTTTGATGAACTGAAGGATTTGTTGAAGTGGACTTGATAGACTTTTTCAGAGAGGTGATTCTCCCCTGTATTTCCAGAGGGGTGCTATTCTGCCTCCCATGTGCCATAATCTTATTTCTTTTAATTAAATTATTCATGCCTTTCACACTCCCGGTAACAAAATTTAAGTCAAGTCAAGTCAAGTCACCTTTATTTATATAGCGCTTTTTACAATGCAGATTGTGTCAAAGCAGCTTTACATTGATAACTGGTACATAATTTGGCTGCACAGCAGCTCTTAAATAATAGTGTCAATGCAGGCAGATCAGAAGCACTGTTGAATAAATGTCAAGAATACTATTGAATATCAAATGTCAAGTGTCCCCAACTAAGCAAGCCAAAGGCAACAGCGGCAAGGAACCCAAACTCCATCAGGTGGCAAACAAGTGGCAAATAGGTGTTAAAATGGAGAAAAACAAACCTTGGGAGAAACCAGGCTTAGTCGGGGGGCCAGTTCTCCTCTGGCGAACAGTGCTTTGTTACAGTCAGGTTGCTATCATAAGTCTGATAGGATTGCAACAATCAAAGTATTTATTTCAGTTCCATCCAGTTGAGGATCGTATTCATCACGCCGGTATGGAAGGTCTGTTGAGGAACTGTGCTACTGGCTGTCATGTCGATGAGGCCTTCACAATGGATGATCCAGTTGACTCGATCTCTGCTGATACTTCAGGGCTGCGTTGTGGTCGTGTCCAGTTGAGGATCGTATTCATCACGCCGGTATGGACGGTCTGTTGAGGAACTGTGGCACTGGCTGTCGTGTTGATGATGTCTTCACAAAGGATGATCTAGTTGACTCGATCTCTGCTGATACTTCAGGCTGCGTTGTGGTCGTGTCAAGGCGCAGGTCCTTGGTCTCAGCTGGATACGGCCCAGATCCGGTTGACTACGGTAAACCTCGGGATAAACAGAAAGACTAATATTAGCGTAGATGCCATTCTTTTTCTGATGTAACGAGTACATCTGGTGTTATAGGAAGTGTTCCCGGTTCCGGCTGACCTAATTTATGCAGCCTAATAATCCTTTAACGGATTTGAAAATATAAATTGATAATGTGTTATGTGTATGCCAGGTTAAAGAGATGTGTTTTTAGTCTAGATTTAAACTGACAGAGTGTGTCTGCTTCCCGAACAATGCTAGGAAGATTGTTCCAGAGTTTAGGTGCCAAATAGGAGAAGGATCTACCGCCTGCAGTTGATTTTGATATTCTAGGTATTATCAGCTGGCCTGAATTCTGAGATCGCAATAAACGTGAAGGACTATAATGTATTAATAGCTCACTTAGGTACTGGGGAGCTAAACCATTTAGTGCTTTGTAAGTAATTAGCAAGATTTTAAAATCTATATGATGTTTAACAGGAAGCCAATGCAGTGATGACAGAACTGGGCTAATATGGTCATACTTCCTAGTTCTAGTAAGAACTCTAGCTGCTGCATTTTGTACGAGCTGTAGTTTATTTATCAAGCGAGCAGAACAACCACCCAGTAGAGCGTTACAGTAGTCTAGCCTTGAGGTCATAAACGCATGAACTAACTGTTCTGCATTTTTCATTGAGAGCATATGTCGTAGTTTAGATATATTTTTCAGATGGAAGAATGCAGTTTTACAGATGCTAGTAACATGGCCTTCAAATGAAAGATTGGTATCAAAGAGCACACCCAGGTTCCTAGCTGACGACGAAGACTTAACAGAGCAGCCATCAAGTGTTAGACAGTATTCTAGATTATTGCGTGAAGAAGTTTTCGGTCCAAAAATTAGAATCTCTGTTTTTCCTGAATTTAGTAGTAGGAAATTACTGGTCATCCAGTTTTTTATATCAGCTATACATTCTGTTAATTTAGCAAATTGGTGATTTTCGTCAGGGCGCGAAGAAATATAGAGCTGAGTATCATCAGCGTAACAATGAAAACTAATGCCATGCTTCCTAATGATATCTCCCAAGGGTAGCATGTACATAGTAAAAAGCAATGGTCCTAGTACTGAGCCTTGCAGTACTCCATATTTAACTTGTGATTGATATGACATCTCATCGTTTACTACTACAAACTGATAACGGTCAGATAAGTATGATTTGAACCATGCCAATGCAATTCCACTAATGGCAACATAATTTTCGAGTCTGTTTACATTTACATTTACATTTACATTTATTCATTTGGCAGACGCTTTTATCCAAAGCGACTTACAAGTGAGGAATACAACAAGCGAGTCGTCATGACGAGGCAAATAGACAAGAAGTGCTCATAATACAAGTTATAGGCAGTGCTCAGATTATCCTAAGATACAATAGAGAGGGATTAGAGGAAGTGAAAGGATAGGAATAAGAAGTTTTTTTTTTATTTATTTATTTTTTTAAGATGAGGTTAAGTGCTCACGAAAGAGATGGGTTTTCAGCTGTCTTTTGAATATTGCCAGGGATTCCGCATTCCGGATGGAGGCAGGAAGATCGTTCCACCAGCAAGGAACAGTGAACGAGAACGTTCTGGAGAGTGATTTTGTGCCTCTCTGTGATGGTACCACAAGCCTTCGCTCCTTTAATGAGCGTAGGTTTCTGGTAGGAGTGTAGACTCGTAAGAGTGAGTGGAAGTAGGAGGGTGCTGAGCCTGTGGCAGATCTGTAAGCAAGCGTCAACGCCTTGAATTTGATGCGAGCAGCAAGTGGTAGCCAGTGAAGAGAGATGAAGAGAGGCGTGACGTGGGCTCTTTTGGGCTCGTTGAAGACGAGACGTGCTGCTGCGTTCTGAATCATTTGTAGAGGCTTGATTGTGCATGATGGCAGTCCAGCCAGAAGAGCATTGCAGTAATCAAGCCTAGAAATGACCAGGGCCTGGACCAGAAGTTGTGTTGCATGTTCTGTTAGAAAGGGCCTGATTTTCCTGATGTTGTATAGTGCAAATCTGCATGACCGAGCTGTCTTTGCAATGTGGTCTTTGAAGGAGAGTTGGTCATCAAGGATTACTCCAAGATTTCTGGCCGAATTTGACGGGGTAATTGAGGATGTACCTAGCTGGATGCTGAAATCGTGATTTAGAGTCGGATTGGCAGGGAAGACGAGAAGCTCAGTCTTAGCCAGGTTGAGCTGTAGATGATGTTCTTTCATCCATGCCGAGATGCCGCCAGACAGCTTGAGATTCGTGCAGCTACTGTGGGATCATCTGGTTGGAATGAAAGGAAGAGTTGTGTGTCATCAGCATAGCAATGGTAGGAGAAACCATGTGCCTGAATGATGGGACCAAGTGATGTAGTGTAAATGGAGAAGAGGAGGGGTCCAAGAACTGAACCCTGAGGAACACCCGTGGTCAGTTGATGAGCTTTGGATACCTCCCCTCTCCAGGCAACCCTGAAAGACCTTCCTGTGAGATAGGATTCAAACCAGAGAAGCGGAGTACCTGTGATGCCCAGTGATGAGAGGGTGGACAGGAGGATCTGATGATTCACCGTGTCAAAGGCAGCAGATAGATCGAGCAGAATGAGAACTGATGATTTGGAATCAGCCTTTGCAATCCGCAGGGATTCAGTGACCGACAGCAGTGCAGTCTCAGTCGAGTGGCCACTCTTGAAACCGGATTGATTGACATCCAATTGGTTGCTCTGTGAGAGGAAAGATGACACCTGGTTGAAAACAACTCGTTCAAGTGTTTTTCCTATGAATGGTAGGAGAGAAACAGGTCTGTAGCTGTCTACAAGAGACGTGTTTAATATGGGTTTCTTAAGCAGTGGGGTTACCCGAGCCTGCTTGAATGTGTTAGGGAAAGTGCCAGTGTGGAGAGATGTGTTGATGATGTGTGTCAGTGCTGGTAAAAGTGTGGGAGCGATGGCTTGTAGAAGGTGTGTGGGTATGGGATCTAGAGGGCAGGTGGTGGGATGGCTGGAGAGGAGAAGTTTGGATACTTCTGTCTCAGTGAGGGGGGAGAATGAAGAGAGGAGGTGTGTGGCTGTGTGTGTGGTTGGTCTGAGTTCCTGTGTGTGTGGAGGGGAGAACTGACTGCTGATGGTAGATGTTTTATCAGTGAAAAATGTAGCAAAATTATCAGCAGTAAGGGATGAGGTGGGTGGCGGTGGAGGGGGACAGAGGAGAGAGTTGAATGTTTTGAAAAGTGTGCGTGTGTTTGGAGCGCTGTTGATTTTGTTGTGGAAATAGGAAGATTTAGCAGCATGAATTTCAGCAGAAAAGGATGAGAGCAGAGATTGATAGCTACTCAGGTGAAATTGGTCTTTTGATTTGTGCCACTTCCTCTCTGCAGCCCTGAGTTTAGTCCGATGTTCACGAAGAACATCAGATAACCAGGGATTAGAGGGAGTGGCACGTGCAGGCCTGGATGACAGAGGACAGATACTATCTAGAGAAGAAGTTAATGTGGAACATAAAGTGTCTGTTGCTGTATTCACATCTAGAGATGCGAATTGTGAGGGTGAGGGAAGAGAGGATGATACAGTAGAGGAAAGATCAGAAGAAGAAAGAGAGCGCAGGTTTCGTCTGAAGGTAACTGGTAGCGGGGTTGGTGGTGAACAAATGGGGAGTTGTAGATTAAAAGTAATGAAGAAATGATCGGAAATGTGCAGAGGTTTTACAAGAATGTTGTCGGTGATGCAGTTGCGTGTGTAAATGAGATCAAGTTGGATCTCAGATCAATATTGTGATCAATAGTGTCAAATGCAGCACTAAGATCCAGTAACACTAATAGAGAGATACAACCACGATCTGATGATAAGAGCAAATCATTAGTAACTCTAATGAGAGCAGTCTCAGTACTATGGTATGGTCTAAATCCTGACTGGAAATCTTCACAGATACTATTTCTTTCTAAAAAGGAACATAGTTGTGATGAAACTGCCTTTTCTAGTATTTTTGACAGAAAAGTGAGATTTGAGATCGGCCTGTAATTGACTAATTCTCTAGGATCAAGTTGTGTTTTTTTAATAAGAGGTTTAATAACAGCCAGCTTAAAGGTTTTTGGTACGTATCCTAGTGATAAAGATGAATTAACAATATTAAGAAGAGGATCTATGACCTCTGGAAGCATCTCTTTCAATAGCTTAGTCGGTATAGGGTCTAACATACATGTAGATGATTTTGATGATTTAACAAGTTTAGACAATTCTTCCTCTCCTAAAGCAGTAAATGAATTGAATTTTTCTTTAGGGACACTACAATGCACTGTCTGGCACAAGACTGTAGTAGACGGTTGCATGGTTATAATTTTTTCTCTAATATTATCAATCTTGCAAGTAAAGAAGTTCATAAAATCATTACTGCTGTGCTCTTTGGAAACATCAGAAGTTGAAGCTTTATTTCTTGTTAATTTAGCCACTGTATCAAATAAATACCTAGGGTTGTGTTTATTTTCTTCTAAAAGTTTTGAAAAATAGGCAGATCTAGCAGTTTTTAAGGCCTTTCTGTACTCAGTCATTTTCTCTCTCCACGAAATGCGAAATACTTCTAGTTTTGTTTTCTTCCAGCTGCGCTCCATTTTTCTAACTGCTGTTTTTAGGGCCCGAGTGTGCTCATTGTACCATGGTGTTGGATTAATTTCCTTAATCTTTTTTAAACGTAAAGGAGCAACTGAGTCTAATGTGCTGGAAAAGAGAGAGTCAATAGTTTCTGTTGCAATATCGAGGTCTTCTAAGCTGTCTGGTATGCTAAGGCGATGAAACTGATCAGGAAGATTATTTATAAAGCAATCTTTAGTGGTAGAAGTGATGGTTCTACCATAATTATGGCAGGAAGGCAGTTTAGCCGCTTTCACTAAATGTAATATACACGAGACTAGATAATGATCTGAGATGTCGTCACTCTGCTGCAGAATTTCAACGGCATCAATATCGATTCCATGTGACAATATTAGATCTAAAGTATGATTACGACAATGAGTGGGTCCCGACACATGTTGTCTAACACCAATAGAGTTTAGAATGTCTGTAAATGCCAATCCTAATGAGTCTTTTTTATTATCTACATGGATATTAAAATCACCAACAACAAGGACTTTATCTGCATCTAGTACTAATTAACGGCAATCTCTTTGATAAAGTCTGTATTGTGCCCTGGTGGCCTGTATACAGTAGCCAACACAAATGTCAACTTACATAATGTTACGTAAAGCACCATCACTTCGAAGGAATTATATTTGAAAGACTTCTGGCTGATACTGTAAATATTACTATAAATTACAGCAACACCTCCCCCTTCTCCTTTCTGTCGAGGATTGTGTCGATAATCATAACCTTGAGGACTAGACTCATTTAAAGTAGTGTAATCGTCCGGTTTTAGCCAGGTTTCTGTCAAACACAGCACATCTAGATTATTGTCTGTGATAATATTGTTTACAATAAGTGCTTTTGAAGAAAGTGATCTAATATTTAACAACCCAAGCTTTATCATTTGTTTATCATTATTATCTCTATTTTTTATTTGTTGAACATCAATTAAATTTTTACCATTAAATGGGTTTGGAAGTTTTTTGTTTTTATTAATTCGGGGTACAGACACAGTCTCTATTTGATAATATCTAGGTGCAAGAGTTTCTATGTGTTGGGAATTATCTGACTTCTGTAACATGAGGCAGCTAGCAGACGGTCGGTTTAGCCAGTCTGTCTGCTTCCTGTCCTGGGCCCCAGTTTGTCATGTTTTAGTTCTGAGACTATGTGCCATATTACTAGAGAGAAGAGTAGCACCATCCCGGGACGGATGAATACCATCTCTTTTCAACAGGTCAGGTCTGCCCCAAAAGCTTTTCCAATTATCTATGAAACCTATATTATTCTGCGGACACCACTTAGACAGCCAGCCATTGAGTGATGATAATCTGCTAACTATCTCATCACTCCTACGAACAGGAAGGGGACCAGAGCAAATTACTTCTCCTGACATTGTATTTGCAAGTTCACACACCTCTTTAATGTTAATTTTAGTGATCTCCGACTGGCGAAGTCGAACATCATTTGTGCCGACGTGAATAATAATTTTAGAATATTTACGATTAGCATTAGCCAGCACTTTTAAATTTGCTTTGATGTCAGGTGCTCTGGCTCCCGGCAAACATGTGACTATGGTGGCTGGGTCTCTATTTTCACGTTCCGTGTAATAGAATCGCCAATAACTAGGGCACTTTCAACAGGATTCTCAGTGGGTGCGTCACTGAGTGGGGAGAACCTGTTTGATGTTCTTAATGGAACGGAAGAGTGGTGTTTTCCGTGGCTAGGCCGCCTCACCGTTACCCAAGTGCCCTGCTGCGCGGGCTCTACAGCCGGAACCGAACAATGTACAGAGTTCACTAAGCTAGTCGCATCCAAAACAGTATCTGAAGCCCCTGCATTCTTACTATCCTCAATTAAAGTTCGGATGCGTGTCTCTAATTCTGAGATTCTCTCTGTCAGCCTGACTATTTCCCTACATTTATGACATGTAAATCCCTCGTCGCTGACAGAGAGAGCTACACTGAACATGTGACAAACTGAACACGAGATAACAGTGGGAAAGGATGACATGACTCACCGTGTTTGTAGACTGATCCGAGTTACCACTGTAGACTGATCCGAGTTACCACAGCTGTTTGATGAACGCGTTGAAAAGGAGCGCGCGAGACTAATAAGTTAACAAGCGAGATGCAAACGCGTTGTGACAGCGATTTAGATTCAGGCTAGCGACGTCAGATTAATGTGGTAGGCAATAATAATAATATAAGCAACAATGAATAAAAGTAAGAGATTCAATAAAAGTAAGAGAAAACAAAGCTATACGGAGACGCAAACACCAGCAGCGAGGCAGAGGCAGCGAGGCAGACAGGAGCAATCAAGCAATCGAGTGTCTAAGCTGCAGCACTGCACAATAACCAGAGACCATCTGGAGTCACATTAACTCAGCCATCTGGAGTTTGGCCATTTTGTCAAGAAGCAACAAATAATAAATTGACCAGAATGAGACACAGTGAACCACATATAGTGTGCTAAATGAACAGTACACAATTTAACATATAGGTGTATTGTTAGGGTGAACTGATGCTGACTGAAAGCTGAATGATAAAAACATGCCGCACATAAACCCATCCCACCCCCATTCCAAAACCACACAGTAACCATCAAAAACCAAACATCCACTGGTTTACAGCGTGTCATCACTGTAAGGACCTTAGGTCATTTATTAGCTCAATTTAATTGTTACAGGGAATAAGAATTTAATCAACTGTAAATGATTCACTGTAAATGATTCAGAATTAATATTTAACACTTCATCAATTATTCGTCCAGCGAAAACTGAGGTTAAAGTATTTTACCAATTCTGGATAAAATATTATTCTGCAGCCAACAGTAACAATATTTTATTATGATTATTATGATTATAATTATTATATTATTATAAGCAAGAGGTAACTGATCTTTGAGTTTAAGACAGTAATTTGATACACAGCACAAGAAACTCGTATATGTGAAAATCAAAGCAAGCTTTATTGACTACTTCTAATGATTACAGGAAACTAAGGCTAAACACACACACACATTCATACGCACACACACACACATTCACGGAGTTGATATGAGTTATGACGGAAGTCCCAAATACTAACTAAACATCGCAACCTGAGGAAAATCACAAAAGCAGAGCTTTGGCTTGATTCTTTAGGTTTAAAGGAGTTTCACCAGTTTCCAGCAAGAGAGAGAAGTTTGCTTGTACCTGCGTTTGCTCTAACAGCTGAGGTAATCGGGTTGTTCTGCGACTCGCGTGCAGCGGAGCCCTGTTCTGGATTGGCTGTCTTTCAGGTGACGTCTTCTCGGGAAAGCCCTTCGTGGGTTGCGCGGAAGCTTTAAAGCTGTTACCGGCTGGTGAGACGCGCTGTTCTGAGCAGTTTTTCTTTAGGGTGTGCGGCTCGTGGTTGAAGTCGGCGACTGTTAGATGGAAAATCAGCCCTGGTCAATCAGTTCTCAATGACCCATGCGACTTTTCCGCCGTGGTCAAAGTAGCGGTGCTTCGGCTACTGGGCTTCAACGACTGTGCTTCAGTCCGACTTCTGACCGACCTTTTGACCGATTTCTGACCGATTTCTGACTTCCAGCCCTAGCTTTTTTGGACAGCATAGTTTTAAAGGAGCGATCCTCCAATGAGACGTTGCTACGGAGATTAGACACGCCTCGTCTATTGTCTATTGATCACATTGCGTGATATCTGTGGAACATTCTCCTGTTTTATTAACAACTTTATAATGTTTCTTAATATCTTCCTGATACTGAATTTCAATGTTTCATTCACACAGAATTACACAGAATTATAAATTCTGTATTTAGAACTCAAACATGACACACTTCTTACACACATATTACTAGACTGACCTAATTAAAAAAATGATTACAATAATGCATTTGAAGAAAACCCACATATTGAATACATTGAATAGACATGTTAGTAATTACATCATGGCATGTATTATTCTGTATATAGTTTAAAATGATCTCTTAATGATGGTCCATTTGAAATTCAAGATTGAGTCTGTAAGCATAAAGTCATTGAACAGCGACCGGAGTCACAAGTGACCGGGTCAAAATGGATTGCTCCACACAAAGGGGGTATAGATAGGACATATTCGTCTTTAAATCCATTGATGGGTGTTTTCCTGTTCCGTCCGATAATACAAGAGGGTTTTGTGAGAGAGTCAATAGATTTAATGTGATCAGACCCTCGTGATAGGTTCTAATTAGTTTATTGCTGATGAGCTAAGAAGTCCTTTAGACAGAGTCCTTTGTTAAAAGAAGTCGTGTCATCGCTTCTGTTAAGGCTAGGTTTTTCCTGTCAGGAAATGGATCTTTTGGACCAAACGAAGCTTTGTTCAATCATGCCTCTGGCTGATAAAGCCATTTGGTAACGTCTGTCGAACGAGTCCCTACAGAGTCCCCCTTTTGCTTGGCGAGGTTCCTGGTGCGAACGTCGGCAGGCACTGGAAATAGAGGCAGAGAGAGAACAGACAAACACAAGACACAAACAACGCTTCCCTCACTTGACTGAGGCCTGGTGAAGGACTTGGGTATCTTGGACTAAACGGGTTAGGAACACTCCAACATAGGGGCGTACTGTTTAAGATCAGTTGTAATTGGGTAGTTTCGACTAATCTAATTGTCAGTGGTTCGACGAGGAGGTAGAGGCGTGATTTCAATCAGGTTGGTTGAGTTCTCGAGTTCAGGTTCTTGGTCAGTTCTATCACGTCGGAAAATGCGCGGGACGCCCGACGTGCATCTATCAAAAGACTCTTGCACGGCGTTCACTCGCTTGTGCAGGATGAAGGCCAGTGTCAAGGTCACAATATATCCTACAATAGTAGAGATGCAAAGCGCTGTGTCAGCAGCAGACCAAGACCGAAGGAATGGCACACCGGTGGGTGGAAGGCGAGCTATAGCTTCTAAGGCTGCATCAACAGGAGTCAGATCAATAAGTTGCGTTCCTTCCTCCCGGATCCTTTCTTCCAATTCTGGATCGAGGACGAAGGAATGCTGTTTGAAGAATGGTGAGATTTCAAGTTCGGCCTGGTTCTCATCGTCGCCAAGGTGATACAATGCAAGATCGTCGACGTGGAGGATTGAGCCCTTAGGGACACTGATCCAGAGAGTTTGGTTAGGCAGAATGATGCGCGTGGCAGTATCGTGTTGATCATAGGTAAGGGTAGCGGTACGTGTAGGGGGTGTTGACTAACCATTGGTTTCCTATGATTTCAGCCTGCGTTGCCTCAACTTGAGACCGTGGTGTAGCTTCAGCAAGGCAGCTAGTGTCAGGTCTAATTGATTCTAGGCCGCAGATGCCCTCGGTATTATCGCGGATGAATGGTTTACTCGGGCAGAGGTAATGAATGTCTTTAGTGAGCGTACACATTTTTAGGTTTGGGGCAAGGTACAACTGTTCATTGTTATCGTGGTACGTCACGACCTCAGGAATGTGTATTTTGACATAGGTGTTCCCTTGCCAAAATCAAACATTCACAACGTCTTTGAGCCGGTAAATATTATTCGAATCGATAATGGGCAAGCTGAGGAGGAAGACTAATGATAGTGAAAGAGGAAAAAGAAAGCATGAGGAGAGAGAGAAAACAAAACACAAAGAGACACGGGGACACTGAGTTTACAAGAGCAAAGTGAGTGTCACATGTGTGAAGCGACTCCTTTCTACTAGAGGTTGTTCCTAGCAGTGCTGTGGAGGAGCATGTGTTGTGTTAAACAAAACCAGAAAAAAAAAAAACTTTCCCTAGAATGACAAAGTCATTAGTGTGGTGTAGAGTAGGGGATTGTCGGTCTGTGTCAGTGGGTTTGAACCTCCCCCTTTTCCTGTCGGTTGGAACCTTGGTGCCTCTTTATCTGGTTTCGATGGACCCATCGAAGGACAGGCTCATTGCGGCCTTGTCTGATTTTGATTCGGTAGGCAACAGGTGAGAGCTTGTCCACAATCTCATGTGGTCCTGTCCAGTGAGGTAGGAATTTCTTTGACAGGCGATGGGGAGCTTTCTGCCTTGGCTGGGCGAAGCTGTAGTACCACACTTTGTCTCCGACATTGAGTTCTTGGTAAGAGGCCCTTTTGTCGTAGTAGGCTTTACGACCTTCCGCACTTCTTTGGAGGTTGTGTTGTGCGAAGGCGAAAGTCGCTCTCAGGTGCTGATGCAACTCTTCCAGATACTGGTGAGTGGTGTAGGTGGTGACAAGGTTCATGTCACCAGGTTGGTACAGCAGGTGTAGCGGTAGTGTCATTTGTCGCCCTGTCATCATTTCGAATGGGGCTACTCCGGTAGACCGGTGAGGGGTGGCCCTGATGGCCATCAGTACCAGAGGGAGCTTGATATCCCAATCCTTTTGGTTGGCGGACACATACTTCTTCAACATGCTTGCCACTGTCTTGTTGGCCCGTTCGACCTGCCCTGAGGAAATTGGATGATGGCTTATGTGAAGCTTGGCCTGTATGCCCAGGAGTTTCCATACATCCTGCATAACCTCAGCGGTGAAGTGGGTTCCTCGGTCAGAGTTGACTCTTAGAGGCAGTCCAAATCTTGAGAAGATGTGGTTCATTAACAGGCAGGCTGTTGTTTCTGCTGTATCGTTGGGAGCTGGGAGACACTCTCAGCCCACTTTGTGAATTCGCAAACCACGGTGAGGAAGTATTTGTTACCCCGTGTTGACCGTGGCAGGGGTCCTACCCAATCTATTTGGAGGTCTGACCATGGGAAGGTCATTCCTTTCCGTTGTAGTGGTGCTCTGTGGTTTGGGTTTGCCGGTTGGAACTGGCAACACACCAGGCATCCTTTTACGTACTCCGTCACATCTTGCTGCATGCCAGGCCAATATGCTACTTGTTTGAGCGTTTCATAGGTGGCCTTGGCGCCATGGTGTCCAGCGCATGGTGCATCGTGGGCGTGTGTCAGCATCATCCCCCTTTGGCTCTGAGGAACTACAAGCTTTGGCGCAGTTAGGGGCTCAGGGACATATGTGAGAACGCCGTCCTTGAGATGCAGCATGTGCTTGATTGAGTGAAGGTGGCGGAGATCAGAGGACTTGGATAGGTAGGAGGTGGAAATGGGATGAGTTTTTGGGTCGGAAATGTGAGCGGCAATGGTTTGCAGCATGGGATCCGATGCTTGGAGGGTGAGGAGATCATCAGCAGCGAACTGAGGTGAGAGGTCAACATGGGAGGAGGCGGGGGTTTGCGCGCCAATGGTGTGCTGGCGGCGGGTTATGGCTGCAACTGAAGGGTTGGGTGGGAGGGATGGGAATTTCCAAGGCTCTCCATGTGATGCACCTGCTTTGGCAAGGGCATCGGTTTGGTCATTGAGATCTTTGTCTTGCCCTGGTTGGCGTGAATGACCACGGACCTTTTTCCAGTAGATGATCATGTCATGTGTGGTGACAATGGCATCGCATGCTTGGAAAAGTTCCTGATGTTTGACAGGCTTGTTGTTAGCTGTCTTGAATCCGTTCTGTTTCCATCCGGCTAGATGGCATGTGAAACTTAGACGGGCATAGTTCGAGTCAGTACATATCAGGAGTTCTTTGATGTTGTGGGAGGCGGCCAGTTGTAGGGTGATGAGGATGGCTGCTATCTCTGCATATTGAGATGAGTGAGGGCCTAACTTGAACTGTTGTGGTGGGCAAGGGTCATTGTTGAGCCAGACCACGCCTGCTCCCGCTTTCAAGTTGCCTTGTTGATTGTAGGAGCAACCATCGACATATGCTGTGGGCATGCCTTCACACACATTCTCCTCGAAGTACCTATAGTTTGTCAGTTGCGGTGGTGCCGGTTCTTTGGCTTCTGCTGAGGTATTCAGCGTGTCTGTTGAACAGGCTCTGACAGGCTGCTAGCCCGTTTCCCAGTGAGGATTTGTGGTTTTGGGCATATCTTGCCTCGACGTCTCGTCCTTGGAGCGTCATTAACCATGTAGCTATGCGGGCGTTGGTTACCACGCCATCCCTGATTCGTTGGCTGTTGAGGAAGGTCACTGGTTGGTGACACGTTTCAATGATAACCTTCTGAGCTCCGATGTAGTTGGAGAAACGCTGAATGGCCCATACAGTGCAAAGCAAGGCTTTTTCGCAGTCTGAGTATTTGCATTCTGGGGGAAGCAAGGTTTTTGCTGGCATAAGCGACCACCCGTTTGTCTTTGTCGTGGAGCTGGTACAGGACCTGCACTGAGGCAATGATTGGAGAATCCAGCTTCCAGATAGAATTCTTTTCCTGGGTCGGGGTAGGCCAGGCATGGGGCGGAGCACAGGCGTTGTTTGAGCTCGCTCATGGCTGTGTCCTGGGCTTCCGACCAAACAAAGGGTTTGTCCTTCTTCAGGAGGGAAGTCAGTGGTCGTGCGATGTCAGCATAGTTCTCGATGAACTGTCGTGAGTAGTTGCACACTCCCAGAAAGCTTCGTAGCTCAGAGATGTTAGTGGGCGTCTTTATGTTTTGTATTGCTTGTGTACGGCTGGACTGCGGTTCAATGCCGCCTCGTCCGACGAGCAAGCCAACATAATTTACCTTGGTTTTACACCATTGTCCTTTGTGGAGGGCAATTTTCGCTCCTGCTGTTGTCAGCTGGTTCAGGACATGGTCGATTTCTTTGAGGTGGTCTGCCACATTGTTGCTTTTCATAAGGATATCGTCAACATAAATGAGGTTGCCTCTGGCTCTGGCATCGGGGCAAGCTTTGTTTAGAAAGATGTTGAATTCAGCTGGGAGTTGGCATAGCCGAAGGGGCACCTTGTGAAGGTGAATTGTCGATTGCCAAAGGTGAACGCCAACTTGTGTTGGTCATCAGGGTGGACAGGGATTGTCCAAAATCCTGAGGCGACGTCCAGTGTGGATAGGATCGTGGAGCCTTTGATTTTGGGAATCTCTTGGTCCAATTGAGTCATAGGCCATCGCGATAAGGGAACTTGCTGGTTCAATTTGCGATAGTCAATGGTGGGCCGCCATTTGCCGTTTGGCTTTAGGACTGGCCATATCGGGGCGGAGTAGGTGCTGTTGCAGGGTCGGATGACCCCCTTTTGTAGCATGGAGTCAATGATATCTTGCACTGATTCGTATGATGCTATCGGAATCTTGTACTGCCGCACAAATGTCGGTGGCGCATTTGGGTGAGTTGGGATGCGCACCATGTGGATATCAGTCAGGCCACAGTCCAGGGAATCCTTTGCGAAGGAGTCCTTGTATTTGCACAGAACTTCTTTAAGTCCTTGGCGATCCATTTCACTGTGGAGGGCATCCGCCTCGCTCAGGATTTGTTGGACTTGTGCATTGAACCCAGCATAGGGTTCCTCTGAGTCATTTGAGGGACTGTGGGCCTTGACGGTCAGTTCTACAGGTGACTCTGTTGCAGTCTGTGTTGACACAGCGTAGACAGCGAGGTGAGTGTCATCTGTAAGTTCTGATCGGCAGACACTTTCTTTAGGCACCGGCAGAATAGAAGTGATGGCAATGATCTCATGGGGCTTTGTGAAAGTTACGGTGTTGTGGCATTCATCTGACATTAGTTCAACTGGTATGTGGCCGATGACAGGAACTGTCAGTTCAAAGTCATGGAACGCCTGGTTGATGAGCCATCCCAGGTGACTGGCTTTTGGCACATTGATGTCTTTGGCCGTACAGTTGTTGAACAACACATACACAGCACGAGATGACACTTCTATGAGAGGTGTGGCTTCCAAGGTCAGTCCTAGTTTTAGGCAGGTCCTGGAAGGTTGGAAGAAGCCTAGCTTACTGTTAAGGGTCTGGCCAGGTCGCATGTTGAGGCGGACACTGACACTCTTGCTGTAAGCGGGGATTGTGGCTTCTTGCTCGTTGATCATGGCGCATGCATCTGGTATTGTTTGACCAGATCGAAGATTCTTGAGGTTGACTGAAGATGTCAATTGGTGTGACAAGGGAGCCCATATGACGTCATTCACGGTGTCAACGCAGGCGTTGAGACGGACCATGATGTCTGCTCCTATGTAGATGTCATGAGGCAGGTTGGGGACAACCAGGAAGTAGTGACTCAAGAGTCTGTCGTTCCATCGTATGTCTGCAGCACAGACAATCTTGGAGGTAGCCATGGTTGTTGACCATGGATTGAGAGGGAAGCGGCTATGCTTTGAGATGTGTGGTATGCTCTGATTGTCTGCTTCAATGTTCTGAAGAGCTTCAGGCTGATAGCTGAGTTTTCAGCCCACAGGGCTAATGCTGCATCAGGCACTGATGTGTCTTGGACATTTATGGCAGTCATGATTCGGAGGGAACCTGAGTCTGACGCTTGCAGTGAGCAGAGGAATGGGTCTTGGTTCCTGTTGCTTGGAGTGGAACTTGCTCTTGACTTTGAACTTGCATCGTCAGTCAGTGGATGGGGGGCGGTGTCTGTGACTTGACACTGCAATTCGTTGGAGTTTACTGACTGGAGGGGCAGAGGCTCACGGACTTGTGTCCATATCTTCAGGTGTTTGAAGTCTATTAAGGGTTCAAAGCGGTTAAGCAGGTCTTTCCCAATGAGGAGAGGATATGTGTTGAGTGGTGAGACGTATACTGGGTGAACAAGGTTCATTGGTCCCACTGTTAGGTGAATTGGTGCCACATGTTTTAGTTGTAGGCCTGTGTGGGAATATGCTTGGAGGTTTCAGCTCACACCTTTTGAAGTTTAAAGGTTCCGTTAGACCTCTTTGTTCTGTTTTGGACTTCTTCAAGGAGTTCTGTTGACATTAGGGTGATGTCAGCTCCAGTGTCGAGGAGGGCTTCGACCTTGATGTGTTGTTCGATGATAACGGAGAGGTAAAACTTTCTTGCGATACCTTTCTCAATGAGATCACCTAGGAGTTGGGGGACTGGAGTTTGGGATGATAGAGGTAGGATGTCAGCATTTATTTCATTTTCTTCGGAGGAGTGGCAGACGACCAAGACAGCACTTTCAGGAACTGGAGTGGTTTCCACAGCAGGTGTTTGTTGGATGCTGCTGTGATCTGACCCATCAGGTGTTGGATCAGTTTCTGACTGTTTTGCAGGATGTTCAGGTGGGACTTCTTGTCCGTTTGAAGTTATGGTGCTTGTGGTTCTCTGAGAGAGAGATGAGGTGCTGTTCTCTGGGGTATGTTGAGTCAGGTGGTCGCTGCCATCTCGTCCGGCAGCTAGTCAGGATGAATCTGGTTTCGCTTTCTCTTCCCACTTCCGGTCATCCTCCTTTCGTTGGAAGAACTCTTTCATCATCATTTTCATCAGCTCTTGAGAGTCGAAACAAGGTGAAGTCTTTTGTTCTGGTATGGATTCATTTTGAGCTCTGTCAGCTTGGAATCTTTGTGAGTTTTTTCGTCGATTCCTTGGGCTGGTTGCTCCAGGGTGTGTTTGTCGTTTTCCCTTGGATTCCCATGAGCCTTTTCCTCTGGGGTTTCCAAATGAGCTTGGCTGATTCCAGGTTTTCTCCCAATGACTCTCATGAGGTCTTGATTGGTTCCATGAATTTTCCCAGTGACGTCCAGGTGAGCGTTGTCGTCCACGTGGTCCATCCCAGCGGTTGTCTCTCGGTTTAGGTCGAGTTACCAGTGTGGGAGTCCCACTCTCTGTTGGACGAAGATGCATTCCACTCTTTGGGTGTCGGCTTGGCAAGGTCTTGACGCTGGGTGCCCTCTAGGGCCAGCCCTTGACTCTGGGTGTTGAAGTCAAGAACTGTGGTGGTTTTGGTGCCCTTTTCTAAGGCCATCTTCTGTTTACAGTAGGCTTTGTGCGCCAAGTCTCTTAACTGTTGAGCACTCATTGTGCGTGGACAGGCAAGGACGCCAAGATGGTGGCTCACCCCAGGATGGAGGTTTCTCAGGAAGAGAGTTTTGAAGTTCAATTCCTCCTCCATGCTCTGTTCGTTGCGAGACCCGAAGTATGCTAGCCTTAGTCGGCTATAGAAGACTTGAGGAGTTTCGTGACGACCTTGTTTTGTTTCCAGGGCAGCCACTAGTCCTCGTTCTGACTCAGGGTCGGCAAACTCTCTGATGAGAGCTTCTCGGAGCAGGTGGTAATCAGTCTTTGTGTGGGCAGGCTGCCGGTCCAGGAAGCTGCGCACTTCAGAGCTGGATGTGGCTCTGAGCAAATAAAGTCTATCTTTGTCAGTGACATTGGGTCTCATTTCCAGATGGAAGTCAATATCTTGCAGATAACTCTGAACATTTGGACTACCTGGCACATTTGGAGTGAATTTGCCAATGTTTCTAGCAAGCTTGTCAAGGTCTCTGAGGTCCAAGCCATGAGATGATCTGTGGCTGGCTGGAGCACGTTCTTTTAGCTTAGTGGGGAGGTAGGATTCTTCGGAGGGAGCAGGTGACTGTTTTGGCACTGCCCCCTTCTGATCATGTGCCAGTCCAGGAACAGGGGAGCCGGTCCTGCTTGGCAAAGGTGAAGTCGGTGTCCGACGTGTTCTTGACGGCTCACAGCGCAATTCATATGCATGCTTGAGTTCCTCTTTAATACTGTCAGACTCTTCTTTGATGTAGTCAAGCTGTTGTTTTAGGCAGCTGACCTCATTTCTTGACTCATTCAGGTGAGTTTCGAGAGCTTTAATTCGGCTGTTCTTGTCTCTGAAGTCAGCCTTTGCTTTTTCCAGTAGCTGTTCTGCGTACTGTAGCTTGTCGGAGAGGTCAGCGTAGTCTGCTCTGCCTCGTTCCATTTCTTGCGTAGTAGCTGCTAGGGTCTCTTTTAGCCTGTTGATCTCCTCTTTGGCGCCTTGTTCCACTTCATCAGGCCCTTCTCGTCGTTCCTGAGCCTCCAGCTCCAGCTGTTCGGTGCGCCGTTGTGCATGTGTCAGCTCCTGCTGGCGATGGGCGGCTTGCCTGTCGCTCAGTTTGAGGGTGGCGATGAGTGTGTGGCTTAAGGAGCCGGTGATCTTGGCTAGTTCTTTGTGACTGTAGCTCTGGCTTGGGTCCTGTTTCATGAGGCTTGCTATGTTGTCATCCAGCTTGTCCTGTGTCTGATGCTTTAGTGTTTCAGCGGCCTTAGGTAGGAGGCTGTCTGTTACAACACTTAGCCAGGTCTCCAGATCCTTCCAGTGTCCAGCAGGGTCTGTTGTGCGAGACATGTTTGGCACCGCGAGGGAGATCTAAACCCGAAACTGACACAGACCTTGAAGAAAAGAACAAAACAAAACACAACACAACAAAACAAAACAAAGCAGGGCAAATCAAAGGTGTAAGTGTGCAATGTCAACTGTGAGTTAATGGGAATGAGTAATGAGTGTGTAAATGTGCAGGTAAGACTGGTTCTCGACTGTGGTCCTCTCGTGGATGTGCTTCTAACTCGGAGTCTCTGCGAAAATAATCAGTAAGCACACACAGATAGCACAGCTAGAGAACAGCAGAAGAAAAGAAGAGCACGAAACAAACAGGATAGCATTTAGCAAAGAGCAGAATAATAATGGGGTGCTTCCAGTTTCCCTATAAAATGAAGTTTTCGTCTTTAACACTATTTGCAGAATGAGTTTTGTAAAAATTTTATTTTAGAAGGATGGTTCTAGACAGGGGTTTTGAAAAGGATTTCAAAGTACCAGGACTGTGATTGTTATTAAAATTCCCTTTGGGGCGAAAGAAAAACAATAACAATGACAGTATTGGTTTCTCAGCTAGTAGGATTGACAACCATGCACCACTCAAAGCGCTTCTAGACGCATGCTCGGGGTTTATGGACGCCTACCAGTCTCCTTGTCGACCTGCTCGAGCCTAGGCTGGGTAGGATAACAGGATGAGGAGGGAAGGTAAAGTGAGTGTCATACTATTTTAAAAGAAGTGTTCCGTTTCCCAAATATTTGTTAAATATTTCTCAAACACTCTGCTTTTATGACTTTCACAGGTACAAATCCAAAAACCAGCAGCAGTAGTCAATCCAGAAGTGGACAGCTGAGAGGGAGAGAGAGAGAGAGAGAGAGAGAGAGAAGAAGAAAGAGAGTGAAGTTTTGCTCCCAAAATTTGGAAAAATTACAGGGTTGCCAGCGTGGTGGCGCTAGGGAGTCGCTACACCCAGGGGGTTAGCTTGCTGCTCTAGCAGGACAAGTTAACTGACCCAAGTATTGAGGAAGACCCCAAAAATTTTCCTTAAATAAATGAATTAAATCAAAGACTAAGGGAGTGAAAGTCTGAGACTAAACTTTATTTTAAATGAAATTTTGAATTCAAATTTGGAAGTTGTGAATTAAAATTGTAATGGGTTCAGCATTAAACATTGAGAGCAATTATAATCAAATTAATCAATCAAGTATCATCTGAATTAGGGAAGCCCAAATCCTAATTAATGACTAATGAAATTAAAATTTCAAAGCAAAAATTATTAGTTAATGATTAAAATTGCCAGATGTTGGTAAGGAACTACCATTAAATCAATCCACAAATATCCTTACCATATGAAATTGATTTACAATTAAAATTGAAATCGAACTAAGATTCCCAATCAAAAATTCATATTCCCAGATGTCATTAAAATCAATAAGAGCAATTACAAATAACATAAAATGTCATTAAAAGTAATTAGGACGATTGCTACTAAAACAAAACAGTGTTTAACTGACAAGAGTAAATTTAGGAGAGAGAACTCTCAAACAAATGATATTAAAAACCAGGTTTATTAATTTAACATTTGTTCTCTCAAATGGGAGGAGATGAGAAAAGATAAGATGTGTAAGTTAGACAGAGAGGGAGGTGAAAGCACTAGAGTGAATTAAAGTTCAGTAAGAAAGAAGTCATTCCAACATTGCAACATTGCATTCAGACCACAAAATGCTATGCTAGCCACTAGCCCTTTAGCAATGCTACTAGCTTTACATAGACTGTAATGCAACCGTGCTAGATTTAGCTAGCTCAGCTTGTGCTAAGCTTTGTTTACACACAGTTGAATATGGCGCTGGCAGACTGCGCATGCGCACTTAAAGGTTACCCCGGGAAAGGTTTCTTAGGGCTTCTGGGTTACAGCTGTCACTGTCGTGGTGACCGTGACGCACAACAAAAGAGTACGCTTGTTCTATACTCTTTGCACACAGATAACGAACATACAAAATCACATTAATCATTGAACTGACGGCGCAGTTCTCAATGACAATGAACCATTCAGCTTCTCATGTTTCCGAGCTGAACAACCCCCACACGTTAGAGTGAGGCACATTAATCCACAGATTTTTCTGCAATTAATAATAGTAACATTACTGAGATCTCAGCGATCTGAATCGTTCGTGTCAGTTTCTGGACACGCAACAACATGCAGGATTTACTGCAACAAATACTTGATCAAGAATTTTCCAAATAATCCCATTCAAATCAAACTCAGACACGTAGTGTTTAGAGTATTAATATCTCATCTCACGAATGAGCGGATATAGGCGGCACATTAGGTAGCTACTCTCTAATGTAACCATGCAGGGATTTTAGCTTAGTTGAAATAACATTGGAACACGCAATATTATCCACTATAGCTACAAGGCCTTAAAGAACAAAAGCAAGGAACACGCTTACTCTGTCCTGGTGCGCTCTCAGGCGACTTTCCTTTTGTCTTGGCAGACAATCTTAGCTTCATTTACTGCAGTTTTAACAACAACAACAAAACGTACAGACAAACAACTCGAGTTCAGATTTCATTCATCCACCGCGCCTTATGTGCAATCATTGTTATGACAATCAAAAGCCTCGTTTCTGTTTCTAATCTATCTTCCGGATCAATAGAAAAGATACAATCACACAAGTTACTTGTTTTGTGTACAAATTAGATTAAACTGCCCGCATTCTCCACCATTATGTAAGGACTTAGCCTATTTATTAGCTCAATTTAATTGTTACAGGGAATAAGAATTGAATCAACTGTAAATGATTCACTGTAAATGATTCAGAATTAATATTTAACACTTCATCAATTATTCGTCCAGCGAAAATTGAGGTTAGAGTATTTTACCAATTCTGGATAAAATATTATTCTGCGGCCAACAGTAACAATATTTTATTATGATTATTGTTATTATTGTAATTATTATATTATAAGCAAGAGGTAACTTGATCTTTTACGTTTAAGGCAGTAATTTGACACACAGCACAAGAAACTCGTATATGTGAAAATCAAAACAAGATTTATTGACTACTTCTAATGATTACAGGAAACTAAGGCTAAACACACACACACACACACATACATACATGCACACACATTCGCGGAGTTGATGAGTTATGAAAAGTCCCAAGTTCAGTGCTAACTTAACTCATAACCTGAGGAAAATCACAAAAGCAGAGCTTTGGCTTGATTCTTTAGGTTTAAAGGAGTTTCACCAATTTCCAGCAAGAGAGAGAGAAGTTTGCTTGTACCTGCGTTTGCTGTGACAGCTGAGGTAATCGGGTTGTTCCGTGACTCGTGTACAGCGGAATCCCGTTCTGGATTGGCTGTCTTTCAGGTGACGTCTTCTCGGGAAAGCCCTGTGGGTTGCGCGGAAGCTTTGAAGGATGCTGCTAGCTGGTGCAACGCGCTGTTCTGAGCGTCTGGCCCCGGTCAATCAGTTATCAATGACCCATGCGACTTTTCCGCCGTGGTCAAAGTAGCGGTGCTTCGGCTACCGGGCTTCAACGACTGTGCTTCAGTCCGGCTTCTGACCGATTTCGAGCGATTTCTGACTGACTTCTGACTTTAGCTTGTTCGGACAGCATAGTTTTAAGGGAGCAATTTTGGCTCCATCCTTCAGATGCGATCCTCCAATGAGACGTTGCTACGGAGATTAGACACGCCTTGTCTATTGTCTATTGATCACATCGCGTGATATCTGCAGAACATTCTCCTGTTTTATTAACAACTTTATAAAGTTTCTTAATATTTTCCTGATACTGAATTTCAATGTTTCATTCACACAGAATTACAGAGAATTATAAACTCTGTATTTAGAGCTCAAACATGACACACTTCTTCCACACATATTACTAGACTGACCTAATTAAAAACAATGATTATAAGAGAAAGAAGATGCATACAGGAATACAAACATATAATGCATTGAATCCAACATGTTAGTAATCACATCATATCAAGTGTTATTCTGGATATAGTTAATACTTTAAGTAATCGACAATTGTCCCTTTTGAGATTCAAGATTGAGTCCTTAAGCATAGTTTAAACTTTGACCGGAGTCACGAGTGACCGGGTCACGATGGACGGTCAACACAAGGGAGGTATTGATAGGACAGATTCGTCTTTAAATCCGTTGATGGATATTTTCCTGTTCCGTCCGATAATACAAGAGGGTTTTGTGAGAGAATCAATAGATTTAATGTGATCAAACCCACGTGATGGGTTCTGATTAGTTTATTGCTGATGAGCTAAGAAGTCCTTTAGACAGAGTCCTTTGTTAAGAGAAGTCACGTCATCACTTCTGTTAAGGCTAGGTGTTTCCTGTCAGGAAATGAATCTTTTGGACCAAATGAAGCTTTGTTCAATCATGTTGTTCATTGATAAAGTCATTGGTAAGTTCTGTCGAGCGGGGCCCTACAACATCCATGACATGCGGAGTCCCTCAAGGTTCAATTCTTGCACCCCTCCTGTTCAACCTATATATGCTGCCACTGAGCCAAATAATGAGAAAGAACCAAATTGCATATCACAGCTATGCAGATGACACCCAGATTTACCTAGCCCTATCACCTAATGACTACAGCCCCATTGACTCCCTGTGCCAATGCATTGATGAAATTAAAAATTGGATGTGTCTAAACTTCCTTCAGTTAAACAAAGACAAAACTGAAATCATTGTGTTTGGAAACAAAGATGAAGTTCTCAAAGTGAACATGTACCTTCACTCTAGGGGTCAAACAACTAAAAATCAAGTCAGGAATCTTGGTGTGATTTTGGAGTCAGACCTGAGTTTCATTAGCCATGTAAAGACAATAACTAAATCAGCATATTATCATCTCAAAAATATTGCAAGAATTAGATGCTTTGTCTCCAGTCAAGACTTAGAGAAACTCTAAGTTCATGCTTTCATCACCAGCCGGGTGGATTATTGTAATGGGCTCCTCACTGGTCTTCCCAAAAAGACCATAAGACAGCTGCAGCTCGTACAGAACGCTGCTGCCAGGATTCTGAGCAGAACCCGAAAACATGAACACATCACACCAGTCCTCAGGTCCTTGAACTGGCTTCCAGTTGCATTTAGAATTGATTTGAAAGTACTGTTACTTATTTATAAATCACTCAATGGTCTAGGACCTCAATACATTGCAGATATGCTCATAGAATATAAACCTAACAGATCACTCAGATCATCAGAATCAAGTCATTTAGAAATACCAAGGGTTCACTCAAAGCAAGGAGAGTCTGCTTTTAGCTGTTACGCCAGCCGCAGCTGGAACCAGCTTCCAGAAGAGATCAGGTGTGCTCCAACAGTAGCCACATTCAAATCCAGACTCAAAACACATCTTTTTATCTATGCATTTGCTGATTGAGCACTGTGCTATGTCCGAACTGTTTGCACTTTATTTTATACGTATTATCTTTTTATTCTTTTAATTCCTTTTCCTGTTTTTATTTTAATTTTTAATGTATTTTATATCTTTTATGTATCATCTTGTTATTCTGACTTTTAATGCATTTTAAATATTGCTGTCTGGTTGAAAGAGCTGGGAGAATTAGGAAGAAAGTGATTAGGTTAAAATTTGGTAAATTTGGATAAGGGGACAAACCATGGGGAAATTTAAGCTGTAGTGCATGGTTAAGATATCTCTGGATTACAGTCAGGACACTTTCCAAAGGGGGAAATTTCCAAAGGGGAAATTTGAACTGCGTTGCATAGATAAGATATCTCCGGAAGGGGGATTAGGGCTGTGTGGTGCAGTTTGAGGTCTTGGCAAAAGGGGAGATTGAAACTGTGTTTATCAGTTTGAAGTGCCTTAATAGGTAGCAGTCCTGTCGTGTGAGGAAGATCCATTCTGATCCGCTCTGATGGATAGATCCGTTTGGATCCACTCTGATGGACAACAACAACAACAAACTCTCTGAGACTTCCTAGCTCTTCCATCCAGAGAGCAAAATTCTCTGTTTTTACTGTTATTTGTATTCCTTATGTTCTATTTTTATTATTCTTTTTTTATGTAAAGCACTTTGAATAACCATTGTGTATGAAATGTGCTATACAAATAAAATTGCCTTGCCTTGCCTTAATGACCAAAGAATGGCAAATTACGACAGTTAACCCTTTTGAGAGCCAGTACAGAAATCAGTTTAAACAAATTTCAGAGAAATTAATACTTGCATATGGTTCAAGTCTGTAACGAAGCTGGACTCAGGCAGGGATCCAAGTGCAAAGCTTTTATTAAAGGTGAGCGTGGTCGTACAGGCAGGGTCAAACGGGAACAAACAGGAACAGCAAAGGACAGGCAGAGACGTGGTCGGGATACTGGCAATGATCAGGACAGGCAGATATCACTCACAGGACGGTATACAAAGCACAGGTCAGATGTAGGCAGCAGAGGTATCGCAAACGGGTAACTGGCAAGATCAACAACAGATAGGCAGACAGGATATTAACGCTCAGAATTGTAACACACGGTAAACAAGACTTCGCAATCAGGTGGTGTGTGAGTGAGTCTTTTATAGTCCAAGTAATGTGCTAAGCTGTATGTGGCAACAGGTGATTGGTGTGGAGTGTGCATGTGACTGGCAGGGAGGATTATGGGAGATGTAGTCCGGGAACTGACAGGAACTGATGGTGATCGTGACAAAGTCGATGTGCAGCAGAGTTTCAGTGCGCTTGGCTTGGTTGGTCCTTTCCGAGAGGGTTTCTCCGGCGGGGTTTTCAAACGAGGTTTAACTGACGTGTAAAATGACAGAGAAGAAAGAAGAGAGAGAGTCCAAGGAGATGGTCATCCCGGAAGGAGCTGAGCGCGTGATGACAGCGCTGTCGCCTGAGGCAGTTCAGGGGCAGTCGAGAGACAATCGGGAGACAAAGGAAAAGCTGCGTGTCATTGCTTTTATGGAAAACTAAGCTAACACACCTCCTGAGTTGGAACGGCCAATAGATGCATAGCATTACTTGGCGGGCAAAGTTTCTTTGTCTTGTCTCCTGGCTGAATTAGCATAATTTATGAGCATCGGGTAACAAAGGTGTCAGAGTGTCTGTTTTTTCTGGACCGGCCGGAGCCGAAGTCAGATTACAACACAGTCCAGCATGCGAGAAGCATTCTGAAGATTCCAGATTTTATTGACGGTCCTGATAAGTGTGCATATGCTACATTACATTATTTTCCTGTTATCACTGTAAAGCTGCTTTAAAACAATCTACATTGTAAAAAGCGCTATATAAATAAAGGTTACTTGACTTGTAAGGAAGACTGTTATTTAAGGGTAACGGATGGTAAGAATCAGCTCTTGGAAGCATATTACTGTAGAATTATGAAATACAAAGTCTGCCGAAATTAAAAATAAATACATAAATAAATACACAAAGAAAAGTAAAAAAGCAAAAATAAATAAATATATAAGTAAATAAATATGCATAGAAAAGCAAAAAAAAAACAACAACCCATAAATAAATAATGATTTATACATTTATTTCCTTATTTATGTATATATTTATTTTTTCCACATTTATTTATTATTTATTTATACATTTATTCTTTTCAATTTTTATTTATTTCCACGTTTATTTATGTATTTCCATATTTGTGCATTTCCACATTTAATAATTTCTATATTTCTACATTTCTTTATTTTTACATTTCTTTGTCCGTAGGGCATGGTTTACCTCAGACATAGCAATCGAGCTCAGAGTAGGCGAGGGCGAAGCATTGAGGCCACAGTGACACCTTGTGGTGTGCCCAAAATACAAGAAGTGTAGCCTGTTGATACTGGGATGAATGATTTGAATGGGTAGTATGGCCAAAACCTTATATCACGGATTAAGTCATGTAATATCACCCTAACTGTACTGTGTGACATGGATAGGCTACTCTTTATTCTGGACATGGCTGTAGAACATCGTCTGGTCTAGATTTGTAAAATGTCCTGGGCTGGCCAACATGGACTGCAACATCTTCAGCAGATCTGATAACTGGGACTCTGGAATGAAAGTGCTTGTTATTTCCCATTATTAATCATTTGAATGAATGGGCTTGCGTTTGATTGAGATTCAGACACTGGTCAGAACATGGAAAGGAAGCAGCACACACATATAGGCTACAGTGAAGTTGACTCCAGCATATTGATCAATGCATCTGAAACGAGACCACAAATTCACTTCACGTTCGTAAATCCTACTTTTACATGCACAACATGTGACAAAAGCTTAAAATACAATGCATATTTCAAAGATCCAAAACAGAACGAGGCATCGGTTACAGTAGAACATTTTGTCGCGTCACTTCCCGTGTGGACAGTCACAACCTCACTGATTATAATGGGTTATTGGTGTGGTCTTATTATTAATCTCGCGTCTTAGGCTAAGTTATCAACTGGAAATATCCAGAATTAGATAAATCAAAATGTGCCCATGGAAACTGAAATTAAATTAAAATGCAAACTGCATTTTAATGTAACTTCCAGAAACAATCCTGACAGCAACAGAAACAAACTTATTTTCAATTAAGTGGTGGTAGCCTTTAGCCTACCCCCGTAAACTGATGTCCAGGGGCAACCTTATTAAATGTATGAATGCCATGTTAATTCCAATTGATAAATTCAATTAGATGATAAGGCTGTAGGGCAGTTAGTAAAATCCAATCAGTTTCCACAATCAGAGCTTCATCAGAGCCATCAATACAGAAGAGACATGAATGCATTTACACAGCAATTAACATACAAGTGCATAAAAATGTTATGAGATAAATGTTTTACATTTTGAAGTCATAATAAGACCACACCAAGAAAACCCATTATACTCAGCGATGCCGTGACTGTCCACACGGGAAGTGACGAGGCGACAAAATTTTCTACTACAACCGACGTACATATTCAAATACATATTCCGAGCATTTGTCACATGTTGTGCATTTAAAAGTAGGAAATATGAACGTGAAGTGAATTTGTGGTCTTGTTTCAAATGCATTGATCAATATGCTTGCGTCGACTTCACTGTAGCCTATATGTGCGCTGCTTCCTTTCCGTGTTCTGACCGGTGTCCAAATCTCAATAAAACGCAAACCTATTCATTCAAATGATTAATAATGAAATAACAAGCGCTTTCATTTCAGAGTCCCAGTTATCAGATCTGTTGAAGATGTTGCAGTTCATGTTTGCCAGCCCAGGACATTTTACAAATCCAGACCAGACGATGTTCTACGGCCATGTACGGAATAAAGTGTAGCCTATCCATGTCACACAGTACAGTTAGGGTGATATTATATGACTTAACCCGTGATATAAGATTTTGGCCATACTACCCATCTGTAACGTAGGGAGCATGACAAAGGAGTTGAAGATCCACATGCAGGCTTTATTAATAAGAGTGTAGTTGTACAGGCAGTAGGTCAAACACCAGCAAACAGTAACAAGAAGGCAAGCAAGAGAGTAATCCAAAACACAGACAATGGTCAAGGCAGGCAGCAAATGATCATCAACAAGGAATCAGTCCAGGGTCAAAACACAGGCAAGACTAGGCAAGGACAAGGAAACAAGGCAAAACAAGATAGAAACACGGCAAAATCAATACTCAGCAATGTGTGTGTGAAGGAGTGCAGCTTATAAAGGGAACCTGATGGGAAACAGGTGCGAGTGTGATCAGTGCCTACACTGTAAAACCGAACAGTGAAATCAATTAAATTAAATGAGTTTGTTTCACTCAAATAATAATGAAAGTTCATTGTATTTAATAGAAAAAAGTTGCACAAACTCAAAATTTCATTGTAGTAAGCTGAACTTAATATGATTGAGTTGAGCTGCAGCAGATTTCTAATTCCTAGCATGCTTTGCGTCAGACCATAAAAAATAAATGTTGAAATTAAGTGTTATTTTGTGTGTTTTTGCACAAGATTAACATAAGTTAATGTTTAATTTTGTGTTATGTTTGGATTCAGGGGGGTTCTGTTATGTTAGTTTTGTAGGGTTACCATTGTGGTGAAGAGTAGAGCCTGTGGTTAGGTTGAGGATAAGCTGCAAAACATTTAAGACCACATATGTTGTTTGATTACATATATGCAAGTATATAATGACAGTCTCTCTGATAGTTATAATAGCATGTGTTATTTGCTATGTAACATGTTACATTATGTGCTATGTAGCATTGCTATGTAACCAAGATCTGAATGTGATGTTTATGTAAATTAACTGTATGTAATTAACATTATTAGGGGTGTCCATTTGAGCTTGAAAAACAGCAGTCCACTAGATAGTGTGCACGGACTTTGAAAGGTTTGCGCGCTGAACTGTGCATGAGATGAACGGGACACAGAAAATGAAGGCCTGGCTATAGCCTACTCGCGGCTTAAGACAATGTTTATTTTATTTCACACACAGCACAGAGAAACATCTTTCTAATAAACCGACCAAACTGCCTGTCAAGTGATAGACGAAACTGACAATGATTTTATCTTTTTTAAACAAATGAAAGGCAATGTGGATAAACATTCACAGCCACAAACACCACACAAAGATATAGAAGAAAATGAATAAAAACATTTTGGATCAATAAACCTTCATATATATATATATATATATATATATATATATATATATATATATATATATATATATATATATATATATATAAAACTGCAGAAAGGCCACACAGATAGATATAAATTTCATATGGAATTATAATTTTTTTTATCAAACATTAATTTACAGAATTGAATTAGAACAGAATATACCGTTCTAATATATGAAAATAGTCTATGAAATATGAAACATGATCAAGTCAAACTGCAAAATGCCTGAAGTGCAGCATATATTCAAAACACAAGCCACAAATAGTTAAATTAAATAACCCAGAGTGATCAATAAATAAATTAAAATTAAAGAAATTATTAAAATAACGAAAGTATAGCCAGAATTGTCAACTTTGTCTTTTTAACTGCAGAGGCAATAAACGCTAAACATTCACAACATCCAAAAATCATATTACATCCGGCTGAAATAGTTTGAAATCACTTGTAGCTACCCTACCTGATTGAGAGAGAAAAAATCCAGTCTTTCACGCGATCTGCCTGTGTCCGTTTGAGTCTTTTTAAATAGCGCGCTATAGTCAGCTCGTTGGCCGGCAGAAGCGCGGCGCAATGTTTATTGTTGTTGAGTTCTAGGACGTGAGCTGTTGGCACAACTTGCATCATATGTTTTTTGGGTCATCTTTTACCATTTCAAAGTGCATCCAATTGTACACTTTATCCCAGACATTGTTAAAGATTTAATCCCTGCCACAAAGATGCTCCTCTGTCGGTCACGAATCATGGAAGTGAAACTTAAATCTGTCACAGGGGTGGTTGGATTTATTCACGCACATTAAAAATATTTATTAAAAGCTTCTTTCTTTTCACATTTTTATTTATAGTATTAACATAATCGGCTTTATGTTAACCTATTGGGAAAGAACCGGTACATCTATGTAAAATCAGATATTGAGCGCCCCCATATCTTGTCTCATAACACCTCTGCGATGATTCGACTGTGAGATTGGTAGTTGAATCAGGCTCCTCCTATTGAAGATTCGAATCGTTGACTATTCAGGGTCACCCCTAAACATTATGATGAGTTGGGCAAGGGATGCCGGTGACGGGATTGTTAGTGAGACACACCTGTGCACCACACTGGCCTTGATCCGCTTCCATGGCTCTCGGCCTTGCCCCACTTGTCACAAAAATTTTAAGTTCTACCAACTTTAAAAAATGAGTTAGTTTACTTAAATGTTTTGAGGTAATAAGTTTCCTCAAATGTTTTGAATATTCTGAACTTATTGGGTTTTACAGCGTAGCTGAGGGATTGTGGGAAATGTAGTCCAGAGTGAAGTGACTGCGTGTGTGCAATGAAAAAGTCTTAAAGGTGCTACAGAGGATGTTTTGTTTTATACATTTTTGCAATATTACTTGAAACTGTCTTTACTAACTGATAAAAGACTATTTATTAGGTGTACTGAAAGGAATAATATTAATATACATTATCTGTGCATGAGGTAGGGCCTTAAAAACATCAGCCAATCGTTTACGCGATCATCGCGTAAACGATTGGCCCTCTGGCTTGTCAATCACTGCCATTACGTTCCTTGTGAGAGACGTGCGCGGATTGGCCCTCTGGCTTGTCAATCACTGCCATGATGTTCCTTGTGAGAGACATGCGTGGCTGCGTGCTCCAGTAACTTTCACACTCTACAGACGCCGCATGCAATGTTTTTGTCAGGAGACAGGAGTAACAACTGCAGATTATGAGTTACCTGCGGTGAGTCCGACATAATGAATCCACTAACACGACACAGCGAATGCCGGTGGTAAACAAACACTCGTGTTCCAATACTCGTGCACGCGTTTTGGGAGGCGTTCCCTCGAAATGAGCTGTGAAGGAGGGGGGTTATTCTTACGCATACGCTCATTTCAAAAACTCACTAACAGTCTTTGGTTTCTCAGTCAACGAAAAGATCCTCTGTATCACCTTTAATGGTGAAACAGAGACCTCTGGTGGGGAGTGGAAGGAAGCAGCAGTGGGCGGAAACATGACACCATCCAAATCATTCATCCCACTATCAACAGGCTCCTCAGTAGGCTACACCAGTGTTTCCCAATCCTGTTCCTGGAGGCACACTAACAGTACACATTTTCCAAATCTTCCTAATCAAACACACCTGATTCTCTGAAACTCATTAGTTCGTTAGTAGAAACTACAAGACCAGAAATATATGGTTCAGATAAGGGAGACATTCAAAATGTGTACTGTTGGTGTGCCTCCAGGAACAGGGATGGGAAACACCGGGCTACACTACTAGTATTACAGGCACACCACAAGGTGTCAGCTCGATTGCTATGTTTGAGGTAAACCACGCACTCCTCATTACCCTATGGACAAAGAAATGTAAAAACACATAAATGTAAAAATAAAGAAATGTAGAAATGAATAAATGTGGAAATGAACAAATATGGAAATAAATACATAAATAAATAAATAGATGTGGAAATAAAAAAAAATTGAAATGAATAAATGTATAAATAAATAAAAGAAAAAATAAATAAATATATACATAAGGAAATAAATGTATAAAAATGTCTTCATTTTTTTTTTTTTTTTTGTTCTTCTATGTATATATTTATTTATGCTTTATTACATTTCTTTGTATATTTATTTTTAATTTTGGCAGACTTGGCATTCCATATAGAATATGCTCTTAGAATACGCTAGAATACAAGCAACAGCTCATAATATGCTTCTGAGAACTGATTCTTACCATCCGTTACCCTTAAAGAACAGTCTTACTTACAGCCAAACATGTTGAAAATAAATTGAGAATCAGTCTTGCTCAGATTTACTAAAGAAAAAAGTCAAAAAGATTCTCTGTTCCCCACACTGCTGAGACTGCTTATAAGTGGGAGATTGACCATGGTGACCTGGTGCAGTCAGAACAATCTGGAGCTCAACACTGTGAAAACAGTGGAGATGGTGATAGACTTCTGGAAGAACCCAGCCTCATCTGCCCCTATAATACTGTGTGACTCCCCAGTTGATACTGTGGACTCTTTCCATTTCCTGAGAACCATCATCACCCAGGACCTCAAGTGGGCACTGAACAACTCTCTGATTAAAAAAGTGTATGCACAACTCTCTGATTAAAAAAGTGTATGCGATGTTAGCATTATCCAACTAACATCACACGTTCCATCGTTACTAACATAGTTCAACGATTTGGTTCGCACCTGCCCGTTCCAAGCGGGATGCGAACCCCGGCCCGTCCGCATGGTCAGTCGCTAGCAGTGTTTAGGTTATTGGGGGCCCTAAGCAAATCTCCAGGAAGGGGCCCCGTGATTGCATTCCCGGGGGTTTATCAGCTGGCAATTTTCAATGCACATTTAAGAGTGCAGGTTGCAACTATTATTAACAATAATGGAAAGATAAGGCTTATCAGTATGTCACAATATCACCCTGTTTGGACTTTATTTTCTTTTTTGCACAATTTGTCATCATAGTTATGCATTTTGATTCACAAGCTTGAAAATCAATTCAGAATCAGTTAGAATCAGTTAGGATGTAGTATATCAGGTACAGTACATGGCAAATTTTCTCAAGAAAAAAATCTCTCAACTAATGCTGTAAAACACATGGATCAGTTGGTACTACATTAATAATGAAAGTTAAAATTAACTGATTTGTACACAAACTTAAATGACACTTAAGGTATTTTTTATAATAATAAAGTTGATAGGCCTACTAACTTTAAAATTATTTCTATTCCAATACATTTTTTGAAATATAAACCAAGGAACAAAAATGATCCATTTAACCTACTAAATACATTAATACAAATGCAATACAACTATCATTAAAAACATGGTGTATACACTGAAGTAATTTATACAAATTTATACGCACACAAATAAAATGGTTAATCTGTGAATGAGAAACTGTAATTTGCTGCTGTGAAATAAAAGGTGTTTCACTGCCACCTCATCAGGTCTGTCAGAGGATCCTTGAAATCTAAATGAAGTCTTAATTTTATAACAGTGAAGTCACTGTTTCTTCAGTCTCTGTTGATTCTGTTGACTGTGATTCTCTGTAGTGGATCCTTATTCACCATCAGATGATCATCAGAAGATCAGACTCTCATCTATTCTAGTCCTAAAATAAAACACACAAACAGTCACATATGCAGTATGAGACATTATGTCTGTCACATCTTTTCCTAAGAAAACTAAGCACTAACTAGATAAGCTATATCAATTAATTCTCAAACATAATAATTAGGGATGGGTACCGAAACCTGGTATTAAACGGGCCCTGGGGCTAAATTATGAAAGACTGCAGTATTGATAAGCTCCAACGTTACCAGTTCTGCTGTCAGTACTAGAGAAATTAAGAAAATACATGTACTATTTACTATTGCTATATAGACAGTAATAAAATTCTATCATGTCAGCTGTTTCTATATGTGATAATATTAAACCATTTGTCTGTGATGCATCTTTGCTATTCGCAATCCAGAAGAGAGATCTCTCACGCAGAGCTACAGCACGCACAACACGAAAGCCCCTGCTTAATTAGAGACGATGAAGGACAGAACTAAACATTAAAACATCTAGTTACACTTTAGGCCTGTGATAATCTGATTTTGGCTTCCAAGGGTTACAAAAATATATTTGAAGTAAAACTATTAAAAACTAGCCGAATTCCGTCTAGCGCAACCAATGCGCTGTCATTTCTCCCTAAAACCCAAACTTAATGTCAGAATCAGCACAATCAATGATTCATGTAAAATGCAGTTTCTACTGTTGCTAAATTGTGAGAAGTGTTTGATAATAAAAAGAGCTATTGAAAGCACAATAATCGGTGCAAGAGAGGCTGTTTCCAACATCAACGCTTTCTGTGTGTGCACTCCGAAACAGACCGCAACTAGACAAGCAAATTATACTTTAGCCTTCATGCACGTCTAAACAAATACACACAAAAATATGTCACAGTGACCGGCTTGGAGAGTATTCAACACAGTTTATGTCTTAAAGGGGACCTATTATGCAAAATTCACTTTTGCATGTGTGTTGGCAGTGTGTGTACACAACCACCCTATAGTGATAAATATCCACCCACACCTTTTTTTTTAAACCCCTTACCAGTCACCCCCACTTTTGGCCAGGTAGTGAAAAATTACATACCCAAAATAAAATGGTTGCTGCTAACAAGTCCTCCGGACTACACACAAAACCAAGGTATCATTTGAAATTACTCTAGCAATTACTAATAGAGAGATAAAAAAAAACTCAAACACAATGGATATTTTTTTTTTTCATAATAATTGTTTATGGAAATGAAAAATACAAAAGGCAGATACATAGGGGCCTGGAAACATAAGCAAACTAAAGCCATATGTCTAATCAATATATGTTTAAAATTTGAAGGTGATACAAGCAAAAATGATTTTTTTACAACCATTTATTTCAGTGCATGTCTAGGCACCTTTCCAAAAAGGCCACTTGGAGATGCCAAAGGGACACTTGGTAACCACCTTTTACTGTGAAGTATAAGAAGTCTATTTGATCATTTCCATACATTTTATCATTCCAATATGACAAAGCACAATTTATATACTATATCTGGTATATTTTTTTCCTCTTAAAAGTTTAGAAAAATGCAGTCCAAGGATCATTTACATACAGCAATATACAGCCATAGCCACCCTGATGTTGCCCTGATGGCACATTTACACAATCTTACATTTTTCTATTCAAATTCCAAGGATCATTTACATACAGCAATATAAAGCCATACCCACCCTGTTGTTGCCCTGATGGCACATTTACACAATCGTACATTTTATATTCAAATTCCAAGGATCATTTACATACAGCAATATAAAGCCATACCCACCCTGTTGTTGCCCTGATGGCAGATTTACATCAGTTTACAATTTTTCTATTCAAACGCAAAGGATCATTTATACAAAGCAATTTACCATCACACCCACTCTATTGTTACCTTTATTGAACATTTACACCAGCAGCTAATGACCAAGACTGCAATCAAGACGCTAGATACAGCACTCTCCTCCGGATAATCCACATTTTCTTCATCACTGCTTCACATAAGTTCTTCCAATGCAGCAGCAACAAGTGCACGACGCTGATCCATGGCTGGTGAACGTATTACACGCGAGATTATGCTAGCAGTGCGAGTGCTAGTGGCCAGCAGGTGTGTCCCTTATATTTGCGTCACGCCAGCGGGCGTGCACTCTTTTTCCTGGAAGCAAATTGCTACGCACACTAAACAACAATGTATTACATGCGAGATTATGCAAATCAACACATTGGCGTAATCGTTATTGCAAAGGCTAATGTTGTAACACTCCGACTAGAGCGTACACTAAATTGAGGGAACCGCTCGTTCCTCAGGAAAAAATATGAAAAAAGACAGACAAAAATTTGTTTCAATCACCCAAGTGTATTATACAATTTAGAAAAATTCATGACCCACAATACATCCAGAAAAAATGTAAAAAAAAAAGTGTATGTGAAAGTGAAAGTCCAACTGTAGTATATGATATTGAATCAGTCTCACCGGAAAATGTCCATGAATGAATGAATGAATGTCCGAGAGCAGATCCAACGTGATCACCAAACTGTTAAAAATCCTCACTGGTAAGTAGTCCAAAGTCCCAAAAAACACCCAGACAAAACTCCACAAGAGAGGCGGCAGTAAACTCCAAGAAAACAGTTCGGTAAGTATTCCACCTTTGACAGTCGGGAGCGAGCACAAATGCTGCAGACGCCGGTAAGCCGGCTACCTTTAAAGTTCCGTGTTATGATCACGTGATGTGTAGGCTGCGCGGGCGCCGCGAAATCTCGCGAGAGTTTGTTCATATGGGATCTCACACACATACACCGGAGCAACGGAACAGAGCACAGGGTGACAATTAAAATAAATTATCAACCATGCATTTGTGTTAATCATACATAAGTATAAATATCGCCCCTTATGTGGCATTGCTACATAAATCCCCCCCCCCAGCCGTCGGCATCAGAGGAGAGCGACCATACCAGCGTTTCAGGTTTACCACATTAATATTATCTGATTTAGGTGGGTTGCCCCAACAAACGGTGTAATTTATTGGCCCCATTTTCTTTATTATTTTTGCTGGACCCTCCCACTTGGGCGCTAGCTTGGCAGAGTATTTGTTGGTGGCTGACGAGAGGGGATGCGTTCTTATCCAGACGAGGTCACCCGGTTGAAACTGCGCATCTTTCCTCCGGTAATTATAATACCTCGCTTGTCTGGCCTTTTGCACTTCCACTCTGCGTTTTACCTCCTCTGCCATCATAGATTGTCTTTCAACGAGATTATACGATGTTTGATTTGGTGCAGGGGCTTTATGGATGAGTCTTTCTAGGGGTCCCTGAAGTCGACGGCCCAGCATCAGCTCAGCCGGGGTTTTGCCAGTGGTCTCTTGATAGGCTGAGTTGATAGAAAAGCGAAACTCAGGTAACCAGTGGTCCCACAACTGATGATATTGCCCCACATATGATGCTATCATTGTTTTTAATGTCTTGTTGATTCTCTCTGTCAAGTTTGTTTGTGGGTGATAACTCATGGTGAGTTTCTGGATGCTTCCCCAAGTGTTGCACAATTCAGAGAGTACTTTGGATGTAAATTGAGAACCCCGGTCAGACACAAGATACTTCGGGACCCCCCATCTGGTGAAAATCTCCTCTCTGAGTATTCTCACAATTTTTTGTGTTTTACTGTCGTGCAGGGGGAACAATTCTACCCATTTAGAGTAGTAATCCACCATTACTAGCAGGTAGGTGTTGCGTTTCTTGCTGCATGGGAATGGTCCCATAAGGTCCACTCCCATAATTTGACCAGGCTCTGTTACTTGTGTTGTTTGCAGCAGACCACTGGGTTTTGTATTATCATGTTTATATTTTTGGCAGGTTTCACATCCCTTGACGTAATTCCAGACGTCTGCACGCACTGATGGCCACCAAGCCACCTCCAGGAGCCGCAGCAAGGTTTTTAGTCTTCCCAGGTGTCCACCCAATGGATTGTCGTGGAAGTAATGCAGAAATCCAGGTATCAAGGCTTGAGGGACAACCATCTGGAATTTGCTCCCGTTTTTCATTGGAACTTGCTGATATAATACCCCCTGATGTTCTTCAAAGGTAATTTGCTGGTCTTTAACCTTCCTGGTTTTAGGTTCTGCTTTCAGACGGCAGACTGTTTCGTCGCTCTCCTGGGCCTGCGCTATTTCAGCCAGTGAGTGTGGAATGTCTGAAGAATGCTTAGCTGTTGTTACTGCCAAACATGGTGCCTCTTCTTCCTTTACATTCCCAGGGGCTCGAGAGTGCGTCAGGTCCCTGGTTTAAGTAGCCCTTCCGATGGTGGACTTGGAAGTCGAACTGCTGCAACCTGAGGGTCCAACGAGTCAGACGGGAGTTGGTCTTGGGGCTGTTAAATACCCAGGCCAAAGCTGCATGGTCTGTAAATACATCAAAGCGTTTTCCCTCCAGATAATGTCTCCATTTTTCCACCGCCCAAACCACTGCCAAACACTCCTTTTCAGATGTTGAGTAATTAAGTTCTGCTCCGTGAAGTGTTCGTGATGCATACGCAATTACTCTCTCTCCTTCAGGTGTTTGCTGGCAGAGGATGGCACCCAAGCCCACATTGCTGGCATCCGTATGGACCTGGAACGGCTGGTTGAGGTCTGGTTGGATTAGGACAGGTGGACTTTGAAGTAAGGTTTTGATGTTCTCAAAGCTGGCCTGACACTCTGGGGTCCACTGCCACTGGACATCTTTCTTTTTCAGATTGTTGAGGGGAGCTGTGATGTCTGCGAAGTGAGGTATGAACTTGTGATACCAACCAGCCAAACCGAGAAAACGTTGGAGTGCCTTTAGGTCTCTGGGTGGAGGATACTGAACGACAGCTTTGTTTTTTTCAGCGTCGACCTCAACTCCCTTGTCGGAGACAATATGGCCCAGGAACTTTAGCTGTCTTTTGAAGAAATGGCACTTCTTCATATTGAGCGTAAGATTGGCCTGGGTGAGTCTATGGAATATCATGTTTAAATGAGATATGTGTTCTTGTAAGGATCGGGAGAAGACAATTATATCGTCAATATACACAAAACAAAACTGCCCTCTGAGCTCTGCCAACACCTTCTCCATCAGTCTTTGAAAGGTGGCTGCAGAGTTTCTGAGGCCAAATGGCATAGACCGGAATTGGTATAACCCTTTGGTGGTAATGAAGGCCGTCTTGTCTTTGCTGCTCTCCTCCATCTCCACCTGCCAATAGCCAGACTGGAGATCCAGGGTGCTGAACCACGCAGCTCCTTCCATGGACTCCAGGATATTGTGTACAAGAGGCATGGGATAAGCAACTGGTACTGTCTTACTGTTAAGCTTCCTGTAATCAACGCAAAATCAATATGTTCCATCTGGTTTAGGAACCAGGACGTCAGGCGATGCCCAAGGGGAAAAGGAGGGCTCGATGATATGGTCCTTGAGCATCTGGTCCACGTGCTCTTCAATGATCTTTTTCTTAAAAGGGGAAACACGGTAAGCACGTGATTTAATGGGTACTTCATCCGTCAAAATGATTTTGTGTTTTTCCACATCTGTCTTCCCCAGGATGTTCGAGGTAGCACGTGGCCAGGCAGCCATTAGCTTCAGCAGCTCCTCTTGGTTGTCTGAGTCCCAGCTTGGAACATCTAGAGGCAGAGGGGAAATGAATGGCGTTTCCCAGGTTGGAGGTAAGGCGTAATATAAACTTACGGTGGCAGTGTGGAGCCTAGTTTGACCATCAGACATGGTAGCTAACCCCGGATTCATCTGGGTGTGGTAGAAAGGGTAATATCTGTAACCTCCTTCTGTCTCCAGACCATATCTATTATGAGCCAGCTCCAGAATGGCACCTGCAGCCCTCAAAAAGTCCAGTCCAGCCAACAGAGGAAATGCTATGTGAGCATCTTTCATTATAAAGGTATTCAGTTGACATACCTTATTATGCCACCTGTAGATTATGTTCCTCTGGTCTACTGCTTGATGAACCTTGCCATCTGCCATTATGAACTTTTGGGGAGGGTCTGTAGGACTCATGTGGACTACGGGCCAGATCCACATTCCAACACCCAACACACACACACAGACACATACAAAAACCCACAAACATACATTATTGACTATATATGTAAAATGTAACTATGCCAAGTCACAACCATGTATGTACCCATCATGTATCTCGAGTGTATGCATGTTTCCTAGTGTTTAAATGAGTATATTTGTGCTAGTGTGCATTTTAATGAGGGAAGTTTGTCTGTAAACCATAACTTCTTTTATTTTCCTTTCTGATCTATCAAGTTTGATCTCTCCGTAAAGCTCCGGACTTGAGCTATTCACTGAGATATGTCACATAGCTGACAAATGCATTTTTCTATGTGTTTAATGATATTGTGAAGAAAGTACGCCATCTCAAAAATCCGATCTGATAGTCATTAAGTATGCAAATTCAGCTAGGAGACCAAACAAAGGAACTTTGCCCGCCAAATAGTGCTGCGCATCTATTGGCCGCTACAAGTCAGGAGGTGTGTTAGCTTGGGTTTCCATAAAAACAACGACACACACCTTCTCCTTTGTCTCCCGATTGTCTCTCGACTGCCCTGAACTGCCTCAGGCGACAGCGCTGCCATCACGCGCTCTCCTTCCGGGACGACCATCTCCTTGGACTCTCTCTCTCTCTTCTTTGTCCTCTGGCATCTTACATGTCAGTTAAACCTCGTTTGAAAACCCCGCCGGAGAAACCCTCTCGGAAAGGACCAACCAAGCCAGGCGCATTGAAACTGCTACACGGACTTGAACCAATAAGCAAGTATTATAATTCCTCTGAAATTTGTTTAAACTGATTTCTGTGCTGGCTTTCTCAAAAAGGTTTAACTGTGTAATTTGCCATTCTTTGATCATCTTTCTTTTCCTGTCTTTTCTTCATTTTCACTCTTGTGTATATATATGTGTATACCTTCTGTATATATTTTAGACGTATAACCTCTGTAGTCGTAGTTTGCATATATTAAATACATTATTCATGCTCGATTGTTCTTTTTGCTCATTTCAACAAAGCCAGGTCACTTTAACGTTTCGATCCTATATCCTTGCTTTACGTTTGGATGCTATTATAGGAATTTATCCTCGTGGCCAGAGGATAATATTTCTGTCGTAATAGTCTGTGGATAACTTACCGGTTTGCTGGACGGACCGATAGTTTTCTACATAATTATTAAACCAGAACTAATCATATATGTGATTGATTATAATTCGTTGTAATTAATTCACCATATATGGTTAATTCCCCCTTGGGTCGGTATGTGCATAATAATTATTCATAAAACTTTATGAATTATTATATTCATATTCCACCCATAAATTGATTAATAACTGTACAAATCGTTACAGAGGTATTTCTTTCAGATGGTCTCTTATCTGCCCTCTCTTTTGTATTTTGACTGCCAACTTCTGCCAGTAGTCCTTCGCCCCTAAACAATCCTTCTCCACCTTTGACCCCACTTTTACCAACTGTTCTACTGTCTTCACAGTCCCTCGTAGGCAGCCAGCCACCCTGGGGTTGATGTTATTAAGGATGCGACTCACCACCTCGTCCTCGGAAATATCAGGTTTCCACTTCAAGCAGAGGGCCCGATAGTCGTAGGCGAAGTCTCTTAGGCGTTGTTTCGGCTGCTGCACCATCGACCTCAGTTTGTCCTCGACCTCCGTGAGGTAGTCCTCTGGTAGAAACGCAGCCATGAATGCCTTCTTAAAAGACCGCCAATCGGTTGTAACGATGTAGTGGTTCGTACAGTTATTAATTAATTTATGGGTGGAATATGAATATAATAATTCATAAAGCTTTATGAATAATTATTATGCACATACCGACCCAAGGGGGAATTAAACATATATGGTCAATTAATTACAACGAATTATAATTAATTACATATATGATTAGTTCAGGTTCAATAATTATTTAGAGAAACTACCAGCTCGTCCAGCAAACCGTTGCTTCTCATAGAATATTATGAACGGAGTTATTCTCTGGCCACGAGAATAAATTACTATTATAGCATCAAAGCATAAAACGATCGATATATACACATATACAGTCAATAATGTATGTTTGTGGGTTTTTGTATGTGTCTGTGTGTGTGTGTTGGGTGTTGGAATGTGGATCTGGCCCGTAGTCCACATGAGGGACCCCTTTGATGTCCTAAGAGCAAGGAAATTGGGCCTCCTGTTTTACCTCAGAGGGTAACAAAGGTGTCAAGTGGGCTCATCTTTGGCAGACCGGTCGGAGCCGAGATGAGGTTTTACAAACCAGTCCAGCATGCTAAAAGCATTCTGAACATTCCAAAGTGTATTGATTATCCTGATACGTGTGCATATGCTACACGGTTATCTTCCTCTTTTCCGCTTTCCACCAGCTCAAAGCCGGCCCACGCAGCACCGTGCTCAGGGTTCCGATGAGCTCTGGACTGGGCAGTGGCCTGATTTCCAAGTAATTCTCGCACTGTTCGATGAAGGTGAGCACATCCGCCGTCTCACACGCATCACCAAAGGTGGGAAACTCCAGTCTGATTGGAGGCTGCGCACAGAAGGACGTGGCACTTTGAACAGCTGGAGGATTAAGCACAGTGGTTAGTGGGGTGTTAACAGGGGGTACATCATATGTAACATTGACAGTTTTAGACGTGGGTGTTTTAGTTCTGGCAGCAGGTATTGGGGTTCTAGGGGCAGTAAAAGAAGAAAAGGAGGTAGCTGGAGTGTATGCTCGTAGGTGGGACAGAGAAGGGGTACTTGTGAGTCTCAGCTTTTTCATACGACTCTCCCATTTTGCTTCTCTCCGCAGAAAGCAGTCTGTAACGGCCCTCTCCAACTTCTCCAGACTCTTCTGGAAATATTCTTCCAGCTCCGCCAAGCTAGCGTCCACTGCCTGCCGAAAATTGGCCTCTCTATTTAAAGCACTTTCAATAGACTGTTTGAAATCGCATTCCCCAGCCTGCACTTTTGTGTTAAGGGCCAATAAATCCACCTTTAACTTCTCAATATCTGCCTGCATTGTTGGTATTACATTGACATTAGTGATGCTCCGATTGATCGGCCACCGATCATGATCGGCCGATATTGGCTAAAAATAGCTTGATCGGCGAACCCCAAAAGCGGCGATCAAAAAAGCCGATCACGTGACGTAAATTACTCGCGCGACTTTTTCACACGTGCATGCACAGCGCACAGGTACACAACAGCAGAGCGGAGCTTGTCAGCCGTTTGCAATGTATGTCATGATGAAATCCCTCGAGGTGGAAGCAAGCAACGTCATTTTAACACCACTAACATGATTAGGCATCTTAAGATGCCTTTACACAGCCGATTTATGACTGTTCTGAAGCGGGTCTGTACCTGCTCAGAATTAAGTGTGAAGACACAACGCCGCATTAAAGAAGACCTAAAATACATCGAATCTGACCTACCTCAGCCCCTAGTATCAAAGGCAAGTCTGATACCGTTCTGGTTTAGTGTAAATGAACGCGAAATATAGCCGCCCTGAACTACGTCATTGTCATGACAACCAAAAGCATTCCAGTCAGCTTAGGCGGCGCGAGATTCAAGAAGCAGGAGACGAAACAATAAAAATAATGTCTTCCAACAAGGGGCAGTGAAGTAAAAGAGTCCTGTACTCACATCGTGAAGCAAACCACCAAAATAACAACAGAGAATCGTTGTGTGTCATCAATTGGCTTTCGCCGTTTGTAATCTTCCTATGAAGAGACTGTCAGATCAACGCGCTGCTACATTTCTCTCAGATGAGGTAAACGCTTAACACAATTGGCGTCACTGTGATTGTGCATTGTTATATTCCAAAAATCATGTCCTTGAGGACAATATTTCACCCACACACGACAGTCTGGTGACATCTGCTGCTGCCTGATACACGCAAACGTTGTTTCACGCAACATCATGCAACATCATTTGTTGTTTCTGGCTCTTTGAAAAAAAAAGTTTTTTAATCCTGTTGTGATCTACTCGGTGTAATAATGAATATTTTTTTTTGTAGCATTTGTTCCAACTAACAGTTTTTATTATGACAAACATCAAAGCGTGAGATATAGCACGCAGAGTAAATTACTTTAAAGTTTAGTATTTTTTTCATTTCGAGTTATATTTCATTGTTTATTATGTAATTATTTTTAAATATTTTTTGTTAAAAGTGTTACTTTTGAAATGCTTATGTTCAAAGCATTGTTTCCCGTGAGCCAATTATTAAATGTAATCAGTGTTTTAAGTGGCTACATCCCATTAAGCTGATCTGATCTGTGTTGGTCTGCCTAACCCCTCTTTGTTTGGAATAATTTTATGTTACTCTGCCTTATTTGGGAAAGATGGCCTACAGTAGCCTTAAGTTATCTCATTTTCTAAAATAAACACTTGGTGGTTCTTCAAGATCTTGACTAGCCTATTTCTACAGTTTTTTTTCTCAATACAGTTAATTTAGAGTTAGTTTCATTTCTACAAATGGTGCAAACTCTGCTAGATTATAGATAAAAGATTCCCATTCCCCTGCCATTCTGTGATCGGCAATCGGCAGATCATGATCTTGGTGATCGGTAATCGGTGATCGGCCCCAAAAATGCTGATCGGAGCATCTCTAATTGACATTGTACACACAGCTTGATGTTACATCATCATCATCATCACTTTGGTCATCAGGGTCAGAGATATACAAGGAACTTAACATAGATGTTAACTCTGCTGTAGGATTGCGTCGAGTTACAAATGGGCCTGCCGTAAAATCTACCTCAGGCGTATCACCAGAGTTATCAGCATTATTCACCATATTTTCACCAGTAACATTAGGTGTCTGTACATTATCATTAATCATAGCAGTCTGAGTAGCAGTATCTGTATCCTCCATATTTACAAATATATATGTATTCACACAAAAGGAAAAAAGAAAAAATACAAACAGAGCGATCCCCGTACGGGCCACCACTATGTAACACTCCGACTAGAGCGTACACTAAATTGAGGGAACCGCTCGTTCTTCAGAAAAAAATATGAAAAAAAGACAGACAAAAATTTGTTTCAATCACCCAAGTGTATTATACAATTTAGAAAAATTCATGACCCACAATACATCCAGAAAAAATGTTAAAAAAAAGTGTATGTGAAAGTGAAAGTCCAACTGTAGTTTATGATATTGAATCAGTCTCACCGGAAAATGTCCATGAATGAATGAATGAATGTCTGAGAGCAGATCCAACATGATCACCAAACTGTTAAAAATCCTCACTGGTAAGTAGTCCAAAGTCCCAAAAAACACCCAGACAAAACTCCACAAGAGAGGCGGCAGTAAACTCCAAGAAAACAGTTCGGTAAGTATTCCACCTTTGACAGTCGGGAGCGAGCACAAACGCTGCAGACGCCGGTAAGCCGGCTACCTTTAAAGTTCCGTGTTATGATCACGTGATGTGTAGGCCGCGCGGGCGCCGCGAAATCTCGCGAGAGTTTGTTCATATGGGATCTCACACACACACACTGGAGCAACGGAACAGAGCACAGGGTGACAATTAAAATAAATGATCAACCATGCATTCGTGTTAATCATACATAAGTATAAATATCGCCCCTTATGTGGCATTGCTACATAAATCCCCCCCCCCAGCCGTCGGCAGCGTTTTGTGCTCGCTCCCGATTGTCAACTGATTTTGGAATACTTACCGAACTGTTTATTTTTGGAGTTTACTGCCGCCTCGCTTGTGGAGTTTTGTCTGTGTGTTTTTTTGGGACTTTGGACTACTTACCAGTGAGGATTTTAACAGTTTGGTGATCACGTTGGATCTGCTCTCGGACATTCATTCATTCATTCATGGATATTTTCCGGTGAGACTGATTCAATATCATACATACTACAGTTGGACTTTCGCTTTCACATACACTTTTTTTTTTTTTTTTTTTTTACATTTTTTCTGGATGTATTGTGGGTCATGAATTTTTCTAAATTGTATAATACACTTGGGTGATTGAAACAAGTTTTTGTCTATCTTTTTTTCATATTTTTTCTTGAGGAACTAGCGGTTCCCTCAATTTAGTGTACACTCTAGTCAGAGTGTTACAACGTTACATGACGACACAATAGTTTGCCATTGCTGTCTTTTTACTTTTTTCCCACTTATGTTTGCCTGTGCGTAATCACACGTCACTAAAAGCGCCTGTCCACTTTTTTTTTATACATGTATATGTGTCCAGTTTTCATCGGACATCTTCTGGGCTGTTCTCATTCATTTACAGACACTCTACTAAATACAGTGATACGTTATATTTCATTGAATAAAGCGCTAGATGTGGACAGTTCGTCGAATAAACATAACAGCGCACCGGTGAATAGTGCATTTCAGGATGTAAACAATAGAAGTTATATCGATTTTTATACCAGTTTGCATGCTTTTGGACAAATATTTACTATGGAAATCGTGAACTGGACTCTTCCCATGGAAAAAACGTTGATGTCACCATTATACTGTCAAACATTACAGTTCCACGTCACAAAAAGGTATGGACCCCCCCTCCCTTTTGTTGTCTTAGGAAATTGTTTACGGTCATACAGAATAACAAAAAACTACTATAAAGGTATCTTGATTGTATAATGCTTGTACAGGTTGAATCAGCATTCTTGTATCTTTCACACAACTTGATAAATTTCACTCAACTTGATCATTTTACTTGATAAAATGTATTGTAAACAAGCGATCAATGTAAACAATGTCACACGTGGGACCGTTGCCGATCTTTGAACGTAAAGGGGTTAATCCCCATAAATCATAAGCAGTGTCTCCCAACGACCTGTTTTCAGCCATGGTGCTAATGTGACATCACCCAGTGTTGACAGACACTGCCGTTTTAACATAGAACTGCCCTGAGCGAGTTCACAGCAAGTTGTACACAGTCAGCCATTGCTGCACTGACGTCCCAAGCTTTTCAGGTGTTCTGTAGCTGGATGTATTAATCCACATAGCTCTCTCCATTTACTCCCAAAATCTGAGCCACTGAAGACAAGGTGGAAATTATTTTGAAGAAAATGCACCCTTAATTCTACCGAAATTCATTTATGTCTGAGCGAATCATTTTTAATTAATTTTAATCCGTTTTAATGCACACTTGCACTGTCTTTTATTAAGCTCTCACAGTGAATTTCTAGAGTGAAAATGAACGCTTCATATTTTGTGTAAAGTACAATAAACATCATAAAACTCATCAGTAAACTCATCTTAGGCAGAGCGCAGCAGCTCATTTGCATTTAAAGGGCACACACTAAAACGGCACATTTTTGTGGTGGCAGTTTTAACATGCTATAGTGGTTTAATAAGCATTAGTCTATCAATTTATACAGTGAAAAACATTTGATCACTTTATTAGATTTATTTTGTAGGCCATATTACTTACCTGAACAGAAATGTTAGTAGACCTTCCTGAAATTAAAACACTGTTTATTTCATTTGTATATTTGTTTTATTTTATATGTATTGTATTTATTTGACCATTTGTTTGTACTTTGTTTCTTTGTTCTTGATCTTATTGTATCTTATGTTTATAAACGCTAAAATGCCTGCACACTTTGCTATAGGTATTTATTTTACATATCAGAATATAAAGCAATGTTAATTATGTTGTTAATTTGTTTTACTTTGTGCATATATATAAAAAAGAACACAAAAAACCAATAAGAATACTGTTAAAGTACTAGATCGATAAGCAGTATCTGTAAGAATAGTAATACCATTAAAACCTTAACCATGCCCATCCCTAATGATAATATAGCATCTAACTGATACTCAAAATAACTTTACAAAAACAAAAGGACATGAAAGGTCACACAACAAACAGCTAATACAGAACCAGCAGAAATGATCATTACACTCCACTACAAATTTAATATCAGTTAATAACAAACAACCCAAATCAGAGGTTATCACACACATAGAGATAGTTAAAGGGTAAAAGCAGAAAATAATATGATTTTCACAATCAGTCACAACACTATGAGCAGAATTAATATTACTCATATGTTTTCTTGAACTCATATTAAACACAGTATAAGTTCAGAGACTTACAGAAACAGAAAGCAGAATTTGTCTAATTATCTGATGATCTCAGACAAAATATTCGCACACAAGTGGTGTTACTGAACCTGGTACAATTTCCTTTTATTTCAAGTGAATAAAACAGCCATTTGAACTTTAAATTAAAATATGATGATGAAAATTGTTAAAAACTATTCTTACCATAGTGTCTCCAGTTTATAATGTGGATTATCCTTCAGATCAGAGAGCAGCTTCACTCCTGAGTTTCCTAGTTTATTTCCAGACAGATCCAGCTCTCTCAGGTGTGAGGGGTTTGATCTCAGAGCTGAAGCCAGAGCAGCACAACCTTCATCTGTGACACCACAATAACTCAATCTGTGCAGAATAATGAAACACTCTTCACGCTCTCAGATAAGACACACAGATCAGATCAACAAGGACTTTCTCATGATCATATTCAAACAGTGTGATAGGGTGAGAGAGACAATGAGAAAAAAAATGAATACATTTAAAGATGAAAAAAGTCAGCTTACTCTGAAATCATATTCTTCTTTTTGCCCCCTGAACAAAATATTCAGATACCGAAACTCTACATCAAATTCTACTACAGAATTATAATAGTAATTAAGAATAATTGATATTACATCTATAACTCTCCCAGCAACACACTAATGTGAGAATCACCCTAAATACATTTTTCTATATATATTTACTATACTCCGTCCATCCCCCCAATAATGTTTGGGCTTACGGTCTTATGACCAGATCATGTGACTCTTGGAGAGATGGAAGCATAAGTGATAGTTTAATCAGAAGACTCATTGTAGGTCATTTCGTCATTAATGTATTCTCAGCCAATCACAATGCAGCATTTACTTTAAAAGTTCTCCACCAATCTTTCATTTGTTGTTTCAGTGTGCAGCGCTGTATACATGTTCACTCACAACTTAATTATATCAGACGCTGAATGATATCTCATCATTAAGACTCAGAGTGAATAAGGATTAACATGTAGTTAGTGCATACAAAATATTCTTTGGTGTAGGCCCCATCCGGTGGTATTTAATTTTCAATTTTTGAGCAAGTACATAACCTGGTAGAGATGATCTTACCCCAGTTCCTCCAGTTTACACTGAGGATTCTCCAGTACTCCAGAGAGCAGCTTCACTCCCGAGTCTCCTAGTTTATTCTCAGTCAGATACAGTATTCTTATATGTGAGGGGTTTGATCTCAGAGCTGAAGCCAGAGCAGCACAACCTTCATCTGTGACACCACACTGCCTTAACCTGTAGAAAACAATGACACAGTCTTCACTCTCTCAAATCAGACACACAGATCAGATCAACAAGGACTTTCTCATGAACACATTTAAACTAACAGTGATGATAAGGTGAAAGAGACAATTAGAAAAAAGTTCATAACTCTCCCACACCAGCAGGTGACAGTAGTCTGTATTCAGTAGGGGTGTGACAAGATCTCTGAGGTGAAAAGCTATCTTGCAATATCAGCATGTCAGAGTTGAGGTTGTTTCTTTTATTTGCATATGATAATTCGGTAACACTTTAGTATAAGGAACACATAAACTATTAACTACAGCTTTTCCCTCAATAAACTCCTAATTTACTGCTTATTAATAGTTAGTAAGTTAGTTGTTAAGTTTAGGTATTGGGTAAGATTAAGAATGTAGAATAAGGTAATGTAGAATAAGACATAAATATGTGCTTAATAAGTACTAATAAATAGCCAATATTATAGTAATACGCATGCTAATAAGCAACTAGTTAAAAGACCTTAAAATAAAGTATTACTGATAATTCATACTCAGAAAGTAAGACTGAAGTTACATATATTAAAAGATGATTAGTTTGGGGCTCTCACAATTCCTTGATTAAATTTGAGTGCTTGATTTTAGAAATCCTTGATTGCAATTTATCTGTGTCGACTAACCGGCAAAATACCGGAAGTGGTGCATTCCACGAACGAGAAACCATGAACTATTAGAACATTTTATAAGGCTGTAAGATATATTAAAACAATTTAGAAATCATAATAAAGCACAGTGCTATTGATCATTGTGATTGATTCATCACAATTTCAAAATAAAAGTTTAAACCCTCACGCTGAGTTTTCATGTTTTGATGTCCACATATTCTTGTTCACGAAATTACAGTGGCTGTAGCATTTCTATCATGCAGAAGTGGCCAAATATTAAAGATTAAGTGCACAGTTAAGTGGACATTTGAATGATTTTTGGCAAAATTAAAAATGAATTTGAGCTGTAAAGTGTAACAACAGCAATCACCAAGCCGTTGGCGCCCTCTGCAGGCATTTGTTATAATACATAATGTACATAGTTAATTATGTTTATAGTATATTACATTATATATTTTAACAGTGTTGTTCAATAAAACCATATACAAAACCACTACTTGTTTTTGATACTTTATTTGAACCAATTATTATTGCCTCATTGTTATTATACATGTATTTTAATTCATTTTAAAGGCTATTGTTTATTTGTTTATTACCACATACTGCATTTTGTGACTTTGTCAAATAAAAGACTATTTTTCCAGTCATATATTTCGTCAATTCAAGATTTTTTAAAAATAGCGTTAAAATATCATCTCGTTATCGTGAACCCAATATCATGTCTCGTGAGCTAAGTGTATTGTCACACCACTAGTATTCAGCATTTAAAAAGGGAAAACGGAAAAGCTAGAACTGTGGATTAGAGATGCGCGCATTAGCTCTAACGCCACCCAAATTCACTTAAAATAAATCATCTACCTGCCACCTACCCAAACCTATGATTTTCTCTGATTTAGATATCCACACCTGATCATCTCATTACAATTATTCAGATTCACAGTGTTAAGCGTGATGATATGGTAACATATTACACTGAAGTAGGCTGCTTTTAAATGAACATTTATTTAAAGTAAAAGTTCTTCTTTGGCAAAATTACATTTATTTAATTGCCTAAACAAAGGCTTTACTACCTTCAAACTTAAATTGTCTCTGTTTCCGTCACGGCAACTTCCCGAACACACACACAATTAATAAAGCCTATATCCAGCCTTTGTTTGGGCTAAATGTATTTTGTATTAGTTTATTGTCATATACTTTTAATGTTTCATAGCCATTAAATATCACACACTCTTATGAAAAAGAAGTTTATTTAAGTGTGCTATTGGTTTACTTCTTTTAAACTAAAAAATAAGCAAGTATACTTTCAGTCTACTCAGAAATATACTTACAGTAAAATTGCACTTAAGTATAATTGACTTATACTGACAGAAAAGTCTAAGTATATTTGCCCTATTCTAAGTATACTTGGCTTGTACAGTAGTCAACATTTAAAGTGGATCAAAACCTTTCATCAAAGTTGTCCTAAAACCTTCTTCTTAGGACAACTTAGTTCTTAGGACAACCTCATGACAACTCTGATTAACTTTTTTGATCCATTTAAATGTTGACTACTGTAGTTGTGTTTAATCTTTTGATTGAGTAGCCTATTAAATACTATTTTCACATTTCACATGTTTTACATACTGTCTTATGAACTTATATTGTTTGAAAATATTGATTTATAAAGAAAACCAATGTTCCTAAATCTGAGAATCTGAGACAAAATGCATTTTTGTCAGCTTTTTGTTTAAAATGTTCACATTCAAGTGTTGATAAAAAATGATTTATGCTTCCTTTTATTGTTTTTCCCTGAAAAGATATGAAAACGAATGTAAAAGAGTGATGCATGTTTGTTGCATTTACTGTGAAATGAGAGATCTGTCATGACAACTCTCGGAGTGTTTGGTATGGTAATGGATATGACAATGTAGATATATTTGGTCTTGGTGGAATAGATATGCTACGCTGCTGCTGCTTAATTGCTGCTGCTGCTGCTGCTGCTGTTGATTATTGCTGCTGCTGCAGAGCAAGTACGGGACTTGCTACTGCCAATACATACACGACCCGCTGCTGTGAACAAGTAAGACATGCTGCTGCTGTACAATATAGCGTACATAAATAACCATAGCAGATCTATACAGGTGGAACTGGGGAAGGTGGAGGGTTTCTGAAGCACACTGCACTACTAAGCAATGCTAACTCATGTATTTAAAGATTAAGCACGCAAGCTCATTGACTACTAATACAGCAGGAACCAATCATCTGTGACCTATAGATAATGATGTGATAATTAGCATGTTGTTAAAGGACCTATTAGTCTGCGCCATCTAGAGTTTCATGCCAGAACTTTGTATTTCTGTGTCTATTAAAATCAACACATTAGTGATTTATCTCACCCACAAATCACCTGCAATTAATTGGAATGTTATTTTTTTATTACTTGGCCAGTCCAACCTACAGATTATCCGCAGTGTCCGTGAATATAACCTTGATCCACGCATCACTGCTGTGGATATATAAAGCAAGAAGCACTTGTTGTTAGAGTATAAACAATATCTACAACGTTACAACGCTCAAAGATCAATACAAAGGGAGATATTTTCTTTTAAAGAATTCTCTGTTTAAGGACTACAAAAAACGGCTGGTAGGGACTACAATGAACTTCTTCCCTAAAATTGACATAAACCCTGCCCCCGAGAACACACAAGGGGGTGAGGCCAATGAGGGTCAATTCAATTCAATTCAATTCACAAGACACATTCTGGGGACAGCACAGACTTATATTACATCTGGTAAAAGAGGCATTATAGGTCCCCTTTAAGACATCATCACTAAGATACAGCTAGTCCCTAGCAATCTTTTAGTTTTGATACATAGCAAAGTTCTGTCACAGTTTATGTGTCAGGGACTAGTGGAAATGGAAGAATGGTGCTGAATGAATAAACAATTTACTTAATAAATTGATTTTGCTTTAAGCTGATCTTACCATAGTTCATCCAGTTTACAATGAGGATTCTCCAGTACAGCAAAGAGTGGCTTCATTCCTGAGTCTCCTAGTTTATTCTTAGACAGATACAGTTTTCTCAGGTGTGAGGGGTTTGATCTCAGAGCTGAAGCAAGAGCAGCACAACCTTTATCTGTGACACCACAATCCCTCAACCTGCAGAGAACAATGGCACAATCTTCACTCTCTCAATCAACAGACTTCATTATCAAAGAGTAACAAATAACATAAGCTCAGATCACCATATAGATCAATCTTGGTCTGTGTCACAGGGCACAAAACATTATCATAACACACCTGCAGTAAAATTCAAGCAAGATTTTTTTCTTAATTATATGTTCATAATTTGTGCAATTTCTCTTTTTTAAACAATTAATTCAATATGTCAATGAGTTTTACTGTTATTCTAATAGAATATGTCTCTATGTTGGCGAGAAAGATTATATAAAAACTGTTAAAACAAAATACATGGAATACATCTGTTTTTCCCAAAATAGAAATTTATTAACATTTTGTTACAGACACGCCAGGCTCTACCATCACCCAGACACAGCGCACGTCATCACCAGAGTTTTAATCACTCACACCTGCAGCCCATCAGCACCCTCATCAGTAGCAGCACAAATGGCACACAACTCACACAGTCACTGTCCGGTCTCGTTTGCACATGGTCTTACCTGTCTGCTTACCTCAAGGACTCCTTCGAAGAATACTTACCTCTCTCCAGTGTGTTCCCAGCCTCCTCAGTGTTTCCTCGTCTCATGTGAGTTACTCTGTGTCTGCTCCAAGCACCAGTCTGTCATCCGTCAACGATTCCTGCAAGATAAAGACAAGTATCAGTCCAGTATCCATATCTGCCATTGTTCTAACATGCCATCACTTACCTGCACTCTGCTTCACCACTGGTTGTTCAATAAACACTATTACCTGCATTCCTGTGTCTCAGTCCCCTTCTGTATTGTAACAGAAGACTGGACCAAAACCGCATGAACACCAGTATGAGCACCCCGGATCCGTTTCAAGAGCTCGTGGACGTTTTACGCCGAGCACTCAACGCCACTTTACCCGCATCTTCACCAGCGCTTCTTCCTCACCACCTGCCATCGCCAGTCCCATGGCCAAACCGGCGTCCTTCTCTGGTTCGGCAGAGGATTGCAACGGATTCCTCCAGCAATGTTCACTGGTCCTGGAGATGCAACCACACCTGTATCCCGATGACCACGTTAAGGTAGCGTTTATAATCTCTCAACTAGATGGCAAGGAGCTTCACTGGGCTGAACCGCTCTGGTCCCAGAAAAATTCTATAACCCAGTCTCTCTCCAGTTTCATCGCTCACTTCAAAGAAGTCTTTGGGAGATCTGCTTGGGATTCTTCAATCGGTGAGCAATTATACCAGTTAAAACAAGGATCAATGACAGTTAACGAATATGCTCTTCAATTCAGAACCAGAACATGGTGAGTGTGATTATTCCCTCTATTAATAAGATGAAACCACTCACCACTGTTGTAAACCTTACTGCTGCCGGTTTGTCTCTTCCAGTCAGTGCCCTCCTCAATTCTGGGTCAGCCGGCAACTTCATCTCCAGCGCCCTCTGCCGCCAGCTCAAGCTCAAGACAACAACCACGCCATCGACTTACCAGATCCACTTGGTAACTGGAAGGCCCCTCAGTCGAAAACAAGTGCGGTTCAGCGACGACCCGATCCAGATTCAAGTTGGTATCCTCCATGTGGAACAACTCCATCTGCTGGTTCTGGAGGAATCCACCGCTGACGTGATCTTAGGGCGCCCGTGGTTGGAGCAGCATAACCCAGTCATTTCATGGAAGACTGGGGAAATCCTGAAGTGGGGCGACAACTGTTTCCCTGAGTTTCCCATTCCTGCCTCTCCATGTTCTGAAGATTTACCAGTCTGTGCTACGTCTATATAAAGTCCCCTTGAGAACCGTTCAGTGGACATCCCCAAGTGTTACGCCCACTTCAGCGATGTCTTCTGCCCCAAGAAAGCTTCCACGCTGCCTCCACACCGGCCATGGGACTGTGCAATTGATCTGCTTCCGGGTGAGCCAGTGCCCCGAGGGAAAATCTACTCCCTCTCCATATATCCCCGTATAACCTCATCCAGATACGTGAGGGGGACGAGTGGAGACTGCATTTGTGACCCCTACTGGCCATTATGAATACTTGGTCATGCCGTATGGACTTGTCAACGCCCCCTCCGTATTTCAGGATTTTATCCATGAGGTGTTCTGGGAGTTCCTACACAAGTCAGTCCTGGTATACATCGACGATATCCTGATTTACTCCCGGAGCATGGCCGACCATCGCCGCCATGTTGCGGAGGTCCTGCATTGCCTGAGGGAGTTCCACCTGTTCCTAAAAGGGGAAAAGTGTACCTTCCACCAGCCCTCAGTGCAGTTCCTTGGGTATTACATCGACAGCAGTGGCATCCAGATGGACGAGAGGAAGGTATCTGCTATCAAGGACTGGCCCATTCCCACAACCATAAAAGAGCTCCAAAGATTCCTAGGATTCGCAAACTTCTATCGACGCTTCATTCAAGGTTACAGTATCATCTCCACTCCACTTCCCAACCTCCTGCGCAGTAAGCCCAAGTCTCTGTCCTGGAACCCAGCTGCCACCCAAGCCTTCGAGACCCTTAAAGAAGCCTTCACCACCGCTCCTCTCCTGGTGCATCCTGACCCTGAAAAATCCTTTGTCGTGGAGGTCGACGCCTCGACCACTGGAGTGGGAGTGGTCCTATCACAGCAGGGGAATCCTAGTAGACTTCACCCATGCGTCGCCTTCTCCCGCAAACTCAACCCGGCGGAGATCAACTATGACATCGAGAACAGGGAGCTTTTGGCCATCAAGCTAGCCCTCAAGGAATGGATGCATTGGCTTGAAGGAGCTAAACATACGTTTGTCGTCCTAACTGACCACAAGAACCTGGAATATCTTTGTGATGCAAAACTACTAAGCCCACGCCAAGCACGATGGGCTCTGTTTTTCACTTGTTTCAATTTCACCATCTCTTATCGCCCAGGATCCAAGAATGTAAAAGCCGACGCCCTATCTCGCATCCATGGTCCTGAAGAAAGCTCCGAAACTCCTGAACCAATTCTGTCTGAGAAGCTCTTCGTGAACCCCATTGCCTGGTCCGAAGAGACACTGCCCGAGTCCACCCTCCAGGTTTGCTCTACGTCACCCAGACATGGTGCACTCCCCTCATTCACGCATCTCACACATTACTGGGCACTGGCCACCCTGGGGTCAATGAAACCCTCTCGTTGCTTAAAGATCGCTTCTGGTGGCCAAAAATGACAATGGATGTCAGGAGGTACGTGCAAGGATGCAAGGAATGCACCATCTCTAAAAGCCTGCGGCATCTTCCCTCCGGAAAACTCCAACCTCTGCCCGTTCCTAATCGTCCCTGGTCACACCTAGGAGTTTAATTTTATCACTGATCTTCCTGCCTCAGATAATTGTACCTGCATACTGGTGGTTGTTGACAGATTTTCTAAGTCATGTCGCCTGATTCCTTTGAGAGGACTGCCCACGGCCATGGAGACTGCTGAACTTATGTTCAATCATATCTTCAGATATTATGGAATTCCTGAGGACATTGTATCGGATAGAGGGCCACAGTTCATCTCCAGGGTATGGAAAGCCTTCTTTACACAACTAGGTGTGACCGTCAGCCTCTCCTCAGGATACCACCCACAGATGAACGGGCAGATGGAGCAGAAGATCCAAGAGATAGGGCGCTTCTTTCGTACCTTCTGCCATGGCCACCAGGACTCTTGGAACCAGTTCTTGGGTTGGGCCGAGTACGCCCAAAACTCTCTGCGGCAGCCTACCGCCGGACTCACCCCATTCCAGTGCGTACTTGGCTACCGACCCCCACTGTTCCCCTGGTCAGGGGAACCCTCAGATGTACCAGCGGTCGACTACTGGTTCCGAGAGAGCAAGAGGGTCTGGGACTCCGCACACCATCAGCTCCAACGAGCCCTACGCAGTCGCAGGATGACAGCCAACCTTCAACGCTCCAAACTACCAGCCGGGACAGAAGGCTTGGCTGTCAACAAGGGACATCAGGATGCGCCTGCCCTGTAGGAAACTGATTCCCAGATTCATTGGCCCCTTCACCATCGTCCGGCAGATCAACCCCGTCACCTACCAGCTCCAGCTTCCACCCGAGTATAAGATTCACCCCACATTCCATGTGTCACTGTTAATGTCACAGACATGCCAGGCTCTACCATCACCCAGACACAGTGCACGTCTCGTGTGAGTTCCTCTGTGTCTGTTCCAAGCTCCAGTCTGTCATCTGTCAACGATTCCTGCAAGATAAAGTCAAGTATCAGTACAGTATCCATATCTGCCATTTTTCTAACCTGCCATCTCTTACCTGCACTTACCTCTTACCTGCACTCTGCTTCACCACTGGTTGTCCAATAAACACTATTACCTGCATTCCTGTGTCTCAGTCCCCTTCTGTATTGTAACACACACACACACACACATATATATATATATATATATATATACAGAATATATATATATAAATCTAAATTTGTTATACATGCTGCTGCTATACAAAAATACTACGGATTGCTGATTGCTGTAGCTCCGTTTGATATGTGAATATAAAATGAAAGCCAATTTCACTTTGAAGATTTCAGCTTAGCTTTGTCTCTGTATCCTCATGGCAACTACATGGTCTGCTTACTGACGCTGCATAAATGCAATATTGCATATTTGCTAGCTGCTAATATGCTTAGTAATTCACTCTAAGCATTAAAACAGGACTGTTAACATGACACATGAATTAAACTTTGTGTACGGTTACTTCATAGGGATTTGCTAAAGCAGACTACACAAAAGCACATTTATAGCATAAGAAAACTGTTCACTTATCTTAGATGTTGAATTTCAGAGGAATTCTGAAAGCATGCTGCCAACTGCTATAGTAAATACTAAACAGCCATTTAAATGTTGTAAGTAGCAAGCTCACTGGCTGTACATGCAACATGAATCAATCAGCTTCTGTGAATATCATCAGTTTGCGTAAGGACCCATCAGCCTGCAACATCTAGAGTTTCATGACAGAACTAGGCATATAATTGAAAATAAATTCCTCATGCAAATGTCATAAAAAAAATATATATAAAAGAAATCTGGTCAGATAGGTGGAGTGTTTAAAGTGTTACTCATATTTTTTGTTAAACCATTAATTTATCATTATTTATAGTATGTATAAATAATATAGTATATTAATTAAGTAAAAAATGTAAAAAAAAAAAAAAATAACAGTGATGATTGTTCTCAGTGTTACTTACGCAGCTGATCTAGTTGGTAGCAGGCAGCAGCTTCTGAAGAACTTCATCTCCTGTATTTTGTGTTTTCATGGTGACAGATGAGTCACTATTTGAAAATAAAATTAATAATTATTATTATAATAATATAAATAAAAAATATGTTAAATACCTTTCTTAAATACCCCCAAATATTTTTTTATTCAATAAACTGCTTTAAAAAGGACATGAAATTTTTTTTTTTTTTTTTTTTTTTTTTTGGTATATAACTGTAGAAGCTACTAAACATATTCAAGCTAACACAGATTTGTTATTAGTCTGCATTTACACTACAACACTTAGCACACACTTAGCAATATCAGATTTTTTTTTGTTCCATCCGCATTGCTATGGTTATCACTGTATCAACCATCACAATTTCAGGAGTTACAGAACAATAATTTAGAGGATTCACTCCCATAATCAGACATCCCAGCTCTCACAGAAGTTTTAGGAGTCTCCTGCATATTGATATTGGGTGCTTCTCAAACGGAAAGCTGCATCCTAGTGAGCTTGTGTCTTTCCTAGCCCAGTCCTTCTGAGGCTTGTAGGCTCGAGTCGTTCTCAGCATTAAACACTAGAATGAGATGGTCTAGTAAGTGTGCATGGCTATGTCACACATGTTCCCGCCCCAACAGTCACAGCATGAAAATACTATTAAAACGTAATTTTGGAAAAATATTTTGTATTAACAATCTTTATATTAATGCGATACAGTGAATGACAAGCATCTGTGTCTCCCAGTTGCTTACATTACTCATTTTAGTGTTAAGTGATTAATTTACACCAAAATAAAAGATAATATGTATGCCTTCATCTCCAAAACAGTTTTTGGCTTACATTTCATTATGAACTCAGATAAGCTCAGTGCAGAATCTTTTTCCATCAGTTTTCGTCAACTGGAATGTGTGCAAAAGATTGTGTGTGATTGACAGACACGAAGGATACACGATGCATCCTTCAAAATGAGCTGAATTAAAGATGTGAAACAAAGTCTGCATTCAAAGGATCCTTCAAATTGAGAAGGCCTTCAGAGGCGCTTGATGATGTGGCAGCCGAGATATGCAGCCTTGCTAGGACACAGCCTTCCATTTGAGAAGCACCTGTAAATTATGTCCAATATCCCAGAAATCAGTCTTTGCCCTGTGATTTAAAAACCTCTGATTTCTTTGTTTCTCTTTGTTTGTAATGTTGTATACTGTAATGATTGTAATCAGTGTTACTTACAGATATTTTTCCCCTCCAATAAAACTCTTCAGGTTAAACTTATGCATTGCCTGCTCTGAGGTCAACAACACAAAAACTAAAGCTGACCACTGAGATGAGGAGAGTTTCACATTACGTAATCCACTAGACCTCATATGAGGTTGAGCTTCGTTCACTAGTGAAAGATCACCCAGTTCATTCAGACAATGAAACAGATTGATGTATTTATCAGGAGAGGGATTCTCACTGATCTTGTCTTTAATGTAGTCAACTGTTTTCTCATTGATGTCTGAGCTATTTCCTGTCTGTTTCATTAGTTCTTGTAAGAGATTCTGATTAGACATCAATGACAGACCCAGAAGGAAACGAAGGAAAAGGTCCAGATGCCCATTTTTACTGTCTAAAGCCTCATCCACAGCTCTCTGATGGAGATCAGATAGTGAAAATTTGTCTCCATTAGTTGGTTTGGTAATCTGGTCAAACACATTGATGTTATTGTTTATAAAGGAGAGATGCACATATAGCGCTGCTAGATGTTCCTGAATGCTCAGATGAACAAAGCAGAAGACTTTCCCCTGATACAAGCCCAACTCCTCTCTGAAGATCTGGGTGCACAATCCTGAGTACACTGATGCTTCTGTCACATCAATGCCACACTCTCTCAGGTCTTCCTCATAGAAGATCACATTGCCTTTCACAAGCTGCTGATAAGCCAGTTTCCCCAGTTTGACAATCATGTCTTCATCTTTCACTTTCTTCTCATAGTCCTTCTCATGTTTGATGTTGGTCTGAATGATCAAGAAGTGTGTGTACATTTGAGTGAGAGTCTTGGGAATCTTTCCACTCTCTGCTTCACTCAACATCTTCTCTAGAACTGTGGCTGAGATCCAGCAGAACACTGGGATGTGACACATAATAAAGAGGCTCATTGATGACTTCAGATGCGTGATGATCCTGCCGGCCAGACTCTGATCACTGATTCTCTTCCTGAAGTATTTCACCTTCTGTGGGTCACTGAAGCCTCGTACCTCTGTCATTCGATGGACATACTCAGTGGGGATGAGATCAGCTGCTGCTGGTCTGGAGGTGATCCAGATGAGAGCAGAGGGAAGCAGATTCCCCGCAATGAGGTTCGTCAGCAGCACGTCCACTGAGGCCGATTCACTTACATCACACAACCTCACATCGCTTTGAAAATCCAGAGACAGACGGCACTCGTCCAGACCATCAAATATGAACACCACTTTATATTCATTACTGGATATTTCAATTTTTTTTGTTTCAGGGAAAAAGACGAGAAGAAGATCTGAAAGACTGAATGTTTTGTCCTTCATCAGGTTGAGCTCTCTGAAAGGAAGTGGAAATATGAGCTGGACGTCCTGATTCTCTTTCCTTTCAGCCCAGTCCAGGATGAACTTCTGCACAGAGACTGTTTTTCCAATGCCAGCGACTCCCTTTGTCAGCACAGTTCTGATGGGTTTGTCTTGTCCAGGTAAAGGTCTAAAGATGTCATTGCATTTGATCGGTGTGTCCTCTGTTTCTGCTCTTCTGGACTGTGCCTCAATCTGTCTCACCTCATGCTCATTGCTGATATCTCCACTTTCACTCTCTGTGATGTAGAGCTCTGTGTAGATCTCATTCAGGAGTGTTGAGTTTCCCTGCTTTGATATTCCCTCATGCAAACACTCAAACTTCCTTCTCAGATTTGATTTCAATTTGTTGAGGACTTCAGCAAGTTTAGAGTCGTGGCTGTAAAATTAAAATATCAGATTATTACATAAGTTAAATAAGTAAATAGCCATAAATTACAAAATTGATTGTTTACACTGTAAAAAACGGCCGAATTCTGACAGTAACATGATGTTTTCCATTAAAACAGTAATGTGCTGTTGAAAACAATGCATTCTGGGAAATATTTTTCATGGTAAGCAACTGCTGTTAATTTACAGCCCATTTTCAACAGTGATCTACTGTATTTATGTATTTTGGTTTTGTACTGTAGTACGCAATGCATTGTGGGCTGGTGCATTTTGAAGTAATAGCATAATGGCCCCAAACAGGTGTTTCACAGGAGTTTGAGTAGGAGTTTCCTATTCGTGTTCACGGCACTCATGACAGCAATATATGTGGAAAATAGAAGAAAACTAGCTAACTGAAGCAGCGATGAGAGGGAACTTTGAAACTGACTGCAGTGAGGAGCATGTTCTTTTAACACTGGACCAGTGACTGTGCCGAACGGGAAGAACAGAGACTGAAAAATCGGTGCCTGAAACAAACTTCTTTGTGTTCATGGCACTTATGACATTTCGAATCCCTTAAGAGAGAACTTTGAAACTGACTGCAGTGAGGAGCACATTCTTTTAAAACCAGTGACTGTGGTGATCAGGAAGAACTGAAACTGAAAGTGGCGCCTGAAACAAACTTGTTTGTGTTTGTGGCGCTTATGACACTTATAGGAAACTGACTGCAGCAAGGAGCAAGTTCTTGTAAAACTAGAGGTTTTGGTCGGAGTGTTTCCTCTCACATCCAAGTCACTCGAATGGTGAATGAGGAGCTGAAACTAAACAAGACGTAATAGCGCTTGAAAGTGAAATGAGTGATTATAAATGCATTAAACAGGAGGGTAAAATCCTGTTGATTCACTGTAATACATAATTTATTCCCAAATTTCAGTGTTTATTAAGTTTTCCAGACTGTGTATTTCTTGGTGGCACTCAGCCTGAAAAAAATAAACAAAATGGCTGGTCAAATGGTAACATTTTATTTTAAGGGCCCAAAATAATGTATTAGTTAAGCATTAATTAATAATTAACTTGTTCACAATTAAGCATTAGTTAAGAATGAACACACTAGTAATTAATGATTAACTTGACATTTTAAGGGTCCTGAATTATGCATTAGTTAAGCATAAATAAACTAGTAATTAATGATTTACTTGTTCACAATTATGCATTAGTTAAGCATGGACACAATAGTAATTACTTATTAACTTAACATATAGTTGGGCATTTTAGCCATTATTTACAAATTATTAAACATTTGAAAGATACACATTTATGCTACAAATAAACAAAAATAACCTATTAATGATTAACTGAATGTACACTAACAACTTTTTAGTCATTATCTGCAACCTAATAAGCCATATATTATTTTTGTGTAGTGATGTAATTATATTTCTGTGCCATTCTATTAAGTTAACTGAACAATAAGCTTGTAATTATGTTTAATTACAGCTGGTTATCAGTTTTAAATTGCTAAAATAGTATAATAAAGACAATTTGACCCCCAAAGTGAAAGGCATATCCTGATTAATTATGGCACTTATTAAGTGATATTCAAGTTTATTGACCAGAATAAGCCAATAATTAATAAAGTACTAATAAAGACAATTACCTATTGTAAAGTAAAAGTTATATCCTCAATTATGGCACTTATTGAATGGTCTCAATGTTATACAAGTATTAATACAATAACAATAAATAATAACAACTTTTACAGACACAAAACATACTTATTTGTATGTCTGGATAAACGGTAAAAGATACAACATGGACATATTGGCAACATTTAAACATAAACATATTACGATTTCACAGCAAAAAAACCCCAAAAAACTTAAAACTATAGCACGGTAGGGAAACACCCTCTTATCGCCCGCTTCATGTATGGAGCTAGGCGACTGAGACCACCCATCAGGGTGAAATTTCCCTTGTGGGACTTAGCCGTGGTCCTTGAGGGTCTTGTCCACGACCCCTTTGAACCACTAGAGTCAGCGCCAGTCAAGCTTCTGACATATAAGTTGTTTTTTCTTATGGCTATCTCATCACTAAAGAGAACTGGAGATTTGTAGGCTCTGTCGGTTTCGCCATCCTGCTTAGACTTTGCCCCTGATCCCCCTGACTTTTACCCTCATCCCCATTACCTTTCAAAGGTTCTTTGTTCAACCGTGCATCTGGTCATTCTTGAAGCCTTCTGTCCTCTGCTGTTCACTACACTGGAGCAGGTGAGACTCCACTTATTGTGTCCAGTTTGTGCTCTTCAGATTTAAGTCCACCACACTAGCCAGTGGCATAAGTTAGAGCAGCTGTTGATTTGTCATGGGGGACGTAACAAGGGGGGCGGCTGCCACAAAGCAGACTATGTCACATTGGGTGAGTGATGCCATTGCCCTAGCTTATGAGGTGCGTGGTCAAGCTTCGACTTTAGGCATGAGGGCTCATTCTACCAGGGGGGTTGCGTCCTCCAGGGCTTTAGCAAGAGGCGCCTCCTTGCAGCAAGTATGTGATGAGGCAGGTTAGTCCTCTCCGCACACATTTATTAGATTCTATATTTTGCCTTTATTCTATATTTTGCCTATTTTGCCTTTAGACTGTGAGGCCAGTTCAAAAAAACAGTGTGTTTTTTTTTTCAACCCACCCCCCCCCCCTCCCTCCCCCCCCTCCCCCCCCTTGTTTGTTTATTTGTTTGTTCACTTCACCTCCCACAAATACAATAAACTGGATTACAATTCGGACCTGGATCATCTAGAAGACTACATTGACGAATGCTACAATAGACTCTGCATCATGGGACGCTCTCAAAAAGCTAAAAAACCATGCATGTCGGACTCACCCGCTTCATCCAACGCATCTTCCTTACCCACATCTCCGCACCCCCCGTGCTGTTCCAAGGTAAGCGACATACATCCATAGACAATAAACTATCCGGACTGGACGCCAGAGTAGCATTAATAGAAGTACTGCACAAAGGATTTCAACAACTCCGCCACAGTCTGGAATACAGCCAACAACAAATTGACATGCTCACGCAAGAAAACAGTTCGCTTCAAAACTCCGTTACAACTCTCACAATGCAACTGTCTACTGTTACCAATCAGCTCGCCTCTATCACCTCCGAAAATAAAGCAATGAAAGAAACAATTTTGGACAAGCACGCAGCATGAGGGACAACCTGATTTTCACCGGCATCACTGAATCACCCGCTGACGAACCAGAGAAAACAGTCAAGGATTTTATGGTTAAGCAGCTCAAACTCCCAATAGAAACGGTCAACAGCATCACTTTTCACCGTGTTCACCGTTTAGGAAAAAAACTCAGTAACGCCACCCGACCCCCCCCAATCACTGTTAAATTTGAACATTTTAAGCAAAAAGAATTGGTTCATCGGCAGGGCAAACAGTTAAAGGACACACACTACGGACTTAACGACCCACAAGAAATCATCCATAGACGTAAACAGCTAATCCCCATCTGCAAGCAAATGATAAAAAGGATTTTTTCCCTCCCGATACCGATTCCGATACTCGTGCTTTGGGTATCGGCCGATACCGAGTACCGATACCAGTGTGTTAAAAGAAAAAAGGAAAAGATCATACTACGCCTGCATAACTGTGATATTATCATTGTGGTAAGGTCTGGCTCAGGTTAAACCCTTTGCAAAACATGAATAAATACAGGAAATGGAAGCCATTTATTTTAAATTATTGTAAATGTTTAAGTAGAACAGTATAAAACAGTAGTGCAACAGCAATTTAACTAAATAAATATAGGAATATATATATATATATATATTTTTAAATAAAGTGCAGCCACAATATTGTAAAATAAAAAAGGCATTTAAATAGAAAAAAGAATAAAACAGTAGTCCAACAGCAATTTAACTAAATAAATATAGGAATATATATATTTTTTTAAATAAAGTGCAGCCACAATATTGTAAAATAAAAAAGGCATTTCAATAGAAAAGTATAAAACAGTAGACCAACAGCAATTTAACTAAATAAATATAGCAATATATATATATATTTAAATAAAGTGCAGCCACAATTGTCAGACACAGACGAGGACACAGATTAGGTAAGTGCAACAGTGTTTATTAACAGAGGTTTCAGACACAGGTGATAACACAGGTAGAGAATCTTGAAATGTAGAACTGACAACTGGTGTAATATAGATAACTTTCCTTGGCAGACGAAGATGATGACACAGATGATGACGAAGGACTCAGGATTGGAGACGAAGACGATGAGGACAACAGGTAGGTACAATGTTCAGGTAAGACGAGGTCGAGTGACGTGTAGGGATCGGTGCAAGACCAGACAATGAGTGAATGGGACTGGCGTGCTTATATGTGGCTCTGGTGATGATGCACAGGTGTTCAGTATTCCGGTGATTGTGAACGAGTGGGCGTGGCGTAAGTGTTCGTGTCAGAAGGTGCAGATTGTGTAGCCGTGACAACAATATTGTAAAATAAAAAAGGCATTTCAATAGAAAAGTATAAAACAGTAGTCCAACAGCAACTTAACTAAATAAATATAGGAATATATATATATATAAAGTGCATCCACAATATTTTTAAAAAAAAAAAAAAAAAAAAAAAAATTAAATAGAACAGTATAAAACAGTAGCCCAATAGCAACTTTAATGATTCCTTTAAAAAAAACTTAAACTGCAGCCATTATGTAATAAAAAGGCATTCAAACCTTCAAATAGTGCAGCATTTAACAATAGTGCAAAACCAACCTATAAAGTAAACATAAACAAAAATACAAATCAAAAGAGTAGCAGCTACATATTAAAGGTGCCCAAGAACGTTCTTTCACAAGATGTAATATAAGTCTAAGGTGTCTCCTGAATGTGTCTGTGAAGTTTCAGCTCAAAATACCCCATAGATTTTTTTAAATTAATTTTTTTAACTGCCTATTTTGGGGCATCATTAACAATGCACTGATTTACACTCGGCGCCACCCCCTTAAATCGCATGCTCCCTGCCACACCAGCTGTCGACTATATTACAGCGCATTTACAAAGTTCACACAGCTAATATAACCCTCAAATGGATCTTTACAAGATGTTCGTCATGCATGCTGCATGCATGCTTCAAATTATGTGAGTATAGTATTTATTTTGATGTTTACGTTTGATTCTGTATGAGTTTGAGGCTATATGCTCTGTGGCTAACGGCTAATGCTACACTGTTGGAGAGATTTATAAAGAATGAAGTTGTGTTTATGCATTATACAGACTGCAAGTGTTTAAAAAATGAAAATAGCGACGGCTCTTGTCTCCGTGAATACAGTAAGAAACGATGGTAACTTTAACCTCATTTAACAGTACATTAGCAACATGCTAACGAAACTTTTAGAAAGACAATTTACAAATATCAGTAAAAATATCATGCTATCATGGATTATGTCAGTTATTATTGCTCCATCTGCCATTTTTCGCTGTTGTTCTTGCTTACCTAGTCTGATGATTCTGCTGTGTGCAGCTCCAGACGTTAACTGGCTGCCCTTGTCTAATGCCTTTTATAATGTTGGGAACATCATGGGCTGGCATTATGCAAATATTGGGGCGTACACCCCGACTGTTACGTAACAGTCGGTGTTATGTTGAGATTCGCCTGTTCTTCGGAGGTCGTTTAAACAAATGAGATTTATATAAGAAGGAGGAAACGATGGGGTTTGAGACTCACTGTATGTCTTTTCCATGTACTGAACTCTTGTTATTTAACTATGCCAAGGTAAATTCAATTTTTGAATCAAGGGCACCTTTAAACAAAAAATACTTTACATCAAGTAGGCTACACATTGCAGTAGCATTTAAGCAATTTAGTATTGCTCATAATTTCAAGAGCAAAGGCAGATTCTTCTTCAAGAAGATGAGCATTTCTGCCCTCTCTCCTTCTAGCCTGTTCCTTCTTGCATCAATAATGTTGGATGCTACACTGAACAGTCTCTCACTGTCAACACTGGTACAAGGAGCACAGAGAAACTTTGCAGCAGTGGCAGCCAGGGTGGAGAAAATGAATTTGGTTGACTCCCCAGTACTGGAATGGGCTGTCTGAGCGTGGGACCGTTTGCTCTGTCAAATATGTCTGTATTTGATTTTGAACTTGTGTGCTAGTGCTACTTGCCCCACGTTCCTCATCATGCTCCTGCAGGATTTCCTCAAACAGGCCTTTCAAGCTGCTCTTTCTGCTGCTGCTGCTGTCTGGCTGTGCTTCCAGACGTGGGGCTTTATGGGGGTTTTCTGGCACTGTCTCTGCTCCCTCAGGTGTCGTCCTGCTCAGTAACGCTGCCTCCATCTCCACTTCTTGGGTCAGAGCATCTTTGGCATGCTTGTTGCTGTCTGCTCCTGTGAAGTATCTAAAAACAATGAAAAATAATAAATAAATGTCTTAATGTGTAAAATAAACATATAAACAACCTCTATAGTAGCTTTTAGTGGTAACATATTAATGCAACAGTAATCAATAATAATGCAATATCTAGTTATCCAAAACACCATTTAAAAATTTTGTTTATAATATAGACATTTAATAAACATATTAGACATACCTGTCTTTGAATCGTGGGTCTAAAAGAGTGGCAACTGCATACAAGGGCTCATTCTCGATATTCTTGAATCTTTTCTGGACAGCCTCAAGAAGGGTTGTTTTCATGGTTTTTATACCCGTGTCCCCCTCGCTCTCCCGAGCAAGCAGGCGTTTCAGCACTGTGACTGAGGGAATGACTTCAGCTGCAGAAGAGGTGGAGGAGCTAATCTGTCTGGTCAGTTCTTCAAATGGTGCCAGAACAATGATGATTTTCTCCAGTAAAGCCCACTGGTAAGACGTAAGGGTCACTGGCAGGTCGTGGTCAGCTCCATAAGCTGAAATTGACCGCTTCTGCTCCAGTAAACTTTCGACCATATAGTAGGTACTGTTCCATCGCGTTGCTACGTCTTGGTGCAGACGTTTGGTGGGCATTTGGAGATCTTTTTGAATATCCTCCAGGCATGTAGTAGCTAGAGGTGAGTGTTTGAAATGACCGACTATCTTTCTACAATTCGCCAGTGCATCACTCACACTTCTCTGTGACAGTAGCCCTTCATGCACCACCAGCTGGAGAGTGTGGGCAAAGCATCCCAAACTTGCTACATCCATCTCGTCCATGGCTTTCTTCATGTTGCTAGCGTTGTCGCGCAAAACAACATGAACGTTGGACTTGGGGATTTTCCATTTTACTAGCATCTCTTCAATTGCTTCGGCAATTGATGTGCCAGTATGTGACCCTCGGAACTCGTTCGCATGCAGCAACGCACTTCGAGGGGTAAATGTTGACTCTCTGTCCACCCAGTGTGACGTTAAACTTAGCAAAGACATGTACTTAAAACTTAAAAAAGTAACATCACAAAGCTTCACACTGCACAGGGGGACTAGGCAAGGATGCCCACTCTCTCCTTCTTTATTCACCATCTTCATTGAACCCTTAGCAGCAGCCATCCATCAGAACCCACTCATCAGAGGAATCCACATACCCCAAACACAACATAAGATCAGTTTATATGCTGATGACATTTTACTCTTTCTGCAAAATCCTCAATCATCTCTGCAAGAAATAACTAAAACCATTGATTTATACTCTACAATATCAGATTATGCAATAAATTGGAATAAATCTTCAATTCTTCCACTACATCAAACCAAATGGGATGTGGTAGCCCAGGTATCACCCATTACTCTATGCACAGGCCACATCACTTATTTAGGTGTTAGGGTTTCCTCCAGGCTGTCAGAGCTGACTGGACTCAACTTCACTCCTCTACTGAAAACAATAGAAGACGACCTTCACCGCTGGCACAACTTACCACTTTCCATTCAGGGCAGAATAGCTATAATCAAAATGACAGTACTTCCAAAAATAAACTATTTATTCTCAATGATCCCAACCCAACCTTCTCTCAATTGGTTCAAATCTTTAGACTCCATCATTACCCGATTCTATTGGAAAAATAAACCACCACGGATAAAATTAAGCACTTTACAAAAACCCAAATCCTTAGGAGGATTAGAAGCACCGCATTTTTACCATTACTCACTAGCAAACCAACTTCAATACATATATAAATGGATTCACCCCACTCAATCAGACATTATATGGCTAGACATAGAACAATCACTTTGCGAAAACTTGCACATATCAGATATCCCATTTCTTATTCAGTCCATTAAACACCACCCATGTTTCAAAGCACTGACAATAGCCTCTGCTCTGACAGCCTGGTGGAAATATCATCAAATCACAAACTCCAAACAGGCCCCATCTAAACTCACCCCACTGTGGAACAACCCTGATTTCACAAGCAACAAAAAAACACTCAATTTCAATAAATGGGCACAAAAGGGCATCACACATATAAATCACATTTTTCAGTCTAACAACTTTGTTTCATTTTCTTACTTAGTCCAGGAGTACAGTATCGGGAGCAATCAATTCTTGAATTATCTGCAGCTAAAATCAGCTGTTTTATCCAAAATCAACAATAGAACTATCAATCTTCACCTCCCTACCGCGTTAGCAGATTTAGTTAATATATCCTCCCTGAAAAAATTACTTTCCAAAATATACAAAATTATAACTAATTCAAATAAAACCATAACTTTACCAACAATCAAATGGGAAGAAGACCTTTCGATTACTCCTGATACCGACTTCTGGACTCAAATTTGTAAAAATATTTACTCCATGACTAAAAACACCAACCGTCAGCTCATACAGTATAAAACTCTTCATAGAACACACTACACTGAGGAAAGGCTGTCTAAAATGGGATTCACATCAGAAATTTGCTCACACTGCTCACAAAACTGTCCGGACACATATTTCCATGCTACATGGCACTGCCCACCCATTAAACACTTATGGAAAGACGTCACTATCCCGCCTCCTGGGCTGCCACATCCCATTATCTCCCTCCCTCTGTCTACTGGGCGATCTATCAACTCTCAATCAGGAAATAACAAACAAAAGGATGCTCCTTGTAGCCTTAGCCATCGCCAAGAAAACTATCTTCTTGAACTGAAAATCCTGAAACACTATTCACATAACGCACTGGATGAATTTGCTCATAGACTACATCTCCTTAGAATATTTTTCACCTCATTACAACTGTATATTGGAACCACAACACTCCAGATCAGACCTCCTTCAACTATTACAAATCTGACACACTCATTCTGTTTAATTATATATTCATTTATTATTATACATATTTATACAAGGTTTTAGTAATAATATGAGTATTTTCATTATTATAATTATTATTGACATTATTGTTATTAATATTATCAATATCATAGAAACATTTAGCAGTAATGGAATGATGGTGGTGTGATGATGTTTTGCTTGATACAAGGATGGTAACGGTATAATGTATATCTTTAATAGTTAAAAAATAAATAAATAAATGAATAAAATAATAATGGTAATAATAATATAAATATCTAAAATATAAAAATATAACCAAATCAAAGCAACACCTAACATATACCACACATGATTTTAATGCACCAAATGCTGTTTTTAATGCACCACACCCTTCTTTTAATGCACCACCTCAGCTTAGGCATACCTACAAATAGTAATTGTACTGTGAATAAGAAGGAAAAAAAAAAAAAAAAAGCAGCACACTGACACAGAAACTAGGAGAGGTGTGGTATGTGTTTAGGTATGTGTCATGATTTCATTATTACTGTCATTTTATTATTATTATTATTGTTATTATTGTTATTATTATTATTATTATTGTTATCACTGTCCCGTCATCGCAAAACATTATCATCATCGCCATCTTTAGCATTATTATTGTTTTAATTACTATTGTTGTTGTTATTATCATTATTATTATTATCATTATTATTTTATTATTATTATTATTATTGTTGTTGTTGTTGTTGTTAATGTTATTATATTATTACTATTGCAGTTGTATTGTCAATACAAAATTATCATCATCACCATATTTAGTATTACTATTTTTACTGTTGCAATTATTATTGATACAAATGTTATTATTATTATTATTATTATTATTGATTTTACTTTTTCTGTCAACACAAATATTATCATCACCATCTTCAGTATTAGTACCACTACTGTTATTATTATCAATGTTATCTATTATTGTTACTGATATTACTATTGCCGTCAACACAACTTATCATCACCATCTTTAGTATCATTATTGTAATTATTACTGACACTTCTAGTGCAAAGGTGTTGTTATTCTTGTTCCCATAGCACTTAAATCAGCACAGCATTGAGAGTAGCTTTTGAAAGGGAATATCTTGAGTTACTTGACTGTAACCCTGTTCCCTGAAAAAGCGGGAACGAGATGCTGCACTTCATTGCTGCACTGAGGGCCAGTCCAGGATGTTCTTCAGACAAAGTTGTCCTGATGAGCGCACCTGTCACATGTCTGTTTATAGCATCTGATGCGCACATTCCGACATCATTATTAGAGGTTGTTTAAAGGGGTGATGAACTGAGAAATCTAATTTTCCTTGAGCTTTTGACATAGAGGTCATCATACAATACGAATATCCTGTAAGTTTCAGAGCTGAAAACTTCCTTGTTAGTCCTATAAAAGCTTTAATTGACACCAGACCCAGCAAATGACAGGATTTTCAAATTGGGGATCTATGACATCAAAGGGCAGCAAGCACCGCCTCTGCAGAAAAAGATCAATGCCTACTTCATCTCTGCCTGTTTAGCCCCGCCCACCGATTCGTGCATGGCATGCAATAGAATAGGTAGCCTAAGTAACATAGGCCTACGTGGTGCTAAACTGGATCGAGCTACCAAGCAATAAACATGCCGATGAGGATTACAAAATACTGTGCAGTGCCTGGACTCGACAGTAATGCAACAACATGTAGGCCTAAGTAACTGTGTTAATTCTAATGCCTGATCTGATATGTAATGATTCATGTACAGTCAGATGTTCTTTGTCTGTGTGTCAGTAAATCAAACCTGTGACTAAACGTCAACTTGCGTTGTTTCTCTTAGTAGGATGAAAATAATCTGTTATTTAACGGTGATTAAATTATATAAAGAAAGTGATCAAAGAAAGCTCCCTTCGCAATCATTGGAGCAGCGTGCGCTGAAGCTGTCAATCAAACAGCACGAGTTTATCAGTGACTTACGTGCAAAACAGTGCAAAACTATCGCGTTTGCACTGTTAGTGAAGCCAAACACAGCAGTGGGCATTTTTACACTGAAGTCTCACAGCAGATACGCCCCTTAAAACACAGTTCAAATCAGAGGGCTAAAATCAAGGTAGAAAAAATGCCTTTTATTTATAAATTATGACAATTTTGGATGTAAAAAGCATACTAACATTATAAGTGCACCCCAGGAAACTTTATAAAACAATAAAACAACGCAGTTCATGACCCCTTTAAGCCAAATCCTTGGCGTGTTTGCCACGCGTGTTCAGAAACCGGTCAAACAAAGATGTTTACCCATAGCGCTTAAATCAGTGCAGCATCTCGTTCCCACTTTTTCAGGGAACAGGATTACAATCAAGTAAACCAAGATGGTCACCTTTTTATTAGTCTATTACTGTAATTTCTGTCTTTTTACTGTAGTAATTTTGTTATTTTAATTTTCCAACTTATTTTGACCTAGAGCTGTGTTGCCAAAATTACTCAAATTGGGTTGTTTTTAACTCACCATTTTTTAGTGTATGTACAGAAATGTACTGCATGTATTTTTTTACTGTAAATGGCTATAAAGTAATTTTACAGTATTAATACTATAGAATTACAGTATATTGCTGGCGACTCTGCTGCCAGTTTTTTTTATTGTAAAGTTAAAAATACTGGAAAATCCTGTTTCATTTTTATGGTAATAAGCTGTAAAGCAATTTCACAGTATGCATACTGCTGTATTCATTGCTATTCATTTCAGTTATTGATCATGTGCTTCAGTGATGTGCGATGTGCATTGCAGAACCTAAAATTAAACAACAAAAAAAAAATCCTACATTTTACCTGAAACCAGGATACATGTTTTCATTCGATTCTTGTGGTTGAATCATTGGCGTGTACACAGTTTGGTTTTTAACTGGTCTGGATAGAAGTTTTGACCTTAAATCAGAATAAAGAGGGTAAAGAATCAGACACTGATAGTGATGTAATTATGTCATTAACTTAGTAACATTCCAACAGCTTTTACAGTGTGTGAATTTAACAATACAATACATAGAGCTTTGCACAAGGGTGCAACGGTAAACATTTGGGGTGTGACGAGATACAAGATTAAGTTCACAAGAACGAGACGAGACAAGATTTTTTACACTAAATTTTTAAGAAATCCTCATTGATGAAATACATGACTAGAAATATAGTCTGCAGGTACATTTGAAATAGTTTAACTAATCATCTTGTAATGAATATCATTTCAGTTCTACTTTCTGAGTATGCATTATCATATGCAGTAAAAGACAACAATACTGAAGCACTGTAAAAGGTTGTGCTTTTACTTCGATTTGACTCTGTGAATAGCCAGCTGTAAGATCAGACATTTGTCAGACGCTTTTAGGCTCTGTTGCACAACGAATCCTCTGCCATGACCTTGTCAGTCACTCTCCTCACATGATTTGTGAACTCTGATTCCTGCTGCACTACATTCAACTCTGCTGCTCATGTTGGATGAGCTGGATGGAATTGAAGTGACCATTATCCAACTGACTTAAATTTTTATTTCTATAAAAATCAAAATGACAGTGGCAGGTGTAATGTAACAGGCGTAATGTAAATGTAGTGGTCACATATTCTATCCTAATTTCACCCTCACACTCCGTCATAGCAATATCACAAGACAGCTTTTCACCTCAATGTGAAATCTTGTCATATTTTAATCATGGCACAAGATCTCATCACATCCCTAGTAATCATTAATAGACTGTAACTTGCAGGATTTTAACTCATTACACTGCTGTATTAATAACACTTTAATAAAAATCAAATACTATAAGCATAACTTTATAGAAATTATATACCTGAGATCAGACTGTGTGTTTCCACTCTTAAAATTTAATGGCTCCTCCATAGACCAGTTACTCTTCATAAACACACAGCTGGACTCTGGTTTTGATTTCTTCTGCTGGACTGAACTGGTTTTAAATCTAGGTATAATAAAAAGAATACAAATTTACATATGTTGTGCACTTTTACTGGAAATGTCTGTCTTAGAAAATACCAGTGAGTGTTGTAACACTTTTGCTTTAACGTCTGTAACTCAGTAGTGTTTTGCACCGTGTCTCAGTTTTGATTACAATATTATTCACACAATGGACTATATGCACAGAGCGTTCTTTAGAACGTCCGCATTAATATAAGCCAGCTCGAAAACTTCCGGTGTGAGTCATTTGCTGGTGTGTTGAGCATTAGTAATGTAATACTTAGTTTATAATCAGAATACAGTCACTTAAATAGTCAGGCATAGCTTTAATTTAGTTATTCAAACTTAAGACAGCATAAAAAATAAATAAATAAAGACGTACCTCATTGTTCCTCCTCGGCTAAATTCAATTCGCCCATCAGTTTTCACACTTTTATGTGAAAAAAAGCTTCAAAAATTAAATATTTATTGTGCACTTTAGTTAGATTAATTGAATAAAATGTGTTTTTACAAGTGTGCTGAAATCATTGATCTTGTGCTACACTGACAGTTTCTAGGGAAAGTGCGGTGCTCACTTTCTGTGTCATTCATTAACAAGAAAAGTAATTGTTTTTCTTAAGATTTTGTGAGTACTTCATACTTCACACTGACAAAATGTATTTTTAAACCTAGCTATTTTATAATGTTTAATATTTAGTCAAAAACAAAGTGAAAAACGATTAGAGGAAATGGCTGATATATGTGCACATTAATGCTACTTTGCTGCCACCTGCTTGTTGAAGTGGTAATTTGTGTCTTTTTTATTTTTTAAATAAGTGTTTTCTATCAAATGTTGAATTTCCTACATTTTTAAATGTTCCGTTTTACAATGGGGACAATTTTAGAAGGATGAACAAATAATATTTGTGGTCATCACATTAAAAATAACATTTGAAGTGCTGGGAAAAAAAATGTGTGTGCGTGTCTAATTACAGACACAGCGTTTTTAAATCGTCTCAATAGCTTCGTCTTTATTGCAATCAATAAAATTGGTTTATTGGCAAATTAGGTAAATGTGATAACTGCATTAAAATATGAAAACAACATTAAAAAGTCAACCATTGATGGTTTTGTGTTGATGTACAGTAAATACAGAATGAACAGCTGAGAAGTTCACCAGAAATGGCTTAACGACAACCAGGAAGTTACCATGCATATAGTCCATTATCTGCTACAAATTATAATTGCATTGAAATCTACTATAAATCCCTAAACTGGATAAATTAGAGTCAAGTGCAAAGAATGCTGTTCTTACAAACTTCTCCCCACTCCCGGGATAAGTTGTAACAGCAGGAAGTGTAAGTTATAACAGAAAACCATGTAAATTTTGTTTTTGTTGCAATTTATTGTAGCTTTCAAACTTTTTCAATATCATTTTATGTCATTCCCCTTCCCTACCCCCCTCCCACTTTAATTCAATCAAAAGTTTTTCTCAGTTGCTTTGGTGAATTTCTCAGATCACAACTGAAATTCTCAAAACTACTTGTTCAAACGCCACATCATCTAATCATAAGAGCACGTCTGTGAGGGACTCAACCTGGAGGCAAGATAGAATCCAAATGATGGAAGTTTAATAAATAGCAGTGAACAAATCCAATATAAAAGGCAGAGGCTAGTGATGGGTGCTCTTCAAACACTACTTCATGATGCTTTGAAGTCTTTACGAACCTTTTGTTTCCAATCAGTGATCTGGAGTGTTTCAAACTGCCAAAGTCACACGATTTCAGTTAATGAGTCTTCATTAAGTCATAACTGTTTCGAAACATTTCAAAATATCAATGGTTCAACACTGGTGTGCAATGATCTCTGCGAACCCATGAATCATGCAAATTCACTGAGAACGCCCCCCAGCGGCAAATCATTGAACAAGCATCTATTTCTATTACCTGAGTATCAAGTGTCTAAAAGTGTCTATTACTTGATCTCTGATGAGTTTTACACATTTGTAGACGTCTTAATGAGGTTTTTGTATAATTAAAATGAATAATAGTAGTTTCTGTTTAGCTGACCCATCCATAGAACAAATACAACAAGCCCTGTAAATTGATAAATGAATACTATACAGATACTAATATTTAATGGTATTAGATGATTAGTTAATTGCATCTGATAGATTATACTTTCAATAAAACATTTGCAATGGATTTGTAAAAGCTGTTTTTATGCATGTTTGACTTTAGTTTTTGTTGCATTTACACTGTTTTGACCAGCAGGTGTTATCAGCGTGTGGTGTTTCGAACATTTCCAAACAGTGAATCATTTTGCGAAGCAATTGGTTCAACTGATTCGAAGCTATGAAAAGCTTTGTTTCTCCCATCACTAGCAGAGACGAAGGCTGTGTCCAAAATCGCCCCCTATACCCTCATTCACTATTCCCTACATTAGTCCATGTGGCGAGGGGGGCATGGTTCAGCGAACGCTGGTGCCGAAAACCCGGGAGGGAAGACGGAAGCCGCCGCCATGCAGTCGACCTCCGCCCAGCCGTTTGCGGACATCATCTCGTCCCTCGCGGTCTTACACCAAGAACAACATCAAGCCCTGCTGGACCTACGTACTGATCAGGAGCAGCGTTTCCAGGTGATCGTACAGGCCCAGCAGGAAGATCGCGAGAGGTTCCGGAGCTGGATTGACCGGGAGGTTCGTACGGAGACCACCGGACAGAGCGCTGCGCCCACCCACCTGTCGCTGAACAAGATGGGGCCACACAACGATCCAGAAGCCTTCATGGACTTGTTTGAGAAATCAGTGGAGGCTTCTGGGTGGTCTCGAGACCAGTGGCCGGTGCGCCTCATCCCGCTTCTATCTGGTGAGGCGCAGGTGGCGGCGCAGCAGCTCCGCGTACAGAACCTCCTGGTGTTCGACGACCTCAAACGGGCCATCCAGCGAGTCGGCCGGACTCCGGGGCAACATCGTCAGCGTTTCCGCTCCTTGGATCTGGGGGAGTCCGGTCGACCATTTGTGATGGCCCACCAGCTCCGGGACTCCTGCCGCAGATGGCTACTGGCTGAGGGAGGCTACGTGGAGGATGTCATGGATAAGGTGGTACTGGAGCAGTTCATCACTCGGCTCCCGAGGAAAACAGCCGAGTGGGTCCAGTGCCACCGTCCCACATCGCTGTGCCCAGGGGTCGGCGAACTCCTTCCATCTATCTCTCTCTCTCCTTCTTTTCCCCCTCCTTCTCTCTCTAGACCTGTCCCTCTCCCCAGGTCCCGTCCGCCCGGCCCACCTCGTGTCCCGCCCCGGGGGCGGGGTGGATCTGAACAGGGTCAGTTCTCTGAACCAAGAGTCCCGCCCAGGGGGGACTGCTGCCGGGCTGGACCCCGCTCCGGCTTCTCCCCTTTCTCCACGCCAACCGTTTAACCCTCTCTCTGCCATGAGAGCAGCGGGCAGGTCTGGGCCGGCCTGTTGGTGTTGCGGGGACCCGGGGCATTTTGTGGATAAGTGTCCAGTGATGGAGGTTGGGACAATGATCCGGGTCCCGGACGACCCACAGGCTGCCCACGGTCAGGCTGGCTGGTACCAAATACCTGTGAGTATCAAGGGGGGTACCTATCAGGCTTTGGTGGATTCTGGATGTAACCAAACCTCGATTCATCAAAGCCTGATTTCAGCCGGGGCATTGGATACAAGCCGCATGGTTAAGGTGCGGTGTGTGCACAGGGATGTGGTGGAATATCCTTTAATGCCAGTCGTTATTCAATTCAGTGGACAAAAACATAGTGTTGAGGTGGAAGTTAATCCGCACCTCCGGTATCCGATAATTTTGGGAACTAATTGGCCTGCGTTCACTAAATTATTGGGGTGTTTATGTTAGGATGCCTCTTGGGAGAAAAAAACGCCAGATGCAGACATGCGTGTGCAGGTGGGAGAAGCTGATCAGGGACCAATGAGTACAGCTTCAGGGGAACAGAGTGAAATTGGAAGACTTATTCTTTCGGAGCGCGATGATTTTCCCCTGGAGCAGTCTCAGGATGAAACGCTAAAACATGCTTTTGAAAAGGTCTCTGTCATCGATGGTCAGCCTCTCCAGCCTGGATGTGTGCTCACTTATCCGTATTTTGCGATTATAAAAGATTGTATAAGGTTGTATCGAGGGACCCAAGACACTCAGACAAAAGAAGATACAACCCAGTTATTAGTTCCAAGGAGCCGCAGGGAAATGCTTTTCCATGCGGCTCATTCTAATCCAATGGCTGGTCATTTAGGACAAACAGCGACACTAAATCGCCTCATGACCAGATTTTTTTGGCCGGGCATCCACGAGAATGTGCGCAGGTGGTGCGTGTCTTGTCGTGAATCCACCGGCCACCCCAAAAGCGCCTTTGCGCCCCCTTCCTTTAATGCAGGTCCCCTTCGAACGAATTGGTATGGACCTCATCGGGCCATTAGAGCGATCATTGAGAGGGCATCGTTTTGCATTAGTCATTGTGGATTATGCAACGCGATATCCTGAAGCAGTGGCTCTCCGCAACATTTCCGCTAAGAGTGTTGCGGATGCACTGTTTAGTTTAATCTGCCGAGTGGGGATTCCGAAAGAAATCCTCACTGATCAAGGCACAGCGTTTTTGTCACGTATGTTACGCGAACTTTATGAGTTATTGGGCATTAAATCGATTCGTACCAGCGTCTTTCACCCACAAACGGACGGGCTGGTCGAACGGTTTAATTGCACGCTTAAATCAATGATTCGTATATTCGTTCAGGAAGACTCCAAAAATTGGGATAAATGGTTAGAACCCCTGTTGTTTGCTGTGCGAGAAGTCCCGCAAGCCTCCACGGGGTTTTCCCTCTTCGAGCTTCTCTTTGGTCGCCAGCCCCGCGGGGTACTGGATGTCCTGAGAGAGACTTGGGAAAAAAAATGAAATTCAGTATCTGCTGGACTTGAGAACAAAACTCCACACTTTGGGGCGGCTATCCATGGAGAATTTGTTACAAGCCCAGGACAGACAAAGCCGGCTGTATGACAGGGGAACTAATCTGCGCAAATTTGCACCGGGAGATAAAGTGCTTGTATTGCTCCCCACTTCAAGATCTAAATTACTTGCAAAGTGGCAGGGACCGTTTGAGGTCACACGGCAGATTGGTGAGCTTGATTATGAAGTAATACGATTTGATAGGAGAGGAACACGTCAAATTTACCACCTCAACCTCCTTAAAAAATGGAATGAGGCAGAATTAGTGATGCTGGTGACAGTGATTAGCAGAGAGGATGATCTCGGGCCAGAGGCGAATATAAAAACACAATCCCTCGCTTTGGCCCCAGGTGGAGATCACCTCTCGCCCTCACAGATCACTGATTTGACTAAGTTACAAGCAGAGTTTGCTGACGTGTTTTCTCCCCTACCGGGTCGTACAGACCTCATTCAGCACCACATCGAGACTGAGCTGGGCGTGGTGGTTTGCAGTCGGCCATATAGATTGCCTGAGCACAAGAAAAAAGTAGTTTAGGAAGAATTAGGGGCAATGCTTGAAATGGGAGTAATAGAAGAATCCAGCAGTAACTGGGCGAGCCCTATAGTTTTGGTTCCCAAAACGGACGGCTCAGTGCGGTTCTGTGTGGATTATCGCAAGGTGAACGTTGTGTCGAAATTTGACGCGTGTCCAATGCCACAGGTGGACGAATTGCTTGACCGGCTCGGTACGGCTCGCTTTTATTCGACATTGGACTTAATGAAGGGATACTGGCAGATCCCCTTGTCGCCTTTATCCAAAGAAAAGACAGCTTTCACAATGCCGTTTGGATTACACCAATTTGTTACTCTTCCGTTCAGGCTGTTCGGGGCACCGGCCACCTTTCAGTGTCTCATGGATAAAATGTTGCGGCCCCATGGTGCATATGCTGCTGCTTATCTGGATGATATTATTATCTTCAGTGATGATTGGCAGCGGCATATGCAGCATTTGAGGGCGTCCTGAGATCGCTGAGGGGGGCCGGGCTCACGGCCAACCCGAAGAAGTGTGCAATTGGGCGCGTGGAAGTAAGGTATCTGGGCTTCCACTTGGGACATGGACAGGTGCGTCCCCAAATTGATAAGACGGCAGCAATTGCGACCTGTCCGCGTCCCAAGACCAAAAAGGAGGTTAGACAGTTCCTTGGGCTGGCGGGATATTATAGAAGGTTTGTACCTAATTATTCGGACCTCACCAACCCTTTAACTGATCTGACTAAAAAGGAGGCACCAGATATGGTCCAGTGGATGGAGCCGTGCCAGCAGGCCTTTACCCAGGTGAAGGCTGCTCTATGTGGTGGGCCATTGCTTCACTCTCCTGACTTTTCTCTCCCTTTTGTGTTGCAGACTGACGCATCGGACAGGGGGCTGGGTGCTGTCCTGTCCCAGGAGATAGAGGGGGAGGAACGGCCGGTGCTGTACATTAGCCGTAAGCTCTCTAAGAGAGAGGCTAAGTACAGCACCGTGGAGAAAGAGTGTTTAGCCATCAGGTGGGCCGTCTTCACCCTCCGCTATTATCTTCTGGGACGGGAATTCACCCTCTGTTCGGACCACGCTCCCCTGCAGTGGCTCCACCGCTTGAAGGATACCAACGCGCGGATCACTCGTTTGCATCTAGCTTTACAGCCTTTTAAATTCAAGGTGATCCACAGGCCGGGTGTTCAGATGGCTGTGGTCGATTTCCTCTCCAGAAATGGGGGTATGTGGCGAGGGGGGCGTGGTTCAGCGAACGCTGCAGCGGGGGAGAGCGTCAGGAGACGCTTGGTGAATGAGCGGGTTAAACATAAATAACGAACACCTGTTTCCGATTACAGTGATTGGCGTGGAGAAAGGATAAAATGCCAGGAGAAGCAGGAGTGTGTGAGAGAGAGAGGGACTGCTGACTGGGAACACTCGTCCTTGGAGAGGAACTTTCTGGAGTGAACTTTGTGTTATTGTTGAGATCTGTTGTGCTTGTGCACTGTTATTTATTTTGGAGAAAATAAAAACTCTCAGTCAGCAGTCAAAGCCAACCCTTGTAGTCTTCCTTCCCTACGAACTTTGTTCTTTTACTACAGTCCACTATAGTCACTTGAAGAAGTGAATGAAAACGAGTGAGTGAATTCGGACACTCGGTGCACCGGGAGGGCTGGCTGTTTAACTCCCTGAGGTCCAAAAACGCGCCAGCGCGTTTTGCAGGATTTTTTTCATATTGCAGCAAAACAGACTTAAAATACTCCGTCATTTCTTGTCATAGAGACATAAGTAATATATCAATTGAAACTATAGAATGTCTTCTTTTATTTGTGTACACTCAGAGTAAAAACACAATTTTGTGCTTTTTGTAAAATAAAGAAAACTAACATGATGCGTGATCTCTCGTCTCCCTCTGAACGAAGTCCAATCTGATAGTTCTCAGAAAATGAACTGTAACTTATGAATACTAATGACAAAAAAAATGACACTTACGTCTAAAGAAACGTTGAAATGTCAGGTTTTAAATTGTGCAAGTCAAATCGAAAACAAACATTCTGTGTTTATGTAATCTGTATGAAAAGAGAGCCATGTCAGAAGTCCGAGATTCAGCTCATTACCCGCTAATGCGGCCACGCCCACGGAGCCAGCGCTATTCAGACGCAAATTCAGAGGCAATACTTGTATGCATTGTCTCAATCGTGTATTTATTGTCTTGAAAAGTGTTTATTTGGATGTTAGCATGGTTAGCGATCTCTAGAAGACATGCCGTTAGTTCCTAGTTCCTTTTCTTCTTTATATGAATTTGTGGCCTAAAGGTGTATAGAGCACCCTCCGGCTGCAAGTATGAATTGAAAACACAGTATCCAGCACTCATAGTGATGACAATAAATATTACTTCTCAGTATAGAAAATTGACATAAATATATAAGAATCCATCAATATTTCTCCAAATGTGCATGCTTTTAAGCTAAAAGCCTATATGAAATGCCATAGAGGTAACATAATTGTTCAGACACTTTGCATCACAGAAATACATTATATTTTAAAGAACATAATAGAATACCATTATTTTAAATTGTAATAATATTTCACAGTATTGCTGTTTATGAGCTGAGACATTATTACAGAGGGTTTTTTTTCACAGCCTACCTGACTGAAAGGCCTCATTAATATGCAAGTCATTTCAGGTCATTATTATGTGATTCTTTTGTCTTCTCAGGTGTAAATGGCGTTATTCATGATGATTTACGCCTCCACGCATACTGTGTTTCTTGACAAAAAGTGTCTTACAAAAACTAAACCAATATATTGTTTTATATGAAGGAGTAGGCAGCATAATTTTTACATAATTCTGAAGCAAAAACTCTAGTCTACAACCTCCAATTCCCAGAAGTCTTGTGAACACAGAGTTAATATACTTTTTTTGGCCTTATTTCAGTGACTTAAGTTTTTTGTTTTTTCAATAACCACGCATAAACATTATTCCTTCAAACATGTACATGCATGTTCCTCACATATTATTGTAGCCTAGTTTGTGATGAATACAGTGTAATGACACTTTTGTCATTGATATGTTTATGAACAACTGAAAAAAGCACAAATGTCAGGGAATGTCAAAACTTCTCCAAGCCCCAAATCAGCCTCAGACTCCAGAGGGTTAATAATCATTTAAAAATTTGCAAACTAGCAGCTCCAGTACTAGTAATGAAAAAAATATCTTGAGCTCTGTCATGAAAACCAGCATATGTAAACCTTAATTAAACAATTTAATAAGAAAGTTAAAACAAATTTAGACCTGTATGATACACTATATAGAGAAGTGGATGCGTGCGCCATCATTGCCCCCTATACCCTTAAATAGGGCACGATTTGAGGGAACAGCCATTTGTAGTGGTGTTCGAAACCATAGTGAACGTTGTCGAGTGCTCATTCAATCCCACAATGCACCGCAGTAACGAGTGTACAACCGTGCTCTACGGCTAGAGAATACCCACAATGCACCGTAGTTTCACACCGCACGAGTTAGCACATAGATATATACACTAGATGTCGCCTTGGGGTTCTAAGCATGCGTCAAAACCGCCACCATCTTGGAACAGGGGTCTTGTCATAGGAAGTAGCTAGGTAATGCTGCTATCTCCGCCTGTACTTTGAATTCATGGACGAAGCTGGACTTTTGTGCTGCGTATGGATGTTCAAACGAAAGAAATCTAAAAACCAGACAGCAAGGGATTACATTTCACAAGTGAGAATGTGTTTTATGATATTGAATGTTACGAAATTATAGTTCTGGTTACGTTGGTTTGTTTCAGTCCTTGGTTAACGACCGCAGCTAATCCATGCTAGTTACCCATTAGTTTTTGACAGTTAGGAAAACTACAGTAGGGGTAAAATCTTTGCAGGGGCACTTTGCAGCTGCCACTCGATCTGTCACAGATATACGCGCCAGTCACTCGACCTGCCACGGCTATACCCGCCTGCCCCGCGACCTGCCACGGATAAACGCGCCTGTCAGTCGACCTGCCACGGATAAACGCGCCTGCCCCGCGACCTGTCACCACTGCCACTCGATCTGTCACAGATATACACGCCTGTCAGTCGACCTGCCAAGGATAAACGCGCCTGTCAGTCGACCTGCCACGGCTATACCCGCCTGCTCTGCGACCTGTATGCGGTCACGCCATCTATGCTTAAAATGTATTGCGCGTCTACATGAGGTTGCGTGGTAGATGTTAAGTGTCGGTAGAAATATTTTTAAAATTCATAAAAAATAAATAAAATGAAACTGTTTACTGCAAACTTCACCTGATACTTGTTATACATGTTCCCAAGTACCACTGTGGTGATTTTCATGTTTTTCTGTTTTATTCTTTAATAATTATATGTAAGTAGCGATAGTTCATTTGAAGTTTACTCAAGTGGAAGAATGTGACTAATAAACTTAGGCCTACTAGCACTATGCATTATATTTTTAAAAAGTAGATATCTTAATATCAAAACCTTACATTTTCTCTGTACTCAATGATAAATACATGTCTGACCGTTGGAACGAACCAAAAAAAAAAAAAAAACTAGAAAATTGCATTCATGACGATTTATGGTGATTTTATTTCCGTTAGACCTTTGCCTACATTGACGCTGATGCATTAAAGAGGAGGGGCTCCCCTGTTCCAAGATGGCGGCTCTATTGACGCATTCGTTCCAATGAACTGCCATAGCCAAGGTGACAGCTAGTGTATATATCTATGGAGTTAGCAGAGCGTATAATTTTTTTTTTGGTGCAGATGAGAGCATTCACACCGCACTTAGAGGCTGCAGTGCAGCAGTGCCACGATCGTTTCGGCGCTGGGTCTATTTCTGCTGCGCTGCTAACGCTCAATTAAAGTGAAAGTACACCTTTGATGGACAAAATAAATATTATTTCACTCAAAAAGTGTTCAGCATATCTACTGTGTTTTAACAAGAATTGGAGTAGGCTATGTCAGGAAAGAAAATTAATAGGCTATTAAAAAATATTTGTAGAAGATTTACTCATTTAAACTTGTTTTTTATTAATTTTGGGTTAAAGTATGGTGTATTATAAAAAAAGTAAACTAACCAGAAAATATGATGTATAAACATTATTGTAGCTATTACACAGACAGCTATATAGGCTCTAGCATACCCAAATCAAACCCGAGTTTGCTGGCTTTTTTCGGCGAGTTTGCAGTCTTAACGTGCACGCAGCAGATGATGTAAAACAAAGCTTACCTCATTTGTGTGCAGCAATGGATAACACAAGGCTTTTATTTATTTATTTTAATTTTTTTATGTGAGTGTTGTAGGCTACACATTCCCATGTTAAACTTTCAAGACTACTATATTCGTTGTTCTCAGAAATCTTCATTTTGTTCTCTCACTTGTACTATAATTCGAAGAACAATATAATTTCATGAAAGCACGACATAGTGAAGAAGCAACTCTTGTAATTGCTAATACTAATTTGTGGGAAATACTCGTGCAGGTGTGTTACATAAAGCAATCACAACCATACTGTCAATTTTTATTTTATTTTATTTTATTTTATTTTATTTATTTATTTAATCCGAATTGTCCGAATTCACTCTTTCACTCCTTCAAGTAGACTATATAAGTGGACTAATGTTGGGAATAGTGAATGGGTTATGTGGGCTTGTTCGAGACGCATCGGGCGCTGCGCAGATTGATCAGCATATGATATCAAAGTATCGCAAGAGCGATTGGAGAGCATACGGCATGCTTTTGAATTCCTCTCGCGGTACTTTGATAAAATACGCTGATCAGTCTGCGCAGCGCCGATGCATCTCGAACAAGCTTATTCTCAGAGGTGGGTAGTAACGAAGTACATTTACTTCGTTACATGTACTTGAGTAGTTTTTTGGAAAATTTGTACTTTTTAGAGTAGATTAAAATGTGGGTACTTTTACTTTAACTTGAGTACATTTGTAATTAAAAATCTGTACTTTTACTTCGCTACAATGGGCAACGTTCCTCTCGTTACTTTATTTTAATTCAATACTGTAAATGTTAAGAAATGCGTAGTTTATTCCAAGCGCGCTGTCTCTTTTTTCATGAACGATGCCCCACTCACAAATGAATCACTCTTTTGAGTCAATTCTGTTCAAAGACTTGATCAAAGAAGTTGGTAAAACTGTCTAAATTGATTCGCGAATCAGTTTGAATGATTTGTTCAGTTCCTGCACGCGCTGAATCGTCTGAAGCGGTTTCTCACTCGGAGCGGATGAAGTAGCATTGGACCTACAGTCAATTAAAAGCAAATCTCCAAATACATCCAATTGTTTGACAGCGATGAAGACCTTTATTAGTTGAGCTGCGTATGCTGTCTGTGTGAACAATTCCACAGGTAGGCCTATGGATTTCAGTTGATTTCAATTCATGATACAGCCAATAGCCGACATTTTACAACCAAATAGATTATTACGTCACTATAACAAAAGTATGTAGTATTTCTTTACCGTTTTTATGGACATAGATCTTAATTTTTACATTCATTTATACATATACTATTGCGCAATTTATACATATACTATTGCGCAATGGCGGCGCCAGCGACCTGTTCGTCTTGAAAATGAACGCCTTCGCGTTGACACAGTTAACCAGTTTACACGCGCCTGCTGAAATATATACATTTGATTACATTTTGGAGAACAGACCGAAGAAGATCCGTCAATGTGTATTTAATCATTGTTTGTGTCATGTTCAGATATGAGCGCGAGCACATGTAAAGAGTTTTCTCTCCTTTCAAATGTAACTTTAGCTGTATACGTTATTAATATAGTAACAGTTACAGATGCCAGAAATAATGCCTGTCTCTTCTGTGTTTGTTGCAAAGATATCTAATTATGATAATAATTTAAATATCTATTTAAATAATAACATGCTATTGTGTGTGTGTGTGTGTGTGTGTGTATATATATATATATATATATATATATATATATATATATATATATATATATATATATTAAAAGTAACGTCTCGGTTACAAAGGTAACCCTCGTTCCCTGAAGGAGGGAACGGAGACGTACGTCGGACAGACCGACGAATAGGAATCTCGCCAGAGAGGCCAATCTACTTCGAGTGTAACTAAACGAGCCAATGCACATTGGCATGCAATCATATGCATCAGCTGCTTGCCTCGCAGCGCGGGTATATAATGAGCAGCAGGTGCGTTGCATCTTCAGGTTTTCGCTGAGGAGCCGAACCCAGCAGGCGGCAGCATCAGCAGGACAACGCCTGTGGCGACGGGACGTACGTCTCCGTTCCCTCCTTCAGGGAACGAGGGTTACCTTTGTAACCGAGACGTTCCCATTCAGTCGGTCACGTTCGATGTACGTCGGACAGACCGACGAATAGGAATCCCTACCAAAGCGCCACAGGAGCTGCCCTCTTCCAGCGCTCTGTTGTGAGCCACCTGAACCCCCTTGACAAAGGACGGTGGGACCGAGCTCACACAGAGAGGGTCGATCACTGTTGTTCCCAAAACCCACTCAGTGAGACAATTGGATAACACTGGGAAGCGTAGCCTCACATCAGATAAGGAACGCTGCAGAAGCCATATCCTTCCCCGAAGGAGTTATATGGATGAGTACATATGGACTAACCTTGTAGGTTGTACAACATATGGAAGAACTGGGGTGACTCCACTCGGTGAGAGATGGGTTCTCCCAGAGGGAAAGACACGGGCTTCATTTAGGAGCAACCGTGGAAAAACCCATATGGGATCCCCGTAGGGTCACACATATGGAACCCAGCCTAAATCCGGTTCTCAAGGATCCAACGGAATATAGGCCTGGCGCCAGACGCTCCGCCACGTCGGCTGCCGAGGGGTAACCAGAGGACTCAACAGGGTCTGCCCGAAGGGACTCTCTGGAGAATAGAAAGCGCATGTAGCGCAGCAAGCCGACACTAAGCCGGGGCCTCTCCGTGCCTCTGACCTGTGGCGAGAACACGGGAGGAGACCGGCTCGACACGAAGGCTATAGTATCTAGCGAACGTGTTAGGTGTCGCCCAGCCCGCAGCTCTACAAATGTCTGTCAGCGAGGCGCCACGAGCCAGCGCCCAGGAGGATGCTACACCTCTCATGGAGTGAGCATGCAACCTGAGCGGGCAGGGCACGCCCTGAGCTTGATAAGCAAGGGCGATGGCATCCACTATCCAGTGGGCCATCCTCTGCTTGGAGACAGCCTTTCCCTTCTGCTGGCCTCCGTAACAGACAAAGAGCTGGTCTGAGGTCCTGAAGCTTCGAGTTCTGTCTATGTACAGTCGCAAGGCGCGAACTGGACAGAGCAAAGCCAGGGCTGGGTCTGCCTCCTCCGAGGGCAGCACTTGCAGGCTCACCACCTGATCCCTGAAGGGAGTGGTAGGAACCTTGGGCACATAGCCAGGCCGGGGTCTCAGTACCACGTGGCTGTCACCCGGCCCGAACTCAAGGCACGATTCGTCGACCGAAAATGACTGCAGGTCCCCTACCCTCTTGATGGAGGCCAATGCCACCAGCAGCAAAGTCTTCATAGACAGAATCTTTAAGTCTGCTGACAGCAAAGGCTCAAAGGGAGCAATCTGAAGTGCTCTCAGCACCAGAGCGAGGTCCCAAGAGGGTATGGAGGGGGGACGAGGAGGATTTAACCGTCTCACGCCCCTAAGGAACCTGATGACCAGGTCGTGCTGACCAACAGATTTGCCATCTATGTGGTCGTGGTAAGCGGAGATAGCAGCAGTATGGACTTTGAGGGTGGAGGGGGACAGCCTACGCTCCAACCCTTGCTGCAAGAAGGAAAGCACGACTCCGATCGAGCATCTTCGGGGGTCTTCTCGGCGAGAAGAGCACCACTCGACGAACAGGTTCCACTTCGAGGCGTAAGCACGTCTCGTAGACGGTGCACGTGCCGAAGTGATGGTGTTAAGTACCTCAGGGGGTAAGTCACCTAGAACCTCCGCGTCCCGTCCAGGGACCAGACATGGAGTTTCCAGAGGTCTGGACGCGGGTGCCAAAGAGTGCCCCGTCTCTGAGAAAGGAGGTCTTTCCTCAGAGGGATGGGCCAGGGAGGCGCTGTCGCGAGGAGTGAGAGTTCTGGGAACCAGGTCCGGTTGGGCCAGTAAGGCGCAACTAACAGGACCTGCTCCTCGTCCTCCCTGACTTTGCACAGGGTCTGTGCAAGTAGGCTCACTGGGGGAAACGCATATTTGCGCAAGCCCCGGGGCCAGCTGTGAGCCAGTGCATCTGTCCCGAGTGTCCCCTCGGTCAGAGAGTAAAACAACTGGCAGTGGGAGGTTTCTGGTGAGGCAAACAGGTCTACCTGAGCCTCTCCGAATTCTCTCCAGATCAGCTGGACCACCTGGGGGTGGAGTCGCCACTCTCCTGGCAGCGCAGCTCGTGATAGCTCGTCGGCCACACGGTTGAGCACACCGGGAACATGAATGGCGCAAAGCGACCTCAGATGCTTCCGACTCCACAGGAGGAGATGGCGGGCGAGTTGCGACATGCGACGGGAGCGTAGACCACCTTGACGGTTGATGTACGCAACGGTCGCAGTGTTGTCCGTACGGACCAGTACATGCTTGCCCCGTAGCGGGCCTTTGAGGCGGCTCAGAGCAAGGCGTACTGCCAGCAACTCGAGGCAATTGATGTGCCAATGCAGATGGGGTCCCGTCCAAAACCCTGACACTGCATGCCCGTTGTACGTGGCACCCCAGCCGGTGGCAGAAGCATCTGTGAATACCACAGCATGCCGGGACACTTGATCTAGGGGCACTCCTGCCCGGAGAAACAAAGGGTCCGACCACGGACTGAAGGTTAGGCGGCACTCCTGAGTGACTGGCACCCGGAACGTGCCGCGTTGCCACGCCCATCTCGGGACTCGGCCGTGAAGCCAGTGCTGAAGCAGCCGCTGCAGCCGCCATATGCCCCAGGAGCCTCTGAAAGAACTTCAGTGGGACCGCTGTCCTGCCGTCGAACGTATTCAGGCAGTTCAACACCGACCGAGCACGTTCCTCTGTGAGGTGTGCTATCTGTTCGACCGAATCCAACTCCATACCGAGAAAAGAGATCCTCTGCACTGGGGCGAGTTTGCTCTTTTCCCAGTTGACCTGAAGCCCCAACTGGCTGAGGTGACTGAGCACCAAGTCCCTGTGTTCGCACAACTGATCCCGAGACTGTGCTAGAATAAGCCAGTCGTCTAGATAGTTGAGAATGCGAACACCCCGTTCTCTCATGGGAACAAGGGCTCCCTCCACGACTTTCGTGAAGACGCGGGGAGACAGGGCCAGCCCGAAGGGTAGGACTCTGTACTGGTATGCTCGACCTTCGAACGCGAATCTCAGGAATGGCCTGTGTCGCAGAAGGATCGAAACATGGAAGTACGCGTCCTTCAGGTCGATCGCTGCAAACCAATCTCGGGGACGGATGCACTCGAAAATGCGTTTCTGCGTGAGCATTTTGAACGGTAGCTTGTGGAGGCTCCGATTCAAAACTCGCAGGTCCAAGATCGGTCGTAGAACCCTGACCTCAAATCGGCTGGAGGGACCGGCTCTATCGCGTCCTTCGCCAGTAGGACTGCGATCTCCGCACGCAGGACAGGGGCATCGGCATCTTTCACTGAAGTGAAGAGGATGCCCCTGAACTTGGGGGGGCGCCGGGCGAACTGAATCGCATAGCCGAGCCTGATGGTCCGAAGGAGCCAGCGAGACGGACTGGGGAGCGCTAGCCAGGCTCCCAGAGACCGCACAAGCGGCACCAAGGGGACCACCGGCGTACCCGCCGCGGGGCAGCGAGGTGGAACGCAGGGACGCGGCCCGGGAGGCTCTCTGTGTGAGGCGGCCCGAAGCGGGGTCACAATGTGCTGTGCAACACTTACCTGCTTCCACGGGTGGACAGAGGGAGCAGTCGAGGTTTTGCCTACCTGCTGCTCGCTGCTGTCCGCTGGCGACAGAAGAGGTGGATGAGAGTGGTGAGGTTCTAGCCCTCCCACTGCTCTCCGAGCCCTCTTCGGACCCGGAGATAGAGGAAACTGCTCTTTTATTGAAAATTTGGGTACCGCTGGCCGTTGAGCCAGCGGCGGAACAAAAAAGGGAAACAAAGGATTCTCCACCCGGCCCTCCTCCGGGGGAAGGAGCGGTGCGGTCACCACCTCCTGAAGAGCAGTCCCATCCATCTCCGGGTCGCCCGTCCTAGGGCCGCTTGGACTTGGCCTTGCCACCCTTCTTCTTAGGGGGTGGCTGGACGGGCTGGGCACCCCGCCCGCGACCGGCTCCACGACGCCGCTTGGATGGAGGCTGCTGCTGCTGGGGCGTGGGAGCGGGGGCGGCTGGAGGGGGGCGCCCTCGGCGACGGGCAGTCTGAGGTGCCGCCGGCGGTGGAGGTGCAGCAGCTGACCGCCTCGGCAGGATGTGACTGATGGCCTCAGACTGCTTTTGTACAGCCGAGAACTGTTGGGCAAAGTTCTCGACCGCGTCGCCGAAAAGGCCGGTCTGGGACACGGGGGAATTAAGGAACCTGACTTTGTCGGTATCCCTCATGTCCGCGAGACACAGCCAGAGATGGTGTTCCTGGACCACCAAGGTGGACATCGCACGACCCACTGACCGCGCCGTAACCTTCGTCGCACGAAGCGCGAGGTCCGTCGCGGCACGAAGTTCTTGCAGAACTTGCGGATCATGACCACCCTCGTGCAGGTCCTTCAGTGCCTTGGCCTGATGGACCTGCAACAACGCCATAGCGTGTAAGGCGGAAGCGGCTTCCCCACAGGCCTGATAAGCCTTGCCGGTAAGATCCGATGAGTACTTACAGGCCCGGGAAGGGAGAGACGGCTCCCCCCGCCAGGTGGAGTTAGGGCACAGTTGCATAGCAACGGCCCGTTCCACAGGGGGTATGCGCGTATAACCCTTAGCCGCTCCACCATCAAGGGTGGTGAGGGAGGAGGACCCACCGACACGGCTTCGGGCAGTAAAAGGTGCCGTCCACGTGCCAGTGAGCTCTTCATGCACCTCCGGGAAGAAAGGCACTGGGGTGGGGGGCTGAGAACCAGCCCTTGCCACCCCGAGATACCAATCATCCAACCTCGAGGGCTCGGGACACGGTGGAGGATTCCACACGAGCCCGACCCTGTTGGCGGCCCGGGAAAGCATAGCCATCATTTCCGGGTCCGAATCGGGCACAGAAGCCACACCCGAAGGGGGCAACTGCGCCGAATCCTCATCCCCAGAAGCGTCAGGCTCACCCTCCGATGCAGCGATCGACATCCGGTCGTCTTGGGGAGCTCCGAAGGATACGGATGGTACACACCTCTGGGGTGGTCCACCGCGCTCCCCCGGCAGCTCTACTGGCTGCGGAGTGCAAGAGGGGTGAGGGTTCCTAGGGGGTTGGTTCCCCGAAGGAAACGCGCTCACCGTGATCCTCAAGTCACCGGCCCCACCGCCCGAAGCAACCCTCTGAGGAGGATTGGAACGAGGCGCCGGGACCGGGACTCCACCCCTTTGCAGGAAGTGGAGTCTCGACCGCAACTCCGCGACGGTCTTCTTCCCACAATGGGTACATGACTCGTCCACAAACGCCGCCTCAGCGTGCCTTAAGCCCAAGCACGCGATACAGCGTTGGTGACCATCCCGAGGCGCCAGGTAACGACCGCATCCAGAAACACACAAGTAGAACGACATCTTTAAAAAGACGTGAACTACTCGTGTAAGCTTTTTCAAGGACTGACTCTTTTAGGTGCTGAAGCACGCAGGGGAAAGGCCGCTGCAGCACAGACAGGGAAATGTGCAGCCTGTCGTGTGCACTCTCCTTGAAGGCGCTCTCTTACCAGCTGTAATAACAGCTTTTTAGCGCTCTAGGCGCACCGTTTCACCAGCCGTGAGAACGGCCTTCACGCTGACTACAGCTTTTTGCTCAAATAAAAAGGCAAAAGAAAAAAAACAAAGGAGAAATCGGCCCCGCTGCTGCGCTGTCCGCCTGCACCGCAAGCAAGAGACGTCTCGAAGAGCTGACTCGTTCACCACACTCGTGCTTTCAGTAGCTTTCTTCAGTGTTGCAGAAGTTTGGCTCCGAAGCGAAAAGCTGAAGATGCAACGCACCTGCTGCTCATTATATACCCGCGCTGCGAGGCAAGCAGCTGATGCATATGATTGCATGCCAATGTGCATTGGCTCGTTTAGTTACACTCGAAGTAGATTGGCCTCTCTGGCGAGATTCCTATTCGTCGGTCTGTCCGAACGTGACAGACTGAATGGGAACTAGTAACGAGCTACTTGAGTAGATTTTTTATTGGATACTTTTTCACTCTTACTCAAGTAACTATTACGATTATTACTTTCACTTTTACTTTGAGTAAATATTTCTATAAGTACTTGTACTTTTACTTGAGTACAGTTTTTGGATACTCTACCCACCTCTGCTTATTCTCTAGCCATTGAATGTACATCAGTTGTACACTCTTTATTGTGATGCATTGTGGGATTGAATGAGTGCACACAGTAACATCCACTATGGTTTCGGACACCACTAAAAATGGCTGTCCCCTCAAATAGTGCCATATTTAAGGGTATAGGGGGCAATTTCGGACACAGCCGTAGTTGAAAAGGCAGGCAGGATAAACAGTGACAACTGACAAGTAATCAGTCCAATCAGGCAACTAAAGCATAAACGATAATCCAAAAGGCAAAAATCCAATAAAGCAAGCACAATGGTCAATAACATGAAAGCAATGAATCAGGATATGAGAAATTCTTGGTAAGACAGCCAGTGATAAACTAACAATACTTCGCAAAGCAGTGGAATTTAGTGATGTGTCGTTCTTGAAGGATTCGTTCATTTTGAACGAATCTTTAATGTGACTCGGGAAGAACGAGTCGTCTCGGGGTGATTCGTTCAATCGCGTATGCGCAATATTCTATAGGTTCTGTACTTCTAGTAGTAGTTCACCTGTTTCAGTCAATGCAGTCTGAGCCAGAAAGAGAATTGATTAGTTCATCTTAGTTCGGGTTTTTGAGTCGTTCCTTAATCACGTGACAGACCCATACGCTAAACCAATGTAATTTAATTTATGTCATTATGTCCTTTTTGAGCAATCTTCTTATACATATATTAGACCAATATGTCAAGTCTGCCTAGGAAAAGCAATTATTATACCAGCAAACTCAAAATTGGAGTAAAAATGAACAAACTAGGCTATAAATACTTTGTATTGTAGGCTTGGATTATTATATTATTATATAGCCTAGTGTTTATTTACAGATAGACAGTCAAAAAGACAAATTAATCAATATTTTATTTATAACAGGGTTTTATTTATTTATAAAATAATAACACACCACAGATCCTCAAGAAACAGTAACAAAAACATAGTGACAGAAATGTCAGAAATAGTGTATGGGTCTGTCACGTGATTAAGGAACGACTCAAAAACCCAAAAGACTCATGAGATAAACTAATCAACTCTCTTTCTGGCTCAGACTGCATTGGTTTAGCGTATGGGTCTGTCACGTGATTAAGGAATGACTCAAACTCGACCCGAAAGATGAACTAATCAATTCTCTTTCCGGCTCAGACTGCATTGGTTTAGCATATGGGACTGCCTGTCACGTGATTAAGGAATGACTTAAACCCGAAGACTTGTCAGACAAGAGGCGAGGTGAGCTTATCATAAAACTGAAGACCCAGGTAAAGAATGGATTAATCATTTCTAAATCTTATAGCATTGTAATTTTATATTGTTTGTAGTGTGATCAACGTTTGCATAAGTAGTAGATGTGTTGGGGAAGTAACACGTAACATTTTAATTACATTTTGCTAAAATGAACGAAATGAACTAAACGACTCGAAAAAAGATTCGTTCATTTTGCTGAACGAGACTCAAAAGTCAGAGTCGGTAAAATGATCCGAAATTCCCATCACTAGTGGAATTGCATGTCTATTTATACAGGAGTGAGGTAGGAAGTAACCAAGGAGCAAAAGTCTGTGTTAGTATTCGGAAGAGGGCTCCCTCCGGTGGCTGGATGAATGAGTACCAGTCTCATTCATTATACATCATAAAAGCAATTTCTTATTCTTTTGAAAAAAAACTGCAAATGCTTTGGTACATTCATGCAATTGATTATGTCCAGTTGTCTGCTGTTTACATTTTCAATTGCTTATGCCATGTTGATCAAAATATATTATATTGTTTCCCTGTTGAATAGTCTTACCCCACAAAACATTTGGGCATTATTTACTTGCAATGTTAAGGGACGTGGCGTTTCCGGACAACGTGCACTAGGCACTTTAGCGAATCACAATACACTGGGCCAGCTAACCAATCTGAGCCCATTGCATATTTCGAAGGGAGTGGTATCATAGCGTGTTTGTTGATTTTTTGAGTGATCTTATATTCTATGTTCTTCATTGTCATCATTGTATCAGTAACGGGTTGTGGATTTATTTTTAGTTAATGTTTTTGGTTATTTAGTAAGCACAGCAAGGAAAGCAGAGGCCAGGAAGACTCAACTGGTTTTGTTTTGTTTTGTTTTTTAATTTGGGTGTGAGGTAAGATCTGAGCTTTAACTCCCTCGGGTCGGCGGTCACGCCGGCGTGATCACCGCGTTTTTTTTTCTAACCAGTGTGAAAGAGACTCAAAATACTCTGTCAATGTTGCACATACAATTAAGAGTTATACACCATTTTAATCTGTGGAATATCTTCTTTTATTTGTGTACACTCAGAGTAACAACAAAATGTTGTGCTTTTTGTAAAATAAAGAAAACTAACATGATGCGTGATCTCTCGTCTCCCTCTGAACGAACTCCAATCTGATAGTTCTCAGGAAATGAACTGTAACTTAGTGAATACTAATCACAAAAAAATTAGACTTATGTCTAAAAAAACGTTGAAATGTCAGGTTTTAAATCGTGTAAGTCAAATCGAAAACAAATATTCTGTGTTTATGTAATCTGTATGAAAAGAGAGCCATGTCAGAAGTCCGTGATTCAGCTCATTATCCACTAATGTGGCCACGCCCACGGAGGGAGCGCTATTCAGACGCAAATTCTGAGTCAATACATGCATACATCGTCTCAATCGTGTATTTACTGTCTTGAAAAGTGTTTTGAATAGCCATAGTTAGCGATCTCTGGCCTCTGTTAGTTCGGTTAGTTCCTGGATTGCCTATTCTTCTTTAGCAGGCATTTGTGGACAAAAGTGGCAGAGCGCCCTCCGGCTGCAAGTATGAATTGAAAACACAGTATCCAGCACTCATAGTAATGACAATAAATGAATAAATATTACTCCTCTGTATAGAAAATTGACAAACATATGAGAATCCATCAATATTTCTCCAAATGTGCATGCTTTTAAGCTAAAAGGCTATATGAAATGCCATAGAGGTAACATAATTGTTCAGACACTTTGCATCACAGAAATACATTATATTTTAAAGAATATAATAGAATACCATTATTTTAAATTGTAATAATATTTCACAGTATTGCTATTTTTTCTGTATGTTTGATTTACACCATGATGAGATTTGAGACATGATCAACAGAGGGTTTTTTCACAGCCTACCTGTCTGAAAGAGCTCATTATTTAATGCGATACTTTTGTCTTCTCAGGTGAGAATCACCCATTATTCATGATGATTCACGCCTCCACGCATACTGTGTTTCTTGACCAAAGATGTTTTAGAAAATTTAAATCTCTCTATTGTTTTATATGAACAAGCAAGCAGCATAATTTTTACCTCATTTTGAAGCAAAAACTCTAGTCTACAACCTCAAATACCCAGAAGTCTTGTGAACAAAGATTTAATATACATGTTTTGGCTTTATTTCAGTGACTTAAGTTTTTTGTTTTTTCAATAACCATGCATAAACGTTATTCCTTCAAAAACACAAACATGTACATACATGTTCCTCACATATTATTGTAGCCTAGTTTGTGCTGAATACAGTGTAATTACATTTTTTCCATTAATATGTTTATGAACAACTGAAAAAAGCACAAATGTCAGGGCATGTCAAAACTTCTCAAGGGCCCCAAAAATCCTCAGACCCCTGAGGGTTAAGAGCTCATTCTCTGGTGTCAGGAGTCAGTCAGGACGCACTATAATTTCAGAAACTGCGAATATATGCTGCATGGAGATAGAACAGGTTTAGTTTAGTTTAATTATGGCTATAACTTATATTGTCTTCTTGTTTTCATCCACTATATTAGTACAAGCCTGTTGTACCGGACCCCGTCTGAATGATGACCAAAACTTTACCAATTATATTGGTAAACAATTTACCAATTTTATGACGTTTATTGTACTTCACACAAAATATGAAGTCTGTTTTCACTCTAGAAAATCTCTGTAAGAGCTTAATAAAACACAGTGCAAGTGTGCATTAAAATATTATCCATAAACTCTCTCTCTCTCTCTCTCTTGCATTATCATCAACATACACAGCGAAGTACACAGAAACACTCGTTACAACTAACAGTAAATAAATATATAAAGACCTTATGCCTTTTCGGGTGGTGTTTAATAAACTGGTAAACTTTTTATCTGTAAATCAACGCTGTTGAAGTGTAATAAAGTGCTCTCACCTTCATTATTGCCATATACCAATATCTCAGATTTAGGGACTAAATGGAGAGAGCTATGTGGATTAATACATCCAGCTACAGAACACCTAAAACACTTGGGAGACATTCTCGTCAGTGCAGCAATGGCTGACTGTGTACAACTCGCTCAGGGCGGTTCTATGTTAAAACGGCAGTATCTGTCAACATTTGTGGGCAGGGCCTGTGGCTAATGTGACGTCACATTAGCACCATGGCTGAAAACAGGTCGTTGGGAGACACTGTTTATGATTTATGAGGATTAAAAAAAAAAGCAGTGGGTGGATTTTTATCACTATAGGGTGACTGTGTACACACACTGCCAACACACATTTATATCCAAACACCATGCAAAAGTGAATTTTGCATAATAGGTCCCCTTTAATCAACCTCATTTCATTCCACACGTACAAGACCTTTGTTCATCTTCGAATCACAAATTAAAGGATTAGTTCACTTTTAAATAAACTTTTCCTGATTATTTACTCACCCCCATGTCATCCAAGATGTCTATGTCTTTCTTTCTTTAGTCGAAAAGAAATTAAAGTTTTTGATGAAAACATTCCAGGATTATTCTCCTTATAGTAGACTTCAATGGGCACCAAACAGTTGAAGGTCAAAATTAGTTTCACTGCAGCTTCAAATTGTTCTGCACGATCCCAGATGAGAAATAAGGGTCTTATCTAGTGAAACCATCGCTCATTTTCTGAAAAAAATTGAACATTATATAAGTTTTAGCCATAAATGATCATCTTGAACTAGCTCTCTTCTTCTTCTCCTCTATTATAATTCGGGCAGTGTAGACACTGCTAAGCATATTACTGCCCTCCACAGGTCAAAGTTTTGAACTAATTTTTATTAGTGATCGACCGATATTGATTTTTTATAACCGATACCGATTATTTGCATGTTTATGTACCTGATAACCGATATGCAGAACCGATATTTATTTACTGTTATACTTCTGTTTTTGACAATTATTACAACACAAATGAGCTGAACAAACCATTTTATTTATAACAATCACTCCCTCCTTGCATACAAAAAAAAACTTTATATTTATTAACTAAATAATGGTTATGTAGTAAATCAAATGATTATATAATCTAGGGTGTTTAAACGAGATAATCTTGTCAAAAATTTCATGCAGTGGCCGTGCTTGAGGCTTCCTGATCATCAACCCATTCAGGTGCTGAGCAATGTGAACAAACTTTTTTTTCCGAGACTATATAAAGTTAAACAGCACTTGTCAGTTGGCATTTTATGATCTAAATTTAATCTAACGTTAAATCATGAAATGCCAACTGACAAAGTGCTGTTTGACTATAACTTAATCAACCGCGATCGCGCATGGAGATAATAAATAATTAATTTCCACAAAGCGGTAGGCTATATTTATATGTGTATTAGCGAAATAATTGTTATGTAGTAAATGATAATAAAATCTAGGTGTTTAAACAAGATAATCTTGTCAAAAGTTTTATTCAGTGGCCGTGCTTAAGCCTCCTGATCATCCGTCAGTTGCTAAGCAATATGAACGAACTTTTTCTTCTAGACTAATGGTGAGCAAATACAACAGATAGAGAATTAAATTCAGCGCTTTTATTTTCAACATGCTCTCATTCATGTCTGTTTTATTTAATTCATGTAAAGTTACGTCTTTATTGGGGCAGGACATGACGAATTACACTACGTGACTCAATGAGTTCGTCTCAATTGTTTAGAAACAAACTGCATAAATTAACTATATCAGGAATTTATGTCTCAGATCTCATTTGTGCATGTCTGTTATGTTAAATAAAGTTGATTAATTAAAGCAAACCAAGTAGAACATATACTTTACCTGTGCACTGAGTTGTTGTTGACTGATCTCCTCAGACGCCCGGGCTGCAATGGCGGAAATCTCAAAACGGCCACAAGATGGCGCCGTAAATCGGCGAATCCGATATTACAAAACCGATACCTGATTATGGAAAAATGCTTAAATATCGGGAAAAATATCGGTAAACAGATACATCGATCGATCACTAATTTTTATATGCAATATGCTAGTTCAATAGTATATAACAATTAGTTCAAACTTTGACCTGTGGAGGGCAGTAATACACTTAGCAGTGTCTACACTGCCAGAATTCTAATAGAGGAGAAGAAGAAGAGAGCTAGTTCAAGATGAGCATTTATGGCTAAAACTTATATAATTTTCAATTTTTTTCAGAAAATGAGCGATGGTTTCACTAGATAAGACCCTTATTTCTCATCTGGGATTGTGTAGAACAATTTGAAGTAGGGGTGTAACGATACGCTCAGCTCACGATACGGTATGTATCCCGATACGGAGTTCACGATACGATACGTATCACGATATTTTGAACAAAATGAAACTGAAATTCAAATAAGATTTATTTAAAAAAACATTAACAAATTTCAATAATTTTCCTTGTTGTACATACAAGATCACATTTCAAGGTTTAATAAAAACCTTCTGTAAGGACTTAGCCTATTTATTAGCTCAATTTAATTGTTACAGGGAATAAGAATTGAATCAACTGTAAATGATTCACTGTAAATGATTCAGGATTAATATTTAACACTTCATCAATTATTCGTCCAGCGAAAATTGAGGTTAGAGTATTTTACCAATTCTGGACAAAATATTATTCTGCGGCCAACAGTAACAATATTTTATTATGATTATTGTTATTATTGTAATTATTATATTATAAGCAAGAGGTAACTTTTAGGATCTTTTAAGTTTAAGGCAGTAATTTGATACACAGCACAAGAAACTCGTATATGTGAGTTATCAAAACAAGATTTATTGACTACTTCTAATGATTACAGAAAACTAAGGCTAAACACACACACACACACATACATACATGTACACACATTCGCGGAGTTGATGAGTTATGAAAAGTCCCAAGTTCAGTGCTAACTTAACTCATAACCTGAGGAAAATCACAAAAGCAGAGCTTTGGCTTGATTCTTTAGGTTTAAAGGAGTTTCACCAGTTCCCAGCAAGAGAGAGAGAAGTTTGCTTGTACCTGCGTTTGCTGTGACAGCTGAGGTAATCGGGTTGTTCCGTGACTCGTGTACAGCGGAATCCCGTTCTGGATTGGCTGTCTTTCAGGTGACGTCTTCTCGGGAAAGCCCTTCGTTGGGCTGCGCGGAAGCTTTGAAGAAGGTTATTGGCTGGTGAAACGCGCTGTTCTGAGAGTCTGGCTGGAGCGGCTCTCTTCTTTGGAGACTTTGGTCAAAAGGTTTAACGGAGTGTTTCAGGGTTCGGGATGTGACGGCTGTTGCGGCTCGTGGATGAAGATAGTCAGCGACTGTCAGATGGAAATCAGCCACGGCAGTTAGATGGGTTCTTCAACCCTTCTTCAGCGTATCGATTCTTTGACGTATCTTTTACATATCTTTTGACAACTGGCTATTGGGAAAGCATAGTTTTAAAGGAGCAATTTGGGTCCATCCTTCAGATGCGATCCTCCAATGAGACGTTGCTACGGAGATTAGACACGCCTCGTCTATTGTCCATTGATCACACCGCGTGATATCTGCAGAACATTCTCCTGTTTGATTAACAACTTTATAAAGTTTCTTAATATTTTCCTGATACTGAATTTCAATGTTTCATTCACACAGAATTACAGAGAATTATAAACTCTGTATTTAGAGCTCAAACATGACACACTTCTTACACACACATATTACGAGACTGACCTAATTAAAACAATGATTACAATAATGCATTTGAAGAAAACCCACATATTGAATACATTGAATAGACATGTTAGTAATTACATCATGGCATGTATTATTCTGTATATAGTTTAAAATGATTTCTTAATGATGGTCCATTCGAAGTTCATTGCACAGTTTTCAAGCATAGTTTAAACTTTGACCGGAGTCACGAGTGACCGGGTCAGGATGGATTGCTCAATACAAGGGAGGTATTGATAGGACAGATTCGTCTTCAAATCCGTTGATGGGTGTTTTCCTGTTCCGTCCGCTAATACAAGAGGGTTTTGTGAGAGAATCAATAGATTTAATGTGATCAGATCCACGTGATGGGTTCTGATTAGTTTATTGCTGATGAGCTAATAAGTCCTTTAGACAGAGTCCTTTGTTAAAAGAAGTCACGTCATCACTTCAGGAAATGGATCTTTTGGACCAAATGAAGCTTTGTTCAATCATGCCTCTGGCTGATGAAGCCATTTGTAAGTTCTGTCGAGCGGTGCCCTACACTTCTGTAGCCTATTCAAATTAACAGCTGAATAGGTCTGTCTGTCACTGAAAAAAAAAAAAGTTAAAATTAACATGAACTTAGAATTAAGAATCCTAAGAGACCGTTCTCATATCGCTTCTAAAAACGCGTGGAAGGCGCGGCCGCACCGCTTCTCCTTTCCAAAGCGCTTGCGCTCCCGTGGCGTTGGTCGTTGCTATGCAGCCATGAACCGCACTCGCCAAGAGGATCAGGAAGTTTCAGCAAAGGATAAATTGATTTCTAGCCCTTGCATTAGCTTTACTACTAGATATAAAACACCTTGTACAGCTATGATCAGCTGTTCGGCTGAGATTTTGATATTTTGTTACGGAAAGGCCATAGCTGATCGGTTGGTTCTTGTCACATGACCTGCGTTGCGCTCATGGCATTCTGAAAAGTTGAGAATTTTTCATCTCGATGCGTCTGGAAAACGCACCGCATGCGCGTCACGACCGCGTTGCTTCTATTGTGAGCGCGCATGCCGCATGGCTACATTTGAAATAACTGACTTGCACGCGGAAAAGACGCAATATGTGAACGACCCCACAGAACTTCTTAAAGCAAAGCATCGCAAGCATCTTTTGCTTTTCTGTGAACACAGCTGTTGCTGTTGCACTGCGGTGAAAGAAAGCCACGACTTTTCTCACGCGACCAAGCAATAGACTGACGCGAGAAACGTTTAAATCTGCTTGCAAGATTCGATGTGTGCGCGAAACACTTACTGAACTAGAGAGCTGATTGAGACACACCCTTAATATGCGGTGACAACACGGCTTCTTTCACTGCTACTTCCATGTTGCAGAGTAGGTCACGTTGGCAGCTCATCCAATAAGATTAGACTTCCGTCATATCGTAAAAGTATCGCCATCACTCTACGATGCATATCGTAACATTTTTGCATCGCGAAATATCGTACTGCGATATATCGTTACACCCCTAATTTGAAGCTTCATCTGTTTGGTACCCATTGAAGTCTAATTATCAGTGAGTAAATTATCAAAAAAAGGTTATTTAAAAGTGGACTAATCCTTTAAGATATTTTTTATAAAATCCGATGGCTCAGTGAGGCCTAATGACCAGAAAGGTACTAAAGCCATATTTAAAACAGTTTATGTGACTACAGTGGTTCAACCTTAATGTTATGAAGCGAAGAGAATACAATTTGTGCGGCAAAAAAACAAACTAACTACTTTATTCAACAATATCTAGTGATGGGCAATTTCAAAACACTGCTTTGTGAAGATTTGAAGCTTTACGAATATTTTGTTTCGAATCAGTGGTTCAGAGCATGTATCAAACTGCCAGAGTCACATGATTTCAGTAAACGAGGCTTCGTTATGTTACTTCGTTTCGAAATTTCAATGGTTCACGTGACTTTGGCAGTTTGATACACGCTCTGAACCACTGATTCGAAACAAAAGATCTAGCCAAAACTTTGAAACTTCAAAAATTATTCCTCAGATTAATTGGGATGTTGGGAGATGTTGGGAGAAGATGAAGACTGAAGATGTTCACTCTTACATCCAACAACAGAACACCGGGATTGCTTACGAGAAATTGTTGTCGGTAAAGCTGTTCAAGCGCAGAGAAAATGTCAGACAGCGTACAACTTGCTGAGAGTGGAAACTATGGTAATGCAGGACTGTCAGTCAGCGGCTGTGGGTGGGCCCTGAGCAGTGTGATGTCACATGGCATGTCTAATGAGACTGCTTTGGTTTAATGGGGATTTTTTTTAAAAGGAGTGGGTGGATTTTTTTTATCATTGTAGGATGGTTGTGTTCACACACTGCCAACACACATTTATGTCCAAACATCATATAAATGTGGATTTTGCATAACTTTTTTGGTGCTTTTTAACAAATTTAATGAGCTATAATTTGGTTATGGGACGTAACAATATCACACTGTACTTTAATCAGACCAGACATTAAAAGCATAACTGTGAATCCTGTCTGGTCTCTTGCAATCAATATCCCCTTACAGTAATGTGTAAATTTGTACTGTTGAAAATTATATATGCCATGCAGAAAAAGTGCAGGCCTATGCATTTTCAATCACTGTCATGAAAACCATAGCCATTATTTACATAAAAAAACTATAACTATATTGTCTTGTTTTTGAACAATGACACAAGGATTTGTCATTTTGATGGCACTGATATGTTCATTGACATAAATATTTACTTTTGAGAGATGAACTATAGATTTGTGTGATGCTGTTTGTTTAAATTGTTTTGAGAAATGAACTTACTGGTTTGCAAATGTTAAGCATGATTCAAGAAATGTACCACAGCGACTGAGAAAAACAGTAATATTAGGAATTAGGAATTCAAAACAAACAAATTGAAAACAACTATAGAATTATAGAATGACTTCAACTCAGGTGAACACCAACCACAATCACATGACTCTTTTCAATGGCACAATGGAGGACGAAGGCTCAACTGTCTTAAGTGACCAATGTTTTGCTGGTCTTTAAAGATAAACCTCCTTACTGTCCTCTAGTAATGTACTCTTGGTGTGAAACATCACTGTTCTGAACAGACACTGTGTAGCTTTCAACAAATCTGAACCAGCAGTTTAAAAAATCTGCTCAATTTTACACCTACTCCATTATATAAAGGTGGAGAAAAATATTGGCTTACATTTATTTAATGTCATGGATAGAATTAGACTTACTGATTGATAAATTTTGCTTCTAATTAAAAAATGTCATATTATAAGCATAACTATAAGCATATATAAAAATGATATACCTGAGATAAGGCCGTTTATCTCCACTCTTAAAATATAGTGGTGGATCCATAGAGCAGTTACTCTTCATAGAAACACAGCTGGACTCTGGGATTGAGCTCTTCTGCTGGACTGAACTGTAACAGAGAACAAATTCAGTTTAATTCTTATATATATTAACATGATAATGTTTATATGTTTACAAATTGATGCACTGGTTCGGTCAGATTCCTAATACCATGCCCAGAATATCAATTTGATTAATATTAAATTGTTACTGTTTATGGTTAAAAAAAACTAATAATTTAATAATTTAAAAATAATAATTTACTTGTCACGGAGACACAACCATCACAAGCACCAATCAACTCATCGTCACCAGATCTGCCCACTCGTTCACTCTCCCCGGAATTCTGATTCACTGCACCTGCACCTCCTCATCAACGCACCCTACTTACACCTGAACAACCTTCACTCCAGTGTCTGGTCTCGTCTATACACGTACAGACTCCTCACCTGGGGTCTCATTTATAAAGCGTGCATACGCACAAAACGGGGCTGGAAACGTGCGTACGCCAGTTCCCACGCAAAGGTTGTGATCTATAAAAATAAACTTGACGGGAGAATGTGCGCACCTTTAAGCAAACTTTGAGCCGTGCGTACGAACATTTTGGAGACAGAGCAGTTTGGCGACACTGATGGTGAGCTGAGGGACTGATGGCAGATGGAGGAAAACCACTTTAAATCCTCATTATGAGTCATAATCATAAATACAGTTCATGTTCACAATAACAAATTATTTAAAAAGAATTATTTAAACTCGCGTGGAAACACGTTTTCATTTGATAAACATTTACATTAACATTACACTTCACTATTGCCGATAAGCACTGAAATTACATTACGCAGAAGTTAAACAAAAGTGATATGAATTCAGATAGTAGATGTACTACTTTCGATCACTTTTCCTGTGACACGCTGTTCTAATGACAGCGAGGAGCGCTGGGAGCACAATAATTCCTGTTTAAACTAAACAGCAGATGGTATGACAAAATATTTTAGCGAGAACGATGATCAATGCACACTTAACTTGGATATTATGGAAGACACTGCTGGATTCGGTGGTCGAACGGTCCGTTGTCCAGTTTGAATAGGTCCAATAATGAGGTGTTGATGTCGTGTGAAGGATCTTCAAACAATTACCATTTGAAGGATATAATATGAGGAAAACGGTAAGATTTGCATGTTTTCTTTTTAAAATACTTTGTCAGTGATGCGCCGAGACAGACGACTGCAATAAATAAGTAGGCCTATCTGTTTCCACTAAAAATAGCCTATAAACTTCCTAAAAGATATGTTCACCTTATCAGCAAAACTGCATAAATTTGATTTGAATTGTTTAAAACTACTAAAATACTATTTGGCCAGTGGAAATGAATGAATCAGCTCTATTCTAAAACCTTTATCTTAAGTATTTTATATAATTTTGTTTTTATAGATATTTTGATATATTTATTCTAAAACATAAAGAGGATATTGGATGATCTTTATCAATATAATGTGTGGCACAAATGGCATTTATAATCCATATCTAATATTTTCCATTGTCTTGTACCTTTGATGGCGTGGTGTCACGTGGATGGGAATATGTATGGAAATTATATGCAGATGAGATTATGCATAGTAAAACTAGGCGTCGTAAGCTCCATATATGGTGATTTCGGGGAGGAGACAGGGCGGAGATGCATGTACGCACAATCTTCCGCTGACTGGGATTTATAAAAGGATTTGTGCGCAGGTTCTGGCGTACGCATGGTTTTATAAATCTAATTTTTTTTGTGCGTACGCAAAATCTAGCTTTTGCGCGTACGTACACTTTTAGGATGAAATCTACACAAAGTTTTATAAATGAGACCCCTGATGCTTACCTGTGGACTGACCTGACTCCGTGTATCCAGTCTCTCGTCATCTGTCTCCTGTCATCTGCTCTCATACTATAAGCATAACTATAAGCATATATAAAAATGATATACCTGAGATAAGGCCGTTTGTCTCCACTCTTAAAATATAGTGGTGGATCCATAGAGCAGTTACTCTTCATAGAAACACAGCTGGACTCTGGATTTGAGCTCTTCTGCTGGACTGAACTGTAACAGAGAACAGATTGTTTAATTCTTTAGATTATTGTTCATTCTTTATGATAGGCACCATATTATATAAACAGTCATCTTTCTTTAAAAAGCACTTTGATGAAACTTTATGATTTTTTTTTTATTTAATGTTAATATTAAAGGCTCAGGATGTAAGTTTCACCACTAGATGTCGCTTATTCAAAACAAAGGCGTAGCTTGATGATGCCGTGAATGAGTGAGGAATCAGGGGAGTTGTTGCCTTCACATACACAGCCAATGGAAAACAATCCGAAGGGACTCAGGCAGAAATCATGATCATAGATGAGCTAATAGGGGTGTAACAATACATTGATATAGATCGGTACATCGATCTAATGTCTAACAATACGATGTAATCGATGCAACGTGTAATCGATACCTGTGGGCTATTTATATATTTAAGAGGCACCTTCGTTTTAACACACCACATTTTCACACAATGTCAATCTATGCGTTATCACCAACACATGCATTCTCGTTTAAACTACCTTTCAGAACTTGTGAAAGATGCTCGGGACAGTAGATGGAACTGTCACTGTCCCGATCGGGCCAGTGCTGAATCTTCACGAAAGTTTATAATTTGCTCGTGTTTAAAGCCATGCAAAAAGCAGGGTCCACATATCTCAAACAGTGTCTGTTAGATCACAACACTAGAGAATAGAGCACTATGAATCGTTCTTCACACACACAGTAACTGAAATTTAAAACTGTTAAAAGAAATTGCTCAATAAACTGCTGCATGACTCTGTGTTGCTTCAAGCACATCATTCTGCACACGGGATGTGCATAAGTGCTTTTTACCTCTCTGTATTGGAGCCTTTATAATACTTTTGCACAATGAAAGAATATTAGAAGCCTGTGTTGTTCTATCCTACCTATAATATGTTTTTGCTTCATTAAAAGCTGCGTTATTCATTTAAAAGAAATGTCTTTTAATTTTATAGAATACAGGCCTATATACAATACACAATATATAGCCTACAATATTTCTATGTTACGTTTTTATTTGTGGATGTACCAATCAGTGTTACAATACAGAAGGGTCGGAGACAATGGATAACAGGTATTGGGTGTTTATTGAACAACCAGCAGAGACAACAGGAATGCAGGTGAGTAAACGGTAATATAGCAGGTGTAGAATAGTGATACTGTCCTTTGGGTTGCAGTGATGGTGAGCTGGGACGGCTGACAAATGGCTAACGAAGTAAAACAGAGAAGACACTGGATAACTCACACGAAAACGGGAGACAACAAAAGAAGACTTGGAACACGCTGGAGACAGGTAAGTAGTATACAGGAGTCCTTGAGGTAAGCATGAATGTAAGTCTTGATGCGAACGAGACTGGACAGTTACTGAGTGTGTGTGAGTGTATTTTAACTGATGACTGATTGGAGTGCTGATTGAGTGCAGGTGCGTGTGATCAGTACTCTGGTGAGGGAGTGTGCTGTGATTGGGTGACGTTAGAGCCTGGCATGTCTGTGACAATCAGGGTGCAGGATGTGAAATTTTGAATAATTGTTGAATTACAGTATATATTTTGGTTGCAGTTGTGAGTTAATAAAAATCTAACTAGTTGTGTAAAATAGGCACATAATATCATAATATCAAAATATTGATCAATATACCCATGAATCAGATCGGATCTTATAGCAGAACTTTTTGAGGTATCAGGAAATATTGTATCGCTGGCTATAAGAATCGATATTGTATCGAATCCTGATGAACCGTCTAATTTGCACCCCTATGAGCTAATATATTAATGTTTTATTAATGTTTATAAATGTTACTGTGGTATGAAGCAGGGCGGGCCGAGAGCCTGGGACGTTTTACGTTGCTGTTTTTATTATCCTTATATGCCGCAGTCGGCCGCTGACACTCCTTTTCAATCATTTAAATTCACATTCATTCAACATTTCCAATTAAACAGCTGCAAGTGTTGAATTACTACTCATACAGGCCACTTTATTTGTTTTAATTAAAATTTTGGGGGTAATGTAGTGCTGTTTTACTGTTTTACGAAAAATATTTTTGAGTGTGTTTAAAGTTATGTTGTAACGTTACTCTGTGTGTTCGCTTGGTGACTGCTATGAGACACATGTTGCACACACATATTGAGCCTTTAAAACAAAAAAAACAAACAAAAACAGTTTACAGTTTTACAGTTGTTTTTGTGATCAGTGGGGGGGAGGGAATCAAAAACTGTGATCTTTTTCTATGATGTAATACAATATTTAAAGCTGCAGTCCGCCATTTTTTATCTTTCTCGCCCTCTCTTGTTTGAAACCTGCAATTGCAGTCATATGCGGAATAGTTATCTGTACGTGCGTTGTGCGCCGGCACAGCTCGTCAGCGCAGATGAATCTATTGCTTGCTGTCAGTCACCGCACCAGAGTGGATACTGTACTTCAGAATCACAGATTTTACATCTTTAAAGTATGACAAATATAAACATTTTCACTGGAAAATATAATCTGAACAAGTAAGTAACATGTCTGCCACTTTTGTTCTGACCAACTGAGGAAAAAAGCCTTAGGCCTACAATAAATTGCACTGCAAATGGTGATTAAATCTTACGATCGCTTAGCTCAGATCACGCCAAACCGTGCAAATTATTATTGTTATATTGTTCTCAAATTGTAAATGTTTACAACATCAGCATTGCGTGACTGTGTATTTAGTGTGTATTAGCGTTACCTGTAGATTTCAATGTCTGTAGCCACTCCACAGTCCGAAGTCTTTTGCTTTTTGACTATGGGTGAATCTCCAGTTGTCACTGATGATTGTCATTTGGATCTTTCTGGATTACAATCCACCATCAAAATGATAAGTTTAATTATTTCAGCTGCTGTGAGAAAAGGCTATAAATGTGCCGCTACCGGCAGCATCCTCACGTGATAAAAACCGACTAGCCTCTCGACAGGACTCCTTCCTTTCTGTTTTTGGACGTGACGTAATGACGCACAGACGAACTGCTGCATGCTGGAATTTCCCGCGGAAATCCTCCATGTCGCTCTTATTATAAAACATTATTACAAGCTTACTGTTGTGAATCGAGCTAAGATAATGTGATAGTTTTGAACACTGGCTGGTTATGTACTTGCTCAAAAATTGATTTTGGATAATTTTTAACCAAAAAAAGTTGCGGACTGCAGCTTTAACAAATAAAACAGTGTTTGTTGAATGTACCTGCACCCTGGAGAAAAATCTCCATCTCTGGATCCTTGTGAATCACCCATGATGAAGCATGCAGTTGAATCTGATGAGCTTGATCTCCTCCATTGACTCTGAAAAAAAATTCACACACAAAATTAAATGATTAAATTAATCAAACAAGCTTCATAATTTAGCTGAACATATCTTGAGTGTGGGAGAAAAAGGATCATTGTGACTGTGTTAACTCAAGTTCAGTCATACATGTTTTGTATGCTGTTGAACTCCTGAAGAATCACAGACATCACGAAACACAAAAGAAACTTTGAAGTCAAAGAAACCCTTTAATAACGATTTTATATCAAACAAACAATCACTTAAAAGTGTCCTCCAGAGATTCATATTAATATGTGGAAGTTGTCACTCACGAACACTCACCTTCATCAAACTTTACAAGTTACAGGTTCTCAAATTCTCCAGCTTTAACATCATAAAGATTCACGGAAATTCTTGCTTAAACTTTGATAAACGTTTCTATTACACCTTTGATGCTCTGTTTTTTCCGACTCGTATTCATATTTTACCTGCTTAAAATGGCGACAGGGGAACTCTACTTTCACTTTCTATTTGTGACGAGAGAGAGAGAGAGAGAGAGAGAGAGAGAGAGAGAGAGAAAGAGTATTTTTCTTTACATACATACTTTAAGGACGGACGTAGTATAAGTAGGCGAATTGGGACGCAGCAATTCTCTACAGAGCGACGAATCGATGATTCACCATGGAAACAGACTCTAAGAAAAAGCGCGCCATTCTGCGTGATTTTTTCCCCCAAACTAGTTAAGCGCAAACCACGCCCCTTACGTTAAATTCCCACCCCGCAGTCTTGACTCACATCTCTAGCTCGATTTCATTGGTCAACTATATTACAGCGCTGATTTGCCACACCGCCCCACATGAAAAAATACTATAGTAATTTATATTAAATACGATAGTGTTTGTAAACCGCACTATAGTAAATTGTAGTATACTGTATTATAGTATTTACAACACTTTGTTAATGAATGCTACAGAATACTGTTAACTATAGTGAACTGATCAACTGTAATATATACTGTAGTATACTTTAGTTTTTACTACAGTAAACTGTAGTGTATTGTAGTATAATATACCCTATAGTTGTAGAAAACTTAGTACAGTATTGGGTAATTTGTTTATATTACTATAGTTGTTCTATTACCACTGCAACTATAGAATTTACCACCACAAATTAATTCAAGTACTTTACTATAGTATGGTTACTACTATAAATCACTATAGTATTTTTCATGTGGGAAACTAATTTTAATACAATACCCAATATACAAAAGCGATACACAAGTGAGTATACAAAGTGAAACGTTGCACACACAATTAACAATTTTAAAATATAAAAAGGATGCATAAAGTGAATAAAAAGTGCATAAAACTACACACATATAGGCTATAAAACACTCACAAACAGGAGGTTCTTAACTCTGAGAAAAGTACTGCAAACTGAGCATGGAAAAATCTGCAAACACAATAAAAGGGTTTAAAAAAGAAGAAAAAAAAAATTTCTTTATTATAGCCCTCATTCTTTAGTATAGCCCTACAAACAATATGACCTCATTACCCTGCAGTCTAAGGCTACCTGAAGCTGCGCAGACCAATCAGAGGTGGAAGGCGGTCTGGTGGAAGCTACATATTTTATCTAATGACAAGTTAAATATGGATTTTTTTTTTTTACACAAACGCATCACTTAGTTTCAGAAGGCCTTTATTAACCCTCCAGGGCTGTGTGGAATATGTTTATGATGGATGGATGTGGATGGAGACACTTTCTTCAGCTCATCCTCGTTTGGTAGCTCATTACTGCCATTATAAAGCTCGGACACGTCAGGATATTTATTAATATTTCTCTGATTGTATTCGTCAGAAACAAAAAAAGACATATACACCTGGCTTGAGGGTGAGTAAAGCATGGGGTAATTCTCATTTGAAAGTGAACTAATCCTTCAATGACCCCAAAATGACCCGAAACTTTAAATTAACTTCTTCTCTTAGGAAAAGCTTCTTTGGCTCTAATAACAATTAGACAGAATTGTTAACGTAACTAAGCTTCATGGACTCACCTTCCTCTGAGTTACTCGGCACACATGTGTTGTTTGGAGAATGAGTCCTCTAGAGTAGGTGATGTTTGGTGCAGTTGTGCAGAGCTGAGGGAAGACAGGCCCAGCTGGTGCAAGTCTATGGGTTCATAACAAACACAAAATGAAGACAAAAGACAAAATGAAATGTAGCATGAGATATGCCACCATTAGAAAGAAAAAAAAGAATACATTGAAGAAAAAAAAACAGCACCATCTCTCCCTTTATACTGACCGTCATCTTGAGCACTGAGATGGTACTGATGATCAGTATTGCAGGTTTCTTGCCTCGGAGGCATGTCTATCCCAGTCAACAATTTGATCTCACAATGATGTCACTATGAGCTCACAATATTCTCATGGTGCGGTCATAATGTGAGTGTCACAGTGAACTAAAAGTGTAACCACAAAGAGCTCTCACTGTGTGCTCATACTTTGTTCACAACATGAGGTCACTGCACAATCACAGTGCACTCATACTGTGGTGGAAATATGAGGTCACATCACACTCACTGTGTGCTCATACTGTGATCACTGTGTGCTCATACTGTGGTCACTGTGTGCTCATACTGTGATCACTGTGTGCTCATACTGTGGTCACTGTGTGCTCATACTCTGGTCACTGTGATGTCACTGCGCACTCACTGTGTGCTCATACTGTGATCACTGTGTGCTCATACTGTGGTCACTGTGTGCTCATACTGTGATCACTGTGATGTCACTGCGCACTCACTGTGTGCTCATACTGTGATCACTGTGTGCTCATACTGTGATCACTGTGATGTCACTGCGCACTCACTGTGTGCTCATACTGTGATCACTGTGTGCTCATACTTTGGTCACTGTGATGTCACTGCGCACTCACTGTGTGCTCATACTGTGATCACTGTGTGCTCATACTGTGATCACTGTGATGCCACTGCGCACTCACTGTGTGCTCATACTGTGATCACTGTGTGCTCATACTCTGGTCACTGTGATGTCACTGCGCACTCACTGTGTGCTCATACTGTGATCACTGTGTGCTCATACTGTGATCACTGTGTGCTCATACTCTGGTCACTGTGATGTCACTGCGCACTCACTGTGTGCTCATACTGTGATCACTGTGTGCTCATACTCTGGTCACTGTGATGTCACTGCACACTCACTGTGTGCTCATACTGTGATCACTGTGTGCTCATACTGTGATCACTGTGATGTCACTGCGCACTCACTGTGTGCTCATACTGTGATCACTGTGTGCTCATACTCTGGTCACTGTGATGTCACTGCGCACTCACTGTGTGCTCATACTGTGATCACTGTGTGCTCATACTGTAAGATCACCATATAACACCACTATGCAATAATTGTGTTAGTTCACTGTTATCTAAAATGATTCAGTTAACTCAAACTTTTACACCCACATTCTTTATTTCCATCAATAAAAACAATCAAACAAAAAGTCAGCTTTTTCCTTTATTTGGTTTCCTTTTCAGCCTGGTGTTGGCGTTGGACAAAAAAAATTCTACTTGGCGAATACATTCCGCGTCTGGTGTTGTTCTGGTGGTTACTTTTAGCTTCTTCACCTCTATTTCATTTTGTTTGTGAAAAGACCTGACACATTCTAAAAACACAAAGAGCAAGGTGTTAACATTACAATTTCTATAGCAGCATCCAGATGCACAAACCAAAACTTAAACACTTACTTTTCAAACATGTCAGGAGCACAGGTGGCAACACCTTCTTCCCATCTTTCCCCGTTCTGTTATACAGACAGAGAACATTGTCTGACGCTATGCTTTTTAAAGTCTGTCTCACCATCTCACCTATATTGGAGCTGCCGTGAGTATGGATGAGATAGTGTACCTGACAAAAACATACATAATATTGTCATGATTAAAATATACCAGGCTTCAACATTTCTTTTACATGGTATCTGCTGCAAAAAAATAAAAAAATAAAAAAATAAAACTGTGGCTTTGTTGTAAAAATAAACGCTAAATTTATATAGTAGTACTAACATAAAGCTCTCGATAATTTTTGTCTTCTTCAAGCCTCTGACAGAAGGCTTCAAACGTTTCAAAGCTGGAGCACTGTTGTTGTTTAAAAAGTTCCTCATGGGCATCTTCTTCTGCCCGCTTCATGAGAACAGACTTAACTTTTGCCAAGTCATTCATGATGACAGCTTGTCTCTGTTCCAGCATTTGAATTTGTTGGAGTATCTTAGTATTCAGATCTGAAAAATTGTAAAGTTAGATTGTTATATAGCAAAGGATGTTTTATGTCTGTATAAATAAATAATGTCTAATTGATATCACATACCAAACAATTTCTCCATGGTGACTTTGCATTTTGTTTCCTTTGGTTCCTTCCCTGTTATCAAAATTACATACATAAGGTCAGTGAAATTGCATTTATCTAAATCAGTTATATTGTTTCTATATTTATTTTTCTACATCAATTAAACCGTTTTTTCCCTGATCGTTTTATCCACAATGCACATGTAGGTGGTTCACTTTAATTGTGGGGACATTTGGTACAATGTAAAAAAAAAAAAAACACACACACACACGCACACACACACACACACACACACACACACACACACACACACACACACTAAATTATATTAAATTATAACTCACCTGAAGAAGCAGAGCTTTTGGGATGATCATCCTCATGCATTGCCACATTTCCCTGAAGAGTATCTGTGAGAGTCATGACACAAAATTCTCTTATAAGGTACCTTGTGATGTGTTTGCATGTGTTAAAGGGAATATCTATTGTCTCACCTAAGAATACTGGGTTGGGCTGGCTTGAGTTCAAATAACTGTCATCAGGGCTTTCATTGTTATCATCCAGACAGTCACCTGAACAATGTGAATTAGAATGATCAAATTAGCTTAACCAGATTCAATTTAAGAGAAAAAGTGTTTCATACTCACCAGATGTTTTGACACACAGAGCTTTCTGAATAAGTGGACTCTTGACTACTTTCAAGAAAAGACATAAGACATTCAAAATCTGCAAATAAAATTATAAAGCTGATTCTGCTAAGTTCCTTAGATAAGTTAAAACACAAGCTTACCATGGTATCTGGGAGTTTTGGCCAGCTGAACATTCTTTGTCTTCAGACCAACTCGCTTCATTGCATTTCTTGACTTCTTTAAATGCACATCATCTGTTTATCACATTAAAATTAGTATGATCACCTAATCTTTTGCCATAACAAACCTTGTATACACAATGAATAAACAATGTATACACACCTGGTATCCTGGTTTGCACTGTAATTTCTTTATAAGTCATGTGATGTTGTTGAAGATCATGAAATTCTGAGAGGAAGATATAGAAGTAAGTGGCTTAATGTACATCAATGAATGCATGGGTTTTCTAACCGGGGTCAGGGGACCCACAACAGGCCTCCAGAGGTTGTAAGGGTCTTCATAAAATTCATAAAAAACATAAATATATTCAAACATTGTTACAGTCACATTTTTAAGTTCTTGATTGAGATATTTAAGTGTTTATATTTGTTTTTTATCTGTAGTATGGGATTTGTATTTCTTTGTAAAACAGAATTCTTTGTAAAGCTTCTATAAAACTAATAAATTTGAACTAAAAATGTTTATCTTCAGGTTTACATGTCCAACATTACTCCTTAGCTAAAGGTTCATCATATATGGTGGGTTTTGGCAATATAAAGTGTAAAAACCTCTGCATAGTAACACATTATACACACCATTAATACATGAATTTATCTTTTGTATATGTGTGTATATGTTTAAATCACCTGAGACATCAGAGCTTGTGGGCTTGGGATCATCCTCATCTTTTTTCCCACTTCTCTGAAGAGTATCTTTAAAGATAGATCATGCAGAAGAAAAATATTTTTTATTAAATAAAAGTTTAGTTAAAAAGTTAAAACACTGTCACACTGAACTTTCTGAATGAGCTGAATATTGACTAATGTTCAAAAGAAGAAAAAAACAAACTAATAAAAAATGGATTGAAAAAACATAAAAGTGCTTTAGCAAGTTCAAAGTTCTACATCAAAGTTAAAACAGGCTAACCATGGTATATAGGAGGTTTGGGCAGTGGGACATTTCTTGACTTCAGACCAGATTGCTTCACTTCATTTCCTGACTGCTTCAAGTTCATATCATCTGTTTAGTACATACAAATAAAGAATGATCACAGAGTTATGGCTAAATTGTTTTCTGCATACCAATCATTTCAATATATACAGACCTTCACAGGAAGATGTCTCTGAATTGATGTCACTTTCATCACAGAGCTTATTTTTCCTTTTTCTCTTCTCAGGTAATTCCACAACTGCAGGGTCTGTCATTGAATAAGTAATTGAGTCCTCTGCTGCTGAGACCCCCGTTGTGTAATCTGAGATGTATTGATTTGCTTGATCATAGTCTCCTGAAAGTGGTAAATTTATGTATACTATGTGTATAATGGAAATTCAGTCAACTATTTATTCATCATAGAATACATAAATATATTATGATTAGTAAATTTATAAGACCACCTATCATAATATTGAGAAAAAAATCTTCCAGAAATGTTAAATACTTATGTAAAACTAAAATTGTGATTGTCTTATATTAGGCACAACAACTTGAATTTGTGTTCTTATACCCACATTTCAGCATCACATTCATTTTCAATTCAAATGCACCATTATTGCAATTTCTTACCAATTGATGGTCCAACGATCTTCACAATGTCATAAACCTTCCAGTTAGGGTTTGGTGGAGAATTGTTTTTAATGTTTGAGAGTGATGATGTCCATCGACACTTCAATGTTCCATTGTCATCAAAAATCCAACTGATTGGTACAACAGATGTCTGTCCATCACCGAATAAACAAATTCGATACTGAAATACGCACGCACACGCACACACACACACACACACACACACATTATTCATAGTCTTTGGATCAAAATCAGGATAACATGCAATAAAAAAGGCAAAAACCCTGCCTTACTGACTTACTTGACTAACTAATCAAACTGAATGCATGAGCGGTATAAGCGCTACCGCATTGTATTCATCTTTATCAATCAATGACAAAGGTATCATGATTGCTTTATGTCTCAGTTGAGTGGTGTCAGTATGTAACATTTTAGTGTGATTCCGAAATCCTTTGAATATGCCAATTATTCTGGAGTCACATGGCTTAGTGTACAAAGGTTCCATTCTGCAAAAAAACTCACAAAAAATCAGATTTTCTTGAACTCCATGTATAAGGCAATAGCTATCATTGGTCATTCTGTAACATTCTTTTGTCTTTGGCGTACCAGAGTTAACATTTGATTTCTTAGAACTTGATATTGCTTGCCTCTCTGCCAATCTGTTAGCTACTTGAATCAGTGGATCACTTGAACCGCGGATAAACCTCTTGATTTGACCCATATTGTTCTCAAACTTGTACGCTGAACAATAGTGTAATGATCTGTTGTAATTTGCAACATCAGTGAGATGTAGCAAGCAATGCACATTATATGAGATGAAACTCATGCTATACAGGCTGCTACCTTTTTCAACAAAATATGTTAACAGCTCATCTGCATAATCACGATGCTCCATTAGGTTTTCACTGTACAAGATGCGCATTCCAATACTAAGTGAAAGGAAGTGAATATACTTCTCCTTATCGAGAACATATTTCAAAATCACTGGTCCAGTATAAAGCAAAAATGTTCGGAATTCAGTTGCTTTCCAGTGCTTCAGTTCATCTAACCCCCTGGGTTTCCTATTGAATTCAGGAGGTATGTGATGTCGGACAGCTTGATGAAAATAAGTAATGGTGCTAAGATGTCCAGCTGATAATCTATGGGCCAAAGGTCCTTCTTTCCACAGCATCAACATTCGCTTAGTCACTCCTAGATCTACACAATGCATGGGATCTATTGGGAACTGCCTGATCATATCAATGTCCAGATTCAAAAGAATGCTATCTGTTTTGTGATGTTCAGGATTTGTCTTCTGTCTAAATGACTCATTGGTTCTGAGATTTCCTTTATACAAAAAAAGCATTTTGCTCTCATGAACTCCCTTTACATCACAAAAGTCACAGCCATAGCGGCCATTAAACTGAACTATTCCTTTGATGAGGGCTCGTGCTGGTGCATCACATATGATGTTTTTGAGGACAATTCTCTTCCCTTTAAAGCCTGTTTCCATCAGTTCTTGCAGCTCCTCCATAAAATCCCTCAAAAACTCCAAATCATTTGGTTTCTTTGCTCCAGAAAACAGAGCAACAACAAAAGGACTGTTTTTCACTTCATCAATGTTGATGACAGCACACTGAAGTGGCCACATTGTGAGGTTTTTGGACTTGAAAATGGGTAGGCCATCAATATTCAAAGAAATCTCAAAGTGGTCGTATTTTGAAGTGTCTTGCTCAGACAGAGTATGCGTAAGACCTTCCTTTAATCCAAAATATGTGTATTTGCCACCTATCAAAAACAAGATTTTACAGTTCAGTGAAATTTCTGAATAATATTGCCAAATGAGTGCATGGACATTTTCAAAGTTAAAATGTACCTGATTTTTCTGTTATTCTCAAACTGCCAGAACGAGGTGTTTTCAATAGTGTTCGTCCGTCTGCTGGAACATCAATGTCATGTTCCTTCAAAATCTTAAGCAAATGAGTGAGAGAGGTCATGGAGATGTTGAATTTCATTGCCCACTCAGACAGCTTTTTCTCCAGAGACAAAGCTAGCTCTGAGTTACTTTCACTGGTAACATCCATGGAATCATTTAGTCTATCAATTTCATACCATAGCACTTGATCTTGCATATTAATTATGGTATTCTGTTGTGATTCTGAATCATACTGTTCTTGCAAGTCTTCATTTAGATGCTGCTCCACAACATTCAGCATATTTCCTGAGTCGTCTGATGAGTAGTCTGATTCAAGTTCTCTGGAGGAGTGTTCACTATCAGAAGTGTTTTCATTTTTTTTCTGAAGAGCCAAAATGATCTTTTTTGATTTTCTACGAGCTTTTTGTTGCTGTCTTTTCAATGCCTTAATTTTTGTTTCCAAATCCTAACAGGCCAAAAAGAACTTCTGTATTAGTAAAACATTATATGAAACACATAAATCTTTTACAATTTTTTTTTTGTTTGAGAGGACAACCTTAGCCACTCTCACTGATTACTGTATTTGATAATTGTTTAAGAAGTCTTCTTTGGACAATTGTTGTGTATCCTAAAGAAAGTGTGTATCATAAAGTACTTTAAACTACACTTTTGTAGATCTACACTTTACATTCTTAATGATGTAGTGTTGCATCTGATGTCTGGGTAAAGTTGCTTGTTATGTTAATAAGAGGATGAATGTCAGTCACTTTGAGTTTTGGTAAATGGGAAGTGACGTTGAAGCTTTTAACATAAAACAGCTACAGTTCCGCAGATAGAAGTTGTTGTTAAAAAACTAGTCATATAGTGTGGTGAAATAAGGCTTTTTATCTTTAATATGAGTGTCTAAGAGTAGGCGTACTTCATCTTTTTATCCAAAGAGCAATGATAGTTTACGCTATTCCACCAGTGCAGCATTCTTGCTTACTGTTGTTTTACAGCGCTTGTTAATTATTGAAATATAAGTATAAATAAAAAAAATTAATATATTGAAATATAAAGTTAGTAATGTTGTAATGATCTGACATAACAGGCCTAACAATTCACAAATACTGATATGCAAACTAGCTGCAGCTAGCAATTTTGGTGTGATTACTGAAGGTAAAATGGCTGGTGCACATGTAGCATGTGTGAGCAGTACTCTGCTAAAAAAAAAAAAGACCAGACCACATTGCACATCTAAAAGTATGTAAATAGGCCACTCACCATTTCTGCGGTGTAACAATACCATGCACAACTTTTTCTTCTTCTTTACATGTTTTATGGTGGTTGGAAGACCAGCTTAGATCACGCTTTACACACATGCTGAGGATCACAGTATGAGGATCAGATGAACTCACGTTGAGCTCACGCTTTACCACATGCTGGATCACAGTATGAGGATCAGAGAACTCACGTGAGCTCAGCTTTACACACATGCTGAGGATCACAGTATGAGGATCAGATGAACTCACGTTGAGCTCACGCTTTACACACATGCTGAGGATCACAGTATGAGGATCAGATGAACTCACGTTGAGCTCACGCTTTACACACATGCTGAGGATCACAGTATGAGGATCAGATGAACTCACGTTGAGCTCACGCTTTACACACATGCTGAGGATCACAGTATGAGGATTGTGTGATGTCACTGTGATCATCGCATGATCTCACGTGTTGACTGGGATATCAACGAAAAAAATCATCCTCTTCACATGAGCAAAAAAGTGTTTGGCAGGACCAGTTTCAGCGGTGGCCACGCTGAACGGCACAGATAGGATACTATTGAGTAGGCTATGTAAAATGAGCAGTGTAATTTTTATATGTTTTGGCTGACGCAGTGGCGTAGCCGCGCAGCATATGCATCAGTGTAACAAATCAACATAAAAAATCGCTCAGAAATCTGGGGGGGCCTGCATGATAATGTGCGCGCTCAAACTTTGTTATATGTAAATCAAACATGCTTTTTCTTTAGAATTGTCTTCTCTCCTGGATTTAATGTTGCTAGAAGCTATTAACCATCAAACTTACATAACTGCCTGTTAAAACAACACCTATAAATTGTAAAGAAATTAAGTAGGCCTATCTTTTTATATAATAACTCGATATACAAATGATATCATTTTCAAACTTAGCCTACTTTAGTCAGCCAGCTATCTAGATATTTTTATTATTTAATATATATTTTTAAAGTTATATATTAAAAGTTAAGCTTATTGTAGACTAAATGCTTATTGAATTATTATATTTAGCGAACCACTACTGATCATCAAATAGTACAATATCAGCATGAGTGTAATCAAAACGGTTTATGGTCTGGTCTATCCCTGCCTCTGCTGAATTATTTTTATCCTTGGTGGGGATAAAAAAAATATCCCTCCCGAGTGATGCTACTCCACAAACCACCAACAGAGCATATAAAATACCAAAAATAAAAATCGTTTTTTTAAAACATTGCCAAGTAAAACGCTGCGTTTATATAGAACTGTCTCTTTACGACCACAACAAACGGGACACTTTTCAGAGGCGCATTCTGACTTCGCCTCAGCGCCAGGCGCAAGTAAAACGAGCGCGGAAAAGGTGCAGGTGACGACGAGGGAGCTTCAGTTGAACAACAGTGAACTGCGGTCAGATGAGATGTTGTCAGGCTATGTCGGTAAAACTCAGAAAAAATAACACGACTGTCCAATCAGTCATTATTCTGTGCTCGTGGCGCGCACTCAAGAATTGCATGCGCAATTTCTTTTTTTCTTTTTTGCATTTCTTTTAGAAATTAAGAATTATTAGTGTCATTGTAGTCATTATTAGTGTCATATATATATATATATATATATATATATATATATATATATATATATATATATATATATATATATATATATATATATATATATAGCGGCCCCCTCATTTTTAGATGGGCCCCCCCAAAAATAAAATTCTGGCTACGCCACTTTTGATAATGAACAGTCTGCCATGTCAAGTTTGCAATGAATAAGTTGAGTGCGCACGCGAGGCGCCGGCGCGATCACTTCAACTGTTTCCTTATACCAGCAGAAACAACTTAAATAGACTTAGGCTACTCCGTAATTTACAGATATGAGTAAGACATTATTCGACACTGCGAAGTTTACTTTTATACACTCACACTAAAAACAGAACATTGTGCTTTTGCAAAATAAAGAAAACAGGATGCGCTTTTTGCCATATCTGTTTCCTTTCCTTGAACTTGTTTGTGGAGCGCCGCGCCTCACAAAAATGAATCAGACTCAGCAGTATATAGGCTACTATTGGGCACAGTTTTTTCTTTCGCTTTGTTAATCAATTAAGTCAAATATATTTTGTGATATAAACAATACATATAAATTATATAATTACATAAATTATAGACATATAAACTTCAATGACGATGTTTTCTGAAACTTAAGCGTGCACGTCGCATGCTTTGCATTATGAAGGGAATTTGTGACTAAAGAGAGAGCTATTTGTGTTGTTGGATATCGTTTTATTAAAATGCTGTGAGGAGACGCAGAAGAACTGATGAAATACTGGTTAAACGCGTAGCTATATGCCCATACACTGGCAGTCTCCACATGAACGCGCTCGCGCACAAAATACGAGTTTAAACATCTGATTTCTATGTCGAGGGCTGTTTGTCAGACTTTGTTGGGCCTAATGCATAATACCATGGTGTTTTATGCACAAATGGTCACTACACACCATCAGTATGCTAATAAATGGTTTCCATCACCCTAACGCGCATATTATGAATGGAAGAATAGGAATGTAAGATTGTGACACCTTATAAACCGAAAGAATAAGGAATAGCATAAATCAGTTTAATTAAAACATAAAAATGTAAATTAATAAAAGATTTAAAAAAGGACAAATGAGTAGACATTTAAAATGGTTGTGCAATACTTGTTTTATGTTAAATGTTTGATTATTCATGTTAAATGTAAAAATGCTAAATAAAATAGAACAATAAATTAATAAATATAGTAGGCCTATATTAAAAATAAATAGACATATGAGACTGTTTATTGACATCTTTAAAACATAGTTAATAAAGCCAGCATTTAAAAACAATTTGACAGGTTTTTTTTTTATCCATTTGAAAATATAGTTAAAATATGCTATTATAAACTCGTAGGGGCAACAAATCAACTTCCGACTCTCTTCCATGCCACTCAGAGTATGGGCTGTACGGTCATTTCAGCGCTAATGTGTGCACTTTTTTTACAGTCTATGGTGTGCACTTAGGTTTTATTACGCATTTAGGAGAGTATTGCAAGAAGCTGCTTACATTAATCTTACTTTCGAAAAAAATAAATAAATACAATCATGATTTTTCATGAAAAATTATGTTATAATTATAGGCTTAAATACCTTGGTATCAGCTTGTTATCATCAATGGTATAATTAATTCAATTCAAATTTATTTGGTTCGTCATGATTAATTTGTGTCCATAATCAGTAAAATAAAAAATAAAAAAATCTTCTAACAAGAATAAACACATATGAACAATTAGATTAAATTATTATTGTATTATTAATTATTTTTAACTAAATTATCCAAGCAGCGTTTTGCGCTCAGATGTGACGGCGAAATTAGCCTACAGAATATATTTAAATTAATTATCCATCAAACTGTCATTTTCTCCTTACAGTCTTGCGAGTTAACAATAATGCCCAGTAAATTATTTTGTGAACAAAGAAAGCATTTTGGCATTAGGCATTAAAAATGTAAAAGTTTTACCATCATAAATAGAATTTAGTTTCATTCATTTTAAAATTCGTCACTGGAGTGAATGGGAACATGATTTATTGAAAATATTTGAAAATATAAGTGGTTCTTAAGTCAATACTTTTTTATTGGCTTGTCAACTGTCCATTCCTCCACTGGTTCAGCGCTGGATTCAAGCCACCACCGGATTGCAGCGCGAAACACATTTTTGTGCACGTGAATTCTTGCCAGCGCTTGAGCGCTGGTCTATGACTGGAAAAAATAATCGTTGCAAAAGATACGATACATAGCCTAGCTGTTGTGTTGAACTGGCAGATTTTAGAATGTTGTAGGCAATTCTTTTGCAAGTAATTACAAGTTTAATCTTGTCTTTCCTGGATCTTTGGTGTAAACTCGTGAACGCCCCCCAAGAACACCTGAACGCCCCCCTTTTAAAAATCTTGCTTCCAACGCTCCCCGTTGTTCTCTCAACGCCCCCTGGGAGGCGGTACCGCCCCCGTTGAGAAACACTAGCTTAGGACGTTCCAGTTCAGCCCATTGCAAAGGTTCCTCCAGAAGTGGGCACTCGTGCAACGTAAGCAATGACATACATCCAAGTCAACGAGACCGAGGGAAGTTAGCGAGGGAAGGGCATTTAAAAACTGAACTGGAACGCTGCCCATGAATATTCGCGTAAGCGCCACCCAGTGGAACAAAATATTTCAGGAACCGAATATATTGTAACACCGGCATATTCAACCAGGCCACCTATTTAGGCGTGCACTGTAAAAAATGACCGTGATTTTAACAGTAAAAGACTGTAAAAATGCTGCGGTGAAAAACTGTCAATTGGTTTACAGAAAGTTTCCATACTGTGTACGGTGAATAACTGTGATAGATCTAACGGTACATTTAATGTAATTTTACGGTAAAATACCGTTAAATTCACAGTTTTTGAAAGTGAAAAATAACAATTCATTGTAAAATTTACAGTGAAAAAACGTAAATTGACATTCCCACAATTCCCTGGTGACACTTCACATTTGATATATTTTCGTTGAAATAACTCTGTTTCTTCTTAGTTTTTCTCATTTTTTTCTAATCAGTTATGTACATTAGGGTTTTATGTTACACCTAATGTTGTTAAATTAATGTTTATTGCATTTTTAAAATGTCATGTGTGTTACCATGATGTTTAGTGTGTGTGTGAATGACACTGTGTGCACCTTCTATATGTTAGTGCTGTCCTTCTCAGCTTGTGGAAAATCTGCTTGTGATGAACTTTGATTCATCATGTGACTCTTATCACCACTGTGTTTGGTGACTGTCAGTGTATTATAAAGGTACAAAACAGATATTAGTACTTCATTAGGTTGGTAAATTAACATTATAACAGTTAATGAAATACGTTATTTTACTGTAAATTTAACAGATTTTTTTTTTACGTTGCTACTGTTTTTTTACGGTAAAGTTCTGGCAACCACAGCTGCCGGTTTTTTATTGTAAATTTTACTGGGATTTTTCTTACAGTGTGGGATGCATATGGTAAACTTTATTTTACAAAATGGAGAATTTTCTGAACTTCCATTCCATTAATTATTTTTATCTTTTAAAGTCCATTTTGAGCAAAAAGCTTAGTATAATAAAATCACCAAAAGAAGTCTTAATGTTAAGACTGAATATAGCTACACAAACATTTCTAAAACTGTAAAAAGTTTTTTTTTTAAATAAAGCATTCATTAATTATTTTATGAATGACATACTGTCCTAAGTGCACTCATTTATAGTAATAATTAATAAAAATAATGAATGAATAAAAATAATTAATAAAAAATACATTTAAATAATAAATACAATAAATAATAATAATAGTTGTTGTTATTATTATTATTAGCCTATTGTTGCATTTAGGTTACATGCATTTAGAAGAAAAGAGGAACAAAGAAATTAAAAGTCAGTCATAATACACAATGCCAGGTTTATTGGGCAATAATAGTGAATTAATCATTATTAATTGGTTACATTCTTGATGTAGGTATGTTCTTTAAAGTAACACAAATTAATAATTTACACATCTATTCATATCTATCAATACAATATACGGTGTAATATTTTAACTATGTTACAATTGTTTATGTTCACACTTGCAGTGAACATGACTACATCTGGAGAGGTTTACTGTCTAGATGTAGTCATGTTCACCCAGACACACAGGCAGCTGTTCAGGAGCAGAAAGCTAAGCAGCAAGTCGTTCACGGAGACGGTTTCCAGACAGGTCCCTCTCATCCACTGCTGCATTACCCGTGTCCTCCTCGTTGTCGTCTTCTCCGTGGCTTTCCCCTTCCTCTTCCATCATATCACCTGCTGTCACACAAATGTTGTGGAGGATGCAGCAGGCACCAATCACCTTTGGGCGAACAGAGGCCTTATCTCCAGGGCCCTTAAGAAAATGGCACGCCAGCGCGTCTTCAACATGCCGAAGGTGCACTAGATGATGTTCCTTGCCCTTGAATGATGCCTGTTGTACTGGGCTTCAACTTGACCTGTTATACAAAAATCATGTAGAAAAATCTGTGGTATATTTCAAAGTCATGAAAGTAACCATTTTCTGTCTTCTGTGTGTGTGTTCTTACCTATGACAGGCTGGCTGTATGGTGTCATGATTGCAACAGGATGCTGCAGGCATGGGTATCCACCATCTCCTAACAGGAAGTATCCAGCTGGTGGATACAGAGCCTGCTGGTACATCGGTGATCTACGCAGGACAAGGGCATCATGAACAGAGACTGGATTGCCAACGTACACATCTATAAATGCTCCCTTGGCATCACAGGTGCCCTGCAGTATTATAGAAGGAAACAGTTTCCTTTTAATGTAACATTTTTTTTGTGGCTCTGCAGGAGGAAGAATTCTGATGTGGCACCCATCGATGGCACCAGCTGCATGCCGGAATGCCTCATGACCAGCAAGGTCAGCAAAGCCAGCCCCCACCTCCTCCATCTCCTCTGGTTTTGGGAAATGAATAAGTTTGTGGAGGATGGTCATCATCTCCTCCACAATGTTGTGAACAGTCCTACAAACCGTTGCAAGTGGTATGCTGAAGGTGTCTGAAGTGACCCTGTAGGACGCTCCACAGGCAAGCCAATACACTGTAACCAGCACTTCAATTTCATGGCTCCATCCATGGGCTTTCTGATGGGGCAGCATCTGGACCAGCATGTTGATGCTGTTTCTGGAGAGCCTGAGGGCTGGTTTTAAATCATCTCCAGAAAAAAACTTGACCAGGATGGGTGCCTGGTCATTGATCTGGGTATACCTTGTTATTGGATGTTGTTCCTGTTTAAAAAAAAACTATTTTTAGAATGTTTTAACATTGTTGTTTTAGTATGTATTTATTACATATGTATTGCTTATTTCATTGTCTTTACTGTCAAATATGTATTCAACTATATTCTGAACATGTTGGAAAATTGTTTCAGTCTACCTGTATTAAATTTCCCTTTAACAATTAATCTGTTTGGTGAGGTGCTTGTCTATACTTGAAGGTTTTTGTTTATTTATTCATGAACACCTCTCTTCCCAGAGTCATAAAGTTATTGTTACCTATATATGATTACTGAATCATAGACATGAAATGTCCTGGGAGTGTTAATGCATTAATTTGATGTATGAGCATCTAGCTGTACAAAGCCTGACCAACAGTATGAACCTCTTGATATTTTAGCTCCAAAAAGGTCAAATGAAAGGTATGTGTGTGTGGAATGAACTGTCAGACTTCCCTTTTACTTGTCAGTTTATTTGGTACACCTAAATAAGTAAATAAACAAATTGTAGCATATTGTAGTATTAACTGTAGTGAACTGATAAACTGTAATAAATAGTGAAGTATACTTTAGTTTTTACTACAGTAAACTAATGTATTGTATATTATAGTTGTAGAAAACTTAGTACTGTATTGGGTATATTATATTATCACACCAACTATAGAATTACCACAAGAAAGTAAAGTACTTTAGTGTTTTTGAAACATACTGTAGTATAGTATTTACTATAAATTACTATAGTATTTTTCACCTGGGCTAGTATACACTGTATTATGTTTGTGTTACTTTTTGTTTAGATATACCTAGTAAATTGTCTAGTCCACAAATGGATAATTTCTGAAGAAAGTATAATGTTTAGACAAACGTACAAAGGTAGAGAGGGATGCTAATAAGGCACGTCTCTTCTGCATCCTCCGCTGCATCCTGGCTCTTGTTCGGCGAATTCGCCGCCTCAGTTGGGCAGCCTCCTCTTCAGCATTTTGATAAAGTAGGCCTATACTAAGTGCAATGGCAATCTTTTCCATTTTGCTGATTAATTAATGTAGTTGTTTCACTCTTTTGCCTGTAAATTTGTCCTGGAAATGTCCTACTTCCCACGGTTTTCCCCGCCTTCTAACCCAGGTGAAAAAAATACTACAGTAATTAATAGTAAAAACTATAGTGTTTTTGAACCATGTAAAATACTTGAATTAATTTGTTGTGGTAATTCTATAGTTTCTGTGATATAACAACTATAGTAATATAAACAAATGACGTAATACTGTACTAAGTTTTGTACAACTGTAGGGTTTATTATACTACAATATACACTACAGTCTATTGTAGTAAAAACTACAGTATTTATTACTGTTTATCAGTTCACTATAGTAAATGTACAGTATGCTGTAGCATTCATTAACAAAGTGTTGTAAATCATATATACAGCATAGTACTATAATTTACTATAGTATGGTTCACAAACACTATAGTATAGTATTTTTTCATTTTTAAGTCATATTTTATTTTATATAAACATAAACCTGAGTAGGCATGTGTTGCCTAAACCACATTATAAGTGTTCAGTAATTTAAAAATAAAACAGCAAAAGAGACGTGTTTTTAATCATATTTCTTTTTATTATAAACATTCATAAAGTGAACATAATCAGAGTAGGCACGTGTTGCCTAAACCACATATTAATGTTTAATAGTTTTAAACTAAAAACGAAAAGAAAGATTTGCTGTATTTTATACACTATGGAATGAAGTAGACGTATTGCCAAACACGTGATGCAATCAAGTACGCTGCTGTACCATTTGCAGATTCACCGGACTTGTGTTCTCCTGTCTACGGGAGTTCGTTCTCCTGAGTCGAACTTGCCAAGTCCCAACTACCAAGGACGCGAGTCCGAAGTTTGCGAACTTGGTTTTGAGAAACGGCCCTGGATTCTGTTCCTGGTGACCGTCTGAACTACTGCAAGTAAGTTGTAATACTTACACGATTAAAGTTACTTGGCATAATGGAGAATGAATTTATTTTAAGCGTGATTTAGATGTTATAAGGCCTACCTGCAACTAGAAATTACTAAAACAAACCCCTTGAACACGACGCATTTTTAAAACAAGTTTGTAAATAATACTTAAAAATGCTAAAATAATGCCCCCCCCGAAAGTATCTGTGTTTAGACCAGTTCTTCCGGTTATAGTCGATAAACTCGAGCGCGTTATGAATGTTCTTTTAAACTTCTTAGGCCAGTTTAACAGACAGGGTTAGGCTTTATTTCAGTTAAGGTATTTAAGTAGCTTTTATAAACATACCCTCGAAAAAAACATTATTGGTGTGCATCTTTGGACAAAACAACGGCTCTGACATTTTTTAAGATATGTGCATGTTACTTTCAGTTAAAGCAGCTCAAACATGCATTTTAGTCTGGGACTAGCTTAAGTCTTGTCTGTGAAACCGGGGGTTAATGCTCCAGATGTTGCTTTATTTTTGTTTGTCAAAGAAAATGTATCAAATCAGCCACTATGTCAGCCACTATTTCTTTCACATCATATTGACTATTGCATTGACTGAAAGAATTCCTGTAGGATCATTTTCAATTAATAAAATAACTTGTGAAATGATCAAATTACAAATTAAGTAATAGTTAGTATGAAATAAATTAGTGTATACTACTATATGAAACTACATATGAGATCTGTTTTTTTTTTCTCCTCAATGTAGCACAGTGTTTAATATCTGCTTATTAATTGATTCAGACACCATTTGGTAGCTAACTGTACATGGAAATTTGTAACACATTAAAAATTTCTCCCTCTGAACTATCACTAACATCTCAGTGACACATTGTCATGTCCAGGTCATGATGAGCATCTGATTGTCTTCAGCAACACAAAGATCCAATGCTGATCTGTTTTCAATGGCAGTTTAGCTGCGGTGCTGTATGTCAGAGGAGCGAGGAAAGGACTCTCTCTCTCTAAGATGAGTCTCTCAGAGAAACAGAGGTAAGACTGTCTCTGTTTTCACAGAATCATCTCAAACTACTGAACTACTGTTTGTCCTGTAAAGAGCAAAGCCTTTTCAACAGGAAGTGTTTTCTCTCACCAAAGCTGAGCAAAACCATTTAGAACTTCCTATAAATGTTTTTAGGAAGTCACAGATAAAAAACAACTACTTAAGACTGGATTCTTATTTAATTTGCATTTAATATATTTAGCTGTGCTAAATGTTAATGTACCATATGTTTGAAGTCCTGTACAGCCCCATATTAAAGTGTGTTGCATTATGGTATAAAGGTGCACATTTATTAGACAGTAAACATAATGAGGAAGTTTTAGTTATTTTGAACAAATCAAAATATACATGACAAACACGGCTTTATAGACAGTATCACAGTTAGTAACTGACTAATGTATAGAGCTTATCATGACTGTTGATGTTTTGGGATGATGATGAACAACTTGATGGCCAAAAGGAATTGCTAAAAATGAACACTGAAAAAGAAATGGCTAGAAAAGATGAATAATAAAGCCTGAAAACATCACTCTTAACCATCTAAATCAGTGGATATTTCTAAAAGTAATTTAAAAGGTTTTCATCTATTTCTTAGCTTCTCATTTACTGCATGTCATTCAGTTACATTCAGTATTACAGATACTAGATGGGATTTTAGTTTGAGTATTTTCTCATGTGGTTACTTCGGTCAACAGTTTGTTTAATCAACAGGTTTAATTTAGATGCTCTGTTAGATTTAGAACCGCATGTGTTTTATGGTAAAGTAGACATGGGCGGAGCTTGCATAATTTAAAAAAAATAAATAATAATAATTTCTATATACACAACTCACAAAAAGTTAGGGATATTCAACTTTCAGGTGAATTTTATGGAAAAATGTAAAAAAGTTCATGCTACAGTAATATTATGTCATGAAAATGAAGAAATTACCATTGCATGCTTCTACTTAGAAGCATGCAATGGTAATTTCTTCATCTCAAACAGTTTATTGAAACAAAAGCTAACAGCAGTGGTGGGTATACCACAACAAAAAATGTCTCAACAACTTGTCATGTGCCCTTGGGCATCAATTACAGCTTGACAACGACGTCTCATGCTGTTCACAAGTCGACTTATTGTCTGCTGAGGCATGGCTTTCCACTCTTCATGAAGAGTTGCCCTCAGGTCATTGAGGTTCTAGGGTGCAGGGTTACGACCCTCTACACAATGACTCAGCTGATCCCTTAGGTTTTCTATGGGATTCAGGTCTGGAGAAAGTGCAGGCCATTCCATTTGAGGTACCCCAGCCTCCATCAGCCGATCCCTGATAATGTGACCTCGATGAGGGGCATTGTCGTCCATGAAGATGAAATCAGGCCTGTGTTGGTCATGCAGAGGCACAATGACAGGATTAATGATGTTATTCAGGTAGTATTGGCTTGTCACAGTATCATTCGCAAGGTGTAGGGCAGTTCTGTATTGACTAGACACACCTGCCCAGACTGTAACAACACCACCTCCAAAGGCTCATCTGGTGACAACAGTGGCTGATGCATAGCGTTCTCCGTGACGTCTCCAACACCATTGGTGGCCATCATTTCTGCTCAATGTGAATTGACTTTAGTCAGAAAACAGCACTGAGGCCCACTGGTTCCTCGTTCTTTGTACAAAGATGCCCGTTCCTGGTGGTGTGGTTGGGTACCCTTGCAGGTCTTCTAGCATGCAGACCATGCTGACCATGCGGTTTTGAAATGGTCTGACGTGACACTCGGGTGCCTCTCGCATCCCTTAAACGTACCTAGAGTTGAGTGGCATTCATCATCTGGTTACGCAGAGCACTGTTCACAATGAAGCGGTCATCAACATGGGATGTGGCCAAAGGACGCCCACTTCTACACCTTTCTGTGATTCTTCCAGTCTCTCTGTGTCTCTGTTGTAACCTGCTAAGCTCAGTGGCAACTTCCCTCTGAGAACATCCCATTTGAAGCCTTGCATTGTCCAGGTACTGTTGATTAATTGTTTGGTGTGATTTTGATCTTATGACATCAAAATGTGAATGGCATGATGAAGAGGACTGTTTAAATACAAATTTTCATTGAACCAGAACATTTTGTGGTCAGTTCATGGATCAGACACTTGTGATTTTTGCTGTTAATCACCTTGTTAGAGAACAGCATGTTACGCATATTGTACTGATATGAGTACTGAAACATTGAACAGTTGGACATGTGCATTCAGAAGTTTAGAGAAGGTCAAATTAAGTTCACCTGAAAGGTTATAGTGCATTTTAGGTGCATTCTGAAATTTCACCCGAAAGTCAAATATCCCTAACTTTTTGTGTGTATATATGTGATGCGATCTGGGAAAACCCGTTGGATGTCGCGATGGAACGTTTTCAGTTCAGTCAAAAAATAGGTTGAATGTCATTTTATTTTTTACAATTTTTTGGGTCAAAATTTGGTTTTCATTAAATCAACATTCTATAACATCTTGTCTATCATCTCTGAAAATATCTTGGCAAAATTCGCCTGTTGAGGTGCAGAAAAATAGTGATTTATAGTGGCAAAGCTGTCTTTCTCTAACGTTAAGGCTGATTTCTACTTCTGCGTCAGACTTGCGCTATGCGTCTGTTACCATTTATACTTCTGCGTCATTGTCCGCATCGACGTGCATGCAGACCACTAGTAGGCAGTTTCCGCGGATGTTGAGGATCAAGGCAAAAGCCGAAGAAGCAGCTTGTCATGTACATAGAGTACCTCAGGGATGAGGTGTTTTTGTAGGCCAACCTGGAAGATAGCGGTGCACTGGTTCCCTTGATCAAAAGCCTATGCATTTTTCCCATAGACTTTTGGAAAATCACAAAAAATAAGCTCTGTGTTTAACAAAGGGTTATGACACGTACACATTTTGTCTATCAACATAATCTTTACAAGTTAACACAACATTTATACATTTTGATGCCTAAATAAATTTGTCAGATAAAAAAAGCTAACAGTAGGCTATAAACGGACTACAGCACATCATGATCACGGATCAATGTCACCAACACCAAACTTCCTCAAACTTTATTTAAAAAACAACTTTATTTAAAAACATGCTTGCTGATTATGATCTGCGCTGTGTTGAATACTTATCCACTTTTTCCATGAGAAATGCTGTCCAAATGTCCTGTTTGTCATGATGACGTCTAAAGTCCCCGCCAAAGGAAGTAGTCCCTTTTAGCAATTTGTAAGCAACCACCGTTTTTAAGATGCAATAAAGGTTTAAAAAATCACAAGCGGGTTATAACTGGTGTGTTTATGGCATAGATCAAAACGTGAAAATATTTAGAGGCTTTGTTAACCACAGACCTTATTTCAGGCGATTTAGCAAAAACCCATTCAAAAAAACCCATAGACTTTTGGGCGATGGAAGTCCTAAAATACTAACTCGCTTTCGGGTTTTGTCTACAAAAACACATCATCCCTGAGGCACTCTATTGTCAGAGAAGCTTACAAATGGAAACGGCAGAGAAGCAGCAAATGGGTAACGACTTTGGTGCAGTTTGACTGCATGTGTCCCCTGAAACGGAGCATTTTTCATTCCTATGGAAGTTGAAAACGCTTACTCTTCTCCTATTGCTCCATGGCAGTTTTTTGACCCGTGGGAGGGGTTCTAGCAGATTAATCGCAGCGCTTGTGGTCCGCGTAGAATTGCCGCATTGTTACATTTTTGAAGAGGTGCACGTCAGGACAAACGTGGGACAAACATCCTACGCCGTAGCTACAGCGTACACTCAACACAGAAGTACAAATTAGCCTTTACTGCTTAAGAACTGTAACGAATCTTTAGCGATATTACAAGTATTACTCAATTTATGGGTGGAATATATGAATCTAATAAATCATAAAGCCTTATGATTAATTATGATACATATATCGACCCAAGAGGGAATTACGCACATATATTGTGAATCAATTACAATGAATTATAATCAATTACATATATGATCAGTTCTAGTTTAATAGTTGTTTAGAGAAACTATCCAAGTTTGTCCAGCAAACTGTTCTCACAGACTATTATAAAAGGAATGTTATTCTCTGGCCACGAGAATAAACTCCTATTATAGCATCAAAGCGTAAAGCAATGGTGCCGGACCGAACGTTAAAGTGACTTGGTCTTTCTGAACGAGCAGCAGAACAATCAAGCATGAATATAATGTATTTAATATATAAAATTGATAATACAAAGGTTATACGGCTAAATAGACACAAGTACTACACATATATATATATATATATATATATATATATATATATATATATATATATATATATATATATAGAAAATGAAAGTAAAGTCAAGAAAACAGAGGTGATCAAAACAGTGGCAAATTACAAATAGTTAAACCTTTGACCCAGCAAGGAAACTCAGTACACAAATCTTAAAGAAGTTAATACTTGCATATAGGTTCGGGTGCTGTCGTTCAGTGTTTCAGAGCGCTCGGTTTGGTAATTGGTCCTTCTTCAGGAGGGTGTTCTTCAGCGGGTTTTTCAAACGAGGTTTAAACTGAAGAGTAAAATAACCAGAAAATAAAAAAGAGTCCATCTCCTAGGTGATGGAGGATGGCAAAGGCTTGACAACAGAAAACGTGTGCAACGAGGAGATGCGCGTCATTGTGTTTTAAGGACAACAACCAGAACGCCTCCTTCGGACCGTCTGCCAATAATACAGGTGTAATGTTTGGCGGGCAAAACCTTTCTTTGTCTTGTTTTGCGGCTCGATTTGCATAATTTATGAAGTATCAGAACGGAGTGTATTTCCTTCACAGTACCATTAAAATAAAACAATGCATTTTACAGTAATGTGACATACATTGTTGAATGAGGCATAAAGAGAGCTTTACAAAGAAACCAAACTTGTCAGGTGGGAAAGGCATAAAAAGGAAGTTATAGTTTATACTATATATAATAATTTTATCGTTACAATGACTAACACAACTACAGCTAAGCTTCTACACTAGGGATACATGTATGCAATTTGAAATACAACGATACATTCATATTTGCGGGTGCAATCATATTTGTGCATGCAATCTGCATGCGTGTTTGTGTGTGTGTCTCTGTGGGTGCGTGCATGTATATTCGATTTTAGGGCTGTCTGGTATGTGAGCGAATGGCTTGCAGTAATTCGATCCGAGGTAGCCTTCCCTCTCTTAACACTACAAAGACAGTTCACCTATCAAAATAAACCACATAACATGTAAAATGAAGGTGTGTTAATGCAAATTTCCCGCCAGTCCTTTATAAACTACGGTACGCGAAGATTTTTTTTCCTAATACAACGTTATCATGAGAAGGCAGAGCACAAGAGAACAGAACTATAATGAACACACATTCTAATTATGTTTATTAGAGGTTGAATTCAAATCAAATACTGCCAAACTACCCATACCACTTCTGAATAGTGTGAATGTCTGCTTCATAAAATTTATGAAAATATGAAAAATAACAGATTACTCAAATAAATGGCAGCTTTCATATGGCATTGAAAGGTGATATGTAAAATTTCATGTGATGGGTTTTCGCAGATCACATTTTTTATATATATATATATATATATATATATATATATATATATATATATATATTAGGGCTGTCAATCGATTAAAAATTTTAATCTAATTAATTACATACTCTGTGATTAATTAATCTAAATTAATCGCATACATAATTTTTGCTGTGAAAGTATTAAATATTTCAATTCAAATGAATCAATGCAGGGTTTTTCCTGGGTCAAGAATGGTCTTCGGTGGTGACAGACATGGTCATCCACACAAACAGTAAAAAGTGCCCTACCCACGTGATCTGCGAGCCCGATACTGACAATAAAGTACCCGTCACTCTCACTGTAATTAACTAATAATATAATTTTCTACCATATACAATTGAATGCACCTAGCTAACAACAACTTGCTTTGTTCTGGTTTCACCTCACTCCAGTCTAAACTAACTGATTTTATAGGTAGGCCTAATTTACTACACATTGTCATTTAAATAACCTGAAAATATTGTGGATTATTAAGGCTAATTTTACTAACCACTCTTGCTAAATGGGGTAAGCACACTTATGTTCTCATTTCAGAGTTGTTAGAGTAAATGATTCATTATAGACCGTGTGGACCGATCAGTTGTTGTCATGATTCATTAAAATTAATCTGTTCAAATGAGTCATGTCGCGAATCGGACATTAGCGGACGTTGACGCGTTGCGTGCGAATCGCGCCTGTTATTAGAACATCGCAAAAGATTTGTCAACACAGAAAACACTTCACCACTGGATAGGATTTTCTCTTTGTTTACTGAAAGTGTGGTTTATGTCAGCTGCACGTGCAGGGCGCCTGCCAGAGAAGATGAGGTGACGTTCTTTTGAGCACTATTCACAAACAGAGGTTATTCAGGAAAAACATTCTCCGAATGCGCCTCGTGAAACATGGATTCGGTCTTACGAACTTTTAGCATTGTGTCAGTTGATTTAGATTATTATGTGTGAGGCAGAGAGAGTGCAAAGATGGTGCTTACTTTGAAGACAGAGAGAGCTCGCGCGCACGAGGAAGGAGCTCTGCTCGTTCTGTCCGTCAGTGCAGCAGTTGTCTCCCCTAGAATGGCTCCATGTTCAAATGTCAATACGGAATGGATTAATCTGTGTTATTTTTTTTAACGTGTTTTCTCAGATTAATTAATCGAAATTAACGCGTTATGTTGACAGCCCTAATATATATATATATATATATATATATATATATATATATATATATATATATATATATATATATATATATATATACACACACACACACACTGATCAGGCATAACAATGACCACTGACAACTGAAGTAAATAACACTGATTATCTCTTGATTACGGCACCTGTTAATGGGTGGGATATATTAGGCAACAAGTGAACATTTTGTCCTCAAAGTTGATGTGTTAGAAGCAGGAAAAATGGGTAAGCGTAAGGATTTGAGTGAGTTTGACAAGGACCAAATTGTGATGGCTAGATGACTGGGTCAGAGCATCTCCAAAACTGCAGCTCTTGTAGGGATTTCCCGGTCTGCAGTGGTCAGTATCTATCAAAAGTGGTCCAAGGAAGGAACAGTGGTGAATCGGTGACAGGGTCATGGGTGGCCAAGGCTCATTGATGCACGTGGGGAGCGAAGGCTGGTCCGTGTGGTCCGATCCAACAGACGAGCTACTGTAGCTCAAATTGCTCAAGAAGTTAATACTGCTTCTGATAGAAAGGTGTCAGAATACACAGTGCATCACAGTTTGTTGTATATGGCCCAGCCAGCAATGACATGTGGGGCCCAGATGAGGGCTTCATGGGCGGCAAATGTGGGCCCCATTATGGGCTTGCACCCGGGATCCACATTGGGGCAAGCCGTGGAAGCCCAGACATACTAAAAGTGGGACCTGTAAGGGTACTGCATGGGTCTTAATTGGGCAATTCATGTCAGACCCATTTGGGCCCCACCTGCCCAAAGGGGTCCAAAGTGGGCTTTGCAACATGGCTACACAGATGGGCTTTAAATGGGATCTGTAAGAGTCTTATGTGGGTCCTAACTGGGCAATTCATGCCAAACCCATTTGGGCCCCACCTGCCCAAAGGGGTTTAAAGTGGGTTTGCAACCGGGATCCACATGGGGGCCAGCCGTGGATGCCCAGATGGGTTTTAAGTGGGATCTGTAAGGGTCTTATGTGGGTCCTAACTGGGCAATTCATGCCAAACCCATTTGGGGCCCACCAGTCTGAAGGGGTTTAAAGTGGGCTTGCACCCGGGATCCACATGGGGGCCAGCCGTGGATGCCCAGATGGGTTTTAAGTGGGATCTGTAAGGGTCTTATGTGGGTCCTAACTGGGCAATTCATGCCAAACCCATTTGGGCCCCACCTGCCCAAAGGGGTTTAAAGTGGGCTTGCACCCGGGATCTACATGGGGGCCAGCCGTGGATGCCCAGGTGGGTTTTAAGTGGGATCTGTAAGGGTCTTATGTGGGTCTTAACCGGGCAATTCATGACAGACCCATTTGGGCCCCACCTGCCCAAAGGGGTTTAAAGTGGGTTTGCACCCGGGATCCACATGGGGGCCAGCTATGGATGCCCAGGTGGGTTTTAAGTGGGATCTGTAAGGGTCTTATGTGGGTCTTAACCGGGCAATATGTGTCAGACCCTTTTGGGCCCCACCTGCCTAAAGGGGTTTAAAGTGGGCTTGCACCAGGATTCAACCGTGAATGCCCATATGGGCTTAAAGTGGGCTCTGTAAGGATCTTATGTTGGTCCTAACTGGGCAATTCATGCAAGGTAAGCCCAACCATTCATTTAAGGAAACAATCTAAGAAAAATTAAAAGTGAAGAATGAATGTAAGTACAAGATAAATACAAGACACTTGATGTTTTGAACTACAAGAAATATATTAAATTGAACAACAAAAGTTATCTTTAAAAAACAATGTCACAACATACGGTAAACTAAAAAATATATTTTAAAAAAATCTCTGAAAAAAACCCCTCCAAAAATACAATACAAAATACACTCGTTATATAATACATTGAACAACAAACATAATCTTTAACAATTTAAATTTTACAAGGTACCGGTAAATAAATAAAAAATATATATTTTTTAAAAATGTCTGAAAAAAAGAAAACAAAACATCTCTCCAAAAAATACATCCAAAACAGTCATGGCGTTTGTGTTGTCGATGTTCTTTTTTACCCATAGATATATGAGCAATATCAGATGAGTAGCCGTGCGATATGGCTGTATATGAGCACGCTGTGATTCGTCCGTAGGCACGAGGCCGCAGGCCGAGTGCCGTAGGTAATCACTGCGTGCTGATATACAGCCATATCGCACGGCTACGAGTGTGATATTGCGTTTATACAACAGTTCGACGGCACGAGTGTGTAAATAAATAAGAACAACAACAGAGTGTCTTTAAAACCCTCTTTTGTGCAGCACTACTTCCTTCCGCCACGGATTCATATCTCAAGTTGTCAGTAGTGATGTCCGGTTCGCGAACGAATTGTTCTTTTTAACCGGTTCTTTTCAGTGAACCGGATGAACCAGTTCACCAAATCGGTCTGAATCGTTCCAAACAGTTTGCATCTCCAGTAAGCAAACACGAATCCACAAATTACTAAAGTTATTCACTTTTTGACGTGCCTGACACTACCTCTCGAAATAAACCAACATTCCGGAGTTATTCAGTTACTCCAACAGTATGACTTAACCTGCTGTGAAGAGAGAACTGATGATGACGGGCACGAGCAGCAGAGCAGCTGATATGAGTGCGCGCGCGCGGCGCACACGAACGAACATACACGGCCTGCACCGCTCTCGTTCTCGAGTCAAGAACCGGTTGCAGCGGTTTTCGGATCATCAGTACACAACCGAGAACCGCTTCTTTCGGAGATGTCCGATTTGAGAACCGGTGAGCTGATGATACTGCACATGCGTTTAACTTTTCAAGAGAACGAAAAGCACGTTAGTCAAGTTTTGTTGAACATCGGACAGTGTGATAATATAAAACATACTGGAAATATGTGTATGACTTAATTCAAAATACAAATGTTTTTTTTGCTTTTCCAAATACACCATAGCAGATTGATAGCATATAATACTGCACATAATAAACTACATGCCAACATGAACATAATATTTTGTACACAGATCAAACTAATGTTCAGAAATAGTTCTACAAATTTATTTTTCTATATTAATGTTATTTAAAAAGCAATATAGTGAAAGTTGTGCAGTTGTGCTTTCAAGTTATTTTTTTTTTAAAGATTGGAAACATTTATTTCATAAATAATCCATGGACAGTTTATTTAATTTCTAAACAAGGTGATATAAAGATAACTACAGCAAGAGCAAACAAACGACTCCTTTTGTCAGTTGGACCAAGCCTCCGTTATTAACTCTAAAACGTCACTTTAGAACTAGTAACGAAGGAACGTCGAGTCGCTTAATTGAAACACATTGAATTTTATACAGTATTAGAGAGAGAGAGAGAGAGAGTAGGCTATTACCTGTCTGATATATTACATTCATTCTTCAAGTCGATGTCCATAATATTATATCCATTATAAAAGTCCGTTTGAATGTCCTCTGAGGAAAGCGATCTTTGTATAACACCACAGCGCTAAAAACAACTTCCTTTGCAAAAGTTCCTTTCAATTTAAAAGTCTCTTGTGCTTCACTGACTCATTCCTCCTGTAAAGTGTTGCCGCCATCTAATGGCGTATTAATGTAACTTTCACTCAATCCATATTACTTACTAATGGACATATTTATATAAAAATAATATTTATTGAACAACAAATAAGCACAATTGTACAGTTCAGTCAAACAAAGCACTAGTTATTTACAAAAAACAAAAACAAAACAAAAAACATTTACGCTTGTATGTGGGTTTTACAAATATTTAACGAATGAAAAGGATTTTAAAGAGCTTGTGACAAAACCTCTTAACTCCATTGGATCCTCAAACTGTCAATCAAACCTCATTACATTAATCCGCCTCCCCTCGTGAATGAAGTGCGCACGCAGTTTGGACATCTCCTCTATGCAATGCCAAGGTAAATAAAGATCTGATGTTTGAAAAAAAAAATTGTAATGCGTTTTCTTTACTCAAAAAACCCTATGTTTATAAAGTTTAATGTTTTACGTATTTGAAGAGCGGAGAAGAGTCTTCGTCTGATATGTGCCGTCTAGTTGAAGCCAATATGCTATATATAATGATGTAACATAACGTCGTTTATTATTATCAAATTTAACATAGCACAATTCGACTTGCTCTGGAACAAATAATAGATTAATAAAGACTAAAGATTGCCTGTTCTATGTACTCAAATTGAATAATGTCTCATGTTTAACCACTATAAGAGCCAGCGGCAAATCCACGAAGCACTGGCCGAGATTAAGCTGTTCTCGGCAGTTACAGAAGCACTGAACGGCCGCTGACGCCCTGGAGCTCACATCTCCGAAAACGTCAAAACAAGTTGTAAAATAGGCGCTGTTCTTAAATATGAGTCACATATTTCAGGTCTAAACAACTACATTCTCGCCTAAAAACTATTAAAACTACAGTTTGTGGTACAAGAAGTAGTATTTGTAAAAATTGCGGTTGATTTGGTCGGCCGCCATGACGGTCACTTCAAGCGGAGTGATACAAACGGTGAAAAGGTAGGAGGAGTGCTGTTATCACTGAAATATCGCATGGCTATCAGCCAATCAGATTCGAGAACCAGACAGAACTGTTGTATAAATATATATAAGACCCATATATGTGTTCCCAGTTCAAACCCATGCCAACTTGGCCCATAAATATATCATGCAAGACCCATATATGTTTTCCCAGTTCAAACCCATGCCCACTTGACCCATAAAAATTCTATGCAGGACCCATATGTGCATTCCCAGTTCAAACCCATGCCCACTTGACCCATAAAATTTCTATGCAGGACCTATATGTGCATTCCCAGTTCAAACCCATGCCCACTTGGCCCATAAAATTTCTATGCAGGACCTATATGTGCATTCCCAGTTCAAACCCATGCCCACTTGGCCCATAAAATTTCTATGCAGGACCTATATGTGCATTCCCAGTTCAAACCCATGTCCACTTGGCCCATAAATATGCCATTCAAGACCCATATATGTGTTCCCAGATCAAACCCATGCCCACTTGGCCCATAAATATGTCATGCAAGACCCATATATGTGTTCCCAGTTCAAACCCATGCCCACTTGGCCCATAAAAATTCTATGCAGGACCCATATGTGCATTCCCAGTTCAAACCCATGCCCACTTGGCCCATAAATATGCCATGCAAGACCCATATATGTGTTCCCAGATCAAACCCATGCCCACTTGGCCCATAAAAATTCTATGCAGGACCCATATGTACATTCCCAGTTCAAACCCATGCCCACTTGGCCCATAAATATGCCATGCAAGACCCATATATGTGTTCCCAGATCAAACCCATGCCCACTTGGCCCATAAATATGTCATGCAAGACCCATATATGTGTTCCCAGTTCAAACCCATGCCCACTTGGCCCATAAAAATTCTATGCAGGACCCATATGTGCATTCCCAGTTCAAACCCATGCCCACTTGGCCCATAAATATGCCATTCAAGACCCATATATGTGTTCCCAGATCAAACCCATGCCCACTTGGCCCATAAATATGCCATGCAAGACCCATATATGTGTTCCCAGATCAAACCCATGCCCACTTGGCCCATAAATATGCCATGCAAGACCCATATATGTGTTCCCAGATCAAATCCATGCCCACTTGGCCCATAAAAATTCTATGCAGGACCCATATGTGCATTCCCAGTTCAAACCCATGCCCACTTGGCCCATAAATATGCCATGCAAGACCCATATATGTGTTCCCAGATCAAACCCATGCCAACTTGGCCCATGCCTGTCCCTTATGGGGCCCATGTAATCAGCTCATATGGGCTTCCTATGTGGGACTCGTACTACAAAACCTACATGGGACCCGCTGATTTCACCCAGCCAAAGCCCATGCCCACACAGTACCCATGGAACCCGTAGTTAACCCATCTGGGCCCCACGTGTCATTGCTGGCTGGGGGGGCTGCGTAGCAGCAGACCAGTCAGGGTGTCCATGCTGACCCCTGTCCACCAAAGCACGTGAGCATCAGAGCTGGACCACAGAGCAATGGAAGAAGGTGGTCTGGTCTGATGAATCACGTTTTCTTTTACATCACGTGGATGGCTAGGTGTTTGTGCGCGTCGCTTACCTGGGCCCGTATGTCTAAAACTTCTCAGAAATGCTCTTAAGAATAGTCTTAAGTTTTGACTTAAGTGTCAAAATATTCTTGGTAAAGAGTAGGAGATTTTTATAAAAAAGCTAAAAGCAACTTTTAGTAAAGTATAAGACGGATTCTTAAGTGTTGACTTAAGTGTTGTGAACTAAGGATGATGTCAACTCAAAATGGCTGCCCTCAACCTCTGATTCAGCCAATAGTGAGCTTGGAAGGGTGAAGTCACAGCAGCACAATACCAATCATTTAATGTTATTTTAAAAACAATAACAAAAAAAACACAAACGTTTTAATATTTAAATTTATTTAAAAGCAATAGCTTTGCATTGTGCAAAATTAGGGCTGGGCGATATATCACATGCGATTCTCACGCGCATTTCGTCAGTAAAGCCGGTTCCCTGATTACCGCTAAATCGCCATCACCTGCTTTCAAATGGTGCGCCATTTAACAGACAGAGCCGTAGTTCACTGATAAGCCACGCAAATGTCGCGTTCATTATCGAAGGCGATTCATCTGCGATATGAACGTGATATTGCGTGGCTTATCAGTGAACTACGGCTCTGTCTGTTAAATGGCGCTCCATTTGAAATCAGGTGATGGCGATTTAGCGGTAATCAGGGAACCGGCTTTACTGACGAAATGCGCGTGAGAATCGCATGCGATATATCGCCCAGCCCTACGCAAAATTATCACAAAGTGTTGATGGTGTAGAATATTTTTCTATTTATATGTCTCCTCATTTACAGTTAGAGCAATGATGTGAACATGAGTTCATCAATGGCTCCAACAACTCCAGGGAAGCCCACTACCAACATAAAAGTGGCTTGCTTTTGCTGCATGGTTTGATTGGTCAGTCAGACAGTCAATGAACTACCATAGAGTAGTGGCCAAATGTGATGTCCAGCCATATGAAAATTGACATCTTCAACCTTAATTCAGATATTTTTAAAAATGTGTTAAAAGATGTAAGCATATCGTGTAGCTGTGCTTAGAGTCAATTGTTTCATGTGTGATAATGAAATGAAATTTCAAATTATTTTTGGCCTGGCTGTCATGCAAAGTAATTATGAACACATGCAAAAACAAGAGAGGGCCAATTAAATATATAAAAGTAAGTTTACGCAATAGCTCAATATCAATATCACTGGAATGAAGGTTTATGACTGAGCAAGCGCTTTAGGACCGCGTTAATATTAGAAACGTTTTCTAGCGCTGGAGAGAGCAAAGCAGGAAGGCCTGAAAACAGATGAGGAGGCTGCTTTGATTCCTTCTCATGTAAGTACACTGGGTTTTGATTGTCTGGAGCTGCTGTTCTGTTGAGAATTAACAGCAAACTACTGTACGTTAATTTTTTTGTTCATTATATGCACTTTATTTTTCGTGAAGCATTTTGTTGTGCATCAGCTGTGATAAACTGACATCCACTCTCGTATTGCGTGTGCAAGAGCTGGCAGATAGTGAGAGTTGTGCAGGTAAACTACTGCAAACTGACGATTGCTAGAGCATGAGGTGTTTAGCATCATTGGTAGTGCACTCTCCTCACGTGCCAACAGTGTGCGGGCCGGGGTTCGAGACTGACTCGAAGCAGGGTGGTTAGAATTGGAATGTGTGAGTTTTGGAGGCGGAGCAATGAAGAGAGGGGTGTGTTTGTTTGGGTTGATTTCAAATATCAACAATGTTCAACAACGAATTTGAGAAATCGCTACAGCACCTTTAAATGTATTAAAATGCATTAAACATATTAATTATTGTTTAAGTAATATTTATTACATTTATTTTGTGTGGAACCATATGTTGGCCAATCAAATTGTACCTGTATTGACAGGGACTCCGCCCCTATATATATATAGGGGGAGCCCGATGAAAAGGGGCAGTGTGTTTTATGCAGTTCACTGAATTGTTAAGCCTATGCAGTCTGTTCAATAAACGCCGAATTGTTAAATTACATTGTTGTTCCCTCTCGTGACATGGTGTCAGAAGTGAACGTTGCACCCACGACCAAGTTCGCCTTATTTTGAGTAGTATAATGTCCAAGTTCAACGCACCAGAGGCTTTCGACTTCGCACAGCCTGCTACACCTGCATGGATCCAGCGGTTCTCTCGGTTTCGCATTGCAACGAAGCTGAACAAGGAAAGCGGTGAAGTACAAGTCAATTCCCTGCTTTATGCAATCGGTGAAGTTGCCGAAGTGATATTCGGATCGTTCACGTTTGCCGAGGCATCACATGCAAATAATTATGAGACTGTTGTTGGCAAATTTAATGAACATTTCGTTCCCCGGAGGAACATCATACATGAGAGGGCTTGTTTTCATCAGCGCACACAGCGATCGGGAGAGACTGTTGAGGCTTTTGTGAGATGTCTCTATGAATTGGCTGAATACTGTGAGTTCGGCGCGAACAAAGAGGAACAAATAAGGGACAGAGTCGTCATAGGGATTGTAGATCGTGACATTTCCCAAAGGTTACAAATGGAACCTGAACTGACTTTGGACAAAGCGGTCCAGATCGCGCGGCAGTCTGAGCTCATTAAGACCTAAAATGTGAGCGGGGGAGCGGCTGCTGAAGTGAGCGCGGTACAGCGTGGACACCGGAAAGGCACGAAGCGCTTTACGGGACCACCAAATAAGGAAAAGGGTGGTGAGAGGAAACAAGCCATAGACTGCACACATTGTAATCGCACACACACAGAATAAATGCCCCGCACGTAATAAGCGATGCAGGAGATGTAATAAACTGGGACATTTTACCATTGCATGTAAAACGAAAAATGTCAAAGAGCTGGTAGTGTGTGACACAGAAACTTGTGATGCATTTTTCCTCGGGTCTGTGATGGATGAATCTGCTTCTGAGGACAGGTGGTGCGTTACTCTGCCTATACAGGGCAGATCAGTCAAGTTCAAAATTGATACTGGGGCCGACATCACCATCATGTCTCGCTGTACATATGAGAGCTTACAAGGGCGCCCTCCACTGGACAAAACCAGTATAAACATGAGAAGTCCTGGGGGAAAAGTGAGCTGTATGGGAAAATTCCTAGCAAATACAGAAAGTAAAGGGAAAATTTTTGAATTTTGGGTTTTTGTTGTAGATGGGCCATTTGCTAACAATTTGCTCAGTCGAAGCACTGCTTGTAAAATGGGTCTAGTACAGAGGGTGGATGAAATCACAGACTACGATGATGTCTATGGAGACATTGGCTTGCTTAAATGTGAACCAGTGAAAATTGAACTTCAGTCAGAACTAAATTGAACTTCAGCCACTCCTTATAGTCTGGCCAGCCCTCACAGAATTCCCTTTCCCCTGTTGCCTAAGGTAGAACAGGAGCTCAAGCGCATGCAGTCCTTAGGGATAATCTCTGAAGTCACCGAACCAACGGAATGGTGCACCCCATTGGTGCCCGTAGTAAAAAAGAATGGTTCTGTCAGGATTTGTATTGATCTCAAGCTTTTGAATCAGGCTGTAAAACGTGAGCGCTTTATTCTCCCAACATTAGAGGATATTGCCCCCAAACTCTCAGGAGCCTGTGTTTTTTCTACTCTGGACGCATCCTCAGGGTTTTGGCAAATCCCTTTGGACCCAAGCTGCATGAAGTTGACCACATTCATAACTCCAGTAGGACAGTTCTGTTTTAATAGACTACCGTTTGGGGTAACTTCAGCACCTGAAATTTTCCAAAGAGAAATGAGCAGACTGCTAACTGGACACAAAGGCACTGTAGTTGTCATGGATGACATACTTGTTTATGGCAAGGACCAAAACGAGCATGACGAGAATCTTGAGACTGTTCTGAGAACCATCAGAGAGTCAGGTCTGAAATTGAACCATGATAAATGTCTCTTTAACAAATCTAAGCTGCAGTATTTTGGCCACACAATCGGTCATGAAGGAATCAAGCCTGACGCAACCAAGGTGAAGGCTATCACTGATATGCCTAGTCCCACTAATGTGACAGAGCTTAGGCAAATTCTGGGAATGATTAATTATTTAGGCAAATTTGTGCCAGAGCTTTCCACGGAGCTCCAGCCAGTCACAGCTCTGCTGAAGAAGGATGCAATCTGGCTTTGGACAGAAGTCCACGAGCAGGCTCTGAACAAAGTAAAGTGCAAGTTAGTCACAGCTCCCGCTCTCGCATATTACGACCCTGCGAAACCCACTATAGTCAGTGCAGATGCGAGTAGTTTTGGGTTAGGAGCTGCCTTGCTCCAAATTCATGGTGATGCAGCACGTGCCGTCGCATTGTGTTCCAGAACCTTGACTGAAGCGGAGTGCAGATACTCCTAAATCGAAAAGGAGTGCCTGGCAGGTGTGTGGGCTTGTGAGCGGTTTGTCCGCTACTTTCAAGGCTTGGATGAATTTTGCCTGCAAAAAGACCACAAACCTTTGGTCCCACTCATTAACTCCTATGACATTGATCGCGCCCCATTACGTTGTCAGCGGTTACTGATGCGCCTCATGCGCTTCAATGTAAAAGCAGTGCATGTCCCCGGAAAATGTTTGGTGGTGGCAGACACACTTTCTCTGAACTGTGCACTGCCACTCAGAGATGGAGGATGAGGTGAAGGCATATGTTGAAGCAGCCGTCACATATAAAGAGGTGTCACAATCAAAGCTAGACGCCATTAGGAAGGCCACAGAGGAAGATGCAAATCTCTAGGCAGTGATGAGCTTTCTCAACAAGGGTTGGCCTAAGCATATACCCTTCCAGCTGAGTGGCTATCATACCACCAGAGCTTCCTTGTCTGTCATCAATGGGCTGCTCCTGTATGAGGACAGGATTGTCATTCCTGAGTCGATGAGGGAGGAGGCGTTAAGCCGTATTCATGAAGGCCATCAAGGCCTCTCCAAGTGCCGTCAGAGAGCAAAGATGTCAGTTTGGTGGCCTGCAATAGGTAAAGACATTAATAGGAGTGTCTCAATGTGCACCTTTTGTAGGGCCCACAAACCCACACAAAGGAAAGAACCTTTAACTCCCTGAGGTACCGCTCCGGCGTTTTGCAGGTTTTTTTTCACATTGCAGCAAAACAGACTTAAAATACTCCGTCATTTCTTGTCATAGAGACATAAGTAATATATCAATTGAAACTATAGAATATCTTCTTTTATTTGTGTACACTCAGAGTAAAAACACAATGTTGTGCTTTTTGTAAAATAAAGAAAACTAACATGATGCGTGATCTCTCCTCTCCCTCTGAACGAAGTCCAATCTGATAGTTCTCAGAAAATGAACTGTAACTTATGAATACTAATGACAAAAAAAATGACACTTGCGTCTAAAGAAATGTTGAAATGTCAGGTTTTAAATCGTGCAAGTCAAATCGAAAACAAACATTCTGTGTTTATGTAGTCTGTATGAAAAGAGAGCCATGTCAGAAGTCTGTGATACAGCACATTATCCGCTAATGCGGCCACGCCCACGGAGCCAGCGCTATTCAGACGCAAATTCAGAAGCAATACATGCATTCATCGTCTCAATCGTGTATTTATTGTCTTGAAAAGTGTTTATTTGGATGTTACAGCAATGGTTAGCGATCTCTAGAAGACATGCCGTTAGTTCCTAGTTCCTTTTCTTCTTTATATTATGAATTTGTGGACTAAAGGTGTAAAGAGCGCCCTCCGGCTGCAAGTATGAATTAAAAACACAGTATCCAGCACTCATAGTGATGACAATAAATATTATTTCTCAGTATAGAAAATTGACATAAATATATAAGAATCCATCAATATTTCTCCAAATGTGCATGCTTTTAAGCTAAAAGCCTATATGAAATGCCATAGAGGTAACATAATTGTTCAGACACTTTGCACCACAGCAATACATTATATTTTAAAGAATATAATAGAATACCATTATTTTAAATTGTAATAATATTTCACAGTATTGCTATTTATGATGAGCTGAGACATTATTACAGAGGGTTTTTTTCACAGCCTACCTGACTGATAGGCCTCATTAACCCTTTAAGACCTGAAGGCTTTTTTAGAGTTTTTTTTTCTGAGCGACACACACAAAAGTAAAGACTCATAACTCCAAATCTCTAGCAAGGAGAGTCAAAAGGTAGGTATCATTTGATAGAAAACATTTTAAATTTTAAGAAAATATAAATTACATGACATTTGGACATTTTCTTGCTGAGAAACAGCTGATAAAAGACAAAAAATATATATAATTTTTTAAAAATAATTTTTCTTTTTTTTTATTTGACATGGAATAACTCAGGAACACAATAAGATCGCTAAAAAAATTCTTTTTTGGTGATGCTCTCCTATATGTGAGCTGCATCTGGTTCAAATTTCGTAGTGATAGCATAAAGAATAGTTTGAAAAATTGTTGTTCATTTTTTTCCGCAGCCAGGTGGCGCCAACGGGCGGTAAACTCCGGTTTAGTGGTGCTTCTTAGCACTCGTTAGGAGTTAAAATGATATCTATTTTGTGTTATTCCACGTTGGAAAACGAACATGGATGGGTCCGGGAACACTGGATACACACTGCATCCCGGAGAGATGAGAGACATGTTTTTAGCCAAGTATGTTAAATCATTCCGTGAGTAATATCTTGTGATCAACGCAATATATTATATTGATTTTATATTCATTTTAATCTTGAGAATCTGCTTTAAATATTGATGTGCAATTTTTTATGATCTGTGCATTTTTCATGAAGTTATGAGCACATGAAATATACATACTTGTATTTAGTTAGCGGCTGTGCTGTTTTTGTTGTAAACGCATATTACTCAGACTCATTAGAGGGTGAAAACAATGCAACAGAAGCATGTTGGAGGCTTGATATGAAAGTTTAAAGTCTCTGGTTTTGTATGCAAAAAGAATTTTTGTGCTACCTATATGGATTCAATTTTTATTGGCTTTTAAAGAGAGACACGCAAATGGGAGCGCCAACGCTCCATCCGGTCTTAAGGGGTTAATATGCAAGTCATTTCAGATCATTACTATGTGATTCCTTTGTCTTCTCAGGTGTAAATGGCCCATTATTCATGCAGATTCATGCCCCCACGCATACTGTGTTTCTTGACAAAAAGTGTCTTACAAAAACTAAATCAATATATTGTTTTATATGAAGGAGTAGGCAGCATAATTTTTACATAATTCTGAAGCAAAAACTCCAGTCTACAACCACCAATACCCTAAAGTCTTGTGAACATAGAATTAATATACTTTTTTTGGCCTTATTTCAGTGACTTAAGTTTTTGTTTTTTCAATAACCACGCATAAACATTATTCCTTCAAAAATACAAACATGTACATACATGTTCCTCACATATTATTGTAGCCTAGTTTGTTCTGAATACAGTGTAATGACACTTTTGTCATTTATATGTTTATGAACAACTGAAAAAAGCACAAATGTCAGGGCATGTCAAAACTTCTCCAAGCCCCAAATCAGCCTCAGACTCCAGAGGGTTAATCACTACCCCCTTGCCTGCTGGTCCCTGGTGCAAAATTGCTGCAGATTTGTGCGAGTTGAATGGTAAAACTTACTTGATAGTCGTGGACTATTACTCGCGTGACATCGAAATAGCCCATCTTCAAACACCATCCAGCTTCCAAGTTATCAGCAGATTGAAGTGCATTTTTGTAAGATTGGGAATTCCCAGGGGGCTAGTATCTGACAATGGCACACAGTTCACCTCTGCTGAATTTCATCAGTTCAGTACAGAGTATGATTTTCGCCACACAACCTCAAGTCCTCATTTCCCCCAAGCCAATGGAGCCGCAGAGAGAGCAGTTCAAACTGCAGAACGGATTCTTAGCCAACTTGACCCTCATATGGCACTGATGTGCTACCGGGCAACACCCATTGCTGCAACTGGACTAAGCCCAGCCCAGATAATGACAGGTCAACAAATCAGAACCAACCTGCCAATGCTTGAGGAAAAACACCAGCCTCAACCCATTGATTACAAAGGCGTTGAGTGGAAGGATAAGGCTGCAAAGGAATCCTACAAGTTCTTCTATGATCGGAGACACTCTGCTCGTGTTTTACCAGAACTTCAACCTGGGGAGAAAGTTCTTGTTAAACTGGACAGTGAGAAAAGCTGGAAAACACCAGCTGTGGTGCTGAACAAAACATCTGAACCAAGATCTTATATGGTGCAAACACAGAATGTAGCTGTCCTACGCAGAAACCGTAAACATCTGCAAGTGATGCCATTGCAACCAGATGCCACTGGGTGCAGTGAACCTCAAGGTGAGAAGAATTCAGGCTTTCCTGATGCAGAAACTGAACGTTTAAAAACTCCTGTGGTTGCTCCTGCTGCACCTGTGAAGGCACCACCAGTCATTACTTTTAGTGGAAGAGTTGTGAAAACACCAAAACGTTACTTAGACTAAAATCAGCTTACAGAGACTCATTAAAGTGTTGCTTTGTTCTATTGTTCTTGTTTTGGAAAACAAAAAGAGGGGAGAGGAAGAGAGAGATTAAGAAAATGACAAGAAAGGTTATATATTGTTAATTTCTTCTATTGGTAAGAGAGAGAAAAAAAAGAAAACACAAAACAACCAAAGTAATGTAGTTTCATTGTGTTGCACTTGGTTATTGTGTTAAAAGAAAATATAATGTTCTTTTTCAAAAGGGAGGGAGATGTGTGGAACCATATGTTGGCCAATCAAATTGTACCTGCCTATGCAGTCTGTGTTCAATAAATGCCGAATTGTTAAATTACATTGTTGTTCCCTCTTGTGACAATTTAAAGTTACATAAAATTATGTCATTCTTAGAATTTTGACACACAATTAAGGCTAAAATTTTACTCTGAGCAGCTTTATACATACGGGCCCTTATCTTTTTAAGTGGAATTGATACTTAAAATCTGTCCCAGCTACTGTTAATTTATTTCAAGAGTACTCTACTTATCCAGGGACAATAATTTAAAATGATAATAGGCCTAATATACAAATTAATTTAAAAATGATGATCATAAATGTTGTGTAGTCTATAAAACTATAGGCACAGACAGTTTTACTTTATTTTTACTTATTGCTTTACAATTGTATTGGAGTTTTACACACATGCTTGTACAGTTATTCTAAGCCGTGCATTAATTTGAACGGTGACAGGAGTGGCTTGATGCAACGCAGGAGATGCAGATAACTTGATCTTGACTTTAATTAATTTTTTATTAAAACTTTAATTAATGCTGTCACGTATCAAATCTGCTTCAAAGATAAAATTAAATGAATTGCGAATTACAACAATCAAATAAAAATGTATGATTGTAGAAATGCTTGTAAACCTAAATAATTGGGAATCATGTTGTGTATATATAAAAAAAAACAAAAAAAACAGCACATTTCATTTATCTATTATAACATTTATGTCGTAATGTCATTTTTTTCGTTTGGCTGTTTCATTATAAAGGTCCAGAAATTCATTAAGTTTATCGTCAGGTGTCTTTTCTAATTATATGATGTCATTACATTGCTGTCTTAGTAGTGCATTATTTTCAAACTGTTTATTGCTAAGTTTAGAGCAGCAAGTAATTCACATGCTATTTACCTGGCTGCTGATTTATGTAGTCGTGGTAAAATCGCTTCAATATGAAGTTATATGGACTCTGAATTTGAGGTTTACAATAGAAACGAGTGTGATTGACCAAATCGACTGGCTCAGATGTCATGCTATGGCAGCGGAAGTGGATATTGTGAAGGGTGAGGAATCTACCCATGACTCCATTGTAGCAGGCCTGACCAGTTGTTCAGGTCTCGGACGGACCAATATTTGTTTTTCTGTGTGTTTAAACTGGGCTAAATTAAACTGAAACATCTTCAAATGAGACTGAAGTATCTCCTGTAGTAGTGTTTTTCTCTCTGTTCTTTGTGTCATTAGTGTAAGATCAGTTTCACATGACAGCTCTGTATCTGTGAAGAGTGACCGTTCAAAAGAAGATGGACCATATTTCAGTGAGGAAACGCCATCAGCTACTCTAAGGTATTTTATGTGTTTTATGTGTTACTGTTGTGTAGACTGAAAATATTTAAAATGTTTAACTTTTTAAAATGTTTGATTTTAATATGAATATATTAAATAAATGAATAAATAATGTTTAATATGAATAAATAGCACTCATAAACGGCTGTCGATGGCATTTGCAAGTGAAACGAGTTGAGGCCTGGACCCAGAAAAAACGTTCCTTACGTCACAACTTAACAAGCGGATAGATCTTGCAACCAAATATGAAAGTGAAAGTTACGTGAAGGCCAAGTATGTTAACCTATACTCAGAATTTGTCCTCTGCATTTAACCCATCCAAGTTAGTTTGCACACACCTGGAGCAGTGGGCAGCCATTTTGCTGTGCCATCCGGGGAGCGATTGGGGGTTAGGTGCCTTGCTCAAGGGCACCTCAATCATTTCCTGCCAGCATTGAGAATTTGCCCATGTAGTTTATTTCATTGTGTGACAATCATATTTCAAAGAATCGCACAGTGAAATATGACCACTCAGAGAAAAAGGCAAGCCTCACATTCCAACTCTGATAACTGTTTCAATCAGCCACAAATGGCTACAAATAGAAAACATATACTATAATATTTATCACTTTCAGCAGTATTTTATGTAATTTCAAAGGGTTTTTTGTAAAATGACACTGGGATATTGCATTTTATACCACTGTATATGGGTATAGAAAGACTTTACATTTGTGTAGATGGAAATTACATGAAGCGGAAATATATATATTCTTCCCTTTAGGTGCATTTAGAATCCCTAATCGCAATCTAAGATGGCGGCGCGCATAGACGCTGCGGCTCAGTGCTTTCACTTTCGGTGTTTTGTTTTGTTTCGGTTTTTTGTTTTATTAGTGGGTTATGTGCTTCTCATTCACAATACATTTTGTTGGGCAAACAATGTCTATGACCGGCACGATCTCCTAAAGATAGGAGTTTTGAGCGAGAGTAGCATCACAGCAGAGTTTCTCAGCTCACACAACATACCGGTGGATATAGCGAGGAGTCCCGGCTCTCCGTGGACTGTCATCCCCGCGGGAAGGAGGCGGAGGCGGCGGCGAGAGAGGAGGCAAAGACGAGGCTGCAGGGCCGGCGTGCTAGCGAGGCTACGTAAGCAGCCATATAAACCACCACTTCCCAGCCTTTTCCTCACCAACGCAAGATCCGTCGTAAATAAAATGGATGAATTGAGACTGCTGGCTGCTACGAACTTTGCCAGTAGGGACAGTTGCATTTTACTTGTTACTGAAACCTGGTTACATTCATCCATTCCGGACTCTGCTATCGAGCTAACAGGCTACACGGTACAACGTCATGATAGGACCAGTGACTCCGGTAAGGGCAGGGGAGGGGGACTTTGTGTGTACATTAATAACAACTGGTGCACTAACATAGAGACTGTAGTCAGTCATTGCTCCCCAGACCTGGAGTGTGTGACTGTTAAATGCAGACCCTTTTACCTACCAAGGGAGTTTACTGTGGTCATGATAACTGCTGTGTACATTCCACCGGATGCTAATGCTAACTTGGCTCTCGGACACTTGTACAGCAACATTAGTTTACAGCAGAGCATGTTTCCCGACGCCGTGCACATAATTGCAGGGGATTTCAATCATGCAGATTTTAAAGCAGTGCTCCCGAAATTTCATCAGCATGTAAAGTGTGCTACCAGAGGAGCTAATATACTGGACAAGGTCTACACAAATATAAAACTGGGCTATAGAGCTAGACCATTACCACATCTGGGTCAGTCTGACCATATGTCCTTGCTCTTAATCCCGGCATACACCCCCCTCAGGAAAACTGCTCTTACCACCACCAGGACTGTCAAAACCTGGCCAGTTGGAGCCTCTCAACAGCTGCAGGATTGCTTTGACAGAACCAACTGGGATATCTTTGAACACCAGGACCTTGAAGTGTTTACAGACACTGTCTTGTGTTATATAAAGAACTGCACAGACATTGTCACAGTGGATAAATACATCCGGGTCTATCCCAATCGGAAACCCTGGATGACCAGGGAGGTCCAGCGGCTGCTGAAGGAGAGAAACAACGCCTTCAGGTCTGGCGACAGGGCTTTTTACAGCACAGCCCGAGCCAATTTGAAGAGAGGCATCAGAAGAGCCAAAGCGGACTATAGGAAGAGGATTGATGACCATCTGGATAGTAAAAACAGCAGGCAGGTGTGGCAGGCAGTTCAGTATCTCACCAACTTCAGGTCTGGCCATGGAGCTGCTGAGGGTGACGCCTCGCTGGCAGAGGAGCTGAACCTCTTCTTTGCCCGCTTTGAGGTGGAATTAAACAATACAGCCACACAGCACCCGATGGCCCACAACAAACTTCAAATCCACCCTCTCTGTGGAGGAGTATGAGGTGAAGCGCACGTTGAGAGCCATTAACCCCAGGAAAGCGGCGGGTCCTGACGGTATCCCCGGACGTGTTCTGAAGGATTGTGCAGACCAGTTGGCTGGGATCTTCACTACAATTTTTAACAAATCCTTATCCCTGGCTGTTGTACCACCCTGCTTGAAATCCTCCATTATAGTCCCTCTGCCCAAAAGATCATCCATTACCAGCTTCAATGATTACCGGCCAGTAGCACTTACCCCTGTGGTAATGAAGTGCTTCGAAAAGTTGGTGAGAGACACATTTTATCATTTTTGCCCCCCAACTTTGATCCACATCAGTATGTCTATAGGGCAAATAGGTGCACAGAGGATGCAGTAGCTGTAGCTCTTCACACTGTGTTGACACATCTGGAGCAGCGGGGGAACTACGCTCGGCTCCTCTTTGTGGACTACAGCTCTGCGTTCAACACCATCCTCCCCCACAGATTAGTGGGTAAACTGTTGGACCTGGGTCTGCCTAACTCCATATGTCTTTGGATTAAGGACTTCCTGACAGGACGCATACAGAGGGTCAGAGCAGGCCCCCACATCTCTACAGCTCTTAGTCTCAGCACTGGCTCCCCTCAGGGCTGTGTGTTGAGCCCCCTGCTCTATACCCTCTATACATATGACTGCACACCTTTCCATTCCAGCAACATCTTCGTCAAATTTGCTGACGACACTACAGTAGTGGGGCTCATCTCAGGGGGTGATGAGTCAGCCTACCGGGATGATGTGAAGCGGCTGTCAGTGTGGTGCAGAGACAACAACCTGCTCCTGAACACGTCAAAGACAAAGGAGTTAGTTATTGATTTTAGGAGGAAAAAAACGGACATACATCCCATATTCATTGGCGGGGACAGTGTTGAGAGGGTAACAGCCTTTCGTTTCCTGGGAGTTCATATTGAAAAGGACTTAACATGGGGCATGAACACCACAGAATTAGTGAAGAAAGCACAGCAGAGACTCTACTTTCTGAGGGTCCTTAGGAAGAACAACATCATTCAGAGTCGGCTGGTATCCTTCTACCGCTCCACCATAGAGAGCATTCTCACTTACTGCCTCTGTGTGTGGTTTTCCAGCTGCACTGTGGCATGCAAAAAACAGCTTCAAAGGGTCACCAGGGCCGCTGAGAAAATCATTGGGTGCCGCCTCCCAACCTTGGAGGATCTACACAGTTCTCGTTGCCTCAAGAGAGTTTACAGCATTATAAAGGATACATCTCACCCAGGTCACTCTCTTTTCAGTCTGCTTCCTTCAGGCAGGCGGTATAGATCCATCAGAACAAGGACAAACCGACTCAAAAACAGTTTTTTTCCAATTGCTGTACAAGCTCTAAATGCCACCTAGCATAATGTTACATTACATATGCAAGAAAGTTTATTCAACATAAAGAATATATATTATTTATTACTTATTTACGTTTATTATTTGTATGTGGGTGCACTTAAATAACTAAATTTCGTTGTACAGCTGTACAGTGACAATAAAGATTTCTATCTTCTATCTATCATTTGAATAACTCTTGCAGACAACATGATAGAGACAAAATAATTTTTTTCCAGAGTTTGCTGACATCTAGTGAAAACAACCAGAACTGTCTGCATGGTGCTACTGCACTCAGGGACTGAGTTATACACTTTCAAATAAGAATTTATAACAATAAAAATCAAAAAGCGCCTCTTTTTTAGGGGCTTTATTACAGCACAGATAAAATATACTATCATTTTTATCACTTTCAGCAGTATTTCATGTAACTTCAAAGGGTTTCCTGTAAAATGACACCAAAATTTTGAATTTAGATCGCTATTTGTGGGTATGGGCAGCTTTTCAATTTAGGTAGGCCAAATCCAGGCAAAAAATCCCCAAAATCGACCCGGATTGATGTGATGCAACACAAAATCCCTGACAGTAAATTGATGCCTCGTTCTACCGGTATTTCTGGCATACTCCAAAGCGCCTGCGTTTCTTTTGTCACAAAGAACAAATTGATTTGCAATGGTCACTTTGTTGCGTCCAGTGTAGACGACCTCAAGGTGTTGCGGCAAGGGTGACGTGACAACGGTCACATCCGTTGTGTAGAAACGGGTTTGCACACTGTATTCAGGCATATTAAGTAACAGTATAGCAACGATGTTCACGTTTTTTTAGATAAACGTAGGAGTGAAATTAGATAAACGTAGGGGGGCGTGTGTCCAAAAAGGTTGAAAACCACTGCATTAAACTACGACTTTCCCCAGCAAGAACGTGTTCTTCCATCCATTCAAAGTCATGGATGGACAAATTCACAGCTATACTGCATTTAATTATCATTTGCAGCATTAAACCTTTTCAAATAATATTGTTCTGTAATAAATTTTTTTCTCTATGTTCTTTGTGTCATTAGTGAAAGGTTAGGCTCACATGTGTCCAGCTCTGTGTCTTTGAAGAGTGACCATTCAAGAGGAGGAGGACCAGATTTCAGTGAGGAAACTCCTTCAGCTAACCCAAGGTATTTGAGTTTCTTATTGATCACACACGACTGTTAGAAAATATTTCAGTGAATATTTATCATGGAACTTTATTGTTAAAAAACATACAAAGAATACATAGCAGTGCTATAAAAACATAATGAAGCAGGCTAAGATCATAAGCAAAAAAAGTTATTTGAAATCATTTGCTGCAAATTTTTTGTAATTTAATTTTGATGATATAACTGCTGCACAACATATTAAAAAACCTGTTGTCAGTGCATAATTTACTATTATTCACCACCACCATGTGTTTTTTGCTTATAAACAGAAAATATTACAATAAGAGTACATTTTTACTTAAATTTATAGGTACACCCCAAGTCCCCCAGGTGAAAAAAATTTATAATCAAATCACTAAGCAACCACTGAACGTAATAAAACAAAATGGGTACCATTTTAAAGTTCCATTTTGATCAACTCTTACCTATCACTTGGTACCGTGATAGGTTGCCACCTGTGCAATAAGTCCACATACTCCTAAACCTTGTGGAAAGCCTTCCCAGAAGAGTTTAGGCTGTTATAGTTGCAAAGGGTGGGCCAACTCCATGTTAAACCCTACGGATTAAGAATGGGATGTCATTAAAGTTCATGTGCACGTAAGGGCAGGCATCCCAAAACTGTTGGCAATGTAGTGTAGGTGTCATCACAATGAATGTAGCCAACTTGATGAACTCCTAAGCAGTACTGAGTTATTTGCTAATATATAGAGGAAAAATTTTTTTCATAAATTAAATACTTTTGTACTATGTATGTACTGCAATATGTCAAAAGGATCAAACAGCTCAGTAAAAAAAAGCTTAGATAGTCATGTGTCATATCTCATGGAGTAGAATACAACAGGAATAATTGTTTTGGGCTTTGACTAAAACTTGAGCACGTTTTTATTGTACACAAAGCCCATATGTAAATAATAGGAAGTGGCATTTATGTCACATTCGTAACTTTAAACATTCTTTGATTGTAGAAAATGGCACATTATTATTTATTTTTTTTATTTATTTTTTTTTTTATTTGCTTTGGTACTATTTTCACAAGTAAGGTGTACATTTTCAAAACTTTTAGTACAAAACTCCAAACGGATCACACTTGTAACACAGCCAGTCATTCTTTTTAAAAACTTGATCTCATGCTTTCATTCTGTCACGGAATGCACAGACACGAAATGATAAAATCCACGTGCAGTTTAATGAGGTAGGTCCAAGGCATAAACAGTCCACAAAAACAGAAACCAGAAACAAAGTGCAAAAAACAGGAAACAACGAACCACAAACACAGGCAAAAAACACTGAAACTAAATAGACAGAACTAATGAGCAAACACAAAACACCTGAGTGCAATGACATGAGGCTGATAAGTCCAAGGGGTGAATTATGGGAAATGAAGTGAAAACTGGTGACGTAGTCCGTGCTGGAGTGCCCTCTGGTGGCCAACCAGGGTACTCCAACTGGATATCGTGACATTACCCCCTCCCTACGGAGCGGATACCAGACGCTCCACTTAACAAAACAAAAAACTCAGGAGGGAGGTGGATAGGAGGAGGATCAGGGGGAGGGATGGCGGGCCAGATCCAGCGTGCTCCCCCGAAGGCCAGGGCGGTGCTGGAGGAACCAACCAGGCGGGCACTGGCAGGTCTGGAGTCCTAGCTGTTTGCCAGGGCGGTGCTGGAGGAACCAACCAGGCGGGCACTGGCAGGTCTGGAGTCCTAGCTGTTTGCCAGGGCGGCGCTGGAGGAACTGACCAAGCAAATTTCAACGGTTCAGACGGCCTGGGCAGTAGCAGCAGAACATAAGGCCTGGATGGCGGTGGCAGAGCAGAAGGCTTGGATGGCAGCGGCGGCAGGGCTGACCAAGAGCGCTCCGTGGCCGTGTCAGGGAGAGCGGGCAGCTCGATCACGGCCTCCATGGCCGTATCAGGGAGAGCGGGCAGCTCGGTGACGGCCTCCGTGGCCGTATCAGAGAGAGCGGGCAGCTCGGTGACGGCCTCCGTGGCCGTATCAGGGAGAGCGGGCAGCTCGGTGACGGCCTCCGTGGCCGTATCAGGGAGAGCGGGCTCTGGAGTGGACTCACTGGCTGGAGTGGACTCACTGGCTGGAGCGGGCTCTGGAGTGGACTCACTGGCTGGAGTGGGCTCTGGAGTGGACTCACTGGCTGGAGTGGGCTCTGGAGTGGACTCACTGGCTGGAGTGGGCTCTGGAGTGGACTCACTGGCTGGAACGGGCTCTGGAGTGGACTCACTGGCTGGAGCGGGCTCTGGAGTGGACTCCCTGGCTGGTGCGGGCTCTGGAGTGGACTCACTGACTGGAGCGGGCTCTGGAGTGGAATCCCTGGCTGGAGTGGACTCACAGACTAAAGCGAACTCTAGAGTGGACTCACTGGTTGGAGTGGGCTCTGGACTGGACTTACTGACTAAAGCGAGCTCTGGAGTGGACTCACTGACTGGAGCGGGCTCTGGAGTGGAATCCCTGGCTGGAGTGGACTCACTGACTAAAGCGGGCTCTGGAATGGACTCACTGGCTGGAGCGGGCTCTGGAGTGGACTCACTGGCTGGAGCGGGCTCTGGAGTGGACTCACTGGCTGGAGCGGGCTCTGGAGTGGACTCACTGGCTGGAGCGGGCTCTGGAGTGGACTCACTGGCTGGAGCGGGCTCTGGAGTGGACTCACTGGCTGGAGCGGGCTCTGGAGTGGACTCACTGGCTGGAGCGGGCTCTGGAGTGGACTCACTGGCTGGAGCGTTCTCTGGAGTGGACTCACTGGCTAGAGCGAGCTCTGGAGTGGACTCACTGGCTGGAGCGGGCTCTGGAGTGGACTCACTGGCTGAAGTGGGCTCTGGACTGGACTTACTGACTAAAGCGAACTCTGGAGTGGATTCACTAGTTGGAGTGGGCTCTGAACTGGACTTACTGACTAAAGCGAGCTCTGGAGTGGACTCACTGACTGGGGCGGCCTCCGGGCCTTGACGTCCGAAGGAAACCTTCTTCCTTCTCCTCCTCTTCGCTTTACCGGGGTGAAGCTGAGGCTCAGTGCCCACCTCCCCGGTGACTTCAGAGACGGATTCATGGTCTGGAGCATGCACACTGCCTGATTGACTTGGTGAGGCCCAATCTACCCGATGGCGAAGATAGGTGGCGAATCTCCAGAAATCCAAGTCCTGTAGCCCTTCCATCTCACACCGAGGTAGAGGATCGTCAATGCAGCCATTAAGGATATCCTTCAGCGCCGCATCGTTGTACCTCAGCCCCACCGCCATCGTCCAAAAGACCTTGGCGAAGCATCCTACCTCTTCTCCCTCCTGGTGTAACGTCATCACTGCCCCAAGCAGAGCCACACGCTCCCTGCATGTGCCTGACAGAATAGTCCTCATGCTGCTGGATCTTAAATGGGTGGTTCATTCTGTCACGGAATGCACAGACACGAAATGATAAAATCCACGTGCAGTTTAATGAGGTAGGTCCAAGGCATAAACAGTCCACAAAAACAGAAACCAGAAACAAAGTGCAAAAAACAGGAAACAACGAACCACAAACACAGGCAAAAAACACTGAAACTAAATAGACAGAACTAATGAGCAAACACAAAACACCTGAGTGCAATGACATGAGGCTGATAAGTCCAAGGGGTGAATTATGGGAAATGAAGTGAAAACTGGTGACGTAGTCTGTGCTGGAGTGCCCTCTGGTGGCCAACCAGGGTACTCCAACTGGATATCGTGACACATTCTAGCTGTACATATTTTCTTTTACATAATCACTGTTTCAAAACACATGACAATTGTGATACGTAATGACAACTTTTGGTTTAATCACAGAAACACAACAGTATGATCTTCTTTCAGTTTATTACTTTTAACAATCAGTTCATTCAATAGCAAACAATGCAAGATACATGTTTCAAATCGCCCTTGATGAACTACAGATGCCACATTAGAAAATAAACTTACATTACCTAAATTACATAATTGACAAAATCCATAATGTTTTGTAGCGAATTACAAGTATTTAATCAATTAGCTCAAATCATGGGTGAAATATATATAATAGGCCTAAATCCTAACGTGTTATGATTAATTATGATATATGTCGACCCAAGAGGGAATTATGCACATATATTGTGAATTAATTACAACGGTTTATAATTAATTACATATATGATTAGTTCTAGTTTAATAGTTGTTTAGAAAAACTATCTTAGTTTGTCCACCAAACTATGGGTTTTCTCATAGACTATTATAAAAGAAATGTTATTCTCTGGCCACGACAATAACTTCCTATTATAGCATTAAAGCGTAAAGCAGTATTGCAGAATCAAATGTAGAAGTGACTTGGTTTTCTGAATAATCGAGCATGAATATAATGGATTTAATATATGAAACTATGCATAAACGAATGTAAAGTAAAGAAAAAGAGGTGATCAAAGGAATGGCAAATTACAAACAGTTAAAACTTTTGAGAGCCAGCAAGGAAACTCAGTTTACACAAAGCTTAAAGCGCATGAAAAGAAGTTGTTACTTGCATAAGTTCAGGTGCTGTAGTTACTCTGTCTGTAGGAGTTTCAGCGTGCTTGGTTTGGCAATTGGTCCTTTTCCAGGAGGGTGTTCTCCAGAGGAATTTTCAAACAAGGTTTTAACTTAAGTGTAAAATAACCGGAAAAGAAAGAAGAGAGAGTCCATCTCCTAGGTGATGGAGGATGACAAAGTCTTGACAAAAGAGAAACTTACTACGACCAAGAGACGCGTGTCATTTGTGTTTTAAGGGCAACAAACCAGAAAGCCTCCTTGGGTATGCCAGACAATGATGAGGGTGCAATTTTGGCGGGCAAACTTTTCTTTGTCTCCATTTATGACCACATTTGCATGGTTTATGAAGTACTGTGGGCTAGGAAGGTCAGCAGCTATGAGGAACTTTCTCAACAAAAAAAGATACCGTCTCAAAAAGCATTTAACCACTGTTAAATCAGGTAAAATGCTAGGAAAAGCGAGGGGGAAATCGAAATAATCACTATGGCTGGTAACTCATACATTCATCTGTTCTGTTTTTTTTTGTCTCTTTTTCTTATGGAGGTCTTGAGGGTGGGATCGCTAAATATAAATGGGATGAGGGACGGGAAAAAGCATGAGTTACTTTCAGAAATTATTGGTTTGAAAGGTTTGAGTGTTACTTTTTTGCAAGAAACTCATAGCACTTGCAGTAATGAAGTTAACTGGGGTTTATGGTGGAAAGGAGAACATGTTCTCAGTCATGGTACTAATTTAAGTGCTGGTGTTGCTGTTCTTTTTTCTCCTACATTTAATGTCTAAATTTTATCAAAATGTGTAGTAGTACGTGGAAGGTTTTTAATTGTAAAGTGTTTGTAAATATTTATGCTCCTAATGTTGGAGCGGAAAGAAAATTATTCTTTGCTAAATTAGAAAACATGATTAAAAAAGAAAGTGAAGATTTTGTTCATTGTTGTAGGAGGGGATTGGAACTGCACTCTTGATTTTATTCTAGACCGAAATGGGGAAGAACCTCATGCACAGTCAGCCTCATGTTTAGCTGGTGTTTTAAAAAAGCTCAGTCTTTCTGATGTATGGAGAGAACATAACCCTTCTACAAAACAATATACATAGGTCAAAGTCAATAATGAGAGGATTTCTGCTGCATGGTTGGACCATTTTTATATACCTTATAACTTGAAAAATAGTTGTCAATACAGAAATAATCCCTAATATTCTTTCTGATCACAAGCTTGTTACAGTTGGGTTTACCTTGTCTAAAACTACTGGTATTTTAATACTAAACTTTTAGAGGATAAGGTCTTTTGTGAAGATTTTGAGGGTTTTTGGGAAGCATGCCAAACATAAGAGTCATTTTGAAAACATTGTCCAGTGGTGGGAAGTTGGAAAAGCGCACATAAAAGATTTCTCTCAAAAATATACTGCTTATTCCTCTGTACGGTTGAAAAATACTTTAAAATGGCTGGAAACATGATATTGAAATGAATATGACTATTGATGATGATATTAATTTAAAAGACTTTTGGACTGAAAAGAAAAGCCATTTAGGCTCAATACTGGATGAAAAAGTTAAAGGGGCTATTATAAGAAGTCACTATTTAAAATTGAAGGATATGGACACTCCTACTTACTTTTTTAACCTTCAGGGGTCTGAGGATTTTTGGGGCCTTGGAGAAGTTTTGACATGCCCTGACATTTGTGCTTTTTTCAGTTGTTCATAAACATATTAATGGAAAAAGTGTCATTACACTGTATTCAGCACAAACTAGGCTACAATAATATGTGAGGAACATGTATGTACATGTTTGTGTTTTTGAAGGAATAACGTTTATGCGTGGTTATTGAAAAAACAAAAAACTTAAGTCACTGAAATAAGGCCAAAAATATATATTAAATCTTTGTTCACAAGACTTCTGGGTATTTGAGGTTGTAGACTAGAGTTTTTGCTTCAAAATGAGGTAAAAATTATGCTGCCTGCTTGTTCATATAAAACAATAGAGAGATTAAATGTTTCTAAAACATCTTTGGTCAAGAAACACAGTATGCGTGGAGGCGTGAATAATCATGAATAATGGGTAAAGAGCTCTAATGAGCTGCATAAATAATGAGCTCTTTCAGTCAGATAGGCTGTGAAAAAACCCTCTGTTGATCATGTCTCAAATCTCATCATAATGTAAATCAAACATACAGAAAAAATAGCAATACTGTGAAATATTATTACAATTTAAAATAATGGTATTCTATTATATTCTTTAAAATATAATGTATTTCTGTGATGCAAAGTGTCTGAACAATTATGTTACCTCTATGGCATTTCATATAGGCTTTTAGCTTAAAAGCATGCACATTTGGAGAAATACTGATGGATTCTCATATGTTTGTCAATTTTCTATACAGAGGAGTAATATTTATTCAGGATTTATTGTCATTACTATGAGTGCTGGATACTGTGTTTTGAATTCATACTTGCAGCCGAAGGGCGCTCTGTACACCTTTAGTCCACAAATGCCTGAGCACTAAAGAAGAATAGGCAATCAAGGAACTAACCGAACTAACGGAGGCCAGAGATCGCTAACTATGGCTATTCAAAACACTTTTCAAGACAATAAATACACGATTGAGACGATGAATGCATGTATTGACTGAATTTGCCTCTGAATAGCGCTGACTCCGTGGGCGTGGCCGCATTAGCGGATAATGAGCTGAATCACAGACTTCTGACATGGCTCTCTTTTCATACAGATTACATAAACAGAATATTTGTTTTCGATTTGACTTACACGATTTAAAACCTGACATTTCAATGTTTTTTTAGACATAAGTCTAATTTTTTTGTGATTAGTATTCACTAAGTTACAGTTCATTTTCTGAGAACTATCAGATTGGACGTTCAGAGGGAGAGGAGAGATCACGCATCATGTTAGTTTTCTTTATTTTACAAAAAGCACAACATTTTGTTGTTACTCTGAGTGTACACAAATAAAAGAAGATATTCCACAGATTAAAATGGTGTATAACTCTTAATTGTATGTGCAACATTGACAGAGTATTTTGAGTCTCTTTCACACTGGTTAGAAAAAAAATGCGGTGATCATGCCGGCGTGACCGCCGACCCGAGAGTGTTAACCTAGAGCGTAAAGTGGGTCAGCAGAAACAAATGCTTTCATTAATGGACAATAATGGACATGTCACATCAGACCCAATGGAGATGCGAAGAATCGCTGTTGATCTTTATTCTAAATTGTACACTGCAGAAAGTTCAGATGGATTTTGTAGAAGTGAACTGTTAAAAAATGTACCTGTTTTATCTGAAGAACAAAAAAATTAGAGACTGATATTTCCTTTGAGGAAGTCTCTCTAGCTGTAATGGGTCTGTCTTCAGGCCGTAGTCCGGGATTGGACGGACTACCAGCTGAGTTTTACAAGACTTTTTGATATAATAGCTGCTGTCAACGTGCTTGTTACGTCCTTTTGCTCTGTGTGTATTTGTTTTTCCCTTTCTCTGCTTTTCCCTGTTACTTTCACTTTCTTAAACACCGCTCATTGGTTCAGCCACCTGTCACTCATCATCCGCTGATATCGTCCGCCCATCCTTTCACTAATTGCAAAAGACTATCGCAAATAAAAGAGCACGCCAGGCCACCAACAAGCCCCCATGTTGTTGATTGTTTCGTTAGAGATATTTTGCGGCCATTTGCTTGAATCTTTGTATCCCCTTTTGTTCATGTTGCCTGTTTTGTGTGTACTTTCGCCTTCGTTCGATATAATCGTTTCTTTTCCTTTTATGTAACATCTGTCAGAGATATTTGTTACCAGGCCGGGAAGAAGCGGACAGGTAAGAACATCACGTGACATACATCACAACACATAGGAGCTGTCTTTGTATAGTACATTAGGTTAGGGGCGAGTGCCACCCCATGTACTTTTGGATTTTGGCTAGGCAGCGTAGGTTAGTTAGGGCATCTCGTACTTTTCTTTTCCACGTTTTTCTTTGGTAGTTAGTCTTAGGGGATATTTATAAGTTAGACTGGTTTGGTTTTGTTATTTTCTTTTCTTTGGAATCGCTCCTCCCTGTCTCTTGTACATTTGTTCTGTCATTGCTCCCAAAAAAGGATGATTTAACACCTGTCGCTATTTTGTGCACAGATTACAAAAAGGTTTTAGCAAATAGATTAAAATGTTTTGCATGAAATTATACATAAAGATCAGTCTTTATTAAAAATTGGTTAATTATAGATGATCATCATTTAATTAGGGATGTTTTTGATTTTGCCTATTGTAAAGATCTTAATATGGGCCTTTTATCTTTAGATCAAGAAAAAGCTTTCGATAGGGTTGATCATGTTTTTCTGTTTGACACCTTTAATGCTTTTGGTTTTGGGAAAAATAAATATTTCTATGATCAAGCTTCTATATACTAAAGCAACATGTATGATTAAATTGGGTGGTGGGTTAAGTATCCCTATAAATGTAAGAAGAGGTATCAGACAAGGTTCTCCAATTTCAGGACAATTATATAGTATTGCAATTGAACCGATGCTATGTAAATTGAGAAAGGAATTTACAGGTTTACAGGTTAGTACCATGAATTGTTATGTTATATCATCAGCATATGCAGATAATTTCACAATCATAATCAGAGAGCAAAGTGATATTCAGGTACTCACAGAGGCTTTAGAGTGTTATGGTAAAGCCTCATCAGCTGTAGTTAATTGGAGTAAAAGTGATGCTTTATGGTGTGGAAGAGTTTCTAAAGGTCCAGTGCTTCCTGGAGGGTCACAGTGGGGGAAGATAGGTTTTAAATATTTAGGGTTTTTTATAGGGACAGAAGAGTATAGGCATAAAAACTGTGAGGGCCTTGTGGAGAAAGTGTGTGCTCGGTTGTCTTGCTGGAACTGGTTGCTACCCCAGCTGTCCTATAGGGGGAGGGTTCTGGTATGTAATAACCTGGTTGCTTCTTCCCTATGGCACAAAATGACGATACTAGAACCTCCTGAAGATCTGGTGAGAGAAATACAGCAGTGGCTAGCAGATTTCTTCTGGCCTATACAGCATTGGTTGAAAGCTGCTGTGCTATGTTTACCTAGACAAGAAGGAGGACAGGGGCTGATTGATATCAAATTCGAGACTAAAGGCTTTTAGGATCCAGACAGCAAAGAGACTTCTTTATGACATGGATGTGAGCTGGGCTGAAGTTGCATGTGCCCTCCTGAGAGGAGCAGGAAACATGGGATTAGACCATCACTTGTTCTTGATGTATCTTATCAAACTGGATTTGTCTGGATTGAGTCTTTTTTACAGATCCCTTTTTAAATCATGGACACTTTAAGTTCTTACGGGATGAAAGTGACACTCAGTACTTATGGCTGAATGAAGAGCCACTTTTTTTTAATTCTGCTCTGGATGTGGATGCTCTTAAATCAGATACTCTCAGAAAAGCCATGTGGGCTGCAAACATCATAAAGATTGGACATTTACGAGTCAACAAAGAATGGATTACCCCTTAGAATTTAGCTTCAAAATTGAGAATTAAATCTATCACATTGGCAAAAAATGTGTTGATGAAGATAATTGAGAAACTGTCTCAGGATTACAGTTTGGCAACGGAAAATTTTGATAAAGAGACTAACAGTAATTGAGAATGCTATATGACAAGTGAAAGAAGGCTGTTTGCTATCTTTTAAGACTCCTCAGCCGAGCTTTTATGGCAGTGCTGAGAAGAAAGCCATCTACATTATGTATGTGAAGTCATGGCATCTTAAAGCACTGGAGACTGTCTGCGAGTGCAAATGGCAGGAGTTTTTTGGGCCAGGTGCCTCCCCTAAAGGCAGTTGGAGGTCCCTGTACAAAGCACCTATTGAGAAGAGGTCTGGAGACCTGCAGTGGAGAATAGTACATGGGATTATAGCCACAAATAGACACAGAGCACACCTTTATCCACGGGTATGAGAGGGCTGTACTTTCTGTAGGGAACAAAAAAACAGTATTTCATTTGTTTTTAAAATGTAAGAGGCTTCAACCAGTGTTGTATATTTAGAAGAGTGGTTCTAAGAAATTAGGGGAAGTTTTCACACCAGAATTTTTTATTTACGGTCCTAAATATACTAGAAGTAGGGAAAAGTGCATGTACTAATTAATTTTATTTTTGGACAAGCTAAATTGGCTATATGGCTATCAAGAAAACATCATTTGAATGGTGTTAGGTTAACTGATGTTGTGTTTATTTTAAAAGGGCTATTAAAATCCCGTATTAAAATTGTTTACATATCATAAACTGGTTAATGATATAGAGATGTTTAAAAGTAAATGGGCTGTAAATCAGTGTATTTGTGATATTGTTTGTGATGACTGTTTGCAATTGTATATCTAATTGTGTATCTTAAGTGTTACATTGCTTTTTCAGAGAAAAAAACAAACAAACTAAGATTGTAATTTAATTTTTAATAAATGTACTTTTAGGCCTCTCTCTCAAACACCCACACACGTTCTATAGAAACTATGCCTATAGAATATGTATCAATAGAAATCTATAGGTGTACCAAATGATTGATTAACCATTAAGATCAGTTAAATAATTAAATAATATACATATGTATTAAACTGAATGAAAAGAGATGAAAATCAAAAGTTTGATCAGTAATAGCATTATCAAAGGCAGTTACTGTGAATGAAACATTTATACAGTATAGATGAAACACTTATTTTGTGTAGTGAAAACGATACTTTGTGATTTTGTGTATTGTACTAAGAAAATTGAAAATATTAAAGAAATTGAAAATATGAAATGTTTGAAAAAAGTGCTCTTTTGATGATCTGTTGTGTTGTCAAGAGTTTTGAAAATTTACACCTTTTACTTGTGAAAATAGTACCAAAGTGAATAAAAAAACTGTAACATCCTTGTTGTGACATTTGGTTCACAATGCAGGGTTTACCAGGTGTAATGACTGAGGCAAATCAGACACAATTATTGGTTAGTTAACCAATAGTTTTAAGCTCACTCTGGAGTCTGTCCCCATCCCCCGGGAAGTTTTCAGTTACAAGTTTATTGCGCTGAGGAATGCGGTTGCCGCATGGAGAACAGAGTAGAGACACAGAAAATCTGCATCTTCCCTGCATTTTCCACACAGAACACAGACTCTATGGCATTAATGTATAGACAGACTGTGCTATAAATAAATCCTTCTCAGGAAATGGTATCCATTATTACTGATGTTGTATTGTACTCATTGTATTTACATGTTTGATGATTGTTAAATGTTATGACCTGCACGGTAACTTCAATCATGCCATGTTTAGTGTCTATACGTTCGTAGCGGGAAGATTTAAATGCTTGTGTATGCGGTACATCCATACCTGTGCAACACATCAGTATTAAAAGAATCTTTAATAGTTCTGATTCAAGAACTCAGCTTGTTAATCTTTCTGGGTTGTAAAAGCCCTGACAGGAGGGGTGTTGCCACCCAGAATTACAACATCTTCATTGGTCCGGTCAACAACTGAGAGGTGTGACTTTGACCAGAGGTTAAAAACCAGCGAACAGTGCCACTCCCCCTCTTTTTCTCCTTGCTTCTGAACGACCGAATCGATCTCCTTGCGGCCGGCCTAGGCCAGGCCTGCAAGGCCTGTAGGCCTCGGCCTACAAACGAGCCATGTGCTCCTCATCCAACATGGAAAAACTGGCAATAACTTCGGACTGAATCACCCAAGATCTCTCCTCAGATGGCAGAGAGGATGCTCCTCAGCCTAAGGGCATCTTGCAAGTATCGTACATTTTAACACTAAACAGCGAGTTAGTATTAATTTGTAAGACTTACCTTGCTATTGCTGAAGAAACTGATGATTCCTTTCCATATTGCCTTTGACATTTCATGTAGCTCTAGTAACAGCATCTCTTCCGGTTCAACACTATCATTACTCATTCTGACTTGCGTGTGTGTGTGTGTGTGTGTGTGTGTGTGTGTGTGTGTGTGTGTGTGACCCTTTATGTATGTTATGTTATGTGTTTATTAGTTTAGTTATGTGTTTGTGAGTTAGTTAATAAAGATTGTGCACAATACACGTTTGGTTCTGACTCCGTCTGCTAATGAATTGCCTCTTAAGTGATAGATCCGGACTACGTGCTCTGAGTAGTACAGTACAATAAGAAATATTATTTTTCCATAACTTGGAAATTGACATTTCTTAGAATTAATAAACAATCAACACTGAGCGTTCACTGGACGAACAGGTTAACTGATTGTAATGTTAATTTTAATGTAGCTACGTCCAGTTAATCTGATTAACGGATTTGCATATTCACAATTAATCATAATTAATAATCATAATGAGTTATGAATAATTATTAATATTTCCCCTTTGAGTTAATTTTCGCTACACAGGACCACGCACACACACTTTGAAAATTGTGGTCATCATCTAAGATAAATTGCTTATAATTCATCACATTTGATGATTAAATTCCAAATCATTTCTTTAGAAATTATGCCTATAGAATCAATATCTATAGAAATCTATCCATTAAGCTCAGTTGGATTAAATAACAGACAAATGTATTCAACTGAATGAAAAGAGATGAAAATGAAAAGTTTGATAGTAATAGCATTATGGATGGCAGTTACTGTGAATGAAACATTTATATAGATGAAACACTTATTTCGTGTAGTGAAAAGGATACTTTCTGATTTTGTGTATTGTACTAACACAATTGAAAATATGCTAAAATGTTTGAAAAAAGTGCACTTTTGATGATCTGTTGAGATATTAGTACTAAGAGTTTAGTACTAAAAATTTTACCAGTTGCTTGTGAAAATTACACCAAAGCAATTAAAAAAAAAAACTGTAAAGCAGATATTCCTCATGAAGGAACAATTTTAAAAATGCCCATTAGGGCATAATTTTATGAATTTATATTTTTTTATAATCTGTATGTAAATGTTTGTATCCCACAGGGTACGTCACCAGTTTAGGGGGTAAAAATTAGCTGAAAACAAAATGCTTGTTTGGCAATGCGTATTACAACATTATAGATTTTTAAAACATTCTCTCAAACATTCTTTGTAAAATTCTGTTGAACAGTAAGAATAACGCCTATTTATGAATATGTTAGCATACTTTATCATATTTCATATGCAAATTTCTAGGGTCTATAATTTCGCCAAAACTTTGCTGAAAAAACCTGTCGTACACAATCTACTTCATGCCTTCTGTCCTCTGATTGGTAGTTCATATTTTTTTTTCAAGTAACCTCTTTTTTTTACTCATAAATCTTTGATACTTTTAATAAAGTAATTGTTAGAGAAAAATCTAATTTCTGTCAAATTTCAAATAATCAAATTTCTGGAAGGAAGCAACTTGACTTTACTTGATTATTCATGCCTCATTTTTTTAATGTTAAAAATAAAAAATATATATATTTTTACATTGTTTTCATGTTAATGTAAATATAAAATATGACACAACAGGCTTTTGAGGAACATTTATTTATCCATTTCTCAATTATCATTGATTTGCATATATCTATCTGTCCCAGTGTGAGAAGATAGAATATACAGTTTGTGCAGTATAAAAATCATTGTCTATGCTGAGAGTGCCCACAGAGATAGCAAACCAGGTGTTTGTGTGTATGATACTCAAAGAAAAAAAAAAATATATACAAATTTGTATATAAATATATATGCATGTTTTTGTTGTGTTGTTGTTGTTGTTGTTGTTGAACATCATATTTATACATCTGGCTTTATATAGCTCATTATATGCAGTTTTTTGCAAATCAATAATAATTGAGAAATGGACAAATAAATGTGCCCCAAAAGCCTGTTGTGTCATATTTGACATTTACATTTAATGTGAAAATGTGAAAAGTAGTTTATTAGTATTTTAAATAGTCATTTTTAACTTTAAAAAATGGCGTATGAATTTGAATAATCAAATTGCTTCAGTACAGTAATTTTTTTGTCTTACACTTTATAAGTATAAACTATCAATCCGAGTACAGAGGGCATGAAGGAGATTGTGTAACTTAAATGAGTTTTCAATATAAATGTATTCGGAAATATTGTTTATCAGAATATGTTACAAATAATGTTTATTATAAGTTATTAGAGGATAAAATGTTTTGAAATTGTTTAAATGTTGTAAAAGGCATTGCCAAACAATAATTCTGTTTTCAGTCAATTTATACCACTAAACTGGCAATTTATCCTGTGGGATACAAACATTAAAATCAAAATTAAAGTCATATTTTTAAAGTCATTATTTTTAGGATTAAAAAGTGTTCTATCAAACGTTACCTACCTTTTGTCTCTCCTGTAGTTTTAAGGTTATTAGTCTTTACTTTTGGGTACTTTTTGTGTATCTTTGTTATTTAGAAAGAAAAAAAAAACAACAACTCTAAAATGCCTTCAGGGCTTAAGGGGCTAAACAAATCCTACACTTTAACTGTGTGAACTTAAACAGATATTGTTTTCTTTTTCTCTTTGTTAAAGAAATGTTTTTATTTTATTTGCTAACAGGTTTCAACATGAGAGCCACAAGAATTTCACAGACAATCTCCTGTTTATCTTCCAGGTAAGAAAACACATTTACATAAATGTTTATATTAATAACAAACAAATAAATTTACTAAACAACGTTTCTTGCTAAAATACTTAGAATTATTTTGACCATTGACATTTCATTTTAAGAACCCATTAAATAACCAAAATGTAAGAAAAATATGTGTTTGTGTACTTTTTGTATGTTAAAAAATGACAGCTAATTAACATGTTTGTCTTCTAACTGGTTTCTTTACAAATAGTTTTTAATTACTGAAAAAATACTTGTAACCAAATATGGATGTGTATTTTGTTAAATTTTGTTGTTCTGTTGTTTTTTTGTTGGTTTGTTTGTAGGCTCTTGAGGGTAAAATAATAACATTTCTGAAGAATGAAATGAAAAAATTTAAGAACATTTTGCAAAAAGAGAAAACTCAATACTTTGTGAAGGACTTTAATGAGAATAGATGCAGTATCAAATCAGCAGCTCTTGATCTCACACTACACTACCTGAGAGAGATGAAACAAGATGAAGCTGCTGATACTCTAGAAGGTAAGAGACTCATGACCATCTGTCAGATTGTCACTTATAAATGTAGAAGAGCAAATTAAGACTAAAACTGTTTGTTGTTCCTGTGTTTAGATGAGCTGTTCTTCAATCATCGGCTAAAATCTAACCTGAAGAAGAAGTATCAATGTGTGTTTGAAGGAATTGCGAAGCAAGGTGACTCCACACTTCTGAATAACATCTACACAGATCTCTATATCACTCAGGGTGGCAGTGAACCGGTCAATACTGAACATGAGATCAGACAGATTGAAGTTGCTTCCAGGCGTCAAGAATCACAAGAGATACCAGTTGAATGCAAAAATTTGTTTGAAGCACCTGAACAAGACAAAAAGATCAGAACTGTACTGACAAAAGGAGTTGCTGGCATTGGAAAATCCGTCTCTGTGCAAAAGTTTGTTCTGGATTGGGCTGAAGGAAAAGAAAATCAAGATATCAGCTTCATATTTCCTCTTCCATTCAGAGAAATGAACTTAAAGGAGAAAGAAAAACAAAGTTTGATGAGTCTTATATTTCGATGTTTCCCAGAGACAAAAGGACTGAACCTTACAAGAAGAAATCAATTCAAAGTCCTGTTCATCCTCGATGGATTGGACGAATGTCGCCTTCCTCTGAAGTTTGATGATAATGAGATATGGCGTGATGTATCATCACCAACCTCTCTGGATGTTATCCTAACAAACCTCATCAAAGGAAATCTGCTTCCTTCTGCTCTCATCTGGATCACCACCAGACCAGCAGCTGCCAGTAAGGTTCCTCCTGACTGTATTGACCAGCTGACAGAGATACGAGGATTCAATGATGTGCAAAAGGAGGAGTACTTCAGAAAAAGATTCACAGATGAGAAAATGGCCAGTGAAATCACTGATCATGTTAAACAATCAAAGAGTCTCTTTATTATGTGCCACATCCCAGTCTTCTGCTGGATTTCAGCCACTGTTCTCCAGAACATTTTAGAGGGAAAAAGAAATAATTGTCTTAAAAAAGCTGATGAGACACTACAGGAATCAAATACTGAAGACACTCCCAAGACTTTGACAGAAATGTACACACACTTTCTCCGCTTTCAAATCCAGCAGAGCAGACGAAAGTATGATGGAGAATACACACCAGATGTTTCCTGGGACAAAAATGCCATCCTTTCACTGGGGAAACTGGCATTTCATCAGCTGGAAAAAAACAACATTATCTTCTATGACACAGATATGAAAGCCTGTGGTATAGATGTCTATAAAGCATCAGTATATTCAGGCATGTGTACCCAGATCTTTAAGGAGGAAAGAGGGCTTATTCTTGGTACCATGTACTGCTTTGTTCACTTGAGCATTCAAGAGTTTATTGCAGCCCTTTATGCACATCTGTTTCTAGACATCAACAAGAAAAGTGTGTTTGTTCATGAGTCTACAGAACAGGAAAACAAAAATGAAGCCATGATTGATTTGCTCAAGTTTGCAGTGGACAAGGCGCTCGAATGTGACAATGGACATCTGGACCTTTTCCTTCGCTTCCTCCTCGGTCTGTCGCTCCAGTCCAATCGGCGACTCTTACGAGGTTTGTTGACACAGCAAGACGGCAATGACCAAAGCAAAAAGGAAATAGTTCAATACATCAAGCAGAAACTTGAAGATAATCTGTCTCCAGAGAGATCCATCAATCTGTTCTACTGTCTGTATGAACTAAATGATCAAACACTGGTAAAAGAGATTCAGACTCACCTTAGCAAAGGCAGTCTCTCATCTGCTGACCTTTCACCTGCCCAGTGGTCTGCTTTAGCCTTTGTGTTGTTGACATCAGAGGAAGAGCTGGAGGAGTTTGAGCTTCAGAAATTCAAGAAATCAGACGAGTGTCTCATTAGATTATCGGCAGTCATCAAAACCTCCAAAAGAGCTCTGTAAGTCATTTAATACATTTTGCATTTATCTCCATTGCCCTATAGGGATTCTCAATCATACAGTATACCTTTATAGTTTTAGCAAAACGTGAAATTCAGTTAGCAAAGGACGAATCACAATATTCATGTTTGCTTTATCTAGCAAATTTGTCAAAAATACTAATTAAAAAATACTAGTTAAATAGTAGTGTCAGTGTAGCTCACACTCCTCACTATATATTTGCTGTTCATGTAAAAATAATGGAAATATGTTTAATATTTGTATACAGAAAATGAATTGTATGTGTTACATCTAATTCTGCAATGTGATTTATTTCCTGTGTAGTTTAAATGATTGTAACTTAACAGACAGAAGCTGTTCAGCTCTGGCTACAGTTCTTGGATCAGATACCATTCTGAAAGAGCTGAACATGAACAATAATAATCTGCAGGATTCAGGAGTGAAGCTGCTCTGTAGTGGACTGAAGAGTGTAAAGTGTAAATTGGAGATACTGAGGTAAGTGGTTTGATAACAGACAAAAAAAAATAACTACCAAAATTAAAGGTGTGATATATATATATATATATATATATATATATATAAAATATAAGAATGTGTTATTTGGATGTAACTACACTCTAAGGCCACATACACAGACTATAACTGAATATTGCCATGTCGATGTCTTGAGGCCAGGACTAATATCAGACATGTGAAGTTTGGGGCAGATTGGACATTGTATGCCTGAGTTACAACAACTTCCTGTTTCGTGGCGTTAATTGCATACATTAGCACTTAGCCAAGTGTTGCATGATTTAACATGTTTCTAGTATGTTTGGTACTTCGTGGCATATTGAAATGTGTTTCTGGAAGTGAATTACAGTGTAAAGCAGGGGTCTCAAACTCAAATTGGCGGGGGGCCGTTTCTGTGATTGACACCTCATAGGAGGGCCATATTAACATTCAAGCACAAGAAAGCGCAACATTTCCGAAAATGTACTTTCCTTTGCATTATTTCTCATTTACTTTCATTAGGCCTACTAAAATATTTTTATACCTATACTATAAATATTTTATTTACCATACTAAATGTAAACAGCAGTGTCTCTCTCATTGTTACAGAGTGTAATATAATTATATAATACTATTACTAATATAATACTATTAATTGCAATAGTCTGGTGCAACTTCTCACATCCAACAAGGTGCATGGAATAAAAAAATTAGTAATTTAGGAACAAAACCAGCAACACTTGTGGCGTGGAGGGGTCAGAAATAAACAAAAAACTGGAGCTAAATATATCAACTTTATTTTGCCAAAAAATAAAAATCTCTCATTGTTACATACATTATTAGTTTTTAACATTTAGTATTTTCCCTTACTTCATGTTAGCTTAAATAACATTAAAATCTTGCACTGAACAACACTGTACAGAACAAATACAATCACTGAATACATTTGTACACTCTTCTGTTTCTTGACAGACACCTGGCAGCGCTTGCGCTCACACAGCTGAGACACATTTGTCCAAGATGCCGTTTGAGCATCGGTAACGTTTAATGGTTGCATCGGACGCGTTTCGGACGGCGTTTTGCGTTAAAGTCGAGTGCTTTTACTGTAATTTAGGCACGCGCGCTCATAATAGAAGCAACGCGGTTGAGAGCGCGGCTCATGGTTGCATAGCAACGAGAGACGCCACTGGAGCAAAAGCGCATTGGAAAGAAGGACAATGCGGAGGAGAACGCTTATGTGACGCGATATGTGAATGCCCCCATAGAACGGCGACTTTTTCTTTGCATATCAGTCAGGTAGCAACTAGGGAATAATAATAATTTAGCGGGCCGGATTATGTTTTATTTTTGAGATCAGTTGTGGGCCGGGTAGAGGGGGAGGGCGGGCCTTAAATGGCCCACGGGCCGGCAGTTTGAGACCACTGGTGTAAAGCATACAATTTCCTGTTGCCAGCAGGTGGCACTATGACTAACTGAATATTGGCATATAGATGTCTTTAGGCCAGGACTCTTATTGCACGTGTAGTTTGGGGCAGATCGGACATGAGTTACAACAGCTTCCTCTTTCATGGCAAAACATCAGACTTTGTCAGGCTGCCACAGACACGCTCTTCAAAGAAAACTCAAGATCTTTGCAATTTAACATCACTAAGGCCTTAAAATTAGACTGACTATATATGATGTGGTTCTGGTTAAATCTCCACGAGGAGTTAATCACAGTGTAAAACATAATTTCCATGCTTGGAAAGGCTGCTTTGCAAAACATGCAGTGTTGCCATGTAAACTTTATTAAGGCCTGAGCACTGATGGTTTGAGGACCCTATTGTAATTGCTCAGTCAATTCTTCTTCTCTGAAATGAATCACATTTGAGGGCCTAAACATGTTTGAAAACTCATGAAACTTTATACACACATCAGAAGTGGTGAAAATTTACATCTGATATGGTTTCAGAATTAGGTGTGGCAAAATGGCTTGATAGCGGCACCTAGAAAATTTCAATTAAGCGCCTTTCACGCTACATTTCACGTTTTTATTGACAATATTCAGTTAGTCTTAGCGCCACCTGCTGGCAACAGGAAATGGCATGCTTTACACTGTTATTCACTCCCAGAAACACATTTCAATATGCCACAAAGTACCAAACATGCTAGAAATGCGTTAAATCATGCAACACTTGGCTAAGTGCTAATGTATGCAATTAACACCATGAAACAGGAAATTGTTGTAACTCAGGCATAAAATATCCTATCTGCTCCAAACTTCATGTTTGATAATAGTCCTGGCATGAAGACATCTTCATGGCAATATTCAGTTACAGTCAAAGCACCACCTGTTGGCAGCAGGAAGTGTGGCACTTTGAAATGACTTTGCCATAATTCTCCCGTATTTACTCGCTTAAATGCATGTCACCCACTCTTTACTGTTTTCTAAAGGCCAACGTGTGGTGGTGAGCCTGGGTGCGAGGGCCCTTTCATCGCTGCTTGCAGCTTTTATTCAGGGTTGTTGTTTAAGCTTGGCTCATAAAGCAATTGACTTTATGATGTAATTAAACTGGGTCACAGTATTTTGGTCTTATTTTCAGCATAAAGCATTTGGATTTATTTCTGTTTATTGTGGATGTGTTCTTGTTCGTCAATAAGTCAAGGCTCGTACTACTTTTCCTGTGATTTTTTTGAAAAAAATGGACAACAACAATTGACATTATCATTTAGTAAGGTCTGCATGTTGTACGTGGAAAAACTCAGCCAGTAATCTCGGTCTTCATCAGAGTGTAACTCTAAAATGTTCTCTTTAGCTTCATTAAGAAAATGAAGGCTTTAGCTTCATTAAGAACAAGCTAAAAGAAGTCAAATTGGAAATTGCAAACAACACAGCGTCGATCCGTTTTGAAATGGACAACATGAAGGCCAGTATCAAGGAAAAGAACGATGATTTTTAAGGAAGGATGCTGAGATGTAACATACGCATTGCGGGGGTTCCAGAGGAGACTGGTTCGAGCTTTACCATGGCAGTCTTAAAGCTGCTGAAGGAAGTTTTAAAATTTTGAGAGAGACATCCTGATCGACCATTCACACAGAGGCCTAACGGAAAGCCCTGGGTAATTGTTGCTTGTCCCTGGGTAATTGCAGAGATGTATAAAGTACTAGAGATCGAGACTTGAGTAAAAGTACAAGTGCTCTATCAAAAAAGTGACTTGAGTAGAAGTTGAAGTGCTCTTTAAGCACCACACTTAAGTAGAAGTACTAAAGTATTCAACATTTTTTGTACTTAAGTATTGAAAGTAGTTTATTTTAAAATTTACTACTCAAGTACTGAAAGTAAAAGTACAAGTATTGTGTTATGTAGTTATTAAAGAAAGTAGTCAAAAGTTTGAACATCATATTGTTTTTTATTATTTCAAATGATAAACCTAAAGGACAATCACAATTCCTTTGGCTGTAACTTTTTGTAAACAAAAACAGATTAAGTGTGATTAAGTACCACTTGAGATGCAGACAAGTTGAGATGCTTTGTTTGTTGTCAGCACTTTGATTTCGTTACCTAATCTTTCGTTACCTGACTTTTCACTAATAGTCTAATTTTCTACCATATACAATTGAATAAAATTAACAGCTAGCTAACAACAACTTGCTTTGCACTTTTTTTCTGTTTTCACCTCACTCCAGTCTAAACTAGGCTAAATTATTTTTTTTAGGTAATTTTTCTACACATTGTCATATAAATAACCTAAAAATACTGTAGTTCATTAAGATTAAATCTTACTAACCACTCTTACTAAAAAAATGGGTTAAGCACACTTATATTCTCATTTCAAGAGGTGTTCTGAGTAAATGATTTGTTTGTAACACTTTATAATATGGTTTGATTTGTTAACACTACATTAGTTAATGTATTAGACTAATAACCAACATGAACTAACCATGGTCAATACATTTGTTACTGTATTTATTAATCTTTGTTAATCTTAGTTAATAAAAATACAGCTGTTCATTGTTTGTATATGTTACTTCACAGTGCACATTAACTATGTAAACAAATAGAGAGCAATTTGAGAGCAAGACAGCGCTCGTGTTGTTTTAAGACCGTGAATGCACACGCGCGGCCGGGCCTCTCTCTCTCACTCTCTCTCTTTCAGTGCAGGAAAACTCCTGCATTAGTTATGTCAGTGTAAATCTATACTACCATTAACCTATAAAACACTACTACACTATAAAAACGGGCGTGTGATTAAGCAGCACCAAAGGAGACATGCTCTACGATTTATTTTTGGCAACAGTAGGCTGTCATAAAATAAGAGAAAGTTGACATTAGTGATGGGTCAAAAATACCATTCAACGCGCTGCGTGACAGCCTTTATGATAGCCAGCTAGTAAACGTTAAGTGAACACCGCAGCATGTCGCTAGTTAGCAAAAGGGCTTAACTTACTGATGGGATGGAAGGTGGTGTTTTTGGTTCGTCCATCTTTTTCGCTGATCAAAAGGCAGAACGGGAGCACGCGCAGTCTTCTTAATCGCTTGATTCGCTCAATGATGTGCCAGCTTCATCAAACCTGCCATCCACCGTTCTGGCAGTGGTAATGTGGGTTTGGAATGGAATGATTCGTAACATTTTTATAATTGTAACGAGTAACGATGCAGCACATAAAAAAATATCGGAGTAAAAGTATTAAACTCATCGAAAATATGTACTGAAGTAAAAGTGGAAGTAGGAGAAAAAAATAATACTCTAGTAAAGTACAGATACCGCATTTTAGTACTTAAGTACAGTAGTGAAGTAGTTCTACTTCGTTACTATACATCTCTGGGTAATTGTAACACTTTCCAATAAGGTTCATTAGTTAACATTAGTTAACTGCATTACTTAACATGAACTAAAAATGAACTGCACTTATACAGCATTTATTTATTTACTTCGTCCTTGAACCCCTATTGTAATTTCTCAGATTTTTATTATATTTCTTCTTCCCTAAAACTGATTGGGCAGCTCAAACCGTAAGGCAGAGAGACTTGAAACTTTGTCAGATGATAGTAGTCTTGCTTGCTACTCAGATACCCGGACTCGTCCAAATCGCCCAATAGGTGGTGTAGTGTCTGCACAGGATCAGATTAGCAAGTCAACTATAAATTTCAATAAAGTTTGTTTGTAAATCTCAGGTTGGCTCCGGTCTGGCTGATATTAACAGGCCACACGACACATTTTATGGCCGTGTCAATGGACCACTGGCATCCACGAATTTCTCCCTTGCGACTTCAAACGATCGCGATCAACTCAGATCAAATTATGCCAAGCCATCTGGCCACATTCCAGACGTCGTCAAACTCCAATACACATACGCGCACACACAGAAGAACATACCAGGACTCTCTTTAACAGGGTTCCCACTCGTCCTGGAAAACCTTGAAAACCTGGAAAATTGATGACAAATTTGGAAAACACATGGAAAATTAGAGAAAATGTAAAATGTCCTGGAAAATCTTGTTGTTGTCCTTAAATTATTTTTTAAAAAGTCCTTGGTTTTTTCTTTAGCCGAGAACAAAGAGTTTATCACTGGCCCAAAACAATCACCATTAGTTGCAGAAAGTGCGATGTTCAGGAATAGTGAGTTTTGAGAGTAGTATTTTCAATGATTGTTTAGTCTTGTGTTACCACTTGCAGCAGTTAGCGAATGTTATTAGCTGCTCAAATGCATGCAGCGAATGGTAACTAATTCAGTAACTTGCTAACTACAGTGCGTGCATAATTATGCAAGTTGATTTTCAGATCATATTTTTTTTTCCAAACATATTTTACCACTTCCAAACCAATCAATCTTATTAACTACTATTAATTTTGTATTTAATAATTTATAAAGTGATATATAATTGTTCATGAAGGCTGGAAATGAAAGTTCCTTATATTCAGGTTTGCATAATTATTAGGTACATTTCTTTTACAGATAAAATGAGTCAAAAAAATATTTAACTCAGACTTAAAAGTCAAAAATTATTAAATGCCCATGAGAAGGATGCAATACTAATGCAATACTAGAAATTAAGGCATGACCAATGGACAGCAAAACGCTCATTGGGTCAGCAGGGTCAGACAAAAACGAAAAGAAAAGAAGAAAGAGAAGAAAAGACACATGTTAACTGCAAAATAATTAAGAATTAAGGTGAATAATTAAGTGTGACACCATCAGGAACCCTTTAGTCTCCAGCGGCACCATTTTCCAGTACTGCAACCTACCTGGAATCTCCAGAAATGCAAGGTGTCAGGATCTCAGAGACTTAGGTTAGGTAAAGAATCCTACAAAAACAACCCCCACTTAAGAATCGCATACTGAATTGTGTAAAATACATGAATTTTTTTTTTTTTTTTGGTTTTATAGACAGACAGATTGAGAGTGACTCTTGAAAGACCAACACCACATCCTCTTGTACCACTGTTTGAAAAATGTATCTTCCAAAATCTGGCAGTAAGGTGTGGGAGTTCCTTTTTAGTCCATCTCTTATCCTGAAATGTCCATCTTCCAGAGATAATGATCGTCCAAAACTTACTGCCAAAAAAATAGATGTATGCATTGTGTAAATGACTATAGACCTGCCACATATTTTATTACATGTTATGGATTTCTTTGTTTTTCACTGAATTTGTCTTTGACTAATATTTTCATTTTCAAATAGTAAAACAAAACATGAAAATGGTTCCAATGATTGACACTGGCAATGAGAACAGTTTGTCATAATGTATGATTAAGAGCTCATATTAAAAACTGATTTTATAGTTGTCATGGCAAAAAACTAGGGAATCTTGTTTTGCCAACTGAATAAAAAAATAAATAATAAAGCCTAATTGCAACTTTCTAACAATTCTAAAAAAATTTCTTGTAATTATGAGTTTACATAATTGTGATCTAAACTGGCAATTGCAAGAAAAAAATTCAGAATTGCGAGTTTATATCACGCAATTCTTTTCTTAAACATTCTGCAAGTCAAGTCACCTTTATTTATATAGCGCTACAATGTAGATTGTGTCAAAGCAGCTTTACATTAATAACTGATACATTATTTTGGCTGCACAGCAGCTCCTAAAAATTAGTGTTAATGCAGGTAGATCAAAACACTGTTGAATATCAAATGTCAAGTGTCCCCATCTAAGCAAGCCAAAGGCGACAGCAGCAAGGAACCCAAACTCCAACAGGTGACATCAGGTGGCAAACAGGCGGCAAAATAACTGGCAAATAGGTGTTAAAATGGAGAAAAAAACCTTGGGAGAAACCAGGCTTAGTCGGGGGGCCAGTTCTCCTCTGGCGACCAGTGCTTTGTTACGATTCAGGTTGCTATCATAAGTCCGATAGGATCGCAACATTCAAAGTATTTATTTCAGTTCCATCCAGTTGAGGATTGCCCTTTTTAAACTGGACCCATGTCTCCAGTTTAAAAAGGGCATTTAAACTAGCATCTGGCCAATTCGTCAGAAAAGCCAACTCGACAAACTGCTCCACATACCTCTCCAGCGGACATCCATCCTGCAGTAGCCCAATAAGACGATCTGCGGCCGAAACTGGTGTGGGAGGCATGGGAGAAGCAGGAGCTTCGGAGAGCATGAACAAACCCATGCTTTGTGGTTATCCTGTCCTTTAAAGGTCCGGTCTTCTGTTACGATACACAGGAGGTCGGAGACACAGGTAAAGTTTATGATGTTTATTGAGACAACCAGAGCAGTGATAGATGAGTATTTCAGATGAAGTTTCCAGACAGAATATATATCAAGACAGTAATACTTGACTTGATCTTCACACCAGATTCAACGATGACTAGGAGACTTAAGGTAAGGTAAGCATTCAGGTTAGTATGCATTAACGAGACCGTGTGACTGAGTGACTGTGAGTGCCTTTTATGGTGCTGTTGATTGGACTGGTGATGAGTGACAGGTGTGTGTGATCAGTACTCTGGCAAGGGAGGTTGACATGATTGGCTGGGTGCAGAGCCTGGCGTGTCTGTGACATCTCCAAAGTGACTTACAAATGAGAATAGTAGAAGCAATCAAATCAACATGAGTACAACAGTACGTAAGTATTGTGTCAAGTCACAGTTTCATCAGTAAAGTGCTCGTAGCAAGGTTTATTTGTTTTGTTTTTGTTTTTTAAATACACAAATAGATGGAAAAAGAGAATAGAAATCGAAAAAAGAAAAGTAAGATAAAAAGTAAGTGCTACTATTACTGGGTCAAGTGTTGACGAAAAAGATATGTCTTTAGCAGTTTTTTGAAGATGGCTAGAAGACTCAGACTCCAGACATGACTGGTAGGTCATTCCACCAGCCAGGAACAGACCTGGAGAAGGTCTGTGAGAGTGATTTTGTGCCCCTTTGGGATGGCACCACAAGGCATAGTTCACTTGCAGAGCGCAAGCTTCTGGAGGGCGCATAAGTCTGAAGTAGTGAGTTTAGGTATAGTGGTGCAGAGCCAGTGGTTGTTCTGTAGGCAAACATCAGAGCCTTGAATTGGATGCGAGCAGCTATTGGCAGCCAATGCAAACTGATGAAGAGAGGTGTGACATGCACTCTCTTCGGTTTGTTAAAGACCAGTCTTACTGCAGCATTCTGGATCAGTTGTAGAGGCTTGACAGTGCATGCTGGAAGGCCAGCCAAGAGAGCACTACAATAGTCCAGTCTGGATAGAAGAAGAGCTTGGAAAAGAATTTGAGTGGAATGCTCCGATAGGAAGGATCTTATCTTCCTAATGTTGTACAAGGAAAGTCTGCAGGATGGGGCCATTGTAGCGATATGATCTGTGAAGATTAAACAATCATCCATCACCACACCAAGGTTCCTGGCTCTCCTGGAAGGAGTTATAATTATTATATGCGAGTGTATGACTGTATCTCTGTCTTTATGTCTTTTTCACCCATTCATGTTTAGTCTTAAATGAATCCTTTCAGGATGCTTTAATTAACTATGAATGTTCTGTTACGATACCATGCATTAGTCTATTGAAAGTCTTTTGGAGTAAAAGTTACCTATTCTGAAACCATCATAAATTATGCAAATTGAGAAAGAGTTCTCCCTCTCCTAGTCAAGCACATGGTGTGTGTTGCTTCTCCAAGTGCAACACACATACTTCAGGCCAATTAAACTAAGGCTGGTCTTCTCAGGGGATGGGGACAGACCCCAAAGTTTTAAACAAATATTTGTTTAATATAACAAATAATTGTGTCTGATTTGTTTCAGTCATTACAGTTGGCACACATATGTATGGACACACTCTGAGGACACCCAAAAAAAGTAGTGGAGATTGGGCAATAGGTGCTATAACTGTCAAAACCTTTAAAAACTATGTTTTTCCTTACTGTATTGACTGTATTGAAAAATAGTATTTTCCGTCTATGCAAAAGTGTTTATATGCTTGCTAAATAAAATATAATACCTTTTTATGTGCTTAAAGGCCTTAAAGTGCTTGAACCCCAGTAAATGCTGCTTGTTAATCTTTGTTAATGATAAGTTCAACATTTACTAATACATTATTAAAATCTTAAAACACTAGTCAATGCCCTGTGAACTAATATGAACAAACAATGAACAGCTGTATTTTCATTAACTAACGTTAACGAAGATTAGTAAATACAGTAACAAATGTATTGTTCATGGTTAGTTCATGTTAGTTAATACATTAACTGATTTTTAACTAATTAACCTTATTGTAAAGTGTTACCAACTTAACTATTACCAGGACTGCGCTAAAGTTCTCTGCGGAGCCAGAGAACAAGGTCCACTTCAATATAAAGGCGAGCTATCTTTCCAGACTACACTTCGAATGTGGCCAGAGCACTGGCTGCTTTCAACGATGTCAGGAATCTGCTCTGTATGGAGTACGAGAAATGACTTAAGTATAAATTAATAAATACATAAATGCAGAATGAAGTAAATGTAGAAATACAGTACATGAAGACATACATATAGAAATACATAAATGAATAAATAAATGCTGAAATAAATAAATGCAGATATGCATAAATTAATGAATACATAATTAATTTTGTCAAAAGTGTCATTTTTAATTGTGCTATTTTTGTACCATTTGTGTTATACTACATTTTTTCTACATTTCTACATTTATTTATTTCTGTATTTTCAATAAGATGTCTTTTCTAACAATTTGGGAAACAGTGAATGCATATCTGAGGGGCAGATCATTTCATATGTTTCAATGCAAAGGAAAGCCATTGCCGAACATCTTAGGCAGCTGATGGATGATATTTTGAAATTAGATATTAGATACAGCCACTCACCATCCGATTATATTAAATAGCGTTTGATGCTTAAGACTGAGTTTGATCTCCTCTCGAAACATCAAGCAGAAAACCTTATACCCAAATATAGACATATTTTTTACGAATATGGGGAGAGGGCTGGAAAAATTTAGCACATCAGTTGCGTCAGAAGACATAAATATATCTTGGAGATTAGTGATGAACAAAAACATGCAAATCATATGGAGATAAACTCATGTTTTCATCGCTATTACGATGCCCTTTACACTTCAGAACCATGCAATGATAAATCTGACCTAGACACATTTTTTTCATAGTTTGTATATTCCCAAGTTGGACCCAGATCTAACTTAGAGAAAGACATTTCGGTAGAAGAGATCAATTAGAAGTATGCAATGTGGCAAATAACCAGGGCCAAATGGCTTCCCGTCTGAGTTCTTTAAAAAAAGTTTCAGACACACTTGCCCCTCTGCTTCTCACTGTATTCAAAGAATCTTTGTCCTCAAATTCTTTCCCCCCAACTGTGCGTGAAGCACCTATTTCTCTTATTCTGAAGAAAGCTAAGAGTCACTCTCAGTGCAGTTCCTATTGTCCAATTTCCGATTTCCAATTTCAGATGTCAAGATTCTTGTGAAACTGCAAACCGACGTCTTGAGACGTTTGTTCCTTCCATTATTTCGTCAGATCAGACTGGTTTCATAAAAATTTTTAATTATTTAAATTTAAATATTATTTACAGTCCCTCCCTACCTGACATACCAGAGATTTTGATGTCGCTTGATACTGAAAAAGCCTTCGATCAGGTGGAGTGGGACTACCTCTTCTGCACTCTAGGAAGATTTATAGATTTGGCTCTAATTTTGACCCATCTCCTTTTATTGCTGTATTTGGCATTACAGCCCTGAACATGCACCTAAGTAGCTATAATTGTAAAATGTTGGCCTTTTCCACACTACTTGCCAGAAGATTAATATTAAGTGGAAAGACCCTCTTCCCCCCACTTTTTTCAATAGATTAAGGAGGACATGCAGTTTCTTAAACTACAAAAAATAAGATACTCACTTCAAGGGTCTACCCAGAGATTATATGCAATCTGGCAACCCTTTCTGTTATTGTTATTGTTGAAATACTCAAGTAGGAAATACAGTCCCAAAATATGTATAATTGATGATTTATTATTTATTTATTTATTGCATGATATAATCAACACTTTGTCTGATTGGTAGAGGGATGGGACGTTTTGGGGTTGTGACTGTATAATGTATTGTTTCGGTCTTTTGTTTTTTATTGCATATTATAAAAATTTTAAATAAACAGACCTTGTTCAAAAAAAAAAAAAAAAAAAAGATATCTACTTATTGATTCTGCTTTAAACTTGCCAACAATGTCCCAACCTAATGCTCCCTGAAGTTGTTTCACAGACAAGGCGTAAGCCTAGTCCCAGACTAAAATGCTTGTTTGAGTTTTAACTAAAAGCAAAATACGTCACTGCCATTGTTTTGTCTCAAGAAGCACACCAGTAATGATTTTTCTAAGGCACATTTATAAAAGCTACTCAGATGCCCTTATTTAATCAAAGCATATTTAAGGCTTAATCTAAGCCTTGTCTGTGAAACCAGACCTATGGGTTTTACACCATTGATTTTGACACAATCTGCATTGTAAAAAGCGCTATATAAATAAAGGTGACTTTGACTTGACTTGACATTGTGGAGATATTTTATACCCATTTTGTCTGATTTCCTCCTTACAGAACTTCTTCAGCTTAGTGAAATATGCAGGCTTTCCAGCATGAACTGTACATTTCAGTTCTTGCCATAACATTTCAATGAAGTTTATGCGTGAACTTTTGGGCCAATATTGGAAGTTATATAATTTAATCTTTGAAAGTGGTGTTGATGTCTTGTTCTGGGCCTTTTGTTTGACTCCATATTCAATTGTCTGCTTTTGATTTGCAACTAACTTTAAATTTAGTTGTACAAGGAAAAAAATATAATTCACTTCAATTTATTTTGTTCAGGTACTTTTTAGAATAATTGATTAATTAGCTTACTTACATTTTCATTTCTGTACTAGACTCTCAAACTGCAGTATCACAGAAGAAGGTTATAAAGCTCTGGCTTCAGCTCTGAGATCAAACCCTTCAAACCTGATAGAGCTGGATCTCACAGGAAATTATCCTGGACAATCAGGAGTGAAGGAGCTTGATGATTTACTACAGGATCCAAACTGCCAACTGAAGACACTGAGGTGAGACATGATGAAATAATACAAAATAAATGTATAGCCAAATTATTTATAGAAATATTATTTCATTAATACAAGAAGCTACATAATATGTGGTCACATCAAAGTTGACTATGTAATTTCAAGAGCACCAACTTCTGGATTTTGTCATTTACACCAAGTTTAGTTCAGAATTTAATTTAATTCTTGCTTCATCTTGCCTTCTGCAGGTTTTTGAGTCCTGCTGCAGATGAAGCCTGTCAGTATGTGAAAACAGTTGTGGGTAAAAACCCATTACTCCTGAGAGAGCTGAATCTGAGTGAACGTGAGCTAGGAGACACACGAGTGAATCAGATCGCTGCTCTACTGCAGGATAAACACTGTGAACTCAACACACTGATGTGAGTATGTGACATGGTTAAAAATATCATTTTTTTATTACCTTTAATAAAACAAGTAAAACTCTTATTGATCTTGCATTTACAAATAAAAATATATAATCTGCTGAAAGGTATAATCGATCATAACATGATCCTGGTTGTTAGAAAATTGACAAAGAAACGTTTGCAGAATAATTTTCATCAAACTTTTAAACCAGGAGTAGTAGACACCCCCAAGAGTAAAATTACAACATTTAAAAATTATATAAAAATATTAATTGGAATGATGATTTACAAATTATGCAATTGTGATGAGAACCATTGAAAATTTATTCAAAAGTATACTCAACTATTAAAGTGCCCCTATTATGGATTTTTGAAAATTACCTTTCATGTAGTGTGTAACAGCTCTGAAGTGAAATGAAAAGTGAATGAAAACATCCTGCAGAGTTTTAAATCTGGAAGTGCACCGTATATAAAGTTATCGTCTCTCAAAAGTAAGAGTCGACTCAGTCAATTAAACGAGCCGTTTGTAAAACGAATCCCAAGCCGTTTCGTCATGACGTCAAGACAAAACATTAGCATATTGCCTGTCCACTTATTAATTGCTCCTTTGAATCTCAACCTCTCCACACTCTAAAAACGTAAGCTCGACAGTATGGGAGTTTTACGGCTTCCAAGAAAACAGCTCCTTAGACAGCCCAATCTGCAGGATTTGCCTAACTATAGTCAGTGTAAAGGTTGGCAACACCACCAACCTTTTTACCCACCTCCATGTCCATCACCCTGCGGATTGCGCCATTTTACAGAGAGTAAATTGCGATTATTTTACTAGTCATGGAATGGGAAATGTTATATTAACCTGTTAACAGTGATTCATATATTTAAATAAAGGGTGATTCTTTTAATAAGTACCGCATTTTCTTTACTCATCTTACTCAGCGTGATGTAGCTATGCATGCAGTTATATGCCCTCAAAATTCAAGATACATGGGCATTTTTGCCTAGAAGAATTTTTGTCATTATCATATGATATCATGTAATTGTATCACACGAGCAAGAGTGCCGTTTTCCTCAAATCAGCAGAAATGCAATGTTCATTTAACTTATTGTTAAATAAACAATGTGAGTTACATTTTAGACACAGTATTGTTAATATTGCTTGTTTTTTTCTTTATTTCGGCAACGAAAATATCAAAATTATGAACAGCAGAACAGAGTCCACTGAATCTGCGTTTTGAACGAATCAGTTTAATTATTAAATGACCCATTCAATAAAGACGGTCACTTGCTTGCTTCCTGAATGAATCAGATATTTGAACAAATCGTTGACTCACTCGCTCATTAAGACAGTGATTGATGCCACCTACTGGTGGTTTAGTTTCATATTTAAAGTACATTTTAATTAAAAAGTTAAAATTAGAAATAATTCCATATTTAAATATTGAATTAAATTAATTTAGACTAATTGTAAATGCTGTGTAAATATATTAATGCCACTTCTCATTCTGTGTCACCTCTGTATTGCAAAGATGGATTTTGTTGTTAATGATTTAATTTAATTGATGACAGCCATAATGTATAGGCTACTAGGCTAGTATTAATTTTTATTTCTTCAGGTCTTAAAAAGCCTTACTTGACTTTAAAAAAAAATGTAGCAACCCTGAAAAAGAAAAACTAAATAAACAAAGTAAAATTAATTTGACTGATACAATTTTTCCCCCAAGGATTCTATAGATATCGCAATATATCGATATTGTGAATTCTTTTGGCCACAATAACGTGGTGTGAAAAATATAATATCGTGACAGCCCTATTGTGTAATGTACACCCTATAGTCTATATGTCTCCTTCTAAATGGCTAATCACGTTTCAGTCTAGTTCTGCTATTCAGATGTGGGTCCAATATTGTCAAAAAATGTGTCGATTAATGCAGCTTTTCGGTCTTATTACTTGGAGTAATGATCAAGGATGGAGCACAACTCTTTTTTTTTTTTTTTATGTTTGTGTTTGGCTAATGTGGGAGTTTACAACATAGTTGTGGGCCCGGTTCGCTTACCTAACTGTAAAACAAACAGTTTTTTTCCTCTGTGTTTTTATTATTACAGTAAAGTGGAGCTCTGTCTGTATTGTAATAGGATGTTAAGATACTAGTCCGCACTAACTAGTTGAAGTATTCTCTCTGTAAACTTTGTAATGTCAAACAATGATATGGCCATTTTTTTACTTCGTTAATAGTTATGATGAAAAAGTCTGTACACATCTGGCCTAAATGTTTATCTTATGTTTAGAGGTTTTCAGCCTCACTTGGCATTCTGATAAAGTTCCCACAGGTGCACCTACATAAAGTATAACAGTGATGCTGCTATTACATCTTATAAATACTGCAAACTAAGGTGACACACGTCCTGCTGGAACCCACACGATCCTCCGCTGGAGTTAGCTTGGGAGATATGGGAGCCTCAGAAACAAAGAATAAGCCCATCTTTCTTTGTCGATTTCCAGCGGTTAGGTCCAGTTTTTCTGTTATGTGGTGTGCTGCAAAAACGAGGCGAGTACGGAAATCCACAATAATAAAGGCTTTAATAACATCAGGGAGCAGAACAACAGCATAACACACATATGGTAAAAAATACAACAACAAGAACGTACAGGGAGTGCAGGTAGTGAGTCCAACTTAAAGGGAGTGCTGACGAGGATAACAGGTGCTGGGAATCTGGGGAGATGGCGGGAAGAATTTGTCTCGTTAAAATGGTTTTTAAATGTGTAAATACACTGTTCCAAATTATGTAAATGACACATCAGTATGATTTCAGTGCAATAAACATTCAGATTTTAGTTTTCCAAAGAAAGTGTTTGTTTGTTTTTATTTCTCTATATCTTTTTACATAACTGGTATCAATCTCAGACACGTTTGTTAAATAGTTTGCCAGGTCTACTGTATTTAAGCAAATGGAAACCTACTTAAGGAGGTTGTTCCACATTAAGCAAGTCACAGTTCTCATGCAAAATGGGGAGGAAGAAAGATCCTCTGAAGATTAAAGCATGAAATGGTGCAATGTTGTGCAAAAGGCATGAAAACAACTAATATTGTGTGAAAACTGAATGGAGATTATCAAACTATCATAAGATTTGTGAGTGATGAACAAGAGAACTCAGTCAGATAAAGGCTTATTAAGGTTCTGTCAAAAAATATGATTGTATAAAAAGGGCAGCTATAAAAAAAAAGCCACAGTTGAGCAGCAAACAGGTATTTGAAGCTGCTGGAGGCTCAAGAAACTCTCCATGCAGGCTGGCAGTTGTGGGTAAAGTTGCATTTCAGCCACTCCAAACCAAAGCTCACAAAGAGAAACATTTACAGTGGGTTAAGAAAGACATGAAGACTCATTTTTAAATAGTTTTATTCACTGACTAATGCCTTACTACAATGGATGGTTGGTGAATGGCCACCACGTTCCAACAAGACTGCGACGTCAGCAAGGAGCTGCTGGGTGATGATTTGGGCTGGAATACTGGGAAGTGAGATGAAATGTCCCTTTAGGGTCTCTGAGGGTGTTAAAATGACTTCTGCAAGATATGTGGAGTTTATAACTGACCATTTTAGTGTATTGTCCTGAATGAAAATCCTTTTATTTCAGAAGGCACTATCCTTTTTATACCACAGCAGAAAATAGTCATTCTGCAAAAACACCTCAGCAATAAAACGGTTTGAAAATGTATTTCTACACCCACTCTAAACGTTTATCTTTGTGAGCTTTGGTTAGGGGTGGCTGAACTGCCAGTCTGCATGGAGAGGTTCTTGAGACTCCAGCAGCTTCAAATACCTGTTTGCTGCTCAATTGTGGCTTTTTATATAGCTGCCCTTTTTAATACAATTAACTTGTTTGACAGAAACTTTCATATAACTTAACTTTCAGATAATAAGCCTTTATCTGACCGAGTTCTCTTGTGCTGTAAATCACTCACAAATCTTATGATAGTTCGATAATCTCCGTTCAGTTTACATACAATATTAGTTGTTTTCATGCCTTTTGCACAACATTGCACCATTTAATGCTTTTCGTCCTCAGAAGAATCTTTCTTCCTCCCCATATTTCATGAGAACTGTGATTCGCTGAATAATGTGGAACAACCTCCTTAAGTAGGTTTCCATTTACCTAAGAAGACCTGGCAAACTATTTAACAATCCTGTCTTAGATTTCTAAAAAGATGTAAAGAAATAAAACAAACACTTTCTGTCCGAAAAACTAAAATCTGAATGTTTATTGTACTGAAAATCATACTAATGTAATTTGCAGAATAATTTGGAACACAGTGTAATCTTGCTCCAGATATCATATGGCAATTATTAACAAAACAGAGTAGTAAGGAAAATATATTTTTTTTAAATACAGAGATAGTATATTAAAGGGATAGTTCACCCAAAAATGAAAATTCTGTCAGTAATTACTCACCCTCATGTTGATACAACCATGTAAGTCTTTCTTTCATCTTCGGATCACAAATTAATATTTTTGTGATTAAATAAGAGCGGTGGAATACTCCTCCATTGGCTTTAAGGGGGCCCAAACTTGTCCGTCCAGAAAGTCAGTGAAGAAAATGTTTAAATAGTCCATGCCACTACAGTGGCTCAACCGTACGTTTCTCAAGCGACGATAATACTTTTCGTGCGAAAAAAACAAACAAAAGAACGACTTTATTCAACTATTCATTTTCTCTCTTGTAGGCCTCTGACGTTAGTTCACGAGAGCTCCATGACGCATGCGCGAGAACTAAACTGACGACGGTCTTCTTCTACTACTACTTGTTACTGGCTGCTCACTCCTTAGGAGTATTACCGCCACCTAGTGTTCAAGATGAAGTGCTGGCATAGCCGGAAGCCCTAAACTTTGTTTACAAGCAGGTGAACGCGTGCGCTGTATGTAAGCTATTGAATTCGACATTGATCGTGCTTTTGGTCTCGCTCTAAGTAATTGTTTACAATGGTTAGAAAGTGTGCATTTCCTGGATGTCCGAATCGTGAAAAACTAACGAGTAAACGTAAAGGTGCCTTAACATTGCCACAAAATGAACGGCTTACCTTTCACCGTTTCCCATCAAATGATCGTGAGCGACTGAATCTATGGCTGCTGGCTGTTCAACGGGATGTTAATTTACCGATTAATTTCGTCAAGCACATGAAGTTGTGCAGTGAACATTTCTCTCCAGACGACTTCAAATCAGTTCAACAAAAAAGATTACTGAAATCAACAGCTGTGCCCAACTTGTTTATACAGACCAACAAGGTAAGTGGAAGCAGTATGTGGTAATTGTTAAAGTCATGATACATATGTTATGATATGTTCACCTGCTTGTAAACAAAGTTTAGCGCTTCCGGCTATGCCAGCACTTCATCTTGAACACTAGCTGGCGGTAATACTCCTAAGGAGTGAGCAGCCAGTAACAAGTAGTAGTAGAAGAAGACCGTCGTCAGTTTAGTTCTCGCGCATGCGTCATGGAGCTCTACTGAACTAACGTCAGAGGCCTACAAGAGAGAAAATGAATAGTTGAATAAAGTCGTTCTTTTGTTTGTTTTTTTCGCACGAAAAGTATTATTGTCGCTTGAGAAACGTACGGTTGAGCCACTGTAGTGGCATGGACTATTTAAACATTTTCTTCACTGACTTTCTGGACGGACAAGTTTGGGCCCCCTTAAAGCCAATGGAGGAGTATTCCACCGCTCATATTTAATCACAAAAATATTAATTTGTGATCCGAAGATGAAAGAAAGACTTACATGGTTGTATCAACATGAGGGTGAGTAATTATTGACAGAATGTTCATTTTTGGGTGAACTATCCCTTTAAAAGCACATTTTAGTTCATATTTCATGATGTCTCAAAATAGCACAGTTGAGTAAACTTAGATGTTCTTAAGATTATCTTAAGAAGTACTAAAGAAGAATTTTTAGTATATTAAGTAAAAAGTTAGTGCATGAAAATAGAGCACTTTAAGTACAACCAGGTTACAGTAGTTGGTAATACTATTTCCTCATTTGACTGAGTCAGAGGTGATTTTCTCTGTGCACACAATAAACACAATAAATTTATTTTAATAATGATTTCAGGTTTGACTGTTGAGGTGGAAACTCATTGTCGAATCACAGTAGATACTTCTGATATTTCCTCATGATGCTGAATTCTGAGCTGTTTATCCCACACTGTTTATCCCCCCCCCGCCCCCCCCCCACAGTTAATATGTGTGGTGATTTTCAAGTGACAAACTACTGTCAGACATAAACAAAACAAAAACAAATGAATGGGCCATCATGGATCTGAATCATTGTATTTTCTCTTTCTTTCAGTTTGTGTGAATGCAGTATTACAGAGAAACAGTGTCTCATCCTGACTTCTGCTCTGAAATCAAACCCATCACACCTGAGAGATCTGGACCTCAGTGAGAATAAAATAAGAAACACAGGAGTGAATCACTTATGTGACAGACTGAAGGATTCACAGTGTAAACTGGAAAGACTTAGGTCAGTAACATTCACATACAAGAATCAAAATACTTAAAATCACTTCAATAGTTAAACCAAAACCCTTTCAACTCAGTATCTCACTATGAGTCTGAGTTCACATTATATTTGTACATTTTTCTTAATAGTATTTTGTCATCTGGTGAAATAAAGATGATGATCTCTCTTCCTCTGTCTCTTTTATTTGCTTATTAAGATGATGTGACTTTACAGAATAAAGAGTTTATTTTCCTGTTTTTTTCTGCTCCTCTTATGCAGGTTAAGAGGCTGTGATCTGACAGATGAAGGTTGTTCTGCTCTGACTTCAGCTCTGAAATCAAACCCATCACACCTGAGAGATCTGGACCTCAGTAAGAATAAACTAGGAGACTCTGGAGTGAAAAACCTCAGTGATCTACTGATGAACCCACAATGCAAGCTGGGAAAACTAGAGTTAGTATCATTCCAGCCATTACAGTGTGATTTAAAGTTCAATGTTTAGTTTATTTTAAGACAACAGGGCTCAAGTAATAGTGTTTGTAGTAATTGTCTTTTAACCAGTAAATCTTAGTGCACTATATATTTAAAATTTTCTCACAGCCTCATTTTCATCTACATAACATTCAATATGGCGTCTAACCTTACTAAAATCTATTGTGTTAAATTTGAAGAAGTTGATACAATGTACAGATTGTGTAAATATCGTCCTGCAGAAATCTGCTGCTATGATAAAGAGTAAAGAAAAGAGACAAAAGACATTGGTGAAAAATGATAGAGAAGAATCGACATCTTCCAGCTTACAGAACTAGTTAAAACAGACTAGAGGAATTAAACTAGGTGCCTAATGTAGGACTTCATTTAGGTGGTTCACATGGATCAGAGTCATTTTCTTTCTCTTTCTGTCTTCAGTCTGTATGGATGCAGTATTACAGAGGAACAGTGTCTCATTCTGACTTCAGCTCTGAAATCAAACCCATCACACCTGAGATATCTGAACCTCAGTGTGAATCAAATAAGAAACACAGGAGTGAATCACTTATGTGATGTACTGAAGGATTCACACTGTAAACTGGAGATATTGGGGTGAGGAACTTTCATCTATAAGAAAGACAAAAGTGTTTTTGTATTTGACTGAAACAGAATGAAGACTTTGTTTCTTATTTCACCCAATGTAGATTAATATACTGTGAAATGACAGATGAAGGTTGTTCTGCTCTGACTTCAGCTCTGAAATCAAACCCATCACACCTGAGAGATCTGTACCTCAGTGTGAATAAAATAAGAAACACAGGAGTGAATCACTTATGTGACGTACTGAAGGACACAAACTGTAAACTGGAGAGTTTGTGGTGAGGAACTTTCATCTAAACGAAAGACAAAAGTGTTTTGATATTTGACTGAAACAGAATGAAGACTTTGTTTGTCTTATTTCACCTAATGTAGGTTAATGCGCTGTGAAATGACAGATGAAGGTTGTTCTGCTCTGACTTCAGCTCTGAAATCAAACCCATCACACCTGAGAGACCTGAACCTCAGTCACAATAAAATAAGAAACACAGGAGTGAATCACTTATGTCACGTACTGAAGGATTCACACTGTAAACTGGAGAGATTGAGGTCAGTAACATTCACATACAACAATCATAATTCTTAAAATCGCTTCTACAGTTTAAATCAAGACAGAGTTTTGGTGAATTCCAGTCAAACGCAAACATACTCACTCTGATAGTGCTTGAAGTGGAGACTTTGAAGGCAGCAGGACTTTTGTGTGTCATAATGTAGCTGTTTGCAACACACTTGACAAAGACAATGTAATTTCCTCATTATCTTCTCTTGGAATATTATCATGACAACAAAGTATGGCGTCCATCAGCCCTTTAGCTTTTCTTAAAAAAATACTTGCAACAATATAATTGTTGCAAATAAATATTATTTATAAATATGCTATTATTTTCTTTTTCCTTTTTTATTTAAAATATTCACAAAATTGCTTACCATGTCATCAACTATATGATACTCCAATTCTTAAATATGTGTAAGTGAATGTGTTTTGTCAAAACCTTTATAAATTATCTTTATCTTGATCTATAATGCGAGATGGGCGCCGCCATCTTAGTTTGCGCTGCAGTTCACAGAGTCCTGTCAGTCGGATTTACAACATGTGAATTCATCAGTTTCTCCCAAAATATATGCAAGTAAGTGGCTGGTGAACTGGAAGAATAATAGAGTAAACTTTAGTTCCTTAGGCCCATTATGTGTGTCTGATATGAATAAATGTTGGCAAATTATATTTGAATTCACTGTTATTGCTGCTTCCACTGATGTCTGATATCAGTGTGTATTTTATAAACTCTAAATGTATTGTTTTAATGGTGCTTATGCGTATTTAAATGTCTGAAACCTTAAAAGAAACATTATGTGGCTGAAAACACTGCATAGCTGTGATATATGACAGGAGCTGTGCGCGTCCAAAGCGCGAAAGCACAGTTTGAATCTGGCAGTTATGTGACGTCGCTGAAAGTTCGAAATCCCATATGTGGGACCGTATGCCCAGGGGCACAGAAATAAAAAGCCCACATGTGGGACCATACCACTCAAAGGGTTAAATACATGATTAACCCTCTACCGCACACATTATGATAAATTTATTAAAAAAAAAAAAAAAAAATTGACTCTTTTTCTTTTCTTAGAATGTCTTAACTTGAAGTGCTGTAAAAAAAAAATTTGGAAAAAAATATTATTTTAAGGTACTTTATGATATGTTGCCATATGGCAACAACGTACAATAGTGGAAATAACTTAGAATAAGTGTAAGTGTATATAGTTAATATTTTTCCTAAAAAATGTATTGAATCAATTGGTGCTCTTATAAGCTTTAGCAGTAAATATAAACAACACCTTATACTTATTTTCCAACATCTTGTGCTTTTATTTATTCTATTCTCCTTTTGCAGAATAATGCTATATATTCTTTGAATTTCATTACGTTTTTCGTGAATATTATTTAAATTGCAAATGTAGACAGTTAAAAACTAATCTAATACTGTTCATCATGTATCATAAAACATTGACACAAAACCAAAAACATTGCAGTTCATGAAAATTCAACATTACGCAATCTTATGAGAGGAAGGTTGTGAACATGAACCCCCCAAAATCCTTGAAACTTCACCTTTTTTCTGTACGAAACTTCAAAAAGCATTTTGAGGCACACGTACACATCACATTTGATGCTCTTCACCCTAACAATACACTTACAGCCACTTGCACCTGCCTTATTGAGACACAATGGTAGGCCAGTGGTTGGTCTGGGCCAGTATACTGGCTGTGGTGGCAGGTCTCTGATGTTGATTTAATCCATAATACAAATGTCATGGCAGTCCTTAACATACGACTACTCAACATTATATCACTAGCATTAATGTTTTTATTGTTACAGCTTAACAGACTGCAGCTGGCCTTTGCTAGCTATCTAACCTATTATAATAATGTCATTCCATTATTGCGCAGTGTTGCCATATGGCAACACAGACATTTTATCAATTTACCTAAAACTAATTTCATAATTTTTTTTTTGAGTGGTGAATATGTCATCATAACTTACCTGAGTTTTTTTTGTGAATGTGACATGGGCGGGTCCTTGTTTGTTACTGACGTTTTAATTTGCTTTCAGCAACTACATACAAGAGACAACAGTCTGTCAGAAAATTGCGCCACAGAAAAAAATGCATGTCATGTGACTTAACCAAAGCACATCATTGGCTAAACTAAGGTCTTCTCTTACCAACAAAAAAAACGAGAATGTTCTGTTAAAGATACAGTGGCAAATGAACACAGTGTATGTTGCCTTATGGCAACACTATGTGGTAGAGGGTTAAAACTGAAATACAGGCTTATAGGATTACATTTTAATCATATTTTTAATGAATGTGACTTAAAGAAAGTTCTGGTATGTTACTCTGTGTGTGCGCATACATGTATTGGAGTTTGGCAACGTCTGGAATGCAGCCGCATGACTTGCAGTAATTCGATCTGATTTGACCACGATCGCTTGAAGTCACATGGGAGAGAATCGTGGGTCCATCGACACGGCCATAAAATGGGTCAAGTGAGCTGTTAATGTCAGCCAGGCCGGTGCCAATGTGAGATTTACAAACAAAAGTTCAAGAAGGTAAAACTTCGTTTAAACAAAGTTTATTGTTGACTTGCTAATCTGATCCTGTGCAGATGCTACAGTCCCCCTTTCGGCCAACAAAGTTCCTGTGTGGACTTCGTTGGACGGTAACAAAAGTCGGATGGCAAATGGATCATGATGGTCAAGCAGCAGGTGGTTCCTACTTGTCCTCGGTCCATCTCGATGAGGCTTGGCATATTCTCCAGCTTGACACCTCCTCTCCTCTGTCTCCTTTTGAAACCTCTAGGAGGGGCAGGCAGGCACCTGTCCATGGACCCTCGCCTCCCTTTGATCCTTTTGGATAGGATGAAGGCCAGGCCTAGTATCAGTGTGTACCCAATTGCAGAGGAGAGGCAAAGGGCCGTGTTTGGTAGCAGTCCAAGCCTGGACTATAGGTGAGCTGGTTAGGGTGGGCAGTTGGGACAGTGCTTGGAGGGCTGTGTCGATGGAAGTAATGTCGATTAGCTGGGACCCCCCTTTCTCAATCCTCAGTCCCAGTTCTAAGGGGAAACTGTGATTCTTGAGGGAGAATGGGATTTCCAGTTCCGATCGATACTCTTCACGTGGGAGATGGTACAAAGTCAGATCGTTGAGGTGGAAGATGGCACCTGTGGGGTACCAGAATCCATATACTTTGGTTGGTCAGGCTGACATGGATGACAGTGTCATGCTGATCATAGGTCAGGGTGGCAGTGCGAGTGGGGGTGTTGACGAGCCATCGATTACCTACAATCTCGGCTCGTGTTCCACTGATTTGGGTGCGTGGTTTGGCCTCAGCAGGGCAGCGTTTGTCGCTGATCGTGTGCTGCAACCCGCAGATTCCTTCAGTGCTGTCTCTGAGGAAAGGCTTGTTAGGGCAGAGGTAGTGAATGTCTTTGGTAAAAATGAAGAGTTTGGTTCCAAAACACGATAAACGCCATTTTTAAAAAAAATTGAGTTTCCGCCAAAATCAGTATTGTATCTGGTCGGTATTGAAAAGTCATTTATTAATTTTGCGCAAAATGCGCTATCCGTTGTGTTATTCTGTCATGTTTCCTCCCTTTCTTTCCGTTAGGAGATTAAGAAGATGAGGCACTGTGGGTTGCTGTCGTGGTAGGCTACCACATCTGTGTGTATCTAGATATGGTTGTTACCCTGCCAAAACTTGACATTGACAGTGTCTTTGGGTCTGTAGATGTTATCTGATTCAGTGATGGGTAGACTTAGGAGGAAGGCCACCTCACTCTGCCGGGGGGGTCGACGTGCAGTATGATGGCACTACCCAGAGAGTTGGCGAGGTGGGTTGGAAGAGGCTCGGCGGGTCGGCCAGTAGCAGAGTCCTGCACAGTTTGTACGAGTCTTGGGGTACAAGGTATGGGGGAATCCTACCCATGGCCAAGCTGTCCATGGAGGACCTCACCTCCCACAGCATGTCTGTCATCAGAGCTGTGACCAGCTGATTTTGGGCAAAGTAATTTTGGAAGACGGTGAACAGATGCTTCGTTGAGTTGACCGTTTGGTTCAGCAGGACACTGTGAGTATTGAGAACCACCACAATGTCTTTCAAGGATTTGCCGATGGTTTGCAGGGTTTGACTCTGTGTTGCGAGTTGTTTTCTCAGCTGTGGGTGTAGCTCGTCGAAGTACTGGTGAGTGGTGTAGGCTGTGACAAGGCTGGAGTCTCCCGGTTGGTACAGCAGGTGCCACGGCAGTATCATCTGCCACCCTGTCATTAGTTCAATGGGAGACGCCCGAGTTGACTCCTGAGGGGTGTCTATGATGGCCATGAGCACCAGAGGAAGTTTTACAATCCAGTCTTTCTGGTTGACCGACCATGGAAACGTGACTCCTCTGCGTTGCGGTGGAGCTCTGTGATTTGGGTTTGCCGGTTGGAATTGACAGCAAACCAGACATCCTCTGACATACTCTGCCACATCTTGCTGCTTGCTGAGCCAGTACGCAACATGTTTTAATGTCTCATAAGTGGCTCTGGTACCATGGTGCGTCGTGGGCGTACATTAGCGTGACCCCCCCTTTGGCCGTGTGGCACTATAAGCTTTGGCGCTGTGAGGTCATCAGGGACATACCAGAAAATGTTTTCCTCCTCACGCAGCATGTGTTTGATCTCATGCAGTCGTTTGAAGCTAGGGGCCACAATGGGATCAGATGCCGTGATTGGGTGGCTGGAGGGGTCTGAGAGGTGGTTTAAAATAGCTTGTATGGAGGTGTCGGAGGCTTGGAGGCAGGGACGGACTGGGACTAAAAAATGGCCCTGGACTTTAACTAGGCCCGGCCCAAAGCAATTGGCGTGCGGAAACTCGACAACAACAACAATAACGCCTGGCATGAGTGTCACAAGACTTTAATTGTGGCTCATGATACTATACCATCCAAATTATAGCAATAGCACTGATGTTGACTAGATGTTGTGTTAAAAGCATATTAGATTAACTTGAATACTCATATAGCAGGGGTCTCAAACTCAAATTGTCGGGGGGCCGTTTCTGTGATTGACACCTCATAGGAGGGCCATATTATCCTTCAAGCGCAAGAAAGCGCAACATTTCAGAAAATTTACTTTCCTTCGCATTATTTCTCATTTAGCCTACTTCAAATTTCATTAGGCCTACTAAAATATTTTTTATACCTATACTATAAATATCTTATTTACCATACTAAATGTAAACAGCAGTGTCTCTCTCATTGTTACAGAGTGTAATATAATTATATAATACTATTACTAATATAATATTATTAATTGAAATAGTCTGGTGCGACTTCTCACATCCAACAAGATATATGGAATAAAAAATCAGTAATTTAGGAACAAAACCAGCAACACTTGTGGCGTGGAGGGGTCAGAAATAAACAAAAAAACTGGAGCTATATATCAACTTTATTTTGCCAAAAAAATAAAAATCTCTCATTGTTACATACATTAGTAGTTTTTAACATCTAGTGGAAGTATTTTCCCTTACTTTATGTTAGCTTAAATAACATTAAAATTTTGCACTGAACAACACTGTACTGAACAAATACAATCCCTGAATACATTTGTACACTTTGTTTCTTGACAGACACCTGCAGCGCTTGTGCTCACACAGCTGGGCCACATTTGTCCAAGATGCCGTTTGAGCATCGGTAACGTTTAATGGCTGCATCGGACGCGTTTCGGTGGTTTAAATCGGCGCTCATGACTTAAAGTTGAGTGCTTTTACTGTAATTTAGGCAAGCGCACTCATAATAGAAGCGATTGAGAGCGCGGCTCATGGTTGCATAGCAACGACAGACGCCACTGGAGCGAAAGCGCATTGGAAAGGAGAATGTGGCGCGACCGCTTATGTGACGCGATATGTGAATGCCCCTTAGAACGGCGACTTTTTCTTTGCATATCAGACAGGTAGCAACTACAGAATAATAATAATAATAATAATTTAGCGGGCCGGATTATGTTTTATTTTTGAGATCAGTTGCGGGCCGGGTAGAGGTGGTGGGCGTGCCGTAAATGGCCCGTGGGCCGGCAGTTTGAGACCACTGATCTAACGTCTTTGCTGCTTACTTGGCGGCCACGGCCAGTGCAGCTGGCATCCAACTTAAAGGTGCATTGCTGCCACCTACAGTACTGGAGTGTGAAACAGATTAGTGGGGGGAAAAAACAGATGATGACTGTGCGTGGCGGGTGGTGGGCCGGCCCGCCGGCCGTCCTGGAGTACCCGCCGTTCTGTGATTCTCCAGATCACACAGATGGCCAGTCCGCCCCTGCTTGGAGGTCAGTTATATCATTGTTGGAAATTTGTGGAGCCAGTGACAGTGGCAGTGAGGTGGGAACTGTTGCAGGAACAGTTCACTGGCTGCGGGTTATTGCTGCCACACTAAGGGTGGGTGACTGGGGTGGGGGTGACCATAGATTGTCATGTAGTCTTGGAAAGGGCATTAGTTTGGTCATTCAATTCTTTGTCACGCCCTGGTTGCTTTGAGTGTCCTTTCACTTTTTTCCCAGTTATTGATCATGTCTTGTGTTTGGGTGATATCATCACATGCTTGGAACATGTGTTGATGTTCCTTGTTGCTTTCAGTCTTGTTGATTGTTGCTTGTTGCTTTCAGTCTTGAAACCATTTTGTTTCCAGCCCGGAAGGTGGCATGTGAAACTGAGTCTGGCATAGTTTGAGTCTGTGCAAATGAGTTCTCTGATGTTATGGGCAGAGGCGATTTGAAGGGTTATGAAAATAGCTGCTACTTCAGCATACTGCGATGACTGGGGACCCAACCTGAAGTGTTGTGGTGGGCAGGGTTGGTCGTTTAACCATAGCACCCCTGCACCTGCCTTTAGGATGCCCTTATAGTTGTAGGAACATCCATCGATCTACACAGTGGTCATACCTTGGCACGCATTCTCTTCAAAGTACCTGTGACAGCTTGGTTGTTGGGGTACCTCTACCTCCAATGTCGAAGCTGGTGTGTCATCAGAGCAGTTTTGGCAGGCAGCCAAGCCGTCGCCCAGTGCAGACTTGTGATTTTGAGCATATCGTGACAGTGGCACTTGCTGGTTCAACTTCCTGTAGTCGATGGTGAGTTGCCACTTGCTGTTTGGTTTGAGAACAGGCCAGATGGGGGCTGAATAGGTGCTGTTGCATGGGTGGATGACACCTTTTTCTTCCATGGAACAAATAATCTCCTGCACTGGTTTGTGTGAGGCGATGGGAATTTTGTACTGCCTGACGAAGGTGGGAGGAACATTTGGGTGTGTTGGAATGCACAGTGTGAAGGTTAGTGAGGCCACAGTCTAAAGAGTCTTTGGCAAATGACACTTTAAATTTGTACAGGACCTGTCTGAGTTTTTGATGGTCTGCATCATTCCTTAGGGCATCTGCATCTTTCAGAATTTGTTGGACTTGAGTCTCAAATCCTGGAAATGGCTCCTCCGTTGTGGTGTCACTTGTCAAGTGGGCAGTCAGAGGTGCAGCAATTTCATGAGTTTTGCAGACAGGCTGGTTATACTGTGAGATGTTGGCCCTCCATCAGCTCCATTCTGCACACCTGTTCTGTGGATACAGGCATGATGGGAGTGATTGAGATGATCTTGAAGGGTGCTGTGAACACTGTGTTGTCAAAGCTCCCTTCTGTGATCATTGCAGATGGTATTGAGCCAATGACTGGTAACGTGAGTTCAAAGCCATGGAAGTCGTGACTGACTAGCCATCCCAGACAGTAGGCCTTTGGAATTCTGATGTCTGTGGCCGTGCAGTTGTTGAACAAGATGTAGACTACAGGGGATGACACTTCAGTGAGGGGTGTGGCTTCCAGAGTGAGTCCCAAGTTCCACGCCTTCATGTGAAAGTTGGAAGAAGCCCAGCATGTGGTTTAGTGTTTGACCATGTTGCATATTGAGCAAAACAGCTACCCCTTTGGTGTAAGCTGGTACTACAGTTTCCTGTTCGTTTACCAGGATGCAGACCTCTGGAATGGTCTGGCCTGACAGGAAGTTTTCAGTGTTGACAGGAACAGCAGGGGGCTGTAAAGTCATTGGGGCCTTTGTCCACATGAGCTTCAGGGTGCATCAGGAGGTCAGGAATGACCAGGAAGTGATGGGTTTGACACCGGTCGTTCCATTTCAAGTTCAAAGTGCAGATGTCTTTGGCAGTCGTCATTGTTGACAGACAAGAGTCCAATGGGAAGCGTATGTGTTTGTTGGCAAATGGGAGGTTCGGTGTTCCTTCAATGAGAGCACTGAACAGCGTGTGGCTGAAGACTGAGTTGTCTGCCCACAGTGCGAGAATGATGTCTGTTGTTGTTATATCATTCAGCTGTAAGTCTGTCATGACCTTGGGGCAGAAGGAGTCATGATTGTCTATGAAGGAGTCTATGGTGAGTTAAAGTGTGCAGAGTAGCTAACTTGAACTTTGCTCTGGGGCTGAGACGGGGTTCTCACAGCTAGCTGTGAGATTTCCTGTGACCTGACAGTCTGGCTCAGGTGGCCTGGGTGACCTGAAAGGCAGAGGTTCTCGCGCTTGAGCCCAGATTTTCAGCTGTCTGGAGTCTAATAAGGGCTCAAAGCGGTCTAGCAGGTCTTTGCAGCTGAAAACGGGAAATGTGTCCAATTGTGATATGTACACAAGATGTACCAAGCTCATTGGACCAATTGTGAGGTGGATGGGAGCTATTTGTTCAAGGTGGACCTCCTTTGGCTGTATGACTGCACATTTAGCTCACATCTTTGTGATTTAAGAGTTCTATTTTGTCTCTTAGCTTCAGCTCTGAGTCTTTCAAAAAGGCCAGAGTGAGATCTGCTGTCTACCAGGGCTTCAATTCTCACATCATTTTCCACAGTAATGGCTAGGGTCAGTTCTGGGCAGTGATCAGAGACTGGATAACTGGTTGGATTTACTACAGTCTTTTCAGAAGCAGTCCTCTGCTTAGCATAAGCTTCGTGGACAAAGTGTCACAGCTGCTGAGTAGACATACTGCGTGGGCAGGCCAGGACTCCCAGATGATGACTCACCGCAGGGTGCAGATTTTGGAAATCTTGGAAAGTTGAAATCTTTCTCCATTCCTGGCTCGTTACATGCTCCGAAGTAGGCCCTTCACAGTTGGTTGTAGTACGCTTGTGGGTTTTCTAGTCGGCCCTGTTTAAGGTCCATGGGAGCAGGGTTTGAAGTAACTGCCCTCCTGTAGCTCGGGGTCGGATTCATCCGCTGTCCCACGCTGGTCCTGGGTCTTGAGGAGTCGCTGATCGAGGCGAGTGTGGGACTGATTCCTCTGGGCCTCTTCGGCCTGGAGCTTGAGCGCTGCTGCTTCCTGCTCCAGGAGGGCGTTGCTCCTTTCGCTAAGCTTCGCCTGAGCAATGAGGTTGTGGGCCATTAGTTGATTCAGGTTGTTGTTCAGCTGCTTGTTGCTCAGGTTCTGGGGGTCCACAGCAGCGTTGGGCAGGAATGTGCTGGTCAGGGCGCCCAACCAGGTCTCGAGATGGTCCCAGTGGGTGATTCCAACTAATTGGTGTAGACAATTAGTGGAATGTGGGCCAGACACTTATTGTTCATAGCCGGGAATGACCATGTGGGCCAATTTGTGTGGGTGAGTGCCGGATTTAAATAAAGATTTTGACAGGCGGTAGCTCTACGAGTCCTCTAATGACTCTGGCTGCTCGGTCGTCTATCTATTATTCAGCTTTCTGTGATGGCTCTCACAGGTACTGCTTTTAGGTGAACTGAAAGAAACAAAACACAACAGAGAAGCAAATAGACCAGGACAAAAGAGAAATGATTAATGAATAAATAAAACAAAATTAAGATAAGAGCAGAAAGAGACAGAGGGGAGTTAAGGAGCCTAAACTTATTACCACAGTAAGGGTTTATGACAGGCGTGATGAGGGCGCTGTTGAGTTATCAAACCTAAGGAGATGGTAGGGTTTAAAAGTAGAAGGGTTCGGCCAAACACTTAAATGATCAGAGAATATCTACTATTCTGTGGCTTTTAATAAGTGAGTGGACTGTATGTCATTACTCTAGGCCTGGGGTGAATTGTGATTGCTCAGATAAGGACTCAGTGTCCGAGGCAACTTTTCATAGACACTCCAACACTCAACTGTGGAGTCCGTGGGCACCCTGTCCCCTTTGTACCACGATGCAACCACTCAATGGCAATTAGTATTAGGGCTGGGCGATAAAACGATAACGCTATGTATCGCGATAGACACGTGATCGATATCAATAAAAAATTTGTTCGATAAAACGTTCGATATTTTTTATTCTTTGTCGGAAGAAAACAGAGGTTGCGAAGCAAGTTTGGTTGCTCTCTGGTAACCAAGCAATGTAGGGAGTGACACACTAACAGCCAATCATGTAACAGTATCAATTTTGGTTGCGCCATATCGTTGTCTCGTGCTGGTCTGCCGGATTCCTCTTCAGTAACCAGCGACTGATGAGCAGAAAATGAGTGCCGCAGCGAGCGAGGAAATTGTAAATAAAAGAGGAAAAGTGTGACCACCTGACTATTGATCTGTTGCAGGACAGTAGATGTGATTTTGTGGGACAATGCGGGACATATGAGACAGATAAATTTACAAATATTACGCTATGTAAATATAGATTTACATTTGTTGGCAAACTTGGCATATGCGCCGATTAATGTTTCTGCCAGTGGGTGCCCACACTATAATGTTGCGCTTATGGCAACATTAAATCCTGGAGAGAAGACAACTCTAGATTCACAGCTGCACATGCAGGAGGACAAAAGTTTGAGCGCGCAAATGTGATATCTGAGCGAGATCGCGTGCGTCCAGTTTTGTGCAAGGGAATCCGCCTGTGAGTGGAGTGATTGCTCGCACATTTGATGCGCTCTTGACATTTTTAAATTTAATAACGCCATAGAACCCGCATTAAATGAAATATTAACGTGAGAAGAAAGTCGTGTCTGAATTTCACAATTTTGTATTGGTTAAAACAAATAGGGAAGATCTCGTTTTTCTGTAGGTGCTCGACCATTTCCGTGTGTGGCGCTTGATATCCTCCGTTCGTTGGAAATATTTAACATCAGGATGGATGATTACATGCTTTAAATCATCGATTTGGGCAGCTTTGAGCAGCTCTTGAGGTTCTTATCCAGTATGGTAGATGAAATCCTTGCTGGTGTAGTTGTGTTTACTGACTTTGAGACCTGCTCTTTGCGCTGTCCACTCAGTTGTCATCAGCGGGAAAACCTCTCTTTGATTGCGCTGGTTGGTTATTTTCACAGCTAGAATATGACGGCTGCACAAATAGATTTTGAAATGCTCACAGTTTTTATTATATTTCTTACTGTGGTATTGTAATTTCAGGGATGAAAACAAATTACAGACATAAATGAAATGCAGGACACTACTTAAGTCTTGCAGGACAAAGCTCCTAATTTCGGGACTGTCCCACAAAATGCGGGACGGGTGGTCACCCTACTTTAGACTTATGTTTACATTTTAATTATTTGAGTTTTCCATGGTTGTTGACATTTCTGTCTTAATAACTGAGGGGATTATGATCAGATTAAGGTTAAGTTTTAAAGTAAAAATGTTTAAATGTAATATATTTTTATACTGGTCCTTATTTTAAATGGGTCATAAAAAATATCAATAATTATCGATATCGACCGATATGAAACACTGATATCGTGATACAGTTTTCAGCCATATCGCCCAGTTCTAATTAGTATTACTAATTACTAATTGGTAGATTTGCAAATGTACTCAGGCGAGGTGTTTTTGCCAATGGCCAGACTGACGGGTCAAAATTGAGTTTTCCCTGAACCCAGAGTCTGTCCCCTCAACTGGCAGTTACTCCAAACGGGCGGTTCCGTCGTGCAGAAGCCTAAACAGAGAAATTAACAAAATTGCCCTTGTTGTCAGCCTGGACTCGTTGCCTCCCTGCACCTAAAATACCCAATTGCTGATGTCCTGCGTGTTGCCTGTGGTACGAGGTCAGAAATGTCCACGATTCACACACAGCCAGCGCCGGATCCGTCAGGCCAGGTGACTCCACTCACTGGAACTCACTGAAACAACTGTCGAGTCACCACCTAGCACTAGAGGGGGCACTATCTGCAAGTACACAAATGTTCAAATAAACAACTTAATTGTAAATTTAAATCTCAATTTAAATCTTGCTTAAACCAAATTTAAATAATTAAGTGTGTAGTGCAAAGGAATTGGGGTCTATAATGACAGTCAGAATAAACTAGCTAAAAGAATTCCAAAGTTAAAATAATTCAAGAGAGAAAAAGAAAAATTAAAAATAAAGTAGAATAAAATAAAAATGTAAAGACAAAAAAAAAATGAAAGACAAGGGGAGGGAATTGACTTATTTGGGGAGTGTACACAAGAGGGAGTGCTTCCAGAAAGTGAATACAACATTAATCACACATAAATTGAATCTGGGTTGCTCAAACACAAAACCAAGTTTACAATGTTGCTTGCGTATCTCCACCAAAAATCTTCTGTAATAAATTACAGGCATTTAATTACTTAGCTCAAATTATGGGTGAAATATATAAATAATTAAATCATAACATGTTATGATTAATTGTAATATAAATCGACCAAAAAGGGAATTATGCACATATATCGTGAATTAATTACAACGGATTATAATTAATTACATATATGGTTCAGGATTAGTTGTAGTTTAGAAAGACTGGTCTAGTTTGTCCAGCAAAATATCTGTTTCCATATCGACTATTATAAAATGGAATTATTCCTTTGGCCACGAAGAATAATTTCCTATTCTAGCATTAAATCATAAAGCAGTTTGCAGAATTGAAACGTAGAACTGACTTGATTTTCTGAATGAGCAGCAGAAACAATCAAGCATGAATAAAATGGATTTAATATATGAAACTACGAATACATAGTCTGTACGGCTAAATATACACAAAGAATACACATATATACAAAAGTAAAGTAAAAGACAGGAAAAGAGAGAAGACAAATACCCCTTTTCCACCAAGGCAGTTTGAGTGCTGGTTCGGAGCCAGAGCCTAGTTTCAAATCAGTTCTTTGTCTTTCGACACACAAAGCACCATCTCCGAACCAGGAAAAGTGGTTCGTAAGTAGCACCAAAACATTGCTGGGCTAGAAGTAAGAACCACTTGCATCAGGGGGTGGGGGCGGGTTTACTGTGACCAACAAGAAACTTGAGACCGCCATTTTTGAAATAGCAGCTAATCGAGCTAATAGCAGCTTGATCGTAATCTCTGTCTATATACAAATTGGTGTAGGTTCGCAAAGCCATGAGCATCAACAGTAGTGAAATATCCGCGATTGTTAATGGAAGGCTTGTTCGAGATGCATCAGAGCAGCTCGGACCGATTCGGCGGGTTTGTAGAGCATACGACTCCTTGTGCTTTTGGGTTGTTCTCGCGGTACTTTGATGTCATGCATCGATCGCTCTGCGGGAAGCCGATGCATCTCGAACAAGCCTGGTGTATTTGTGTTTGGCGCTGCAGTGCTAGCTTTGCTGTGAAATATGAGACGTATACAGTGATGTAAGTCCTGGCTCTGTACTGGCTCTTTAGGCGGTGGAAAGGCAAACCGGTTCTTAGAAGGCTCGTCAGTTGAACCAACTCCGAACTGGCACTAGCACTAGCTCTGGACTAGCACCTGGTTCGTGCTGGTGGAAAGGGGGAAAAAGATTATCAAAACTTGCAGACAGTTCCTTAAAAGCCAGCAAAGAATCAGTATCACTTGGTTAGGTTGTTTAACTTAGCGCATCTAAGATAGATTTAGCCCTCTGGCTTGTCAATCACTGCCATGAAGTTCCTTGTGAGAGATGTGCACGGATTGGCCCTCTGACTTGTCAATCACTGTCATGACGTTCCTTGTGAGAGACGTGCGCGGCTGCGCGCTCCAGTAACTTTCCACACTCCACAGGCGCCGCATGCAATGTTACCTGCGGTGAGTCCGACGTAATGAATCCACTAACACGACACAGCAAATGCCAGTGGTAAACAAACACTCGTGTTCCAATACTCGTGCACGAGTTTTGGGAGGTGTTCCCTCGAAATGAGCTGTGAAGGAGGGGGGTTGTTCTTACGCATGCGCTCATTTCAAAAACTCACTAACAGTCTTTGGTTTCTCAGTCGACGAAAAGATCCTCTGTAGCACCTTTAAGACTAAACATGCCAGGGTGCAAAAGACATAAAGACATAGATAAAAATGACATACTGATAAGCCTCATCTTTCCATTATTGTTAATAATAGTTGCAACCTGCACTCTTAAATGTGCATTGAAAATTGCCAGCTGATAAACCCCTGGGAACGCGATCACAGGGCCCCCTCCTGGATATTTGCTTAGGGCCTCCAATAACCTAAACACACCACTGCGCGAGTTGTGCATCGGTACGGCTCCTCAGCATGGATGAATCTAATGTTTTGAGCTGCAGCTATGTTTAGAGACTGTCAGTCAACACACCAGTGTGGATTATCATAATTACAGATATAAATGTCTTGTATGCATGTTCAAAATAAGAAGTTTCACCAGAAAATGTCTTCTGAAGAAGTAACGTCATCCACTTTTGTTCAGACCAACTGAGAAAGGTTTTACAATAAATCACACAACCAATGGTGCAAATTATTGTTATACAGTACTTTGTTCTCGAATTGTTCATGTTAAAATCATCAACTTTGCATGACTGCGTATATATAGTGTGTATTATCGTTATCCGTAACTGTATGGATTAAGCTAAAACGTGTGCTACTGTAACCTTATTCCCCAATGAACCATTGAAATGTCTAACCTGTCCAGCAGAAAAATAGCTCTGTGTCCGTTTTTAGGTCACACAACCTTTCAAAAGCCCTGACGACACTTATTCAAACACATATTTCCTGCGAATTCATACCAGTATCACTCAGATTATAAAACATTATTACAAGCTTACTGTTATGAATTAAGCTAAGGTAAGGAGATCATTTTGAACACTGATTGATTATGTACTTGCTCAATAATTGATTTTGGATCATTTTTAACCAAAAAAAAGTTACAGACAGCAGCTCTAAACTTCATATGATGTGCAAGCTTTAAAATGAATCATGAGAACTTGTCACATGATCATAAACAATAAAATTACTTGAGTGACCATCACATGTACTCTTTGCTGACAGACTTCCAGAAGTGCCATTGAAGGGCGCAAAAAAGCAGACTGGAATTTGTCCTATATTTGTTGTGAAGATGCTATAAATTGCAGAATGAAGATTTTCTTTTTCTCATTTCTCCAAATGCAGGTTAAGAGGCTGTGATCTGACAGATGAAGGTTGTTCTGCTCTGACTTCAGCTCTGAAATCAAACCCATCACACCTGAAACATCTGTACCTCAGTGAGAATAAACTAGGAGACTCTGGAGTGGAAAACCTCAGTGATCTACTGATGAACCTACAATGCAAACTGGAAAAAATACAGTTAGTATCCTTATAATGTACAGAGTGATACAATTTTTCGGTTTAGTTCATTTAAAACAACAGGGCTCAACACAAGTAATAGAGTTTATACCTCTCCACCTTCTGTTACACTTCATTTTAAATGTTTTTTAACAAGTAATAAATCTTAATGTAGCACTATGTATTTTTTTTTTTTTCTCTCTGCTTAATTTTCATCCACACAAGATTCAATATGGTGTCTGTCTAACCTGACTAAGGTCATTTGTGTCTATTTTCTTTCTCTTTCTGTCTTCAGTCTGTATGGATGCAGTATTACAGAGAAACAGTGTCTCATCCTGACTTCAGCTCTGAAATCAAACCCATCACACCTGAGAGATCTGGACCTCAGTGAGAATCAAATAAGTAACACAGGAGTGAATCACTTATGTGACGGACTGACGGATTCACACTGTAAACTGGAGAGATTGAGGTCGGTAACATTCACATACAACAGTGGTTCTCAAATTTCTCAGGCAAAAATCACCAAGTGTCTTTAAATGCAAGCTTGTGGATCATATTTTGTTTAATATCAATAGACAATGAATCAAGCACTTATGAGACCCACAGCAGTTCTTTGACTCTTGCCCTTTTGCAGATCTATGGAATCTAATAAGACACTTATGCCACAATATTAACATTTAGAAGTTTTGAAAGCCAAATAAATGCATTTATAGTTTCAAAACTCCTCCCATCTGTTTAGAAGTGCTTGAAGTGCTCTGTCCGGTTGATCAATTGGTGCTCAACACCCCAAACACCCTGCAACCAGACCTGGTTGTGCTGCGTATCAACTGAGATGAGAACAACTAAAAGAATCAACATGTTTAAAGCCTACTCTATGTCACTTCTTTTTTATTTAAAAAAAAATAACCCAATGTTATAAATCAGAGAGTGCAGAAAGATCAGTCTTCCAAACTGTGGCTTTTCTCAAATACACTTTGATAAACCTGTAATCCAGTAGTTTCCGGACTATTGCAATAACTTCTATGTAAAACTATGGAGGGGGTTTTGGCTGATCATCTCACCTCAACTGTGGCCTCTACACTAGATCCACTTCAGTTTGTATAGAAGAGTAATAGAGGCACAGATGACGCTGTGCTGACCCTGCTTAATACAGTTACAAAACATCTCGTGTGTCCTAAAGCATTATTTGTAGATTATAGCTCTGCTTTTAATTCAGTGAAGACACACATTCTCCTAAAAAGGCTTGTTGATTTTAATATTATTTATTATTAAAGTTGATTAAATTTCTTGCCATCACAGAGGGTCTGTTAGAGGGATTTTGTCTAATGTGTTCACTTTAAGCACAGTCTGCCCACAAGGCTGCATTCTTTCTCCTGTGCATTTTTCTCTTAAGGAGTTTATGATTAAGGAGGAACATTTTAGATAATTTAAATATAATGATGATATGGCCTTAGTTGGCCTAATGGATAAAACAAACTCTTTACATGATGTTGCCTACCTGGCTCACATTAGAAATCGGTGTCCCTAAGACAAAAAAATGAATTATGTGCACAAAATGACACATGATAATCCAGCCAATTTCACTTGAGAGCAAACAAGTTGAAATTGTGAAACATTTTAAATATCTTGGTTCAGTTCTGGACTCCCAAGTGAGCTTCGCTGAAAATTTCCACTTTGGTGGACTATAAAGATATAAAATAAAAACAATAATATTGAAATTTAATTTAATGAATATTAGAATTCACCTTAGTCATATGTTTTGTGGTCTGATGAAACTAAGATGATCTCTGTCTGTTTGTCTCTTTCTAGTCTGAAAGGCTGTGGCATTACAGATGTTTCTTCTTTAACTCAGTGTTTGACAAACACAAAAGCACTGCAGTTTTTAAAAGAGCTTGATCTGAGAAACAACACGATCAGAGACTCAGAGCAGCTCAGAGACTTGATACGAGACTCAAACTGTAAACTGACGTGAGTAAACATCTGTGATGTTAAAGATACTTTCATTTACCTCTGACACTTGGACAATCTTTAAATATTTGTGAAAGGAAAATATAATTAAGGTTTACTGAAACAAAGGGAGCAACATTGAAATTGATTTAGCGTTTTTAAGTTCAGACTTCAGAAAAATCATGGATCTGTCTTACCATGATGTGCTACAAAACTTATCGTAAGTTTCAGGTTAGAGTTTAGAGTTGGTTTGAGGTTTATGGAAGCACATGTGTAGCAATATTCAATTTGAAATGTAATATGTAAAATGGCAATGCATTTCTGTATTTAAATTGACATTTTTTCCTTATTATATGTGCAATGTTTGGAGCAAAATGATCATTCAAATTCAATAATATAATTTACATTTGCTGTTTCCTACACTAGTTTTAAAATATAATTTAAACATATATTTTAACGCTTTATAAGTTGCAAAATTAAAATAAAATTGTAGCAAAATTACCATTTAAATGTTTTTTTTTTTATTGCATTTACACTCACAGTTAAGACAATAGAGATTGCATTTTCATTAAATGTCCCGCAATGAATGTAGTGTCTTAACTGTGAGTGTAAATGCATTTTTTTTTAAAAATTTAAATGGTCATTTTGCTACAATTTTTGCTTGAACATTTTAAACATATATATATAATCATTTCTGTATAACATTTTAATTTTAATTTTGCAACTTATAAAGCATTAAAATAATTGAACAATAATTTTGCTTCAAACATTGCACATATAATATGGAAAATGTCAGTTTAAATACAGAAATGCATTGCCATTTTGTATTATTATTTAAAATAACTACTAATTCAAACAGCATTAATAGAAACATACATGTACATATAAGTGATATTGAATGATTATTGTTGGTTTGGTGTTAAAGGGATAGTTCACCCAAAAATGAAAATTTGATGTTTATCTGCTTACCCCCAGCACATCCAAGATTTAGGTGACATTTTTTCTTCAGTAGAACACAAATGATGATTTTTAACTCCAACCGCTGCCGTCTGTCAGTCAAATAATTGCAGTAGATGGGAACTTCATCTATAAGAGTAAATAAAGCTTGCTTAGACAAATCCAAATTAAACCCTGCGGCTCGTGACGACACATTAATGTCCTAAGACACGAAACGATCGGTTTGTGTGAGAAACCGAACAGTATTTATATCATTTTTTACCTCTAAAACACACTATGTCCAACTGCGTTCATGACTCCTTTAGTGATGTCTGATCGCGCTCTGACAACGGAAGTGATGTCTCGCGCATATACTTCAATGAGTGTCAGACATCACTGCCGCTGTCAGAGCGCGATCAGACATCACTAAAGGAATCATGAACGGAGTTGGACATAGTGGTGTATTAGAGGTAAAAAATGATATAAATACTGTTCAGTTTCTCACACAAACCGATCGTTTCGTGTCTTAGGACATCAATGTGTCGTCACGAGCCGCAGGGTTTAATTTGGATTTGTCTAAGCAAGCTTTATTTACTCTTATAGATGAAGTTCCCATCTACTGCAATTATTTGACTGACAGACGGCAGCGGTTGGAGTTAAAAATCATCATTTGTGTTCTACTGAAGAAACAAAGTCACCTACATCTTGGATGCGCTGGGGGGTAAGCAGATACACATCAAATTTTCATTTTTGGGTGAACTATCCCTTTAATAATAAATGATCATTTTGTTTTTTATTTACAGGTGAAACAGATTGAGAAGATGTAAGAGCAGAGATGAAGTGGATTAACAAGAATATATAGAAGTCTTTAGTATAAGGCCTACAATCATAATGATATTGGGATTAAATTCACCATATTAAAGCAATTACAATATTGCTAATCATAACTGCGATTGCCAAATTTAGTACTCAAATTATTCAAGTGATATAAACTGAAAGTGAATGTTAAATTGTTGTGGGCTACATTTCTTAATGCTGTTCCATCATTTTATATTTGTATATTTCAATTTGTAGTTGATGCCATTTTATTTTATTGTATTGTAATATGTGTTGATATTGTAAATATACGAATAAAAACTTGATCGTTTTATTTAGTTTGAAAGGCAAATTGAGTTTTGAGAAGAATTGTTTGAGAACAATGTTAGACTGTTTAATAAAGATAAACATTATATAACTCATTCTCATCTCACTGGCAGTTATGATAATCATTGACATCATTAACTTTGTACTGATCATGTTTTGAGATCTGTTCATGTCTGAGTTTCTCAGTTAATCTTGTAATATGTTAATTTATTCAGTTTAGTTCTTCGTTCTCTCTCTGTTTATTTCTATGATTACTGATTAAGTTCTGCTCAGGTGTGTCTTGTTAATTAGTCTCATTAGTTCATCTGTTTGTTCTCATATTTAAGCCCTTTAAGCCCCCTTTTCTGGTTGTTTGGTTCAAAGTTGTTTTGTTCAGTCAAAAATGCAAAGAAAAGGAAGCGTACAATTGAGCAGGATGAGGACATAAACTATAGCCTCTGTAAGCTTCTCAAACTTGAATGTGTAAAAATGTCAAATTAAACCTAGAAATCATTAAATTAGAGGAGTTAAAGCCTCTGCTACTCCATCAACTTTCACACTCGCTCTTACTGATGGAATGTAAAATCAGTGAAGATTGACCAGCAGGAAGCGCATATAACAGATGTGAAACCTCAACACTGTATTGACTAGTGTTTCAGTTTCATTTCATACAATTACTTCACTAACAATGATTGTTATTAAATAAATACTACATTATCAGAATATTGAGTTGTTGCATATTAGAGTTTACAAGTGGGTGCAGAGACGAATGGAGGTGAGATGAATGTACTGCACTGGAAATCACACTCATTTGACCTTGAAATATCATCTTCCAAAACATCCTGTATTAATGTGTGAAATGGGAAAGTTTAGACTGTGAGGTCTTTCATGTAACATCGCTGCAGATGAAGTATGGAGTTAGATTTTGCAGTATTTGGCCGTGCAGTCATTTGGGTGGCTCGCCAATGTATTAGATTTCTCTAATACATAAAATAAGTAAGCTTGGCCAGAGTTCTTATGGGAAGAAGATTTTACTGAAGGTAGTAGTGTAGCACAGTTCTTCAGCAGCGATGTTAGCGTGTCAGCCTTCAAAACATCTTAACCCAAAGTTCTGTCTGTGGGACAGAACTTTATACATGAAGACAAAAGGGTTACAAACAATAGAACACTGTTAGGACCTCCCACAGGAGATCGATCTACCCTGTGATCTGCTCTGAGCAATGCTGTTTCTTTGTCATTCACACCCATCAGTTTCTGTGGGCCATACGTCTGTATGGGCCATTTGGTTCACACCTTTACAAACACAGAGTTGATTGCATCTGAGGCACAGTCACAATGTAAATGCATCTAACTAAAGATAATGAAAATACACATAATCTTTCAGACTTTATAATAAAGGCATGGCAAATAATTAAAATACATGAACACTTCATTTTAAGGTGATGTTACTTTCTAGGGCTGGGCAAAAAAATTGATGCTCTCAAAAGCCATTTTTTTCGTGTTTCTGCAGACATTGAACACATCTGTTTGACATTAATTTTCTAGACTAGATGTCATTCTCTCATTTACCTTGTCTTTTTCATATGTTGTCTCTGCAGGTGCAGAAGCAAAAACAAATACAAAAATGACAAATACAAAAACGACAAAACAATGGTGACTTGTGAAGGAGAATCTGTGTGTCTCAAATGTGGTGAGTAGTTCAGTAAATTTAGTTTTTGGCCTTTGTTCCCAAATGGGTCCATATGAAAAAGGGGAACAGGATCATGAGGGTGACTCGAACTTTTGTGTCTCCAACCACATGGAATGTGCTTAAACTACCATAATTCTCTATTTTTAATGTCAGATGTGGGATTCATAAAGGTTCTTAAAGCCAATTATGGGCGGACTGATTGCAAAACGTGCGCTAGTGGGAAACCAGCTGATCAGCTCTCAAATACACGCTGTCTTGCACAGTCATCTCTCTCCACAATGTCCGCTCGGTAAGATTAACACAGTGTAGGAAAATAGTTAGATTCAATTCATGCATTTGACATGAGCAAGATGCATATAACTGCCTATATTAAAGCTACTTTGTCTGTCCATGAATCAGGTGTGATGGAACAAAGAGCTGTACTATTCCTGCAGTAAACTCCGTTTTCTCTGATCCTTGTTATGGTACTTCTAAATACCTGGATATGTTGGCGTTTAATGTTTTATAGTAAAGGCATGGCAAATTAAAATACAAGAACATATTTTAAGATGACGTTAATACATGCATCTAATAGGGGCTGGGCCAAAAAAATCTTTATTTTTTTTATTAGGGATTTTTTTTTTTTTCTCTCCCCAAACACAGAACATAATCTGTTTGACGTTAATCTTATTAGTCTTCTCCACTAGAGGTCATCCTCTCATTTACCTTGCATGATGTTGCAGCGGGGATCCTGTCATTCATTCAGTGCCGAGCATGGCAGATGCAGGTGCGCGAAAGACCTTCTGGACGGTTGTCCCGATTGTCGGCCATTGCTGTATGGTCTCTCAAGTTTATCACTTGCACGCATTTTCATGCTTTCCCAATTTAAGCATTCAAGCAAAAGAACTTGCGAGCTCTGTGTGAAGTTGTGTGCACACCTGAAGCGCTCACAGCTGCGCGTCTCAGACAGCGTGCAAATGAGTTTTCACGTCTCATTGAGCCTAAATAGACGAATTCTTAATTTCTTAAGATGACCACTATTAATTGCGAGTATCCAAGTAAACGGTCAGTTATGGCTTAAACAGTAGAGCAGGAACACGTGTATTTGATCCGTGCACTCGTTTGAATCGGGACATCTGAATCGATCCTCATAGTATGATAACAGTACAATAACAGTAAGTTATGCTTAATTTCATAAATAACCCTAAACCCAACTGTAACACCTATAGTAAGTACGTGTTAATATTACTTATTACTTAAGTACAATGTAACTGCGTCACCTTAAAATAGTCTTAACCTGTTTAGTACGGGTAGTTACTGTTAACATTTCTGACCTATTCCATTCTCTTCACCCCATCCAAAAAAAAAAGAGATTGTAACCGGTGTCAGTTGGTAAGTAAATTTTTCTTGCTATACTAGGATCAGAGTACAACATTTTGTTTAATCCTTAAAGGACTCATGTCCACTATTTTGAATGAATCAACACATTTTTACATGTGTTGGCAAACCATCACTCATTTAGTTCAGTGTTTGGGGTTGTTGTTGGTTTTTTTTTTTTTTTTTTTTTTTTTAAACGTATCAAAAGGTACTGTTAATTTCACCTAGTCAGTTTAGATGTTAGCGTGCACACTTCAAGTATTTTTGAAACCATATACAAAATATAGGGACAATGTACTTTAATGCACAGTATGACAGTCTTGGAGACATAAAATAATTGACTTTGTTTGAATAGAGCCATGTAGACAATTTAAACTGATCTCTTCTAATTCTTTCAGGTGAAATGGGAAGAAGTCTTGTGAACTAAATGCTTCAAATTCTGTCTTCTCTGATCCATGTCTGGGTGTCCATACATATCTGGAAGTGACATACAGCTGTAAATAAGTGACTGTCCTGCTACAAATGTATCTTGTGTCCTTGTGTCACTTGTTCACAAGTGGCAATGGGAAGCAAAATTGAATTAAAAAAAAAAAAAAAAAACTGAAGTCCAGATCCTTTACAAATGGTCTACCATGAAAATGTTAGTGCAAAAATGATTCTATACATGTACAAAATGAAGCTTTTAGAATATGAATATGCACTTTTTATAATGGGAGTGGATGGTGCCCCAAATTCTAAAGACAGAAATGCACTCATCAATTATAAAAGTCCACACGGTGCTGGGGGGGTTAATAAAGGCCTTCTGAAGCTATGCAATGCATTTATGTAAGAAAAATATCCATATTTCAAACTTTATAAACGATAATCTCTAGCTTCCGCAACTGTCATATGTGCGTTCACGAGAGTGGCGTCCCAGCTTATGACATAGGACGCATGCGCAGTGTGAGCTCCGGTGACGAACACGGAAGTGCAGAGGAGAGAGCAAAACAAAATACCGGTCATGAATTAAAAGTACAAAACTAGCATTTAAGAAAAATGTTGGATTTCAATATAAGCCAAGAGAATTATTATTTATTTTTTTATTTTTTGTCCAGCCATACAGTATGTTTGAACCGGAGTATACCGACCAGGAACTCTGGGAGATGGAGGAGGCTGCAGCAGCAAAACAAACTGAACTGTTGGCTGAGGCATGTTTATATTGTCGCAGTAAATGCCAATCACTAGCAAAAACCACGTTAGCCAAACCCCGTAAGTCACATCACCAAACACAGCAGGTTAAGAGGGAGACGGCACACCCAGATAAGCAAGCCGTAAACAAACCGTGCAACTGATAGAGCGGTAAAACCCATCTGATGAGCCAAAAGTGGTGGAAGATGCAAAAGGGTAGAGAGCTCACAGCAGCCCGATGGCAAAAATTGCAGTCAACAATCAAGTCCAAATCACCAACAGTAAGAATTGGAGTAATAAAAGCACAGTAATCCAATGGTGATATAGAAATACAAATTAAGCAGTAATCCAATCAGTGCAGCAAAACATGCAAAAAATCCAGTTTTGAAGCAGCAGCTAGTCAAGCAAAGCGCACTTTGATATCTGCGCACGTAATCGCAAAACTTTAGCTTTGTTGAAGCAACCCGGATATACAAGAAATCAGCATTTTGACACTAATAAAATTCAATTCAATTCAATTCACATTTATTTGTATAGCGCTTTTCACGATACATATAATTTCAAAGCAGCTTTACAGAGAATGCATGTCAACATTACAATTTAAAGAATGCAGTTAGCAAATAATGTAATAATTTAGGCAATTAATTTACAATCACTGTTAGCAGTTTAACTGAACGTAGAAGCAATGAGTTCTTGGAAAAAAGAATTACATATTAACAATAATTAGGATGTAGAAATGGTTGATTGTTGAATGTTGATCCAGATGATTGCGTCTTCTGAAGTCCTCGCAGGAGTTGGCGCGGTCTCTTCATAGGTGTTGGTCATCTGAGGTCTTCTTAAGAGGCTGGATCCAAACTGAAGCTGAAGTCCTCTCTAGTCACCTCGGGACGGGTGTCCCGAGGCAAAACAGAAAAGCAAATGGAGAATAATTAGCGTAGCTGCTGTTCATAACATTAAGCAAAGATAGTCATGTGCAATTGATCTGATATGAGATGCATTATGTGAATGCTTGGCTAAAGAGATGCATCTTTAATCTAGATTTAAACTGGGTGAGCGAGTCTGAGCCCCTACCATTATCAGGAAGGCTATTCCAGAGTTTCGGAGCCAAATGTGCAAACGCTCTCCCTCCTTTAGTGGACTTAGATATCCTAGGTACAACCAGAAGTCCAGAGTTTTGTGATCTTAAAGAGCGTGAAGGATTGTAGGGCGATAGAATATCAGTTAAGTACACAGCAGCTAAACCATTTAGAGCCTTATAGGTCATTAGCAATACTTTATAATCGATACGGAACTTAATAGGTAACCAGTGTAGAGATGATAAGATTGGTGTTATATGATCATATTTTCTTGACCTGGTAAGAACTCTAGCAGCTGCATTTTGTACTAATTGTAGTTTATTTATTGAGGAAGCAGGACAACCAGCTAATAATGCATTACAGTAATCTAGTCGAGACGTCATGAAAGCATGAACTAACTTTTCTGCATCAGAAATAGATAACATATTCCGTATCTTAGCAATGTTTCTGAGGTGGAAGAAGGCTGTTTTTGTAACATGTGAAATATGATTTTCAAAGGACAAGTTGCTGTCTAATATAACACCCAGGTCTTTAACTGTCGATGATGGAGTAACAGTACATCCTTCTAAATGCAGATTGTAGTCTGAGAGATTCTGTGTACAGGTTTTTGGTCCAATAAGTAATACTTCAGTCTTATCTGAATTTAATAGAAGAAAATTACTAGTCATCCAATGTTTTACTTCTTTAATACATTCTGTCAGATTGGATAATTTAGAGATTTCATCTGGTTGTGTTGAAATATATAACTAGTATCATCGGCATAGCAGTGGAAACTAATTCCATGTTTTCTTATAATATTGCCGAGTGGCAGCATGTATATTGAAAATAGCAGAGGGCCTAACGCAGATCCTTGCGGCACTCCATAGTTTACTATCGTGATCTTAGATTTTTCCCCGTTTATATAAACAAAATTGTGTCTGTCTGATAGGTACGACCTAAACCACCGTAATGCCTGTCCCTGAATACCAGTGTAATTTTGTAGTCGATCTAGGAGTATATTATGATCTATAGTGTCGAACGCAGCACTGAGATCAAGTAACACTAGTATTGAGACACAGCCTTGGTCAGAAGCTAGAAGTAAGTCGTTTGTAATTTTAACGAGCGCAGTTTCTGTGCTATGATGAGATCTGAATCCTGACTGAAATTTTTCATAGATAGTGTTTTTTTTTTGCAAGAAGGAGCATAATTGGACCGACACCACTTTTTCTAGTATTTTAGACATAAATGGAAGATTTGAGATGGGTCTGTAATTTGCTAATACGTTTGGATCTAATTGTGGTTTCTTAATGAGAGGCTTAATAACTGCTAGCTTGAACGGTCGGGGGACATGACCTAGAGATAAAGACAAGTTGATAATATTGAGAAGAGGCTCTTCTGCTACAGGTAACAATTCTTTCAGTAGTTTAGTGGGTATTGGATCTAATAAACATGTTGTTGGTTTAGACGCAGTGATAAGTTTATTTAGCTCTTCCTGTCCTATAGTTGTAAAGCACTGCAACTGTTCTTGAGGGGCGATAATTGAGGCTGAATCATAAAAATCTGTTAAAGGTTGTACATTTACAATTGTATTTCTGATACTTTCGATTTTCTCAGTAAAGAAATTCATAAAGTCATCACTACTAAATTGTAATGAAATGTTTTGTTCTGGTGATATCTGTTTATTTGTTAATCTAGCCACTGTACTAAACAAGAACCGTGGATTGTTTTGGTTAATTTCTATGAGTTTGTGGAGATGCTCAGCCCTGGCTGCTTTTAGAGACTTTCTATAACGAGACGAACTTTCTTTCCACGCGATTCTGAAGACCTCTAAACGAGTTTGTCTCCATTTGCGTTCTAGATTGCGAGTTTCTTTTTTGATAGTGCGAGTAATACTGTTGTAACAAGGTACAGTATTTTTTTCTCTAACCTTTTTTAATCTCATCGGTGCAACAGTATCTAATGTACTAGTGAAAATGGTGCACATGCTGCTAGTCATTTTCTCGAGATCATTTGTGTGTTTAGGTACGATGAGCAGCTGAGACAGATCAGGCAGGTTATTTGTGAATTTATCTATAGTTGTCGGGAGAATTGTTCTGCCTAGTCGATATTGCAGAGCAATTTGACAAATATCATCAGTATGCAGTACGCAAGTTACAAAGTAGTGATCAGAGACGTCATCACTTTGCGGTAGAATTTCTATATCGGTTGGATTGATTCCATGTGATATAATTAAATCTAGTGTATGATTAAAACGGTGAGTGGGTCCAGTGACGTTTTGTTTGACCCCAAATGAGTTTAGTAAATCAATAAACGCAGCCCCTAACGTATCATTTGTATTGTCAACATGAATGTTAAAATCTCCAACAATCAGCGCTTTATCGACGTTGACCAATAGGTCTGAGAGAAAGTCTGAAAACTCTTTTAGGAAATCAGCATAAGGCCCTGGAGGTCTATAAACAGTAGCTAAAGCAAGAGATAGTAGCGACTTTTTACTTATATCTGAGAGTGTAACATTTAGCATAAGAATTTCAAATGAATTAAACCTATAGTTTGTTTTCTGAGTAACATTAAGATTATCTCTATAGATTGTTGCAACACCACCGCCACGGCCAATCAGACGGCATTTTTTTTTTTTTTTTTAAATGTAGAGTATACCTCAAATAATTCACTTCTTCACATGGATTTCCTTTGCTGAACACAACTTAGTTCTCGTGAGACTAGCATATTCTCACCGGAGCTCAGGCTGCGCATGTGTCTTATGTCACAAGCTGGAACGCCACTCTCTCGTGTGTACGACGGCTAGCGGAAGTTAGAGATTACAGTTTATAAAGTATTAAATATGGATATTTTTCTTACACAAACGCATTGATTGACTCCAGAAGGCCTTTATTAACCCCCTGGAGCCGTCTGGACTTCTTTTATAATGGATGAGTGCATTTTTTTTTCTGTCTTTAGAATTTGGGGCACCATCCACTCCCAGTATAAAGCATGGATTACTCTGGACATCATTTAATATAACTCTGATTATATTTGTCTGAAAGAAGAATGTCATATACACCAAGGATGGCTTGAGGGTGTGTAAATCATGGGGTAATTTCAATTTTTGGGTGAACTAACCCTTTAAGTAGTCAGGACATTGATCAAGGAGTCGGCTGTCAAGGGTGTTTGGTTTACATTTACATTACATTTACATTTATTCATTTGGCAGACGCTTTTATCAAAACCGACTTACAAGTGAGGAATACAACAAGCGAGTCGTCATGACGAGGCAAATAGACAAGAAGTGCTCACAATAAAAGTTATCGGCAGTACTCAGAGTATCATAAGCTACAATAGAGAGGAAGTGAAAGGATAGGTATAAGAATTTTTTTTTTTTTTTTTTTTTTAAGATGAGGTTAAAGGTACAATATGTAAGATATTCGCAGTAAAATATCCAAAAACCACTAGGCTAGTGTTAACAACTAACAATATCTCTAATGTTTTCAACTACTTGTAAATCATGAGAAAATTCCCATTCTAAACAGTGACACGGGGCAGTGCAGTCGCCTGTCAATGACGTCAGTTACCCTTTGTTACCGCCTTTACTGACGTAGAAACCACATGACAACAGTGTCGTGGACAAATGCGGAAGTAGTGTCTAGCGTCCAGCAAACCACTGCTTCAAGCAGTTCCTTATTTACTTCTTGCACGTTTTATGGTGGATTGTGTTACTTATTTATGGAACATAATTACTGTTTACCATCTGCCGCTGGTTCTGTCGACAAGGACAGCTCCCGTAAACGTAAGCTTACGGGCCAACCAAACGACCCAAGAAGAGTTTGGGACAAGAGGCGAGAAAGAGCGAGGATCAATATCGGTGTTGCATTTTCTAGATGGAGAGAGCTTTGCGACAAACTTCACCTAGAAAGAGATGCCGATCTCGCTTGTGTTTTACTCGACAGGTGAGCAGTTTTGATTCGTATCTTTACAGAAAACATATGCCATTATAACGATCAACACGATTAGTATTATGGGGCATACACGCCAAACACGGGGCATCGCGTCTCTAGACCCGCGCGAGGACGCGTCTGATCGCGTCTTTGCATTGACTTTGTATGTAATCTACTCGCGCAAATCGTTGAACTCGCATTTGCTATGTATGCCCAATTATTGTGTTTGAATGTACACGAGTGTATATATTTGTTGAACAAGTGGTAATCGTTTTCATATCATCTGACTAAACAGTAATCAGTTAATTTGATAATTTACTGTCAAACTATATTTGCTGTATTATAATTGTTTTGTCTGAGATTGATGCCAGTTGTCTGGAAGGACATGGATGGGTGGACGAACGGACATTTTCTTGGAGGGGCTGGAATCTGAGTGTTTGTTGTGCGGAGGTCTTGCTGATTTGTCTCTTGCGTAGTAATTTGGAACGCAGTGTATAAATAAACTTGACCTTGACTTGACTTGACCTATTGCAATATAGCATGACGCACTATGTAATGGTGGCATGTGAAAATTGTCTTTTTCAGACACTTACGAAATCCAGTATTGGATAGATTTTGTTAGTTACTTTGTGCTGTCAATACATATGATGGTAAAGCGGAAGCAGTGCCGGCGACTGTGGCATAATAAAAGTCCCGCTGCTCATGAGGCGTGTGTTGCGCAATCGCTCCAGCTCCTCGTTCAGCTCCCACAACACTCAGTACTGCTCTGCTTCATACTACAGTAACGTTAATAATCGCATCCATTGACATGTTTTCTACCCAAGTCCTATTGCACTGTCTGTTGAGGTGGAGACCACATGTCCCAAGATTCCACACTCAAACTTGCCGTCATCAAGCTACGCCTTTGTTTTGAATAGGCCTCTAGCAACCTCTAGCGGATAAAATTATCACATACTGCACCTTTAAGTGCTCACGAAAGAGATGAGTTTTCAGCTGTCTTTTGAATGTTGCCAGGGATTCAGCATTCCGGATGAAGGCAGGAAGATCATTCCACCAGCAAGGGACAGTGAATGAGAATGTCCTGGAGAGTGATTTCATGCCTCTCTGTGACGGTACCACAAGCCTTCGCTCCTTTGAAGACCGTAGGCTTCTGGTAGGAGTGTAGACTCATAAGAGTGAGTGGAAGTAGGAGGGTGCTGAGCCTGTGATAGATCTGTAAGCAAGCGTCAACGCCTTGAATTTGATGCCAGCAGCAAGTGGTAGCCAGTGTAGAGAGATGAAGAGAGGCGTGACGTGGGCTCTTTTGGGCTCGTTAAAGAAGAGACGTGCTGCAGCGTTCTGAATCATTTGTAGAGGCTTGATTGTGCATGATGGCAGTCCAGCCAGAAGAGCACTGCATTAAATCAAGCCTAGAAATGACCAGGGCCTGAACCAGAAGTTGTGTTGCATGTTCTGTTAGAAAGGGCCTGATTTTCCTGATGTTGAATAGTGCAAATCTGCATGACCGAGCTGTCTTTGCAATGTGGTCTTTGAAGGACAGTTGGTCATCAAGGATTACTCCAAGATTTCTGGCCGAATTTGGAGTAATTGAGGATGTGCCAAGCTGGAGGCTGAAATCGTGATTTAGAGTCAGACTGGCAGGGAAGACGAGAAGCTCAGTCTTTGCCAGGTTGAGCTGTAGATGATGTTCCTCCATCCATGCCGAGATGTCCGCCAGACAGCTTGATATTCAAGCAGCTACTGTGGGATCGTCTGGATGGAACGAAAGGAAGAGTTGTGTGTCATCAGCATACCAATGGTAGGAGAAACCATGTGTCTGAATGATGGGACCAAGTGATGTAAATGGAGAAGAGGAGGGGTCCAAGAACTGAACCCTGAGGAACACCCGTGGTCAGTTGATGAGCTTTGGATACCTCCCTTCTCCAGGCAACCCTGAAAGACCTTCCTGTGAGATAGGATTCAAACCAGAGAAGTGGAGCACCTGTGATGCCCAGTGATGAGAGGGTGGACAGAAGGATCTGATGATTCACAGTGTCAAAGGCAGCAGAATGAGAACTCATGACTTGGAATCAGCCTTTGCAATCCGCAAGGATTCAGTGACCAACAGCAGTGCAGTCTAAGTCGAGTGGCCACTCTTGGTTTCATGGTTATGATTTCATGTCTTTTATTTTGTAGTTGATTCATGTTGCTTGTTTTTGTCATGCTTCCCTTGTTCCTCATGTTCTCCCTTTGTCCATGTGTCATGTTCTCATTGGGTGTTTATAGTCATGTGGTTTTCAGTCATGTTCTGTCATTGGTTCTCTTGTTCCTTGTCACTTCCCCATTGGTTGTTTTAGTCACGTGTCCTCTTAGTTCCTGTATTTAAAGCCATTGTCTTCCCCATGTTCCCTTGTCGTGTATTGTCCATGTAACCCGCTTATGGTGAGTGTCAGTGTCAGAAGTCAAGTCAAGTCTGTGTTTTTGTTCATGCTTGTGTTTTGGATGATCATTAAACTGCACTTGGGTTCTCACTACGCTCGCCTCCAGTGGACTTCTTACATCGGCCACATTCATTTACACGATATACTGATTCACGACCGAGGGAGCTGATTGACATGCAGGGCTTGCTTCATTGCTGCATCATCTTCATCGTCTTACTTCCTTTTTGTCGTTGTCTTGGGTATCAGCAAAGAATATACACTAACAAGAAGTGAAACTCAATAGAACGTTCCATTGCAACACCAGTGCCCCTGCGTTTCCGCCATTTTGGCATGAAAGAGACTCGCCGGTCCACTAGTTTCAATGGCAATATCGGCTGCTTTGTTAAAAAAAAAAAAAGTACATTAAAGCTAAAACACAGAATGAAACACTATCATTAGTGATCATCAAATCCTTTTAACAGTTTATTTTACAGACTTTGCTTAAGTCTGATATTAAGGTAAGACGATTTATGTCTGACAAACATTTCAGGAAGTGTGTGCATCCATATGTCCCATAGTATTGACATCTGATCACACACATTACTTAGAACATTGTCTTTTATGAGAACAAAAGAGCATGTACAAGCATTTCTTGTGGGATCTGTCTGTTTTAATTGTGTGTGTGTGTTTTTTTTTTTTTTTTTTTTTTTTTTTTTGTAAAATGCTCCACTCTCTTCTGGTCTTTTCCTCGAGAGGAGAAGGACCGGCAGCTCTGCCTAATGGTTCAGGGCTTACTCTTGCTGAGGCAGAGTAGAGACTAGATCAAGGGGTTTTCAGCTGGAGTTTGTTGAAGAGTTGAATGGGGTGAAATTTCCTGTGACCTTCGACGGCTGACAGGAGAGAGCTGCGGGATAGGGTTAGGGTTGTCTATGACATCGTTAGATTCAGCAGCAGTTGCTCTTTTTGTTCTAAGCCAAACAAGAGAGCAGGAGATGGCTGATTAGGATGAAGATGGTGAGCCTCCTGAATCCTCAAAGTCACCCTGTCCCCGCGTATGTACAGCTGTGTGAGATTATGGAACACACCTCTGGCAGACTGCAGCTGCCATTGGAGCAGGTTAAGAAAGAAACCGCTTGTGGACGGTTCGTGGAACGATTCCTTTTTTGCCATAATCATCCAGCCACCATAAGCTTTCCATTCCTTCTTGATCTTTGTAAGATTATTTTAATCTTACGTTTATTGTCCCGAATCGTGCCTCATTCTCAGTTTGTCTTTTTCACTCATTGAATGCATAGGCCTATAGGAAAGAGTCATGGACATGAAGCCAGTCCGTTCACAAAACCTCCTTCCAATCTTACTTCAGTACATGGCTTTTATACATGTTCAGGGGGTGGTGTAGCAATTGTCCAATGAGAATATACTTTCATGATATAGGAATGTGATACATATAGAAAAAACAAGTCTAAATATGGTCAACATCTGGTCCAGTGTCCCATACTGAGATCGAGAAGGCATGGAAGGACCTGTATTCAGCTCGCATTCATCAACATCAGCAGGTTATTTCGCTGATGTTGATGGAGTGAGTATGGGTACGCATCAATGCCTCCTACTGGCGAGATGGGTGCAACTATCTTATGATATAGGCAGGCTCCAACACTCTATATGCGGCAGCAGGTCAGACGGGTGTTGTTGCTTACACACAATGTCTGTTTGTAAGCATATCAGTTAGACTTGCTGAATTTGGCTTGGTAGGTTTCTTTATATTTATAATCAGTTTCCTGTATAGAATGTGGACTATGGGCTTTGAAGTTCCATTAGGTTGGCTGGAACGATATATTATTAAGGGTAGTTCTTTGTTTGTCCCCTATTTTTGGATGTGTTGGCTTCAGATAATGAAGCCAGCGTTCATATGTATTCAGATGTCGGCTTTAACTAAGCCGCACTGTTAGCCACCTTTTGATTATTTAGCTTTCTCCTCTGGTAAATGGTAGAGTTTTGAGATTAGCTTTCACTAACTTCAGATAGATCTGTGTTTAACGTCGGCTTTACAGGCCACCTGACATTGTGTGCTTTAGAGGCTGTTGTTTCTTAGCCCCAGGCAGATCTATGCTTATGTGTTGGCCTTATAGGCCCAGAGCTATAGTTGGCCTAGGCTAGAACTAGTGTTTAGGTGGTCCGCTAGTAGCATTTACACCCTTTTCATACTTCCCCTGTTATGTGAGTGTAGTTTTACCTAGTTCTGGCCTCCTCTTATCAGAGTTGTCAGGCCAAGGCCCATTGTTCCTTTGGTGTAGGTGCAAAATGGATAGCAGCTAAGGTAGCAGACCATTTCTAAGTCTCCCTGGTGCTGTTGTCTGCCGTTGCGGCGGTTTAGGCCCCTTTTCACTATGTGAATAGAAACTTTGTTGCTGTAGCCCTGCTCCCCAGAACTATCTACATATTTACTATCTACATAACTATCTAGTACTTTGACTTCAGTTTTTCCCCTGAACCCCTTAAACTATGTTTAAGCTTGAGTGACATGGTTGTAGCTTTTTATGGAAGCTCCTGTTCCCTAGGGTTCAGTACAGATTGTAACTGTTTTTGGTGAGAATTTCTGATGTGAAGTACCTACCCTGTATTTTTCAGGGTTGGATTGATAGTACTCCCTTGTTGTTCAAGGTTATTGTACTTTAATATGTTAGTTCTGATTCCTGCCATACACTGTGTGAGCTCAGTAACTCTAATACTGCCACAGGCTAACACCCGTGTGTTCTGGAGTAGCAGGCCTGACTTTGGCCTCCGTTAGAGTATGGTGACGTAGTTTGTACTCCCCTTGGTGTAAGGTTAAAAAGTGTTTTTAATGAGTATATTGCCTGTTGGAATGTATAAGCTCAGGTTGAGTTTAATAAAGCTAACCTCACTACATAGTTTGGTTTTCATATATGGCTCCCTTAGAGCTTGAACACTGCCACATGCTGACACTCGTGTTGTTTGAAGTAGAAGGCTCTGTTTGGGCCTCCTTCAGAGCACAATAGCTTGTTGTATTACAAGATTTGTTGGTAGATGTTTCAGTTAGAGTTTGCTCACGTGAAAACTAGCACTGCCACAGGTTGACGCTTGTGTCTTTCTGAAGTCGCAGGGCCTATTTGGACCTCCCTCAGAGCATGATGGCATGATTTTGTACTCCTCTTGATTAAAGAGTAAAAAGTGTTTTTACTGAGTACACTGCTTTTTGGAATGTGTGGATAAAATTTGCTCAGGTTGAGCTAGACTAGATAATGTGTGCTCAGCAAGACCGTTTTAGGCTTGAGCCCCACCAACTCATGTTTTACTGTAACTTCAGCAGCCCAGGCATGAACAAAAGCGCCAATCTTATTGTTCGGCCATCTTTTTACGCAGTGCGTCAAACCAAAAAACAAATTTGAGGCTTTTTTTTTTTTTGTTTAAAAATTACACACATATATATATAAATCGGGCACTTTCCGCATCGGTGCACACTCACATTAAACCTTGGTGATAAGCGCATGCAATAATCGTCCAGGTGTGCACAAGCCTTGAGGCTTATTATTTAAATTTTGGTGTGAAAGGGTCTTTATATTTACAAAAAAAATTACTTTTTTGTTATAAAAAACAAAACAAAAACAAACAAGCCCAGCCCATGTGAGGAAAAGTAATGCAAAAGTAATGTAATGAATTAAAAAAAGTTACTAAGTAAAAAAAAAAAAAAAAGAAAAAGTTACTAAGTAATGCAATTAGTTACTTTTTAAGGGAGTAATGCAATATTGTAATGCATTACTTTTAAAGCTAACTTTCCTCAACACTAGTTCCAAGAGAAAGTCAAAAAGTGAAGCCCAAGAAATAAGAAATTATTTAACAAAGACATTTTAGAAATCCAGACCAGGCGTTGTTTTTCAGCCATGTCTGGAATAAAGATGACTGTTAGGGTGATATTAAATGACTTAAACGGTGATAGAATATTTTGGAAATATTCCCCATCTCTAAGTCATTCATTCCCCATGTGACTTATATGGAGTTAACATTGTAATTAAACTAACAAATCCAGCATTTTGCAAAGACAAACAATCTGCTTTGCAAAGGAAAACTGTTATCCTGGAGAAAAAAAAAAAAAAAAAAAGATTACAAGAAGTTTTCAAATGATGAAAATGAGTGATGAACAGGTGAGTATGATGATTTCTGAAGGATCATGTGACATTGAAGCCTGGACTAATGATGCTGAAAATTCAGCTTTGATCACAGGAATAAATTACATTTTGAAATACAACAGAAACCAGTTATTTTAAATTGCAATTTCACAGTATTACTATTTTTACTTTATTTTTGATCAAATAAATACAGCCTTGGTGAAATTAAGAGACTGCTTTCAATTTGTGTGGCTATTATTAATATGTTTAAATGAAAATGAAAAGAGGCAGATTGGTGTTATATAACATGTTTTGTAGCCTATAACAGAGATAACCGGAGTAGCCTAGCCAATGCAAGCCTAGTGATGTTATCAAGATTGCTGCTGTTGCAGTTTTTCATCAGCTGCAAACTCCTTGTTTATCCTTGTCTCCTAGTTATTTTCTATACGTGATTATTTTATCTATATATGTCTTGTTTTGATGTATGTTTCTATCTTTTATTTCCCCTATTCCATTGTATTTTATTTGTATGTTCTTGTAAAGCGCTTTGAGATGCAACTTTTAAGCTAAAAGGCTATATGAAATGCCATAGAGGTAACATGAATACTCAGACGCTTTGCATCACAGAAATACATTTTATCTTAAAGTATATAATAGAAAACCATTATTTTAAATTGTAATAATATTTCACAGTATTGCTGTTTTTTCTGTATGTTTGATATACACCATGATGAGCTTGAGACATGATCACAGAGGGTTTTTTCACATAGCCTACCTGACTGAAAGAGCTCATTATGCAGGTCATTACAGCTCATTTTGCGAATCTTTTGTCTTCTCAGGTGTGAATCACAGCATTATTCATGAAGATTCACGCCTCCACGCATACTGTGTTTGACAAAAAGTGTCTTAGAAAATGTAAATCTCTCTATTTTATATGAACGAGTAGGCAGGATAATTTTTACATCATTTTGAAGCAAAAACTCTAGTCTGCAACCTCCAATACCCAGAAGGCTTGTGAACACAGATTTAATATAATTTTTTTGGTCTTATTTCAGTGACTTAAGTTTTTTGTTTTTTTCAATAACCACGCATAAACATTATTCCTTCAAAAAACAAACGTACATATATGTTCCTCACATATTATGGTAGCCTAGTTTGTGCTGAATACAGTTTAAGGACACTTTTGTCATTCAAAAACTCAAAAGTAGCCAATGAGAACACACCACTGTTGGCCCCGCCCCTGCAAGAGATTTGTGCCAGAAAGAAGGACGAAACCTCTGGGATCATAAACAAAAACTTCAGAAGCATAAATGAAAACTCTAGAAGCACATTAAGTACATATCAGTGAAAAAAAGAGAAACAGTCAGCAAAACATGCAGTGTATTAAAAACAAAGTTGAACATTTTGTCTACGATTTATTTAGGTTTCAAAGACATTTCATTCAGTTTCAATTTATATTTTCTTTTTTTTGAAAAGTTACATTCATTTTTATTGGAACAAAGGTAATTCCATAGTGCACACATTTGTGAGAAAAGTCGAGAGATCTCATAAAAAGGCAAGTGTCTTACAATCGTAACACAGACAGGTGTGCATGTATGCACTAGATTTGGCATTTGATCGAAGATTACATGCCATTTGTAGGATGGTTCGTATTTGTGAAATATGTAGGCTCATTTATATTTGCAAAACAATACATATATTTGTTACTCTTCTGCGTTTTTGCTCAAACTGACCTTTGTATTTGTACATCACTTTGCTTTGCAAAGGAAAACTCGACTCACAGATTGTGTTTGCAAAATGCTGGATTTGTTCGTTTAATTATGGCACAATATTAACTCCATATAAGTCGCATATGGGGAAAGAATGACTTCGATTTTAGAAATATTCCCCATCTCTAATCACTGTTCAAGTCATTTAATATCACCCCAACAGCCATCTTTATTCCAGACATGGCTGAAAAACAACACCTGGTCTGGATTTCTAAAATGTCTTAGCACTAGTGTTGAGGAAAATTACCTTTAAAAGTAATGCATTATAATATTGCATCACTCCCTTAAAAAGTAACTAAATGCGTTACATTACTTTTGCATTACTTTTCCCCCCCCCTCACATGGGCTGGGCTTGTTTTTGTTTATAACAAAAAAGTAAAAATTTGGGGGTAAATGTAAAGACCCTTTCAAACCAAAATTGAAAATCCTCAAGGCTTGTGCACACCTGGATGATTGCACAGGCTTATCACCGACATTTAATGCCTCATGCACCAATGAGACTGCCACTTTTGTTCACGTGCCTGGAGATGCTGAAGTTACAGTAAAACAACTTGGTGGTACTCAAGCTCAAACCAGTCTTGTCAAGCACACATTGGTGACCCAAAAAAAAAAAAAAAAAAAAAAAACCACACACACGACAAAGATGGAGCAATGAAGCAAGCCCTGCATCTCAATCAGCTCCCTCGGTCGTGAATCAGTATACTGTGTAAATGAATGTGGCCTGATCAATGCCCTGACTACTTAACTAGGAGCCGATTGAGATGCATGGTAAATGTACTGTAGAGCTGCTGTCTCATTGGTGTCTGAACACAACTTTGACAAATGCCACAGCAACTACAAAAAGAGGGAGTTGTTAGGGAGAGAAATTGCAGATTAAATAGGATTTCTTGAGTTTCATTTCACTTAAATTCTCTCATGTACATCACTTGTCATGAAAATTACAATACATGACAATTGTGTAGGAGTATAGAATATTAAAGCCCACAAGAGGGGAAAATTGCCCATTACCATTTGTGAACAAGTGACAAGATACATTTGTGGCAGGACAGTAACTTTTATTTACAGCTGTATGTCACATCCAGATATTTATGGACACCCACACATGGATCAGAGAAAACAATTTGAAGCACTTAGGAAGAAGTCTTGTGAACCATTTCACCTGAAAGAATTAGAAAAGAGATCAGTTTAAATTGTCTACAGAGCTCAAACAAAGCCAATTATTTCAGGTCTGAGACTGTCATTATACTGTGCATTACTTAAAGTACATTGTCCATTTGATACATTTTGTATATGGTTTCAAAAATACCTGAAGTGTGTGCGCGTGCTAATGTCTGAACTGACTCTAGGTGAAGTTAATGCCAGTACTTTGATTTAAAATATCCAGACTGATAACGTCAAGAGTGATGGTTAGCAAACATGTAAAACAGGTCACAATAGTCACTTTAAAAACAAACGTGCCATCATGTACTGTAGCTGGACTGACTTGAAAATTGTAGACATGAGGCTCTTAAAGGGATAGTTCACCCAAAAATGAAAATTTGATGTTTATCTGCTTACCCCCAGTGCATCCAAGATGTAGGTGACTTCAGTCGAACGCAAATTATGATTTTTAACTGCAACCGCTGCCGTCTGTCAGTCAAATAATAGCAGTAGATGGGAACTTCAACTATAACAGTAAATAAAACTTGCTTAGACAAATCAAAATTAAAACCTGCGGCTCGTGACGACACAATGTCCTAAGACACGAAACGATCGGTTTGTGCGAGAAACCGAACATTTATATAATTTTTACCTCTAATACACCACTATGTCCAACTTCGTTCAGCTTCCTGTTAGTGAGGTCAAAAAACGGGTTCTGAAGACGGAAGTGATGTCTCGCCCATATACTTCAATGAGCGCGAGACATCACTTCCGTTGTCAGAGCGTGATCAGACCTCACTAGCCGGAAGCTGAACGAACTTGGACATAGTGGTGTATTAGAGGTAAAAAAATTATATAAATACTGTTCGGTTTCTCGCACAAACCGATCGTTTCGTGTCTTAGGACATTAATGTGCCGTCACGAGCCGCAGGGTTTAATTTGGACTTGTCTGTGGAAGTTTTCGACTCTTATTGTTCAAGTTCCCAATCACTGCTATTATTTGACTGACAGACGGCAGCGGTTGCAGTTAAAAAAAAAAAAAAAAAAAAAAAGTCATCTACATCTTTGATGCCCTGGGGGTAAGCAGATAAACATCAAATTTTCATTTTTGGGTGAACTATCCCTTTAAGGATTAAACAATGTTGTACTCCGATCTCAGCATAGCAAATAGAAGGAAAAAAAAATAAAATAAAAATAAATAAAATGAAATAACTTACCCCATCTGACACCGGTTACATTGTTCCTCTATTTTGAGGGGGTGAAGAGAATGAGAACAAAAAGGTCAGAAAAATGTTAACTACCTATACTAACTAGGTTAATCAAATAGATTTAGTTACACTTTAAGGTGACGTTGTTACATTGTACTTAAAGCTGCAGTCCATAACTTGTATTGGTTTAAAAATCATTTGAACAAGTACATACCAAGCATTCAAAACCATCTCCTTATCTTAGCTCGATTCACAACGGTAAGCTTGTAATGTTTTAGAATGAGTGACCTGTGGATTTCCGCAGGAAATTCAAGCATGCAGCAGTTAGTCTTTGCGCAATTACGTCACGCCTGTAAACAGAAAGGAGTCCAGGCTAGTCTGCTTTATAATGAGGATGCTGCTTGTAGCAAATCATTTATAGCCCGTTCTCACAGCAACTGAAATAAATTTATCATTTTGATGGTGGATTGTAATCCAGAAAGATCCAAATGACAGTGACAACTGGAGATTCACCCGTAGTCAAAAAGCAAAGACTTTGGACTACGGAGTGGCTACAGAAATTGAAGTCTACAGGTAACTCTTCTGCACACCAAATACAGGTCACACAATGCTTGTGTTGTTATCATTAAAGGTGCCCTAGAATTGAGAGTTGAATTTACCTCGGCATAGATAGAGTTCTGTACATGGAAATGATATACAGCGAGTCTCAAACACCATGGTTTCCTCCTTATGTAAATTTGATTTTTGCAAAAGATCTGTGATGCAACAGTCGGGATCATTAATGTACGCCCCCAACTTTTGCATATGCCAGCTCATGTTCAAGGCATTAGACAAGCAAGTATTAACGTCTAGAGCTGTGCTCAGCTGAAACAGACTTTATGCAGGCAAGCAAGGACAATAGCGAAAAATGGCAGATGGAGCAATAATAACTGACATGATCCATGATAACATTTTTAGAGATATTTGTAAATTGTCTTTCTAAATGCTTCTTTAGCATGTTGCTAATGTACTGTTAAATGTGGTTAAAGTTACCATCGTTTCTTACTGTATTCACGGAGACAAGAGTTTTCGTTTTTAAACACTTGCAGTCTGTACAATTCATTAAAAAAAAAAAAAAAAAAATAATAATAATAATTCTTAACTCTCCAACAGCGTGTAGTGTTAGCTTTAGCCCTGTTAGCCACAACATAGGCTACTATCAAATTCATTCAGAATCAAGTGTAAACATCCAAATACCATACTTACATGATCTGTTATGCTGCATGACGAACACTTTGTAAAGATCAATTTTGAGGGTTATATATTAGCTGTATGAATTTTATGCAATGCATTATAGAGTTGCGAGCTTGGGGGCAGGGAGCGCAAGCATTTAAAGGGGACACACAGATTCAGCGCATCTCTAATTATGCCCCAAAATAGGCAGTTAAAAATTTAATATAAATCTATGGGGTATTTTGAGCTGAAAACTTCAGACACATTCAGGGGACACCTTAGAGACTTCAATTACATCTTGTGAAAAAGGGTTCTAGGGAACCTCTAACAATTTGAGAACAAAGTATAACAGTAATAATTTGCACGGTTTGGCGTGATCCAAGCTAAGCGAGCGTTAGATTTAATCATTGGCAGCACAATTTGTAGGCCTAATGCAATGCTTGTAACGATAACAATTCCGCATATGACTGCAAACACGGGTTTCAAACAGAGATGGTGACAGAGAGGGGAAAGATGGTAGACTGCAGCTTTAAGTACCAAGTATTAACATGTACTTACTAGGTTACAGTTAGTTTAGGGTTAGTTATGCAATTAAGCATAATTTACTGTTATTGCTATAAGTACTATGGGGATCGATTCCGATGTCCCGATTCAAATGGATGCACGGATCAAATAATGATACACGTGTTCCTTCTCTACTGCTCAAGCCATAACCAACTGTTTACTTGGATACTCGCAATTAATGGTGGTCATCTTAAATGTGATAATTCGTCCATTTAGGCTCAATGAGACATGAACTCATTTGCAAGCTGATCCACCTCTAGTGGAGAAGACTAATAAGATTAACGTCAAACAGACATTGTGTTGCGTTTGCTGAAATACAAAAGGAAAAAAAAAAAAAAAAAAAGCCTTGGCCTAGCCCTTAGTGAATACATGTAGTAGCCCAACGTCACCTTGAAATGTGTTCTTGTGTTCTTGTAATCTTATAATGAAGGCATGGCCAATAAAATACATTAAACTCAAACATTTGATGAAACTTACTTGATTGGACACAGTCATAAGTCACATCCAGGTATTTATAAGTCCCAACGCAAGGATCAGAGAAAACGGAGTTCACTGCAGGAACAGTACAGCTCTGTGTTCCATCACACCTGATTCATGAACAAAAAGTAGCTTTAATATAGACAATTAGATGCATCTTACGCATGTCAAATAATGCATGAACTGAAACCATTTTATCATTTTCCTACCATCGGTTAATCTTACCGAGCGGACATTGTGCAGAGAGAAGACTGTGCGAGGCAGCGTGTATTTGAGAGCTGATCAGCTGGTTTCCCACTTGCACACGTTTTGCAATCAGTCCGCCCATAATTGGCTTTAAGAACCTTTATGAATCCCACATCTGACGTTAAAATAAGAGAATTATGGTAGTTTGAGCACATTCCACATGGTTGGAGACAAAGTTCAAGTCACAGTCATGATCCTGTTCCTTTATAATGGACCCATTCGGGAACAAAGGACAAAAATGTAAACTTCAAACTAAAATGACTCACCACATTTGAGGCTCGCAGATTCTCCTTCACAGGTCACTGTTGTTTTCGTTTTTGTGTTTGTCGTTTTCGTATTCGTTTTTGTGTCTGCACCTGCAGAGAAATTGTGAGAATAGTACTCATAGTACATGTAACGTCACCTAAAAATAAAGGGTTCATGTATTTTAATTATTTGCTATGCCTTTATGGGCATTTTTGTCCGTGTTGTGCATCATTTCTGATTTTGAGAATGGATTTTGTCCAGTTTCTAAGCGGGGTCTCTGGAGATTCATTGACAACATTGAAAAACTGATTTAATAATTATATATATATATATATATATATATATATATATATATCAAATACAACATAGCAAAATGTTACTTTTAAAACAGCATTTTCCAAAAGATGGGCAGAAAGCTTACACTAAACAAATGTCAAGTTATCCATGTTATGCCCATGAAAGAAAGTTAGAAATGTGTGCCTTTTATGAAGGGAATTTACAAAAGGTGTTTTTGCATAAAAAACAATTTACATATATAAAAAAAAAAAAAAAAAAAAACCCTCCAAAAACTGCACAAATGTTGAGTAAAAACATTGTTACAAAACTACATTTTGTTGCCTGGGGTCTGTTGACCCTGAAGACCATGAGTGTAGCCCCCCCAAACAAAGACCACACAAAAGGTTAAACTCCAACATTTGAAGAAGTTACTTACTTGATTTGACACAGTCATAAGTCACATCCAGGTATTTATAAGTACCATAACAAGGATCAGAGAAAACGGAGTTCACTGCAGGAACAGTACAGCTCTGTGTTCCATCACACCTGATTCATGAACAGACAACAACAAAGTAGCCTGCTTAATAGCTTTAATATAGATTATGCATCTTGCTCGTCAAATAATGCATGAACTGAAACCATTTTCTTACGCTCTGTTAATCTTACCGAGCGGACATTGTGGAGAGAGATGACTGTGCGAGACAGCGTGTATTTGAGAGCTGATCAGCTGGTTTCCCACTAGCGCACGTTTTGCAATCAGTCCGCCCATAATTGGCTTTAAGAACCTTTATGAGTCCCACATCTGACATTAAAGAGAATTATGGTAGTTTAAGCACATTCCATGTGGTTGGAGACAAAGTTCAAGTCACTGTCATGATCCAGTTCCCCTTTTTTATATGGACCTATTTGGGAACGGAGGACAAAAACGTAAACTTAAAATTACCAAGTTACTCACCACATGTGAGACCCGCAGATTCTCCTTCACAGGTCACCGTTGTTTTTGTGTTTGTTTTCGTATTCGTATTCGTTTTTGCTTCTGCACCTGCAGAGACAAATTGTGAGAAGACATGCAAGGTAGAGAGAATGACATCATAGAGATGCGTTCAATGTTTGTGGAAATACAAAAAAAAAAAAAAAAAAAAAATTGTGGCTTTTGAGAGGCCATATCAAATTGACCAAATTTAATTAAAAAAAAGATTTTTGCACAGCCCTATTAAACACATCTAGTAATCTCACCTTAAAGTGTTCATGTATTTTAATTATTTGCCATGCCTTTATTATAAAGTTATATTTAACTCCAACATTTGATGAAGTTACTTACTTGGTTGGACACAGTCATAAGTCACATTCAGGTATTTATAAGTCCCAACACAAGGATCAGAGAAAACGGAGTTCACTGCAGGAACAGTACAGCTCTTTGTTCCATCACACCTGATTCATGGGACAGACAACAACAAGTAGCTTTAATATAGACAGTATGCAACTTGCTCGTGTCAAATAATGCATGAACTGAAAGTGAAACCATTTCCCTACGCTATCGGTTAATCTTACCTAGTGGACATTGTGGACAGAGAGGACTGTGCAAGGCAGCGTGTATTTGAGAGCTGATCAGCTGGTTTCCCACTAGCACACGTTTTGCAATCAGTCCGCCCATAACTGGCTTTAAGAACCTTTATGAGCCCCACATCTGACGTCCAAAGAAAAAAAAAAAAAAAAAAAAAAAAGGGGTAGTTTAAGCACATTCCATGAGGTTGGAGACAAATTTCAAGTCGCCATCATAATCCCATTCTCCTTTTTCATACTGACCTATTTAGGAACAAAAGGCCAAAAACAAGTTAAAGTGACTGAATTGCTCACCACATTTGAGAACCACAGATTCTCCTTCACAGGTCACCATTGTTTTTGTAGTTGTCATTTTTGCTTTTGAAGCACCTGCAGAGACTAAACATAAGACAGTACAGTTAGCTACTTGAAATAAAGTTGTTCTACACTTGAAAGTCCATATTTAGTGCACATTATACATGTCAGTTGCCTTACCATGTTGACACAGAAACCGCAACACTGAAAATAAAAAGACAAACAAGTTGAAACAACTGAAATCATGAGTCAAATTGGTTCTAAAGCAGTACTTACATGTGATCCAGATTAGCTTTTGCACAAACATGTTGAATGTGTGAACAGAAGGAAAACCCTGGAAGTCTTTTAAGGAAACATGAACACATGGCATTTACAAAAAGACTCACAAATGCAGAAATAGGAGTCAAGAAGTTCTGAGTCAAACAAGATTCCAAAACTCATTTTATCCCTCAAATTATTACTGAACAATTACACTTCAACACCAATATATTTTAGCAAAGTACAAAATACTGAAAATGGGGGGGAGGAAAACAAGCCATTAACTAAACTTGAACATAAGACTCACCAAACAGCAGATACAGAGAACAAAGCTTGACAAGAGACTACATGGAAACATGAGGGCTATAAGTACTAATGTCAAAACAAGAAACACCTGGAAGCAATCAACACAATGAACCAATGGGAAGACACAACTAAACTTCTTATTGTGCTGGGTTAGACCGTACCATAGAGTATAGAACCCAAGAGGCGACACTCTGATACTTTTTGGGTAACAGCCACTAGATGGCGCTCTGGTAGCGCTGCCGCCATTATGGGCTGAAAATACTAACTGGCCCATAGAATCCTTCTTAATCTTACACACCCAAAATCAGTGAATTTCACTGCCAAATCAGAAGCGCAATAGAACAGTAAATTTTATGGCTCCTACAGTAAATGTTGTATTGTCTTATACATGTTTTATTTTACCAGTTATGGAATCCAGCCATTCATCCATCTGAGGTAACGTAGTTAAGCCTACTTTATTGAGTATTTCCATTTTATGCAACTGTACACATTTATTAATAGTAAATTAATAATTAATACATTTAAGATCATCATGTTTGCAGCGAACAATATAGATTAGACCTAGTGGAGTAGGCAAATAATAGTATTCCAAAAGGAATTCCTAGAACTAAAATTGTCTAAAAATGACAAAACATGATGCACAAGCATGTGTATGCAGATATCAGAAAGTTAAATGAAATACTAATACTTATAACTTGAGTTAAGAAATTAATAAATCAAAATGTTAAAATTAAAAGGAAGACATTTTAAAATTAAGGACCTGAAAACACTAGATACCAAAACAATTCAGATAAGACATCTACAAGTCTGATTATAAATGTTGGCTTTTTTTTATGAACATCAAGAAACATTTGTTTCGTTGATTTCTGATTCTGAAGGTTATGTTGGTCATCACATCTGGTACCTACAAAATCTTAAAGCAGCAACAATATTACAAGTAAATGATTCTGATGTATTTTAGGCTTTACATTTAAAGAGTTTCAAGTTTAATTTAGGGCCACAAATTACTGTTTATAGTCTCAAAGGAGTTTACAAGCCCACACATTTATAGCAAAAAAGCAGGACGACACGTCCTTAATCCTTATGCATGGCAAAGATTCTCAGTTATACAATTGATTATCACACTGCAATATTAGTAAACTACTTAGAAGAATGTCCATAAAATAGTGTAGCATCAGTAGCCCATTGTCTGACATCACCCACTGATGCACAATGTTCTCAGGACACCCCCGTTCACTGCTCAAATCCTCCAGTCTCTGAGACTCAGCCTCAGCCTTTTTGAAAGTCTGATGAAAAAAATAATAAAGATTTTTGCCTTTGCAATCTTAAAAAGTGAGAAAAAAATCATGAAAATCTTTGTATACATAACTCAGACATAACTTAGTTTCTCCCAATAGCATGGACACTTAGTATGTCATTCCTGGCTTTTAACAACAAAATGATGTGATGGAGGAAAGTTACATTAATGCTCATGGTATTTCAGTTCATCCATGCATTGACAATTGAGTTTTAATTTAAGAGAAATGTTATGCAGTTTTATTAATGTACTGTCATATTACAATATTTACAGCTTTCTCTTATGCAATCTCAGACAAAGTATAAGACAGAAAGAATAAAAAATAATAAATAGAAGAAATAACAAAAGACAGGTTTCCTAAAATAATATAAATAAGCACCAATTACCAATTTTCACAACAACAGCACCAAAGCCTTCAGTTCTGGTGACTTGCTTGAGCAGGCCTGTTTATTTTCTTTAATCATATTATGTAACAAACATTATGTGCTGCAGATAATTTCATTATTTTGATTTTACATTTTAATTTACTGTAAAGGGCTTTGCTTAAATTGCCCGTAAACATTTCTTTAGGTATCAAAAGTGGTTAGTTTAGTTGATGACAAATAAAATTACACTGGAACTGTTTTACCATGGTAATTTTTAAACAAATACTAACAACTTGTTCAATGCAAGTGTACATTTTATTTGATACTTGACCAAACTAAATTTCTATTAAAATGTATTTAAATAAACAAAAATAAAAAACAGTCTTGTTTTTTTACAGACTTGCGCTCTGTAGTGTAGTGCAGCGGAAACCCACCAATAGGTGGCGGCAATTCATGTCTAAAATGTTCTATAATATATATATATATATATATATATATATATATATATATATATATATATACACACTGTGTGCAGAATTATTAGGCAAGTTCATTTTCTGATAAGGTGTGGGAGTTCACTTTTAGTCCATCTCTTATCCTAAAATGTCCGTCTTGCAATGGACTAAAAATGATCTTCCAAAACTCAAAACTTACTGCCAGATTCTGGAAGATAAATTCTTCAAACAGTGGTACAAGAGGATGTGGTGCTGGTCCTTCAGGAGCCACTCTCAAGCTGTCTGTCTATAAGGCCTATAAAAACCCAGTCTTCATGTATTTTATAACACTTCAGCTTGTGATTCTTATTAAGTGTGGGTCGTTTATTTTCGACCCTCAGTCAATAACGAGAGACTTCTGTACTTTGCACAGTTCTTGTTCTGAAGGTGTCTTTTAACAGCTGTCACAAATCAAAAGCGTTTTTAAAGACTTCTGGATTCTGTTCCTGGTGTGCAAGACCATCTGAACTAATGCAAGTAAGTTTTAATACTTCCACGATTACAGTTATTTGGCATAATGAAGAATGAATTTATTGTAAGCGTGATTTAAATGTTACGTTATAACTTAGAGGCCTAGACTGTTTTGCGGGAGTAACAAACGACCAACAGCAACTAAAAAAAAATATTAAAACAAACCTCTTGAACACGACGCATTTTAAAACAATCACAGCTTTCAGTTTTAACCAGAATTATTGTGTCATGCAGAGTGCCGGCAGAGGGATCTGTGGAGCCAGTCAGTCTATGGTTATAACGTATAGGCCTAACCTGTTTTGCGGGAGTAGCCTAACAAACGACCAACAAGCAACTAGAAATGATTAAAACAAACATCTTGAACACGACGCATTTTAAAACAAGTTTGTGAATAATACTTAATAAATACTGATAAAAGGTCTGTTTTGTTTCCATTTTTCCTTTTTAGGACGTCATTTTGTGATGATGCGAAATCGAAAGTATTCCATGTTTAAATCAGTTCTTCCTGTTATAGTCAATAAACTCGAGCGCGTTATGAATATTCTTTTAAACTTCTTAAAGTTTAGGGGACTGGGGGCAGTTGTAACAAATTTTGGTCAAGTCTTCATTACTCAAAAACCTTTTTAAATGTCTGGATAAATTTTTTTATGTCAGTAACTTATATGTGTTGTGTTGTACTTGTTAACAGTCAAATGTTTTTACAAGCAATGTTAGAGTCACAATATTGATGGAAACTTTGGAAGTCAAATGTTACACCTGCCACCAGAATAAACTCTAGAGAATATGGATATAGTAAAAACTATTTTAATATGCAATATGTCCATATTATCCAGAACAATTAATTAACTCTCCTTGCTGTTTTCCTTGTTCTGAACAGATAGTGTACAGGGCCTACTCAGTAAAATGGATCCCCAGATGGAGAGGCAAAAACACATTTCTTAAATTATTGGAAAAAAATAATCTATTTTGATGTCTTTACTAAGCTGGACACTATTTTGATGGTGTCGGGGGCAATTGTAATGCAGTGTTACCACCCTGACAAGCTACCCTGCTAGCTAGAAACAAAGCTAATGAAGCAAATGTTTGACAAAGATATCAAATGTTAGACAACAGAATGGTCATCAAAACAAGACCATTAATGGTAAAGACAGTATGAGGAAAATACTGTAGATGAAAAAAATTACTTTTATACCTCAAAAATTAGTTTTTGTAGAAAAACTTTACCAAGACCGGGATCATTACAGCTGTGACCGCTCCATCTTTCAGTTTCAAACGATCTGTAAATCCAGCGCTGAACTGGGCCTTGTTTATGAAACCATAAGAGCTGATCCTGAGGGCTCGAGCAGCCACGGAAAAACATGAGATATTCTCCATTCATTTCAACCAATAAAAAAGTGAATGTAACTATCAGTTTCTATGGTTATTTTAATGACAAATGTCGAGAGCGCATCAATGTAATGCGTGAGCACAAACCTCTCAGCTCCACTGAACGCTGGGTTCTTTGGGAAGCAAGGCTATCTTTCCCTCACAACCAAAAACACACTTCTTTGGTGACATTGTTGATTTTGTGGTCTAAAAACAATGTGACAAATCTTTCTCGAGCAAGATCTGTGCAGCGCTGCAGATGACTTCCGTAAAAAGAAACAAAGCACGTTGATGTGTGCACGTGCAACTTGTACGAACCCTGAAGAAGTGTATTTGGCACAGAAATACTTCGTCATACATCCAACTCGTTTTTTGAAACTTTGACCATGTTTAGCAAGAGAATCCGACTCTTTCACGGTGTAAATGAGAATGCATGAATGCATGAAATAGCATTAGACCCCCCTTTAATGTTCCAAATGTTGCTTTATTTTGATTTGTCAAAGAAAATGTATCAAATCAGCCACTGTGTGAATAAAAATAGTTTCATATTTAGTGCTGCATTGACTGAAAGAATTCAGTATTGTGAGATCATTTTCAATTAATAAAATCAATTGCAGAATGATCAAATTAAAAACAACTGATACAAGAAGATCATTAAAATGGAATAAATTATTGTATACTACTACACTCTTAGAAGAAAAGGTTCTATATAGAACCTTAAAAGGTTCTATCAGGCGCTACGTATTTGGAACCCCTAAAAGGTTCTATACAGATCTATACAGGTTCTATGTTCTTTATTGCCAGGAAAAAAGGTTCTATATAGAACCTTTTATGGGTTCATTTTATTGATTTAGTTTTAATTTATTTTAATTAAATTTTATGAATTATATAATTTATATATAGTTACTTTATCACTAGAAAAACTTAAATACCTATAGGCATAACACAACAAAATAATATGTAATCATTTAAGACATTTTTATTAGCATTTACAATGACACAAGCAATATAAAACACTGCAATTCATAGAGCAATAGTTAGAAGAGTTAACATAAATAAATGTTTCTAAAAAAATTAACTAAAAGACTAGCTAGTAGAATTTTTTTTGAGCGTTAAATGATAATTTAACATTCAGATAAGCATTTAAACAATAAAAACAAATGACCCATGGCGGCAAATTCAGTACTGAGAAGGGCTAAATAGTGCTGAATGAAAGAAACTGGCATTTGGATGCTCCATATTGAACAAAAGTAGACAGCCAACAGATACTTTTGACATCTCTGTGTTTTCAGTCAGGTTCACGTCCATTTTGATGCAGACTCTCTTTGCGTTCAGGGGGCTTGACATCCTAAGATGGAGATGCAGGTCAGAAAAATTTATTAGACTTATGGAGAGTACAGTACAACAGAAAACAGAAAGGAATCTCTCACAATTACATCTTAAAACTTACTTGAATCATACAGGTGTGTTATTTTCATCTTATTGAAGTAATGCTGCACTCCAGAGTCCATCCCTGCAGTGAGAGTGCAAACAGAAATATTAATTTATTATTATTAATTATTGCATTAAACATGGAAAATAGAAAACAAATATAAGCCACTTCAGATTAGCAGATTTAACAGGTTTCCCAAAGTTGGTACTGTGAGAAAAAATAATGTAAATTTTTGTGTCATTGGTTTGCAGTTGAAGGTCTTTTCTTCATCTTCATTTTATAATGCATCTTCAAGAACCAAATACAGTGTTTAGCATAAATAAGGCCTTCAATTAATTCAGAAAAAAAGTGTGCTATAACTGCAAACACCAAATACTCACAGCTATATCCACAGAAGAAGCATCTTCATCACCTCCTCTCTTTGTTCTTCGTGGTTTCTCTTGAATTCATGTTTATAACAGTCTGGGTGTACAGTGATCACGTGATTTGACTGCTCCTGAAACATCGTTTTCTTGTGCGTTTTCTAATACAATCAACAGTACAAAGAAAAGTGTATTAGGATATAACATGAACTCTGGCAACTTTTTTTGAACAGTCCACAACCGTTTTTTAACAGAGATTTTAGGAATTCATGTAAGAAATGACAAACCTCCTGGCGGAGAATAGCGCAGGCCGGACAGCACCGTAAACCACATTTCTTCTTTTTGATTCTTGAAAAAAAAAAACATGTAAGGTATGTAAAAATATCAGGGATTTAGGCAAATGTCATTAAAATAACGTAAGAGATATTATTTTCTCACTTACCAATTTAATCGTCGTCCTCTCGAGCGCTGAGCTCAAACGGACGTCCGTAACGGTTGAAGTTTAAAATGCTGCGTTCACGCGCATTCTAATTACTCGCGCACGACTCGCGCGGCTGAAATCAGACACTGCGCGTGCAGACAGTACAGAACTGATCAGGGCATACACATGCAAGTTATTCGCTGTTTATGTCGAAGATCATTTAATGCATCTGTTTGGAGGGTTGAGTTATAAGAATTGACTTTCAGAATATAAGTCATTCCTACAGGATTTTCTTTAACCAGCAGATGGCAGAATTCTGCCCCTAGCGCCTAGATCCAGAAACAATTAGATTTTTTTTTTCATTAGGATAATGCGGCAATTATTATTTTCTAATAAACCTATTAAACTTGAAAATGTATATAAGTTTGTTTTCTTCAGAATGAAAGGTGTGCTCAAGTAAAATTGAAGTAAAAACACAAATATAATGTTCAATAGTGTAATAATTTAAATAAAGCACTAATAATGTATATAAAGCACATTTAGCCCAAAGAACCCTTTGGTTCTTTCTCCTTATATAGAACCTTTTTGGCAGAAAGGGTTCTATAAAGTTGGTTAAAGAACCCTAGGGTTCTATATAGAACCCCAAGAACCTTTTTTTTCTAAGAGTGTATATAAAACTACATAAGAGTGTTTTTTTTTTTTTTCTCAATGTTTTAGCACAGTGTCTAATCTCATTCAGACACCATTTGGTAACAATATCATTTCTCCCTCTGAACTATCATATTCATCTCAGTGAAAAATTGTCATGTCCAGGTCATGATGAGCATCTGATTGTCTTCAGCGACACAAAGATCCAGTGCTGATCTGTTTTCAATGGCAGTTTAGCTGCAGTTTGTCAGAAGAGCGAGGAAAGGACTCTCTCTCTAAGATGAGTCTCTCAGAGAAACAGAGGTAAGTCTGTCTGTTTTCACAGAATCATTTTAATCTACTGAAGTTTCAGGTTTATACTGTAAAGAGAAAAGCCTTTTCAACAAGGAGTGTTTTCTCTCACCATAGCCATGTCAAATGATGAGCAAAACCATTTAGAACTTCCTAGAAATGTTTTTAGATAGTCTCTGGATTCTTATTTAATTTACATTTAGCAGAGAAGTCCTTTACAGTCCCATATTAAGGAGTGTTGCATTATGGTATAAAGGTACACATTTAGTAGATGGTAAATGTAAATAATGAGGAAATTTCAGTTACTTTAAACAAATCAAAATGTACATGTTAAACAGGGCTTTATAGACAATGTCACAGTTAGTAACTGACTTGTACAGAGCTTCTATCATGATCGTTGATGTTTTGGGACGATGATGAAAAACTTAATGGCTACTAGGTATATGAACATTGATTAAAAAAAATCAAAGATTAATAATAACAGTCTATATCAGTGGATATTTTTAAAAGAAATTTAAAAGGTTTTAATCTGTTTTTCAGCCTCTCATTTACTGCACACCATTCAGTTATATTCAGATACTAAATTAATAAATCAGATCAAACTTACTAACGCTCCCTCAGTGTTATTTGCATAAGAAGTTGTCACGTGACGAATCTGTATTTCGGCAGATAATATCTACTGCTTACCTGGGCTCCAGTCTTCATACCTTGCTTAATAGATCTGAGATGATTTGACAGATGCCAGATCTTCTAATCGTGATACCTGATCTATGCCTAATTTGGTTTTTCAAGTGAATTTGTGGATTTGATTAAAATATCTACATTAGGTTTCTATAATTACAGTTATTTGGCATAATGAAGATACTTGGCGTTATTTGGCATTAACACTTGTTATAATTAAGATTAATGAAAATTATATATAAAAAAATTACTATAAATGACAGCATTAATTAAAGTTCCTTAATTCCTTACATAACTGACTGTTAAAATTAATTTTGCATCATAAATGCATTTTGAGATTTGAGAAGTGATCTGCATCTCCTGCGCTGGATCAAAATTACCTGCATAAAATCTGTCACTGTTCAAATTAATGCACAACTGTATGACGTGTAAATTATGAGATAATTATTATTTCATGAATAAATTATTTCATGAGTAAAATCAGCCATGTCTGGTAGATTGCACAACATCTTAATTAATTTCAAAATTATTTTAAAATGGATTATTATTTATTATTATTATTATTATTATTTATATTTTTGATTATTTTTCCTGGTTTAATAGCAGTGGTGGGACAGACATTCTGTATCAGCGTCACTTAAAATTATACAATCTAATCCTGTCTATGTGAGCACGTTTGAGCTGTTGCTATGACAACAACTCCAGGATGACCTTCAAAGAACTTAAAGTCCGCATGAACCGGAAGTTGCAAACGTCTTTTCTCCAGTGTTGTGAATATTGAATATTGAATAGAGGGCAGGGTTTTATTTTACTGCTCCTCCTCTTCGTCTCTCGCTCATAGCAGACTACATTGACACTATTCTTTAAGAGCTGCTGTGCAGCCAAAATAATGTACCAGTTATCAATGTAAAGCTGCTTTGACACAATCTACATTGTAAAAAGCGCTATATAAATAAAGGTGACTTTACTTGACCTGACTAATAACTAACTGACGATAAAACTGACATCAGAGAAGGAACGCTATTCCAGACCAGAAGTAACTTTTCAGATTTTGATTAAAGATTACTGCGACAAACAGTTTTTTTCTGTGTATTATCTTGCACGGATTAATTGTTTACCACAAGACTAGTAATATGCACTAACAAAGTAAATAGGGTCGATTTTGATTTCATGCTGACTTTAACAATCCTAGCTGTGTCATGTCAAATCAAGAACAATAAAATCACTGTACAAAGAATGGCCCCATTCAGTGCATTTTACAACATACACCAACTGGAGAGAAATCTGGTCCTAATAAAAATTTAAAAAAAAGTTAGTTGAAGATGCCGATGCCGATGCCGATGCCTTGCTTGACTCCAGACAGTTTTATAAAGGTGATCTGCTTGATGCAGCATTTGATAAAAAAAAAACAAAACAAAAAAAACTACTGTCAGGATTTACTAAAGACACGCTATAAAAAATTAGTGCTGAAAAGGCATGGACTGAGTTGTTTTTTATTTTATATGCAAAATTTATGGGAGGAGAGTATTTAAATGAATCATGCAACTCGATTTACTAATGTTTGCGCTAGTCAATTTACTGGTATTTGCGCCATTATTTAATGCCCAAAAAAGCATGCCTTAACCCATTTTGCAACATGGCTGCAATTGTTGCTGCTAGGAGGAGACACCGCAGAGAACAGAGACGGGTGGTTATTAATATCTTTGGAATGCCAGAGGAAGACGTTATCTGAACATATTGCTTGCCAAGCCATGTGTGTGTGTGTAGGCCAACAGGGCTTGTCAAAAGATATTATATATGTGTACATGTTTGTCAGATTACTACATGTAACACGTTGCGCATGTGTCGACCCGCTGTAACGAGGCGGGACTCAGGGTAAGATCCATCTGCAAGCTTTATTGAACAGTGGCAAATAGGTATGGCAGAGAGCAGGCAGAATCGTAGTTGAGGAACAGGCAATGGGTCAGGGCTGGCAGATATCATTCACAAAACCAGGAAACAATAAACAGTCCAAAAGGTCCAAAGGGCAGGCAGCAGAGTATAGATGGGGAACAGACAGGATCAGGAACAGGCAGACAAACAAGAATGAACGCTCAGAAATGTAACATAAGAAAACAAGACCTCGCAATGAAGTGTTGTGAATGAGAGTCTTATATAGTCCGGTTAATGTGCTGCAGCTGGGTGTGGTGATTAGTGTGAAGTGTGTGCAGGTGACTGGCAGGGAGGATTATGGGAATTGGAGTCCGGAACTGGCTGGGAACGTTACACCTGCACCTGATGAGCATCAGCTCTTATTTGCGACCCAACGCTAATTTGCACTGCTCTTGTTAGATTGTGTTGGTCATTATGTAAATGATTTGACTGCATCTGTGTTCCTTCATTTGCACGTCAGCAGTAGATCACACGCAAAACTTCCACTTCCGCATTTGTGGAATTGCGCTCTCAGGCTAATTTGCCTCGTTTAGTAAATCTGGCCCAAAGTGTTTGTGTGCCTGCCATATTGTGTTTAACTTGAATTATGTCCAACAGATGTCTGTTTTAAAGCAGTGAGTGTGTAATTCACTGCTTGATTTGCTTAATAAAAGCCTACTTTAGAGTGCATTATTTTCAACGCATTTATTGCTAAGTTTAGAGCAGCAAATAATTCACGTGCTATTTATCTGACTGCTGATTTATGAAGTCTTGGTAAAATCGCTTCAATATGGAGTTACATCGAGTGTGAATTTGAGGTTTACAATAGAAACATGCTACGGCAATGGAAGTGGAAATTGTGAAGGGTGAGGAATCTACCCATGATTCCATTGTAGCAGGCCAGACCAGTTGTTCAGGTCTCAGACTGATAATTACAAAATAATTTTTGTGTGTCTTAAATTGGGCTAAACTAAACATGAAACCTCTTCAAATGAGACTGAAGTATCTCTTGTAGTGTTTTTCTCTCTGTTCTTTGTGTCATTAGTGTAAGATCAGTTTCACATGACAGCTCTGTGTCTGTGAAGAGTGACCGTTCAAAAGATGACGGACCATATTTCAGTGAGGAAACGCCATCAGCTGCTCAAAGGTATTTTATGTTTTGTGTTTCTATACATTTCTATATATATATATATATATATATATATATATATATATTGTTATAGAAATGAGCTTAAAAAAGATAATTCACAGAACACAATGTCTGCTTTCCTCTTTATGGAACTCAATCTAGCTTCATTCTAGTAACACAATTACACAAGGAGGCATGAATTCACCATAGAAAATATATCTTGCAACCAAACATGAAATTGAAAGATGTTAAGGCCAAGTATCTTAACCTATACTCAGAATTTGTCCTCTGCATTTAACCCATCCAAGTTAGTGCACACATACCTGGAGCAGTGGGCAGTCATTTTGTTTTTGCTGTGGCACCTGGGGAGCGATTGATGGTAAGGTGCCTTGCTCATGGGCACCTCAATCATTTCCTGCCACTATTGAGAATCAAACCCGCAATCTTCGGGTTACCAGTCTGACTCTCTAACTTCCCCCAGCATGAATATGTTCTTCCACATATTCATAGTCATAGATGGATAAATGCACAGCTACTGCATTTAATTACCATTTGCAGCATTAAACCTTTTCAAATAATATTGTTCTGTAATATTTTTTCTCTCTCTGTTCTGAAAGGTCAGGCTCACATGTGTCCAGCTCTTTGAAGAGTGACCATTCAAGAGTAGAAGGGTCAGATTTCAGTGAGGAAACACCATCAGCAAACAAAAGGTATTTCATGAGTTTCTTATTATTGGTCACACACGACTGTTAGAACATATTTCAGTGAAAATTCATCATGGAACTTTATTGTTTAAAAAAAACATACAAATTTATACATAGCAGTGCTATAACAATGTAATGAAGCAGGCTAAGATCATAAGCAAAAAAGTTATTTAAAATTATTTGCTGCAAATGAATTTTTCTGTAATGTCCATTTAATTTTGGTGCGCTGATATAACTGCTGATATAACTGCTGCACAACATATTAAAAAACCTGTTGTCAGTGCAGAATTTACTATTGTTCACCACCCCACATGTTTTTTGCTTATAAACAGAAAATATTACAATAAGAGTACGTTTTTACTTGAAAAAAATTACTAAGCAACCACTGAACATAACACAAAAAGGTACCATTTTAAAACTTAGAAACTCAGCCGCATCCAACCATTTTGATCAACTCTTTAACGAGTGCTGAGTAGTCCCTCTAAAATGGAGTGTACCGTCCTCGGGGAACCCCATAGCTACGAAAAAATTAATCATATTTCTCAAAACTACTGCTTTGATCAACACAAAAAACACTATATTGCCAAAAGTATTGAGAAACCCCTCCAAATCATTGAATTTAGGTGTTCCAATCACTTCCATGGCCAAGGTGTATAAATCAAGCACCTAGGAATGCAGACTGCTTCTACAAACATTTGTGAAAGAATGGGTCGCTCTCAGGAGCTCAGTGAATTCAAGCGTGGTGCTTGAATAGGTTACCACCTGTGCAAGTCCACACACTCCTAAACCTTGTAAAAAGCCTTCCCAGAAGAGTTGAGGCTGTTATATCTGCAAAGGGTGGGCCAACTCCATATTAAACCCTATGGATTAAGAACAGGATGTCATGAAAGTGCATGTGCACGTAAAGGCAGGCGTCCCAAAACTTTTGGCAATGTAGTGTAGGTGTCATCACAATGAATGTAGCCAACTTGATTAACCCCTAAGCTGTACTGAGTTATTTGCTAATATATAGAGAATTTTTTTTTTCATGAAATAAATACTTTTGTACTATGTACTGCAATATGTCAAAAAGATCAAACAGCTCAGTAAAAAAAGCTCAGATAGTCATGTGTCATATCTCATGGATTAGAATACAACAAGGATAATTGTTTTGGGCTTTGACTAAACTTGAGAGCGTTTTTTTGTACACGAAGCCCATATGTAAATAATATATATGTATGCGCCATTTATGTCACATTCGTAACTTGAAACATTCTTTGATTGTAGAAAATGGAACATCATTATTTACAGTTTTTTTTATTTGCTTTGGTACTATTTTCACAAGTATATTGTATATTTTCAAAAACTCTTAGTACAAAACTCCAAACTGATCACACAGCTTTTTCACAGCATTTTACGTAATCACTGTTTCAAACACAAGATCATTGTGGTATGTAATGAGAACATTTGGTTTAATCGCCGAAACACAACAGTATGTTCTTCTTTCAGTTTAGTACTTTTAACAATCAGTTAATTCAATAGCAAATGATGCAAGATACATGTTTCAAATCACCCTTGTTGCGGAAATAATTAAAGTTACACAGGATACAGATGCCACATTAGAAAATACACTTACATTACCTAAATTACATAACTGACAGAAAATCCATAATGTTTGTAATAGTATCTATTCAGTTTTATCAAAAGGTGTGATGAAGTATGACACAGTCATGAGGTATTGTGTAGAAGAGAGTTTTCTGCCAATACAGTAATTGTTCTCACTGTACCATATGACAATCTGTACTGTAGTTGACCTTTTTCTCAAACCTTAAAAAGTGTTCTATCAAATGTTACCTACCTTTTGACTCTCCTATAGTTTTGAGGTTATGAGTCTTTACTTTTTGTGTACTTTTTTGTGTATTTTTGGCATTTAGAAAAAAACAACTCTAAAATGCCTTCAGGGCATAAGGGGCTAAACAAATCCTACACTTTAACAGTGTGAACAAACAGATTTTCTTCAAACTTTCTTTTTCTCTTTGTTAAAGAAATGTTTGCAAGCGATTTTCTCTAATATGTTTTCTGAAAATTAAGTATTTTATTTTATTCACTAACAGGTTTCGATATGAGACCTTAGATTCAGACTTCCAGACTCACAGGAGCCACAAGAATTTCAAAGACAATCTCCTGTGGATCTTCCAGGTAAGAAAACACATTTACATAAATGTTTATATTAATAAAAAATAAAAAAAAAATTACTAAGCAACGTTTTTTGCAAAAATACTTGGTAGAATTCTTTTGACCATTTATATTTAATTTTAAGAACCCATAAAATAATCAAAATGTAAGAAAAATGTGTTTGTGTACTTTTTATATGTTAAAATTGACAGCTAATTAACATGTTTGTCTTCTAACTGGTTTCTTTGCAATTTTTTTTTAATTACTGAAAAAATATTTGTAACCAAATATGGATGTGGATTTTGTTCAATTTTGTTTTTCTGTTGTATTTTCTTGGTTTGTTTGTAGGCGCTTGAGGGCAAAATAATAACATTTCTGAAGAATGAAATGGAAAAATTTAAGAACATTTTGCAAAAAGAGAATACTCAATACTTTGTGAAGGACTTTAATGAGAATAGATGCCGTATCAAATCAGCAGCTCTTGATCTCACACTACACTACCTGAGAGAGATGAAGCAAGATGAAGCTGCTAATACTCTAGAAGGTAAGAGACTTCTGTCAGATTGTCACTCATAAATTTAGGAGAGCTGTTATTAAGACTAAAACTCTCTGTTTGTTGTTCCTGTGTTTTAGACGAGCTGTTCTTCAATCACCAGCTAAAATCTAACCTGAAGAAGAAGTATCAATGTGTGTTTGAAGGAATTGCAAAGCAAGGTGACTCCACACTTCTGAACAACATCTACACAGATCTCTATATCACTCAGGGTGGCAGTGAACAGATCAATACTGAACATGAGGTCAGACAGATTGAAGTTGCTTCCAGGCGTCATGAATCACAAGAGATACCAGTTCAATGCAAAGATTTGTTTGAAGCACCTGAACAAGACAAAAAGATCAGAACTGTACTGACAAAAGGAGTTGCTGGCATTGGAAAATCCGTCTCTGTGCAAAAGTTTGTTCTGGATTGGGCTGAAGGAAAAGAAAATCAAGATATCAGCTTCATATTTCCTCTTCCATTCAGAGAGATGAACTTAAAGAAGAAAGAAAAACAAAGTTTGATGGGTCTTATATCTCGATGTTTCCCAGAGACAAAAGGACTGAACCTTACAAGAAGAAATCAATTCAAAGTCCTGTTCATCCTCGATGGATTGGACGAATGTCGCCTTCCTCTGAAGTTTGATGATAATGAGATATTGCGTGATGTATCATCACCAGCCTCTCTGGATGTTCTCTTAACGAACCTCATTAAAGGTAATCTGCTTCCTTCTGCTCTCATCTGGATCACCACCAGACCAGCAGCTGCCAGTAAGGTTCCTCCTGACTGTATTGACCGGCTGACAGAGATACGAGGATTCAATGATGTGCAAAAGGAGGAGTACTTCAGAAAAAGATTCACAGATGAGAAAATCGCCAATGAAATCACTGATCATGTTAAACAATCAAAGAGTCTCTTTATTATGTGCCACATCCCAGTCTTTTGCTGGATTTCAGCCACTGTTCTCCAGAACATTTTAGAGGGAAAAAGAAATAATTATCTGAAAAAAGCTGATGAGACACTACAGGAATCAAATACTGAAGACACTCCCAATACTTTGACAGAAATGTACACACACTTTCTCCGCTTTCAGATCCAGCAGAGCAGACGAAAGTATGATGGAGAATACACACCAGATGTTTCCTGGGATAAAAATGCCATTCTTTCACTGGGGAAACTGGCATTTCATCAGCTGGAAAAAAATAATGTGATCTTCTATGACTCAGATCTGAAAGCCTGTGGTATTGACGTCGGTAAAGCATCAGTGTATTCAGGCATGTGTACCCAGATCTTTAAGGAAGAAAGAGGGATAATTCTTGGTACCATGTACTGTTTTGTTCACTTGAGCATTCAAGAGTTTATTGCAGCCATTTATGCACATCTGTTTCTAGACATCAACAAGAAAAGTGTGATTGTTCATGAGTCAACAGAACAGAAAAACAAAAATGAAGCCATGATTGATTTGCTCAAGATTGCAGTGGACAAGGTGCTCGAATGTGACAATGGACATCTGGACCTTTTCCTTCGCTTCCTCCTCGGTCTGTCGCTCCAGTCCAATCGGCGACTCCTACGAGGTTTGTTGACACAGCAAGACAGCAATGACCAAAGCAAAAACGAAATAGTTCAGTACATCAAGCAGAAATTAGAAGATAATCTGTCTCCAGAGAGATCCATCAATCTGTTCTATTGTCTGAATGAACTGAACGATCAAACTCTAGTAAATGAGATTCAGACCCACCTTAGCAAAGGAAGTCTCTCATCTGTTGACCTTTCACCTGCCCAGTGGTCTGCTTTAGACTTTGTGTTGTTGACATCAGAGGAAGAGCTGGAAGAGTTTGAGCTTCATAAATTCAAGAAATCAGACAAGTGTCTCATTAGATTATTGGCAGTCATCAAAACCTCCAAAAGAGCTCTGTAAGTCATTTAATACATTTTATGATGTTTTGGTCTCATCTAAGAAATGCATTCATCTGCATTGTAATATAATATGGAAAATATATTTAATATTTGTATACAGAAATTGAATTGTATGTGTTCATCTAATTCTGCAATGTGATTTCTTTCCCTTGTAGTTTAAATGATTGTAATTTAACAGACAGAAGCTGTTCAGCTCTGGCTTCAGTTCTTGGATCAGATACAAATCTGAAAGAGCTGAACATGAACAATAATAATCTGCAGGATTCAGGAGTGAAGCTGCTCTGCACTGGCCTAAAGAGTGTAAAGTGTAAATTGGAGATACTGAGGTAAGTGGTGTGACAACAGACTAAATAAATAAATAAATAAAAATAACTCAATCCAAATTAAGTGAGATTTGTTTTAGATATTATTTACAAAATAAATGTATAAGAATGTGTTATTTGGATGTAACTACACTCTAAGGCCAGACACAGTAAAATTTCAGCAGTAACAAACGCATTTAAATGTGGGAATGAGGCCCCTAAATGATTCCATTCCATGTGTGTAAGGAACATGACTCACGGCGGAAACTGCAATGATTGACATGTGGTAACCATAACAACCACTATTCTAAACAAAATAAATAAATAAAAATTTAAGACAAAAGACTTGTTAAGCTCAGCAATATTTACTGAAGCACAGTCGATGGAGGCTTTGGTTTTTTTATGCTTGGAAAGGCTGCTTCACAGAGCATGCTCTTTCAGTGTTGCCATGTCCACTTCATTTGGGGTTGTTGTTTAAAGGGGTGGTTCAATGCGATTTCACTTTTTTTAACTTTAGTTAGTGTGCAATGTTGCTGCTTGAGCATAAACAGTATCTGCAAAGTTACACCGCTGAAAGTTCAATGCAAACTGAGATATTTTCTTTTAAAGTTATGGCAGTGTAATGCCTACAAAAAAGACCGGTTTGGACTACAACAAGCTTCTTCCTGGGTTGGTGACATCATAAACCCTGCAAGATGCAACAAAGTGGGCGAGGCCATGTCATATGGCATATGGAAGCGGAAGAGTTGTCTACACTGGACGCGAGCGGTGCGGCGCTACGCAACGTGTCAAAAGATAATAGAACCCATTATGATAATCAGTGATATAGTCTACACCATAGATTGTAAAAAACACTGTCTACACTGGATGCGGCATGGAAGACAGCTTCCAGAATCTACACGAGTTCAATGTAGGCCTGCCGTGATTGGTCGATATAATTGACTGCGTCAACGCTGATAATTAGTTGACCTCAATATTTTTAATCGACTGATCATTTTATATTATTTTACCTTTTAAATTTCGTTTTCAAGCTTTGACTAAAATAACAACCGTTTCCTTTCCTCCACACCACTAGTGTGAGCTAACGTTACGTGTATCTCGTCAAATTTTCCAAGGATAGCGGGTGAAGCAGAGTCGAGTGCGATGTCAAACGAGCTTGTTAGCAAAAGTTTTCAAAGGCCGGAGGGTATGGGAGTACTTCAAATTAGCTGATAATAAAAAGGTGGTTTGTACACTCTGGTTTCGTTGGCATACCACAGCAGCAAAAGCTCGATGCATGAACGTCTGAACAGGAAACATATAGGGGCTATTCTGGATGATGGGCCATCGGTAAAGGCAAACCCACAACCACCGTAAGTTTTTTTGTCCATTAAATTAATGTTTAAATGTAAATTAAATGTTTAAAATCCGCTGTCCTTTAAGCTGCTAAAGGGGGCGTTCACATATCGAGGCTTTTGCGCATGCAAGTTCGTTATTTCAAATGTAGGCGCGCAGAAAGCGTGCTCATAATAGAAGCGAAGTGAGCCACACTGCAGCGCATGTGACAAGAACCAACCAACCAGCTTCGCCCTTTCCGTAACAACATCGAAAGCTCAGCCCAGTGTTGCCAGACGTACGATAATTATCGTATTTGTACGATAATTTTGACCCCTGCACGATGTACGATCAATAATGAAAAAAATCCCATAATGTACGATAATTTCAGAATTTTGTGACACTTCAAATGATGCTCGTTATTATCGGCTTATACTCATTGATCTAGCTGTGCGGATCCTCTATGTCATGATTGTAAGGAGAACGTGAACGTTGTTATGCATGTCTTCAGTCTCATCTCTCTCTCACGAGCACAAGTTAACGTTCCTGCTGCAGCGCTTTTAGGCCAGTTGTTTCCCATTGAGGTAAGCCTAGTTATTTATCCATTGTGGTAATTTGCAGGTCATGTCAAAAAGTTGTTGGTCCAGATAAATAGCTGTATTCTGTAGCCTACGTTTGACTCGTCAAGTCACCTTTATTTATATAGTTTACAATGCAAATTGTGTCAATGTATAGAGGGAACATAATTTTGGCTGTACAGCAGCTAAAATAGTGTGATTGTCCAGCTTAAGTAAGTTCGGTAGCCTATTGATTTATTCTGTTGTAAAAATAATTAGTTATTAATTTTGTTAATTTACCTATACTAAAAACTCATGTGCGATAATTTTCTTCCAAATACGATAATTTTGAGCTTCTGGTACGATACTTGGACATTTCCAATCTGGCAACACTGGCTCAGCCGAACAGCTGATCATAGTTGTTTAGGGTGTTTTTTTTTTTCTCATCTCCATAAATATATCTAGTAGTAAAGCTAATGCAAGGGCTAGAAATCAATTTATCCTTTGCTGATACTTCTTCGTCATTGTAGAGAGTGCAGTTCATGATTGCATAGCAACAACAGACGCCACGGGAGCTCAAGCACTTTGGAAAGACGAAAGTGGCGCGGCCGTGACGTGAACGGTCCCAAATACTTTTTGAAGTAAGAGAATTTGGGTCACGAGGAGTGGAATTGAGAACCACTGTAACGGTTAAGTGTCCCATTTTAAGGACATTTGATTGCGTGACGGTATAATAACATAATGAATAACATTTAAAAATACAAATTTATATATAATAATATGTACACAGTTAATAAATACTATTCATATACAATATGAAAAGTTTTCCAAGTTGTGTGACTGAATTCCTGCAAAGAAAGACTCTTACTGATAGGGTCCTGAATATGATTATCAAATTTATACTTTTTTTTATAGTACACTACTGAATGCCTAAGTTGCAAGCTAAATAAAATTTTCTTAAGATTGTTGATTTTTGTTGGAAATTAGTCTGTAACAGTTTGTAAATACGGGAAGAAGGAGGCGGGAACCGGCGAACGTTCAACAAAACTTTAATTCAAAATAAACAAAGAACAAAACGAAAGTAATGCCGGCAGACCCTCGCGGACATCTGCCGGCCACACAAACATAAAATAATATCCAGGCCTGGTCCTCTCTCGTCCTTCACTGTCGTTGCTCCTCCTTTTATGCCTCCGGAGCTCCTCCGTGAGAGACTCGAGGCCGCCGCGCCTCACAGGTGATGCTCATTATCACTCGCGTCACCGGCCTCGCGCCGTTCCCTCATGGCTCTCGCCCACCCTGCTCGTCACATTAGATTCTGCTAGTCATTTAGATTAATCGATTAATTGATAAATTAGTTGATAGATTAATCGATATAAAAATAGTCATTAGTGGCAGCCCTAGTTCAATGCTGGATTTGCACCAAGACTATTACTGAAAGATGAAGCAGTTCCGCAGAAGCTGCTGTTTATGGGCCCAAACCTGTAAGTACATGTCTTTTAAATGTATAGTTCTGTTGCTATTTTTTGGTTGCATCAAGGACGTATACAAAGACCAATGCGGTTTTGCTTCGCTAGCCAGTTAGCTAAATTCTATTGCATACTTCTCCAACAAACGCCAACAAACGTCTATAGGTCTATAGGTTTACCTCATAGGTAAACAGTTGTTCATGCTATAAATTAAACGATACCTTTACAAAAATGCTACTACTTAGTCATGTATTCGGCTACAGTAAAGCTTTAATCAGGATAAAACCATATATTAAAAGCGAACAAACAGCAGTAACATTTACAAGTGACAGCATCTAAACACTTTGACACAAATTCAAATAGAAATAAACCATGCTTGCAGAGGTTCTGCTTGACCCTTTTCATCAATACTGCTATTTGGGTCTGATTCAGGCTCAAATTGATAATATAGACACCATTATTTACATTTCCACTGAAGCACGTGTAACAACTAATGGTAAGGGGCGTGGCGTTTCCAGACACTTCAGCGTATCACAATACACTGGGCCAGCTAACCAATCTGAGCCCATTGCATATTTCGGAGGGAGTGGTATCAGAGAAGCAGGAAGTCAATCCGGCCGTTCAAATGACAATGGAAACAGCGGTGTAGAATAAATGTAAAATATATATAAAATACAACATTTTTTAAAAAACAAAGCATTAAGACATGTTAAACTGCATCCCATAAACACAATGAAGCCTAGAAAAAAAAACTGTGAACCACCCCTTTAAGCTTGGCTCATAAAGCAATCAGCTTTTTATGTAATTAAACTGTGGGTCACAATATTGGTCTTATTTTCAGCATAAAGCATTTGGATTTATTTCTGTTAATTGTGGGCTTGTTCTTGTTTGTTGTTTTTCTAGCAAAATCTGGCAACATGAATGAGTCAAGGCTCATCTGCTTTTCCTGCGATTTCTTGCACTGCACATTCAAACATACAGAAACATTTTTGATGCACAATACAGTATTTCACAATTGCTAAAACACATTTCTTGAAACCATCACTCATTTTCTCAAAACATTAAACACAAATCCAAACTTCAAACTAATTTCACAAAACCTCTGACTCTTATGGCAAAATCAAACAAAGCTTTCAGATCATACACACATTAAACAATATATAAACACTACAGATCATTCATTAGACACTACATTAAAAAATGGAAAACACAACATCCAGAACATGAGGTTTCAGAAAAAAATATATTGTAACACAGTAAACACATTTTGCCATTACATAAAATGTATAGAAATCACAAGTAATGTAAATATATAGTATACTGTATGTACTGCAAGTACAGTATTATATCCAATATTATATAGAATTGAATGTCTGTATATACAGTACTTACATACTGCAGTCAACATACAGCAGTCTAAATGCAAATGACTAAAAGGTCAAAGAAAACTCTAAATGAAAAGCATGATACAGTACACACACACACACAAAAAAACAAAGTTCAGAGTGAGAGATTCATTCTGCTTCAGCATCACGTCTTCATGTTGGGTCCGGCCTAAATCAAGTCAAGTCACCTTTATTTCAATTGCAATTTATACTACACAAATACTAGTCTAGTCTAGTCTAGTCTAGTATAGTCTAGTCTAGTCTAGTCTAGTCAAAGCAGCTTTACAGTGATAACAGGTACATGATGATCAGTAATGCAAAGAGGGTTCATTTTGGCTGTACAGCTCTAAGAAAATAGTGTCATTGTTCAGCTGAAGTCAGTTCAGTGTTGATTCACTTACATTGTAAAGACCATCAATTATTATGTAAATTACTGTAATTATTTTCCTCTATAAAGCAGTTCTGCAGAAAACAGTGATGTCATCATCTAGGCTAGCTTAGTTCAGTTCTCATCCTATAATGTCAGTACTGTCAGATCAATAATATTGTTGAATATTGTTGAGGACATTTTCCGCATCACAGTCAATGTCGTCTCTTGCCCGGCAAAGGGAAAAATCTGAGCTGGATCCAGCCTTGACAGCCTTGTCTCCACACCCCTTGCTCTTTCTCCTCATCATCCTCTTACACATACTCTTCCTCCTCTACTTTTCAGATTGTTTCCATCTATTGTTGGTATCATCATTCAGCACCTGTGTCACCTGTGCACTCTGAACTGACCTTTATTTTATACAGTTGGTTTGATCACATCATTAGAAATAATTGTGAATAATTTTGAGTCATTGTGTTTAAAGGATGACAACTGTGTTGTAGTTGTGTATAACTTTTGCCACCTGTATTTACCATTTTGTAACACAGTGCCACTGAGCATTGGGTTCAGAGAATGGGGTTTAGTGTTTTAGCAATTGTGAAATACTGTAAAATACGTCATTAACAACTAGTTGTTCAGTTTGGCTCTGTACACACTGCATAGAATTTGTAAATGCGGTTGTCACTACCTGCATTTTTCGGGAGCTAATTCAGTTCAGCAATTTTCACTCCCATAAATTACTGAGCACTGCGTGTACTAGTGATGCGCGAAAGCAACGGAACAGGTAAAATATTTCAATACATCAACTAATTGATAATTCTAGAAATGGGAAATAATTGACAACAACAATTTACATTATCATTTAGTAGGGGTGCAATGGTTCAGATTACTCACGGTTCAGTCTGTATCACGGTTTTAGGCTCACGGTGTAACAGGGAGTCCACTGGAGGCGTGTGTAGTGAGAACCCAAGTGCAGTTTTAATAATGTAAATCCAAAATACAAACAGGAACAGAAACAGGAACAGAAACAGGAACAGGAACAGGAACAGGGACGTCACGTGACGTCACGTGAAAACAGAGACTACACTCACCAAAAGCAGGTTACATAAAACAATACATGACAAAGGAACATGGGGAAGACAATGGTTATAAATACAAGAACTGATGGAACACATGACTAGGACAACCAATGGGGAAGTGACACAAGGAACAAGAGAACCAATGACAGAATAAACTCAGAAAACCACATGACTATAACCATGTAACGAATGTAGCGGTTATTAATAAATTTATGGATGAAATATGAATATAATAATTCATAAGGTTATGAATAAATTATGATTCATATATCGACCCAACGGGGAATTAAACATATATTGTGAATCAATTACAACGAATTATAATCAATTACATATATGATTAGTTCTGGTTTAATAATTATTTAGAGAAACTGTTCGTTTGTCCAGCAAACTAAGTCCCTCACAGAATATTATAAACAGAGTTATTCTCTGGCCATGAAAATAACTTGCTATTATAGCATCAAAGCATAAAGCGATCGAAAAACGTTAAAGTGACTTGGTCTTCAGTTGAAAGAACAACAGAACAATCGAGCATGAATTAAGTGTTTAATATATGCAGCTACGGCTACAGAGATTATACGTCTAAAATATATACAGAAGTATACACATATATATACACAAGAGTGAGAATGAAGAAAAGACATGGAAAGAAAGATGATCAAAGGATAGCAAATTCTTTGTTAAACCTTTTTGAGAGAGAGCCAGCACAGAAATCAGTTTAGACAAATTCAGATAAATGATAATACTTGCTTATTGGTTCAAGTCCGTGTGTAGCAGTTTCAATGCGCCTGGCTGGGTTGGTCCTTTCAGAGAGGGTTTCTCCGGCGGGGTTTTCAAAAGAGGTTTAAGCTTAAGTAACTTAGCCGAAGAGAGAGAAAGTCTAAGGAAGTGGTCCTCCCGAACTGCGCGCGTGGTTGGGAAGCGCGGTCACCTGAGGCGTCCGTGCACGAGGTGCTCGTGAGTCAGTCGGGAGACAAAGGAGAAGAAGAAGAGAAGCGCCAGTGAAGGTGTGTGTCGTTGTCTTTATGGAAACCCAAGCTAACACACCTCCTGAATTGTAGCGACCAATAGATGCGCAGCACTATTTGGCGGGCAAAGTTGCTTTGTTTGGTCTCCTAGCTGAATTTGCATACTTGATGATTATCCGATCGGATTTCGAGATGGAGTACGTTCTTCACAGGATCATTAAACACATAGAAAAATGCATTTGTCCGTTTTGTGACATGTCTCAATGAATAGCTCAAGTCCGGAGCTTTAAAACGAGATCAAACTCGATAGGTCGGAAAGGCATAGGGAAGAAGTTATGGTTTACAGACAGAATTCCACTATTATCATGCACACTAGCACAAATACACTCCTTTAAACACTAGGAAACATGCATACGCTCACAAAATACAGGATGGGTATATGTTGGCATAATTTGTATTTTACATATACAGTCAAAAATGTATGTTTGTGAGTTTCTGTATGTGTCTGTGTGTGTGTTTTTGTGTGTCCCTGTGTGTGTGGGGTGTTGGAATGTGGATCTGGTCAGTCTCTGGGGGGGGTGCTCCTTTTGAAGTCACCAAAGTGAGGAAGTTGGACTTTTCTGTTTACCATAGCAGGCCCACAAACCTGCCGAAAGTCACAGCCGTCCGGCGCCGATTTAGTGATTTATAAACAAAGTTCACCAGGTTAAAAGCGTTCTGAAAACTCCAAAGTTTATTGACTCTGAACAGATCCATCCAGACGTTACAACCAACCAATGAGAACACGACACATGGACTAAGGGAGAACATGAGGAGCAATGGAAACATGACACAAACAAGCAAAATGAAACAAACTACAAAATAAAAGACATGAAATCAAAAACATGAACACAAAACCAAAACACCCATGACACACGGTTTCGGTACGGTTCGGTATGTCAAATAAAAATAAAGAAAATAAGAACAAATAATCAAGCAGCACAAATAAATTCAGTAAAACAAAGATACAAATAAATAAATAAAGCTTTTCAGGTTTTTCATGTATCCAGTTTTAAGGTACAGAAATTGAATAAAGTAGCTAACAAAATGTAAAACAACATTGCATATAATCTTCTTCACTGTATAAATTAAGTAATCTTGGTTGGTTATAGTCATGTGGTTTTCTGAGTTTATTCTGTCATTGGTTCTCTTGTTCCTTGTGTCACTTCCCCATTGGTTGTCCTAGTCATGTGTTCCATCAGTTCTTGTATTTATAACCATTGTCTTCCCCATGTTCCTTTGTCATGTATTGTTTTATGTAACCTGCTTTTGGTGAGTGTAGTCTCTGTTTTCACGTGACGTCACGTGACGTCCCTGTTCCTGTTCCTGTTTCTGTTCCTGTCATTATTAATTATTAAGTTACTATTCCGTCATGAGCAATGAGTGATTTCCTTGTCTTTTGTTGTTTGACTGACATTAAAAACACATTCAGACAGCAGGAATGCAAGGGCATAATTTAAGACATAATACACGGATCAGTACACTGATACTGAACACGTGTTCTTTCTCGAGTGTGTAAGTTCACTTAAAGGTGCCCTAGATTCAAAAATTGAATTTACCTTGGCATAGTTGAATAACAAAAGTTCAGTACATGGAAATGACATACAGTGAGTCTCAAACTCCATTGTTTCCTCCTTCTTATATAAATCTCATTTGTTTAAATGACCTCCGAAGAACAGGCGAATCTCAACATAACACCGACTGTTACGTAACAGTCGGGGTGTATGCCCCAATATTTGCATAATGCCAGCCCATGTTCCCAACATTATGAAAGGGATTACACAAGGGCAGCCAGTTAACGTCTGGAGCTGCACACAGCCGAATCATCAGACTAGGTAAGCAAGAACAACAGCAAAAAATGGCAGATGGAGCAATAATAACTGACATAATCCATGATAGCATGATATGTTTACTGATATTTGTAAATTGTCTTTCTAAATGTTTCGTTAGCATGTTGCTAATGTACTGTTAAATGAGGTTAAAGTTACCATCGTTTCTTACTGTATTCACAGAGACAAGAGCTGTCGCTATTTTCATTTTTTAAACACTTGCAGTCTGTATAATTCATAAACACAACTTCATTCTTTATAAATCTCTCCAACAGTGTAGCATTAGCCGTTAGCCACGGAAGACAGCCTCAAATTCACTCAGAATAAAACTTTAACATCCAAATAAATACTTTACTCACATAAATCGAAGCATGCATACAGCATGCATGACGAACATTGATGCAAAAACTTGGGAAAATGAGATCCAGGCAGCAAATAAAGTTGATGAAAAATTATTTATTCATTACAATTAAATTTAGCCTCACACGCAAACTTTAATCGATAATGAAAATACTTAATAAAACCAAAAGGTAAAATAACCATCATAAAGTATTAGTCAATAGTTAATAATAAAATGTAGAGTATTGTAAAATCCAGAGTATTGTATCTAATAGATAAAAATCAAAAAGAATTAAAACATTTGCAGATAAGAGAGAAGCAGAAGCCCAGGAGAGTAAGAGAGAAAAAGCTGAATTATCAATGACCCGGTCAGCTTTATACCATGAGCATATAGGGAAATTTACATCCCACACAAACAAATGTTTTTGTTAAAAGGTTAAATGGTTTTACCCAGTGTCAAAAATAGATATAAGAGTTGTTTTGACCCCCTTTGGGAATTTTGCGAATCTTACCCTTTTAAATGTCATCAGGAATAATAGACATATTTTGATCAGATTCAAATTCAAATGGTTAATTCAGAAAAACATCACTTATACAGTACTTGGCAGGCGTCCAATGTCTAACCACAAACGTGTCAGCGTGACCTGTCACACCGGAACACTTGAAGAACAATTGAACATAAGTAGAAGTACATAAATATATGAAATCAGAAGTAAAACTGTTAAATCATAAGCCATAGACGATTAACATAAATATTAATAATATGAATATGGACCATTTAGGATCCATCAAACATCTTGTAAAGATCCATTTGAGGGTTATATTAGCTGTGTGAACTTTGTAAATGCGCTGTAATATAGTCGAGAGCTCGTGTGGCAGGGAGCACGCGATTTAAGGGGGCGGCGCCAAGTGTAAATCAGTGGATTGTTAATGATGCCCCAAAATAGGCAGTTAAAAAAATTAATTTAAAAAAATCTATGGGGTATTTTGAGCTGAAACTTCACAGACACATTCAGGAGACACCTTAGACTTATATTACATCTTGTGAAAAAACATTCTTGGGCACCTTTAAGACATAACCGACAATGCTTGCTAGGATACTCGTCAAGATGGACTTGGGTAAAGTTGGTTTTATATTCGCACATTCGGACTTCTGATAAATTCAGACTTTCCAATAAATGTGCAATAAATTAATGTTTGCGAAGTTTAAGCAGCAACATGATATTGACAACCAACGATTGTCAACTTACAACATTTTTCACAGTCGATCAAAATAGGCAAGTATTGTTTTAATAGCATATTTACTTGTGAATGTCCACTGAATGTCCAATGTAGTGTGATTAACAAGACTATTGAATACGGATGTCCGAACGTGCGAATATAAAACCAACTTTACCGAAGTTCAAGATGGGCATGTTGACATAATTTTGTGTGAATTTGTCAGTTCAAACACAAGACTTGACAGAGACCTCAATACATGTGCGCTTTGGATGAGTGCACAAATCTTCTCGCAGCACACGCGTAAGTTCTCTTTCGCGGCTTGCACTCGAATGTTTAAATTGGCAAGGCTTAAATAAATGTAGTTTAAATGCAGATAGCAACATGTGCTGTTCAGGTCTCACCTGCGCTTGCGCGCTATCAACACCCGGGTGATGACGGCGTAAATGACTGGTGATATAAAGCATACGACACTCGCATTGAACAGTTCAGGGGAAGCCAGAATGCGTATCCATCGACAGAAACTTACATTAGCCTAACTCTGTCTATTTTATTTATTTTCTACAAGCCATATTAAAGATGCGTATGCGTCGTCAGATAGAGATGAACCACGGTGTAAGTGCGTGCCGAACCGAGTGTGCAGAATGGTACGGTTCGATTTTTTACAGAGGCTAATAATTACTTTACAGTTTTTCTTAATTGTTTACACACATTTTCTGAAAGCATGCCTCATACTCTCAGAACTCTACACACAAATCAAAAAACACACACACAATGGGCAAAACCCCTCAATTCTCCTGCAAAATGAAACTTTACATTCAAAACAATGTTCTTTCTTCTCAAAATGGTATTTTGTTTTCAAATGACACACACAAACCATCATATGAATAGACATTTATAAGAACCAGTTGAACACTGATGTGCTCTATGTAAAACACTATGATGATTGGAAAACACTTCTCCATTCATCATAATGACTTTGGTCTTTATTTGGTTCAGTGTTACACTTACTACAGACAGTACATACATAAGTGTGTTGTAAAATATTTGTAGTATATATAATAGTAGTTTTTATAGTCAGAACACACAAATACACGGTAACAAATATATTTTATTTTTCCAACAAAAACAATGTACAGTGCACATCCCAACCAATGCAAAGTTGCACATACAGTGGTATACATACAAAACAACAGAAGAATTTACTGTATACAGTTACAGTAAAAAAAAAATATGCTGCTCTGCCTCTGTTTCCATTGTTGGCATCCATTGCTCCAAAACAGAAGAGCTCACCTGTTGCCCTTTTATGCTAAAGCTCTGTTTGCTAATTGTAAAAATGTGTGACAGGTGTTTGCCCATGTGATGAGTCAGTGTGCATATTTGAATGGCAGTGTGTTCCTTGTGAAAACAAGAGATTTTTCTGCCCGAAAATTGTGCCAAATGCAGAGAATTGTGTGTAGTGTTTTGAAAAAAGTGTGTTTTAGAACTGCAATGTGAGTGTAAAGCAGGAATTGTGCTTGTAGTTTAGCAGAATTGGTTCAGGGGGTTGGTGCATGAGTTACATGTTGAGGTCATTGTGTCTCAAGTACCAATATTTGTGTGTAAACAATTGAGAAAAACTGTAATATACATTTCCTTGTCATTTGAGTTGTAACACAGTGGATTAACATAAAGTAACATAAAGCTTTAGATGCAACCCTAGTGTTAAGACAGAATTCATATCTGTTAATTTGAGAAAGAAGGGCGAGATCTGATAATTATAACTTATCTTAAGATTAAATGTGATAAAATCTTATTGCTTTAAGATATCTACTTATTATTGATTCTGATTTCAACTTGCCAACTTTGTCCCAACCAAACACTTCCTGTAGTTGTTCATTGCCCGGTTTCACAGATAAGGGTTAAGCCTATTCCATTTTGTTCAGGTACTTTCTACAATAATTGATTAATTAGCTGAATGTTACTTTTTCATTTCTGTACTAGTCTTTCAAACTGCAGTATCACAGAAGAAGGTTATAAAACTCTGGCTTCAACTCTGAGATCAAACCCTTCACACCTGATAGAGCTGGATCTCACAGGAAATGATCCTGGACAATCAGGAGTGAAGAAGCTCAGTGATTTACTACAGGATCCAAACTACCAACTGAAGACACTGAGGTGAGACATGATGAAATAATACAAAATAAATTATATGTAGCCAAATTATTTATAGAATTACTATTTTGGTAATAAAATAAACTAGAGGATGCACTGACTAGTCGACTTTAATGCTCTGTCATGACGCTTTAAGCATGATGTCAACTAGTTGTTGTCATAGCCTATAAAGGGTGTAGCTGGATAAAAAGTCTTTTAAGTCTGTATTTATGCTCTGTATCTAAGAGTTAATGACAAATAAATGCATTCTCCAAGAGCGCTCCACAAGATATGTTAGATTATACCATCTGGATTCTCAATATTGATTGGATGAATGCGTATTTTAAACAGCTTATTGTACAGGTATGTTAATTGCCGTTCTAAACTGCTCTGCTACACTGTAAGCCTGTACAAGTTGATTGAACCAAAAAAATGTATGAAAACTTGTTGCCCTAAAAAAGTGGAGGTTTAAGGGCAGTGTATTATCTTCACTTTCTAGGCTGTTATGTGTCCTCCTCAGCAGAAGCCTAAACATAAAAAACGAGATTACTAAAACAAAACAAAAAATATTCACATGCATAATTTCAAAATGATGCTGACACTTCAGCTTAATTTATACACCTTAGTCTGTTGCACAAAATCTCTCAAATCACTCTCTTCTTCCCAACCAGCCTGCTGGTACACCTAAAACTATAGTTTGTTAACATAAGGAAATTGTCAAAACTGAACAAATGCCAAATTTGAATGTCTATTTTTCATGTGTATGAGCAAAAACACAAAACATGAACATAGGCATTTCACTTTACCTGACAGAGCTGGTCAAGACTGAAGCTTAGCTTTGATTGGATCTGCTTGGAATCTGCTGAGTGACAAAAATCCACATTATTACATTCATTTTTTACCAGCAGACAATGCAAACTATATTTAACACTCCAAAAAGCACATCACAGAATAGAATCCAACTGAAACGTAAACACAAGCTAGCTAGCTTGGCTAACAGCACACGGGTGAGCACAATGTTGCATTTATTTTGTGGATAACTTAGCTTAGACATGATCAACTTGGATTGACGATGCTTTTGCAAAACGCAGCTGTGGTGTTTTGCCTATTGGCGCTTGACCTGCTAAGAGCAGACTGCCATGATCAGAACAGAGTCATTCACGTTTAATACGAACATTATTGTGCTTACAAATATTGACAAAAATAACAAGAATGCATTAATTATTCAAAAAGATGAAACACTTAATATAACACACTCGCGCGTTCGCTATAATCTTAACGTTACCTTAATGACAAGCAAGGTTTTTCACCGATTAAGAGACGTTGCTTTCACTCCTCAGTTTATTGAGAACCATCGACCAGATATCGGTATAATTTTCAAAACATGTGACCAAATTAGTTACGAAACAATGCGATCTGTGAAGAGACCACGGCGAAAGTCTTAACTGGCATGTAAGTTATGCAGCCAAGCTAACTGCTATCCCTTGAGAATAATATTGATGTGTATCTCATTTTTATATTCTGAAAATAATTAATAAGAGCTTGTTTAAGAGTAAAATATAAAAGTTCTTCAACTTACCAGCAAATGTTGACAGAAATATGCGCTACATTCCTGCTTGGTGTCACTTCAAACTGCCCAATCAGATTCTTCCCAACATGTTCTCCAACCAGTATGACCATATAAGTCGTTTGTCACTTCCCTGAAATACGACCCATAGCAAAGAATACACTAACAAGAAGCGACACTCAATAGAACGTTCCGTTGCAACACCGGCGCCCAGCAGCAGCCCTGAGTTTCCGCCATTTTGGGGTGAAAGCGAGTTGGCAGTCCACTAGTTTCTATGGCAATAACAGCTGCTTTGTTAAAAAAAAAAAAACATACATTAAAGACAAAATCCAACCTGAATGATGACAACACAGAATACAATACTACCACTAGTGATCATCAAATCCTTTTAACAGTTTATTTTACAGACTTTGTGTGCAAGTCTTCTACATTTTTTTACAAAACCTTTGCTCTCTAGAAACCCAGTCAGTTTTGGTTCAAATTCTTTAAAAGGCTTATAAACACTGAATTATTACCAACATATGAAATTAAATTAAGGACATGCATCAGAAAAATTTGTAATGTTGGACAATAAATATATGAATATAACAGCTTGATTTTGCAGTGTTGTCTAATATCCGTTGAAGCAAAAGTTTCCAAAAGTGTGAATTATGGGATAACGGACATAGCAATGCATCATGTATTATAAGATCATTAGGGGTGAGTGTAGTCGTTAATAATAAAAAAAAAGAGTTTTGATAAATGGAAATAGGACAAATGGTGTAAAAAGTCCACACATTGCATTTAAATGAACACGCATTTTGATTGGTAACGACAGTCATACATCATTTTATGACGACAGACGTAACACAACACTGTCATTATTTTTACACCTGCTAGAGGGCGCATGACTTTAAAACTTAAATATAGGTTGTAATAAGGTGCTTGAGAAATGACCTATAGGGTCGTTTTTTGGAGGACAGACTCATTCTTCCTTGTGTTGCGTTTCCGTTCGTTGCCATTGACAAAAGACTTGAATTAGCACAGTTAAATTGATTGAACTAAAACATTCCAGTAGAATGAGAGAATTCATGCAAATCATGCACAAAAACCAAAACAATTGTGTAATGAAGAGAAAATTAAAAGGTTTATGTTTTTGTGTATTTAATTAATTTGGGTTAAATCAACTTCAGGCATTACAGTGTACATAACGCACACACAGACAGTACCACACAGATCGCCCACACTCACAGAATCGTTCAACAGCGCAGAAATGTATTGTAAATGCTGTTCTGTGATTTATCAGTAAAATATCTTATAAACTGAAAAGTTCTAGCATATTTGTCTTAGTAACTAAAACCCACAGCTTCACTATTTGTAGAGAGAAGCTGCCAGGTAGAATTAATTTACACGCAATCTTTCACTAATGCATTCATATAAATGTAATCTTTACTGTGCTGTAATCTTTACTGCATCCGATCTAGGACACGCAGAAATCTGTGAAAAAATATAATGACCCAAAGACAATAGAACTGATAAAAATGAGCTGTTATGTAGGAGCAATATTTGTGGGCAGCGTCATATGCCTTAGCTGAGCACAAGTTTGAGTTTCAAAAATGCAAGACGGGGGCAGTTGAATGGGGGAAAAATGCAAGGTCTTGAGATGTGTTCGATTTGAACAGGAGCGCTAAATTTTTAGAATGTTGTGTCAAGTGCAAGATGCTGCAAAAGATGCAAGACACGAGCTCAATTGTCATACGTGTCTGTCTAGAGCGTGATTACATAGAAAAACAATGGAAAAGTTGCGCTCTGGAATGGAAAGGTGCGTTCTGTGTAGGGGTGTAACGATTTATCGTAGTACGATATTTCGCGATGCAAACATGTTACGATATGCATCGTAGAGTGATGGCGATACTTTTACGATATGACGGCAGTTTAATCTTATTGGTTGAGCTGCCGACGTGACCTACTCTGCAAGGTGGCAGTGAGAGAAGCCGGTTGTCACCGCATATAAATGGCGTGTCTCAATCAGCTCTCTAGTTCAGTAAGTGTTTCGGGCACACATTGAATCTTGCAAGCAGGTTTAAACGTTTCTCATGTCAGTCTCTTGCATGGTCGCGTGAGAAAAGTCGTGGCTTTCTTTCACCGCAGTGCACAGCAACAGCTGTGCTCACAGAAAAGCAAAAGACGTTTGTGATGCTTTGCTTTAAGAAGTTCTGTGGGGCCGTTCACATATTGCGTCTTTTCCGCGTGCAAGTCAGTTCATAATGGGATCCACGCGGTCGCGACGCGCATGCAATTCTCAACTTTTCAGAATGCCGATTTTAGACGCAATATGTGAACGGCCCCTATTCATAATTCATGTTAAATTTAACATTTTTTTTTCAGTGACAGGCAGCCCTATTCAACTGTTAATTTGAATACAGAAGGTTTTTTATTAAACCTTGAAATGTGATCTTGTATGTACAACAAGGAAAATTATTGAAATTTGTTCATGTTTTTTGAATAAATCTTGTTTGAATTTCAGTTTCATTTTGTTCAAAATATCGTGATACGTATCGTATCGTGAACTCCGTATCGAGATACGTACCGTATCGTGACCTGAGCGTATCGTTACACCCCTAGTTCTGTGTGAACGGACCCTTATTTGTTCGTTAATGAAGTCATCATCAACTAGTCGACGCCGACTCGACTTCAATAACATAAATGTCGACTTTAAAAAATCTGAAATCGTTCAGCTCCTACAATAAGCTACATAATATGTTGTTACATCAAAGTTGACTATGTCATTTCAAGATTTTGTCATTCCACCAAGTTATTGCTTCATCTTCTCTTTTGCAGGTTTTTGGGTCCTGCTGCAGATGAAGCCTGTCAGTATGTGAATACAGTTGTTGGTGAAAACCCTTTACTCCTGAGAACGCTGAATCTGAGTGAACGTGAACTAGGAGACACACGAGTGAATCAGATCGCTGCTCTACTGCAGGATATTCACTGTCAACTCAACACACTGATGTGAGTATTTGACATGGTTAAACATGAATTTTATTACCATTAATAAAACTGTAAAACAAGTAAAACTTTTATTGATCTTGATATAATCTGATATAATCTGCTGACAGGTTTGTCCTATCGTAACATGATCCTTGTTAGAAAATTGACAAAGAAACATTTGAAGAACAATTTCCGTCAAGCTTTTAAACCAGGAGTAGTAGGCATCCCAGAGAGTATAATTACAAAGTTTGAAATTATACAAAATTATATAAAAAAAATATTTATTGGAATGACGCATTACAAATTAGTGACCTGGACAAAAAGTGTGCAATTGTGAACCATTGAAAAAAATTATACAAAATGTAGGGCATTGCTCGACAGAACTTACCAATGACTTTATCAATGAACAACATGATTGAACAAAGCTTCATTTGGTCCAAAAGATCCATTTCCTGACAGGAAACGCCTAGCCTTAACAAAAGTGAGGACGTGACTTCTTTTAACAAAGGACTCTGTCTAAAGGACTTCTTAGCTCATCAGCAATAAACTAATCAGAACCCATCACGTGGATTTGATCACATTAAATCTATTGATTCTCTCACAAAACCCTCTTGTATTATCGGACGGAACAGGAAAATACCCATCAACGGATTTAAAGACGAATCTGTCCTATCAATACCTCCCTTGTGTTGACCGTCCATCGTGACCCGGTCACTCGTGACTCCGGTCAAAGTTTAAACTATGCTTAAGGACTCAATCTTGAATCTCAAAAGGGATAATTGTCGATTACTTAAAGTATTAACTACAGAATAATACATGCCATGATGTAATTACTAACATGTCTATTCAATGTATTCAATATGTGGGTTTTCTTCAAATGCATTATTGTAATCATTGTTTTAATTAGGTCAGTCTAGTAATATGTGTGTAAGAAGTGTGCCATGTTTGAGTTCTAAATGCAGAATTTATAATTCTGTGTAATTCTGTGTGAATGAAACATTGAAATTCAGTATCAGGAAAATATTAAGAAACTTTATAAAGTTGTTAATAAAACAGGAGAATGTTCTGCAGATATCACGCGATGTGATCAATAGACAATAGACGAGGCGTGTCTAATCTCCGTAGCAACGTCTCATTGGAGGATCGCTCCCTTAAAACTATGCTGTCCAAACAAGCTAATGTCAGAAGCTGGAAGTCAGAAAAAGCCAGAAGTCGGTCAGAAATCGCTCGAAATCGGTCAGAAGCCGGTAGCCGAAACACCGCTACTTTGACCACGGCGGAAAAGTCGCATGGGTCATTGATAACTGATTGACCGGGGCTGATTTTCCATCGAACACCCGACTTCAACCACGAGCTGCGCCGCTGATCATTCGACAGCCGTCACATCCAGACTCCAAAACACTTCGTGAAATATCTGACCAAAGTCTCCCAAGAAGAGAGCCGCTCAAGCCAGACGCTCAGCCAGCAGCATCCTTCAAAGCTTCCGCGCAACCCACAGGGCTTTCCCGAGAAGACGTCACCTGAAAGACAGCCAATCCAGAACGGGATTCCGCTGTACACGAGTCACGGAACAACCCGATTACCTCAGCTGTCACAGCAAACGCAGGTACAAGCAAACTTCTCTCTCTCTTGCTGGAAACTGGTGAAACTCCTTTAAACCTAAAGAATCAAGCCAAAGCTCTGCTTTTGTGATTTTCCTCAGGTTATGAGTTAAGTTAGCACTGAACTTGGGACTTTTCATAACTCATCAACTCCGCAAATGTGTGTGCATGTATGTGTGTGTGTGTGTGTGTGTGTGTGTGTGTGTGTGTGTGTGTGTGTGTGTTTAGCCTTAGTTTCCTGTAATCATTAGAAGTAGTCAATAAATCTTGTTTTGATTTTCACATATACGAGTTTCTTGTGCTGTGTATCAAATTACTGTCTTAAACTCAAAGATCAAGTTACCTCTTGCTTATAATATAATAATTACAATAATAACAATAATCATAATAAAATATTGTTACTGTTGGCCGCAGAATAATATTTTATCCAGAATTGGTAAAATACTCTAACCTCAATTTTCGCTGGACGAATAATTGATGAAGTGTTAAATATTAATTCTGAATCATTTACAGTTGATTCAATTCTTATTCCCTGTAACAATTAAATTGAGCTAATAAATAGGCTAAGTCCTTACAAAAAGTATAAACAACTGTTAAAATGTAGGCAAAATAGTGCATCTTTTACTATAGCTAAATTTAGATATCCATAAACTAATGAAAAAGAGAGATCTTGCTTTGAAAACTTCCTTGCTTACAAAAACACACAGATATTCTAAGCTTTAAATCTTTATGAAATAAAGTAGTTAGTGAAATTAGAAAGGCAAAAACTGCCTATTTTGAGCAGTTGAATGCAGATTCAGGAGGAAATAGCATTAACAAACTTTCTAAATGAGAAGATATGTATAGAAAAATATATATATTTGTATTGAACATTGATGGAGCAACAGATTTTGTGTGAAAATAAACCATAAAAGTGGTTATTTTGTTTGTAATTTTGTTTAAAAATCTTATAAATGTATGAGGTGGTAAGTGGAGCCTTTTACCCCAGACATGGGGTAATGTCTAGGTTAATACTTGTTGAAAAGAATCACTTTAGCAAAGTTTGTACTATTTTCTGTTTATTTTGATAAATAAAATAATTCATTTTTGTTCAATAAATATACTGTCATTAAAATAGGCCTGTTAATATAAAAATATATTTTAAAAATAAAGAAACAAAATTACTTTAAAAAGTAAAGATTTTGAAACCATTGAAGGAGATCCCATAATATTTAATATAGATTTATAGTAGTAACAATAAATTATATTTTATTATAAAATGATTAATATAATATATTAATTATGATTGTTTCATTATAAATATGGGTATTATCTCTAAGATGGATAGCCTACCCAATTTAATATATGATATTTACCATCTGAATCTAACAATGTCATGTCAACAAATGGAAAAGTCAGTCAGCTATTCATTATCATGTTAATTATTGTGCCTTTTTCCCCAACAGCAGGTGTGCTTCTTACTCCAAATACCATACTTTTACATATTCTTCTGTTATTAAAAAACTGTTGCTTTAATTACCTTGAACACAACTGAAAATCATTAAGAAGACCTTTGTCCGAAAATACAAACATTAATTAAATGAATTCTTATTTGCTATTTAAATCAACAACATTTTAAAAAACATCAAATATTAGATCAAACCTCAGAATCAACTTTGCGCTGCTGCCCGCGATCGCGTCAAAGATCAGACAAATTTACACGTGCATTTTGAAAAGCGGATATTTAGGAAAGTGCTATGGCAAGTTCCATTTTGAAAGGGAACTCAACAATGCGTTTGAAAATACTTTGGGGAATGCCTCCTCGTGAACCGGTGACTGAAAACAATATCAACTCATGACAATCCTATTGGCCGGAGACAGTCTATGACGTCATCATTGCACAACCCTGAAGTATATAAGGAGCGCATAGAGAACCAGTCAATATCTTTTCGTCTTCAGGGACTGTTTTGTTTAAAAGCAAGCGATATCAAACCAGTATTAAAGTAAGACTAATTGTAACAAAGTTCAATATCAGGAAGGAAGAGGGCAGGGTCGGCTTTGACTACTGACTGCTTTTATTCAGTTTTCTTCTTACAAACAAAAGGGTGTGCAGACAGGCACAAAACGGTCACAAACAGAAATCACAATTCTTCACTCCAGCAGAGTTCAGCGTGGGTAGCAGTCAGTAGTCCTTCTCTCTCTCAGCCACTCCTGTTTCTCCTGGCATTATATACTCTGAAATTACTGAAATTACTGAGAGACAGGTGTTCGTCATTTGCATGTAACCCACTCACTCAATCGCTCGTCTCCTGACTCTCTCTCCCGCTGTAGACTTCGCTGAACCACGTTCCCCTCGCCACAGTAATCATGTCTGACAAACGTTTCAGGAAGTGTGTGCATCTGTGTCCCATAGTGTTGACATCTGATCACACACATAACTTATAACGTTGTCTTTTATGAGAACAAAAGAGCATGTAAAATGCTTCACTCTCTTCTGGTCTTTTCCTCGAGAGGAGAACGACCGGCAGCTCTGCCTAATGGTTCAGGTCTTACTCTTGCTGAGGCAGAGTAGAGACTAGATCATGGGGTTCTCAGCTGGAGCTTGTTGAAGAGTTGAAAGGGGTGAAATTCCCCGCGACCTTCTACAGCTGACAGGAGAGAGCTGCAGGATTACAATGATGTGTTGTCTTTGACATCATTAGATTCGGCAGCAATTGCTCTTCTTATTCTAAGCCAAACAAGAGAGCAGGAGATGGCTGACGAGAATGAAGATCTAAGATGAAGAATAAGCTTTTTTGAAGAATGCGGAAAGTGGAAGCACGTGCAAGATGATAATTTGTGTTTATAAAGCATATACAGTTGTATTTTTTTCAAAAATGACTGATCGTTTCACTAGATAAGACCCTTATTCCTCATCTGGTATCGTTTAAAGCCCTTTGAAGCTGCACTGAAACTGTAATTTTGACCTTCAACCATCTGGAGGCCATTGAAGTACACTATAAATAGAATAATTCTGGAATGTTTTCATCAAAATCCTTAATTTCTTTTCAACTGAAGAAAGAAAGACATGAACATCTTGGATGACATGGGGGTGAGTTAATTATCAGAAAAATTATAACAAGAGAGCAGGAGATGGCTGACGAGAATGAAGATGGTGAGCCTCCTGAATCCTCAAAGCCACCCTGCCCCCACGTATGTACAGCTGTGTGAGATTATGGAATGGCCTCTGGCAGACTGCAGCTGCCATCGGAGCAGGTTAAGAAAGAAACCGCTCGCGGATTGTTCGTCGATCGGTTCCTTTTTTGCCATAATCCTCCAGTCACCGTAAGCTTTCCATTCCTTCTTGATCTTCATACTGAGATCGAGAAGGCATGGAAGGACCTGTATTCAGCTCACATTCATCAACATCAGCAGGTTAATTCGCTGATGTTGATGGAGTGAGTATGGGTACGCGTCGATGCCTCCTACTGACGAGAAGGGGGGAAATATCTCATGATATAGGCAGGCTCTAATGCTCTATACATGGCAGCAGGTCAGGCTGGTGTTGCTTTGCACACAATGTCTGTTTGTAAGCATATCAGTTGGACCTGCTGAAATTGGCTTGGTAGGTCTCTTTATATTTATAAACCTCGGTTTCCTGAATAGGATGCAGTTTAAGGGCCCTGAAGTTCCATTAGGTTGGCTGGAACAATATATTATTAAGGGTACTTTGTTTGTTCCCTTTTTGGATGTGTTGGCTTCATTCTTTGCAGAATTCACTGAAGACAATGAAGCTACTGTTCATATGTATTCAGATGTAGGCTTTAACTCTGCCGCACTGTTAGCCACCTCATGGTAAATTAGCTTTCTCCTCTTGTAAATGAAATGAAACTAGAGTTTTGAGATTAGCTTTCACTAACTTCAGATAGGTCTATGCTAGGGTCGGCCTTACAAGCCGCCTGACTTTGTGTGCTTGGATTGAGCTCTGCTACTCTGAGCTTTATGATAGAAATATAGTATTCTCAGAGTTTGCCTCCTCTCAGTTGAGAGTCGTTGGTAGAGGCTGTTGTTTCTTAGCCCCAGGCAGATCTATGCTTATGTGTTGGCCTTATAGACCAACAGCTATGGCTGGCCTATGCTAGAGCTAGGGTTTAGGCAGTCTGCTAGAAGCATTTTATACCTTTTTATACTACCCCTGTTATGTGAGTTTACTAGTTTTTCCTAGTTCTGGCCTCCTCTTATCAGAGTTGTCAGGCCAAGGCCCATTGTCCCTTTGGTGTAGGTGCAAAATAGATAGCAGCTAAGGTAGCAGACTATTGCTAAGTCTCCCTGGTGCCGTTGTCTCAGGTGGTGTAGGCCCCTTTTCACTATGTGACTAGAAACTTTGTTGCTGTGGCCCCGCTCCCCCAGAATTATCTAGTGGTACTTTGACTTCAGTTTTTCCCCTGAACCTTTTGAACTATGTTCAAGCTTGAGTGATATGGTTGTAGCTTTTTATGAAAGCTCCTGTTCCCTAGGGTTCAGCACAGATTGTATTTGTTTTTGGTGAGAATTTCTGAGCTGAAGTACCCACCCTATATTTTTCAGGGTTGGATTAATAGTACTCCCTTGTTATACAAGGTTTTTGTACTTTATTACTTTAGTTCTTATTCCCGCCGTACATTTTGTGAGCTCAGTAAACTATAATACTGCCACAGGCTAGTGCCCATGTGTTCTGGAGTAGTAGGCCTGACTTTGGCCTCCTTAAACGATTAGTCCACTTTTAAATAAAATTTTCCTGCTAATTTACTTACCCCTGTCATCCAAGATGTTCATATTTTTCTTTCGTCAGTTGAAAAGAAATTAATGTTTTTGATGAAAACATTCCAGGATTATTCTCCTTATAGTGGACTTCAATGGCCTCCAGACGGTTGAAGGTCAAAATTACAGTTTCAGTGCAGCTTCAAAGGGCTTTAAACGATACCAGACGAGGAATAAGTGTCTTATCTAGTGAAACGATCGGTCATTTTCGATAAAACATCTTGGATGACATGGGGGTGAGTAAATTATCAGGAAAATTTTATTTAAAAGTGGACTAATCCTTTAAAGGGGCTCTATGTAAGATTTTTACTTTTAATGAAGCATAAAAATACCCAGATATGTTTGCAGATATTTAGGAAACATGCTAAGTTCACCTACCTGTTTCTCAGAAAAACAATGCTACAGCCAGACATTCTACTTTGAAAATGTGCGTTCCGTGTCGGAATGTCTGTTTTTGTTTTGGTCTGTGCAAAACCGTGTGCTGCCAGTTTATCCAATAGTATTTCAACATCGCAGGTTGCCAGTTGGCAGAAAACACAGCGTATTGCAACTATGGAAACCAACAAACAAACTGGGTCCGAGAATCGCAGATTCTACTTGACCTAAAAAAAACCTCTGCATCCATCTAAATATCTCTATGAACAACAGCATATTAAAACAGATAAATCAACTCATCAGCTTACAGTGTGTAAGTCTCCTCAGCTTTCATTGTGAATTGCGCTACTTATTGTTGCTGGCAACCCCTGTCTTTGAACGAGGGGGCGGGCCAAACAATATTTTGAATTTGGACTGCAGTACCTATTTTGAACACTGGGTGTCATTCCTACATAGAGCCCCTTTAAAGGGTCATGAAACCCCCCTGTTTTAGCCTGGTCGTTCACACCTCTGAGCTGCAAAAACTCTGTTAAAATGGGCATGTAAAGCTCTGGAAAAGTGGGAGTGTAGAGGGGGGGGAAGAGGGTAGAGAACAACCAATGAAGCACAGACATAGAATACACTCATTATGCAGAATAATGAATATTAATATATGAGCACGGAGAAAATGACAAAAAACTCCCAAGCACAAGGGAGAAATGCGAAAGAATATTTAATAGGGCTAATAATAGGCTACTTTGATTAAGTTTATGAGCACTGCAGTCTCAAAATCAGTCTTTTGTCTATTAGAATAATTGTGTCGTCGCGTTCAGATAGGCTATACCACTGTATCAGTGTCCAGTTTGCACATATAATTCATTTTAAGAAGACTTGATGAAATATGTGTGCATAACTACACCGTGCTGGTTAATGTTTGGTGCAGGAGAATGTGTGAAATAAAAACTTTAAACACGGATACTTTATTCTGTATGAGCTATGTGCCACGTGGCTAGTGTTATTAAACTCATCGCGGAGCTCAGTGCTGAAACCGATCATATGCGCGCTCCACGTGTATATCATAATAACAATCGTTTTTTTCCTGTGTTCGTATTCAAACTCCAGTTCTGACCGCATCGCGAGCAAAATCCAAACAACACATGTGCTGCTGTGCTGAAGAAAACAGCCTACGGCTCACATTTTTGAATGCAGCTAGAGCAGGCAGAGGAGAATGAGCTGCACTTTTGTGACATTTGAATTCTCTGCTGTAATGCGATCTCATGCGAACATATTTTCCAATTGTGCTGGTAGATTACAGCAAAACAATCCACATGCACACAAACCTCTGCTCTGGTCGCATCGCAGGAAAACACATTGTGTTGTAGCACTGAGGAAACGAGCACCAACAATATGTCTCTGAATGACAACAGACCGAGGCGAGAGAAGTGATACTTACTCATGCATAATACCGCAATTATAATCTTATGCATACTACAGCGCAGTGATTGGATTAAATGAGCTTTATGTCATGAATATAATTCGAGAATCGCTCGAAACGGTCTACGTCAGCATGTTCGACCATGCCCATACTTGGGCCGAAAGTACACGATTACGTCAGATTTTGTGACGTTGCTCCAACTCAGCTTTTCAAACCGGAAGACAGAAATCACTCTGAAAAATGCAAAAATAACTATTTTTCACTTATGAATAACATTAATGAGTACCTTGTACAGTGTTTTCAATGATGTGCAGCCTATACATATCTGTTTACATCTCAATTACATCTCAGTGTTTTGGGGTTTCATGACCCTTTAAGATTATGGTGACGTAGTTTGTACTTCCCTTGCTAAAAGGGTAAAACGTGTTTTTACTGAGTATATTGCCTGTTGGAATGTATAAGCTCAGGTTGAGTTTAATAAAGTTAACCTCACTGCATAGTTTGGTTTCCATATATGAACACTGCCACAAGCTGACACTTGTGTTGTATGAAGTAGAAGGCTTTGTTTGGGCCTCCTTCAGAGCACAATAGCTTGTTGTATTACAAGGCTTGTTAGTAGGTGTTTTAGTTAGAGTTTGATCACTTGAAAACTAGCACTGCCACAGGTTTATGCCCATGATCGTTTGAAGTAGTAGGCCTGTTTTTTGGCCTCCCTCAGAACATGGTGTTGTAATATTCTTTATACACCCCTTACTTTAAGGTTATTGGTGTTTTTACTGAGTGCATTGCCTGTTGGTAAAGAAAATACAATCGCAAACTATTTAACAAACCTGTCTGAGATTGATACCAGTTATCTAAGGCCCTGTCCACACAGAGACGTGTTTAGGTGTATACGCAAAAAATTTTGTATCGGATAGACATTTCGTCCAGACAAATCCAGCGTTTTCAGAAGGTGAATCCGATATTTTTTGAAACCGGGTCCCAGAGTGGATACATCTGAAAACGACGCCCTTGCTTTTTCGTGTGTACAGCCCAGGACTGTCGCCAGAACAGACAGAATGGGGGGGGCATTTCGCTTTCATAGGGGGGCACACATTTTTTTGATCCAAGAAACAGACTCACCAAAACAATAATATCCCATATTTATTATAAATGAAATAGATTATATTAACACCAAAACACAAGATAGTCCATCCTAATTAGACCAAACTATACCAAAAACTAGAGAATTACTCTGATTTTATTACATTTGGTCTAAATGGGGATCACTAGTGGATAATAATGTAGGCCTTATGCTGTTGAGGCTCGTGCAGCTCATCTCGAGCAGAAATCGAAACAAATGTGAACAGTACACACAAAGAAACTGTTAACGTGGTAAAAATTCAAAATGTGGAGTTTTTATATTTATAACATATGATACAGTTAAGCAATATCACACGACCAAGAGTGCTGTCCTCCCGATTATGTTACCATCACGATTGAAAATGCGACGCTGATTTCGCGACAGTTCAATAAACAAGTAGTTAATATTACGTCACTTACATAAGACGCAATTAGGGATGGGCCAATACCACAATTTTGGCTTCTGTACGGTACCACAATCTAATACTGGTATATCGGTATTAGTGTTGTCACGGTACCAAAATTCCAGTGGTCGGTACCGATACCATGAAAATGTTACGGTTCTCGGTACCAATTTCGGTACCACAGCAAAATCTGTTGGAACTATTTTACTATTTTATATAGCCAATTTTAAAAACATTAAATATGATTTGGAACGTGTGTGTATGTTTGTGTGTGTATAGGCTGCCTCAATGAAATAAATTTTGAAATATAAAATAAATAAATAAATAAATAAATAAATAAATAAATGCTCAAACATCCATTTTGTACTGTTGAAAAAACGAGCATCTGGTGTGTTATGAAGCTTGTATGCTGGTTTGAGCTGGTGTATGCTGGTCAAGTGCTGGTCCATGCTGGTCCTAAGATGGTCCTGGACCAGCATGGTCCAGCAAAGGACCAGCATAATCCAGCTCAAACCAGCATACCAGCTTCAAAACCTACCTTACCAACATATGCTCGTTTTTTCAACAGGGGTAACAAACGTGCGTGTTTATTTTAGCTATTCCGTCAGTGAACCAATATACTAGCCTGTAAATCTATGAAATAAATATAGGTAAATAATGGTAACCTAAATAATAAGAAAGTTAAATATTATTTTAAAAAACATTCGTTTTTTATTTCCACACAAAGATGCGTCATATAGCCAATGTCCCGTTATTATAGACAAATCCGGCGAAACACGGAAGTAAAGCAGCGCCGCCATTACTGCGTGCCTTGCTGCTAAGGAAGTAACAGAAGTAGCGTGTTGGTCCCGTAGGCTGTAGCAGATGTTAGCTATATAGTTTTTTTTGTACGTATGCTGTCCAGTGATGCCGGGCAGAGCGTGTTGTGTGGTTGGTTGTTTTAACAACAGCACAAAACTACAGGCCTGGAATAAAACCGTTTGTGTAATCCACGAAGCTTTGTTGCACATTGACTGCCCATGTTTACGGCCATACGGATTGCACAGAGTTCCTGGTCGAGCGGAGGACCAAGATGTGCATCAAAAGTGGATGAAACACATAACCGAGATGGCTCATCGCATGCCAGATGATACCTATAAGAACATGTATTTTATTGCTACAACTGGTCGTGGCTAAGGCCATCCTTAAAAATATTTTGGTTTGCCGTAACAGCCAAAAAAATTAAAAATGGTCGGTAAAAAAATGTAAAAAAAAAAAAAAAAAAAAAAAAAAAAAAAATTATTGCATCACATTAAGTGTATTGTGATTGTCAAAACATTTTATTAACTAAGCTGAATTTTATTAGGTTTAGTGACACGTTAAAATGTTTACATGGTAGGCTACAATTTCTGGTAAGCTACACTTTTTTATTATTTTTATTCAATTATTATTATTTAATTATTATTGTGATTTGATTTAATATTGACTCATTTGGATAAATATTAGCTAGGCTACACAAGGTAGGCATTAATTTTTCTCAAGAAAAAAACAACTCACCTAACTTAATGCTGTAAACATACAGAGAGTCCTATCAGCTGGCAGTATTATTTAAAAATAACAATTTAAATATAATGCATTTTTTATTATAATAACAACTTTATTTAATGATATAAGTAAAAATATAATAAAGATGTAATACAGTACACATATCAGCCAAAACAGGTTCTGTGTGAGGGGCTGCTAGCTGACAGCGTTCGGTCATTTCTGAGAGATTTAACTCAGACAAAGGTAAGTGTGAATACATAAATCCATTTTGAAAAACATGTTTACAAGAACATAACATTATACGTCGTTTGATGTTGTAATATTTTTTAATCTGTATTTCTAGCATGTCACATTTACAAGCACCAAAACGGTATTTATTGTATGAATTTCGTAATAAAATTGACAGAATCTGAGAGCTGAGATTTTTTTCTATCATAAGTAACCTGCTCTGTCTAGTCTGTCGGTCTCTGTGTCCTCTTTACTTCGCGATTTTTCTGTGCGTGAGAAAATGGATGTGTGGCGTGAGAGCGTGTGAAAAGCGTCAATTGCATTTGTATTAGCTGTTTGAAGAGTAAAAAAAAATCCGTGGGTCTTAACGCAATTACAATCGGCAAGTCGGTCGGACTAAAAGGGGAAAAAATAATTAATTTGGTCGGTCCTAAATTGGTCGGTCCGGTTATGGCAAACAAGAATATTTTTAAGGATGGCTAATTATTTGAAACTTGAAGCTTGTGAACATATTAGCAACACAGCTAGTAATGACAGCGTTCGGTTTTATTGTTGTCATCAATTAATACACTTCTTAATTACATTACATTACATTTTTACATTATTACATTATGTTGTCAATAAATTACCTTTATCGCTAAGTTTTGGCCACTGCCTGACATCATCTACCCATGTTCCCTTTCACCAGACATTTTCTTTAATGAGCAGGATGCGCTTTAATTGAAATGTCATTAGAGGGCACCGGCAAGTGTCACACCGTCACACTTCGCAGGCACGCAGTAATGGCGGCAGGCAAGATGGCGGCGCCCATAGAGTTCGCGGCGGATTTGTGTATAGTCTTTGATATAACTTAGCCTACCGCTCTGCGCTTTGAGAGGGATGAGGATACGAGCAGGAAATAGACCATTTCTCTTTAATAATATCTTCATGTTATGTCCTGATGTTACGAGCAACTGACACTTGTTGTAAAAGGTCTGAAGAGCGAGTTTTATCCTCCGCAGGGGTAAGACATTTAGGCTATGTTGGATTTAGCGCTGCCAGAGAAAGCGAAAGTAAAAATCACCGGCGTGTGTGAAATGCGCTATACAAATAAACTTGACGCGCCTTATGAAGTCTAATAACAAGCACAAACTGTGTTAAATAGAAATTGACGTGCAAGCAAAAAGGTTTCTGTCCTACGGTGTTTCTTTTACTTCACCACAGTAAAGAATGCGAATAGCCTATAATAGGCCTAAATGCGAACGAAAGGAACGTTTATAATCCCCTGCGTGAGTGAAGATTTGGGAAAAGAAGCAGAGATTCCATGTGGAATAGCTAATGGAATATTGTTAATATTGTAATATTGTGGAATAACTAATGAAATTCTCTGCTAAGCAGGAGACCAGATCGCGATTCGCAAAACAGAATACAAAGCTTAAATTTATGGACTCACGTACCTCTGTCATTCGGCATGAACCAATATGTTTCCATGGCTGCGATGTCACATTTAATTGCTAACCTATTATTTCTTTTGTAGCTAAACAAAGCTTTGTGCTTCACTCGTGTCATATTCAAGTAAATACTGCCAACAGCCTTATCAGTGGGTACCGAATATACCCGGAATCTCGGTACTACCGGTACTACAGAAATACGGGCATCATCCCATTTTCAAAATTTCAGTACCGACTTGGTACCGAAGTACCAGTACTTTTGACAACACTAATCGGTATTAAAGGATTAGTTCACCCAAAAATGAAAATTCTGTCATTTATTACTTATCCTCATTCGGTTCCACACCCGTAAGACCTTCGTTAATCTTCGGAACACAAATTAAGATATTTTGGTTGAAATCCGATGACTCCATAGGGAGCAGTGACACTTCCTCTGTCAAGATCCATAAAGGTACTAAAACATATTTAAATTGGTTCATGTGAGTACAGTGGTTCAATATTAATATTATAAAGCGACGAGAATATTCTTGATGCGCCAAAACAAAACAAAATAATGACTTATTTAGTGATTGCTGATTTCAAAACACTGCTTCATGAAGCTTCGGATCATAAATGAATCAGTGTATCAAATCTGCTGTTCAGAGCGCCAAAGTCACGTGATTTCAGCTGTTCGCAGTTTGACACGCGATCCGAATCATGATTCGATACACTGATTCATTTGTGCTCCGAATCTTCCTGAAGCAGAGTTTTGAAATCGGCCATCACTAAATAAGTCGTTATTTTGGGTTTTTTTGCCGCACCAAAAATATTCTCGTCGCTTTATAATATTAATATTGAACCACTGTACTCACATGAACTGATTTAAATATGTTTTTAGTACCTTTAAGGATCTTGAGAGAGGAAGTGTCATTGCTCCCTATGCAGGCCTCACGGAGCCATCGGAACTAAAATATCTTAATTTGTGTTCCAAAGATTAACGAAGGTCTTACAGGTGTGGAACGGCATGAGGGTGAGTAATAAATGACAGAATTTTCATTTTTGGGTGAAATAACCCTTTAAATCGATATCAAATCGATACCATACAGGGTCTAAATTTTGGCTCGAGAATTGCGCATAATTTTACTCATTCTCGCAGGTTTCGCATTTACAAAGCGGGAAATTACCACAAATATTTATTAGCAAATTAATCAACACAGATTATCACATCAAATCAGTAATTGGTTGCCACTTATAGTATACTTGAACCCATAGTGTACTACAAGTGGTAACTAAATACATTTTTTAAATACAGAGATAGTATATTAAAAGCACATTTTAGTTCATATTTCATGGTGTTTCAAAATAGCACAGTTGAGTACACTTAGATGTTCTTAAGATTATCTTAAGAAGTACTAAAGAAGAATCTTTAACATATTATGTACAAAATTAGTGCGTGAAAATATAGCACTTTTTTTAGCACAGCAAATCATTGCGCACGTACCTCACAGCAACACTCAGCCGTCTTTCTTTACTGAGTGATTCAGCGTTTTGAATGAATCGGTTGAATCAAAGATTCAATCACCCATTCATAAACAACTGCCTCATTCTTGAATGAATCGGCCATTTGAACGAATCGTTTGAATGAATGAACTCAATCATTAAGGCGGTCAAATGCCGCCACCTACTGTCATTTTAGTTTCATGTTTAAAAGTCATCATTTTCTTACCAATATTTCTTATTTGTGTTTTCAATAAATATTTAAAACAATCTCTTATTTAAAGCAGCTGTCATATATAAGTAATGATTTGATTGATAATAGCCCTGTGTGTCTTATTATTCTAACTGAATTTATTGATCAAATAAAAAAAATAAAATGAAATATGCAGCATACATCTAATAAGGTTAGGGGGGAAATACTCTTCATAAAGATTAAAAAAAAAAACTTCAGGGTAAATATCACAAAAAAATGCAGATTTAAATGTTAAAGTTGATAGAACACTGATGAGATAGGCTATTGCTTCAGAATAAGTTATATTTACACTCGGTGTAAATTTGATTAAATAGTGGGTGGGACAGGAATGTGTGTGGTAAAGGATGGGGGTATTGTAATTGTGTCATTACAATAATAAATGCACAAAATTTATCGGCATAGACCTCATGTTTAATATGATAGTTTCATCCTTACATCTGTTGTTAGTAGCAGATCCACGTATTTATTGACTAATGTAAATGCTCTTGGGACTATTATTAGATTGGCCAGATGGACGAGGGGCAGGATTTTTGTTCAGCATGCCAGAGGGTCTGGATTCTAATCCACCCTCGTGTAATTTATTTATTTATTTTCTCATTAAAACCAAAGATATTCATAAGTGATTGTATATAAAGAACAGGGATACATTTATGTGTATTTTGTTTTGTAATTTCACTGGAAAGAATAGAGTCTCCGGTCGTGACAGCGTTAACGATAGATTGAAGCGCTCATCCGTGTGAAGACTGCACAGTGTGCACGAGCACCAAGAGCACACTGTTGCACCACTGATAACAGCGGCAATGAGCACTCAACATGATATCAAAAACAACACATCCCAGCGACACAAACGAATCACTCAAGTGATAGTCATTAATAAATACAGCCTAATTATGTTTCAAGTTCCGTTTTGTGTAATAATGCATTAACTATGAATTTTCTGATCATAGGTGGAGGGTGAACCAGCTCCAGGGTAAAGAGATGCGATTCCCATTTAAAAACACATTTAAACAGATTTCCTTGAAATAGTTTTAAGTTACTTGCCACTGCGCAACCTACATATCCCAACATAAACACTGCTGATATATTACATGTTAATAAAGCGTCTACGTTCACAAACCACTGTTAGTTTTAACAGATTACGTACGCGGGATTTGGCAGAAAGCGCTCCATGGGTGCTCCCTAAATCTCATTCATTTTAGTTTATCACGATCTAGGATAATGTGTTATTTAAAGATACCGTTGTAGAGATAGTGTTCCTGTGAGATAAATTCTGCTGAAGACATTTCGTTATGGAATACATGATTGGCCAAATCCACAGAAATAAGGTTTTTGCTCTCAATCTTAAATTTGCTGAACGACCATAAGCTTAGTGGGGCACGTTGTGTCATCTGGGGGGGCACTGCCCCTTAATGCCCCCTTGGCGACGGGCCTGGTACAGCCTATCCGTATATTTTGTGAAACGATGATGTCATCACCCCACGTGTCGACCCTAGTCAGATGCCGCTAACAGCACAAAACAGCAACAACAACAATAGCAGACTCTAGATTCTTGTGTTCGTGCTGCAGAAGCTACTGAGCCAAAATAAAGCGTTATTTCTAAGCTCTACTAAAGTTTGTATACAGCGCGCAAGGTTTATGCGCATGCTCCAAGTCTTATTCTCTGTTTTAAGTGTATCTCTGTGGCAGAATTACAGCGCCACATACTGGTCTGGCATGTATACTACATCGTTTTGAGTCATTTCAGTGGTTTTGTGCGTACGCAGATATTTCTTGAGACGAGAAAAAAAAGATGGGATAGGAAAAGATCTTTGTGTGAACAGGGCCTAAAAAGATATGGAGCAATAAAACAAACACTTTGAAAAACTAAAATCTGAATGTACTGAATTATTGTACTGAAATCCTACTTATGTCACTTGCATAATAATTTGGAACAGTGTAATCCAGATGCCAATTAATATCAAAACAGAGTATAAGGGGATCACTGCAAAAGGATCAGAATCAGATTTGCACAGTAAAAAAGAGAAAAAATAAATTTGCACAAATTTTCAGTTCAAGGTAAACACTGCTTTGGAACAGCCAGCCAGTTGAACTGAAAATGCGAACAGAGATTGATGGTCGTGCATAGTCTCTCTTCTTTTATTATTGTTATATGTATTTATTTCATTTTATTAATTTATTTTGTGTGTGTGTGTGTGTGTGATTATCGTTTTAATTTAAAAAAAAAAAAAAAAAAAAAAAAAGCCTAACCCGGGGTCAGGGGCTGCAAATTAACCTTTGGCTAGAAGCCTGTGGCATCGGCTGCATGAAATTGTAGCAATGCTATTCTGCATTGTCACTGATTAACAAAACAAACAAACAAACAAACAAACAAACAAATAAATAAATAATGTTACAGTAGTTGGTAATACAATTTCCTCATTTGATTGAGTCAGAGGTGATTTTCTCTGGGTACGCACAGCCACAATAAATTGATTTTAATAATGATTTCAGTGTTTGACTGTCGAGGAGGAAACACATTGTAGAATCACAGTAGATTATTCTGATATTTCCTCATGATGCTGAATTCTAAACTGTAGGGTCTGCACAGTCTCAAGGATGAGCAGGTCCCACCATAAACTGTGTTTAAGCCTCAATTCACGGAACTTTGGTTTGTAAATCTTACATCGATTCCGGCCCGGCAGACACTAATGGATCACGAGACTCTTTTTATGACTGTTTCGATAAGTCCCCTAACCTCTCCTCCGCGACTTCAAAGGGGGTGCAACACCACGGATCGGGTTCTAGGGACCAGGTCCAAATTCCAAACGGTCATAAAAGGAAAATACACGCACACACCCACAGACACACACACACACACACGGCTCCCCTACATAGAGACTGTATGCACAAACATTATACCTACAAATATGAATGTATCGGCCATTGTAGTGCTCGCTGCATGTATGTGTTACTAGTGTAGAGTTGTAGAATTGACTGTAGTAGGTTAGTTTTCATGTGAAACTGTAGTAATAGAGTGTAAAGGGTATCTTCTTTATATGACGAGAGACACCTGTCGAGTTTGATTTCTCCGTAAAGCTGTGAATCCGAGCTATTCACTGATGTACGTTACATTTCTGTCAAATGCATCGTTCAATGTTTAATAACACTATGAAGAAAATGCATTGATTCAACATACCATAAATTTATTCGGGAGACAGGACAAAGGAATGTGGAAACCCGCCAAATTGCAACGCTAGCATTGGAGGACGTTATCAAGAAGGCGTTCTGGTCTGTTGTCTTTAAAACACCATGACACGCGTCTTTTGGTGGCACAAGTTTTTCTGCACGAGTTCCTGCCGTCAAGACGGACTCTCTTCTTTATTTTCCGGTCATATTACAACAGTTAAACCTTCGTTTGAAACTTCTCCGAAACAACCTCCGGAAGAAGAAGCAACTATCAAACCGAGCGCTCCGAAACTCCAAGCACCCTGACTAACCTATGCAAGTATAACGTTGTTACGATTTTAAATACTGAGTTTCCTTGCTGGCTCTTACAGGTGAACTGTTGCAATTTGACCTGCTTTGATCATCTCTTTCGTTTCTGCCTTTTCTTCTACTTTGTATGTATTTGTATTTACTTGTGTCCATTTAGCCGTATAACCTGTGTATTACCCGTTTCGTATATTAAACTCATTATATCCATGCTTTTTGCTCACTTGCTCATTTTAGCAACAACCGAGTCACTTTAACGTTCTGATTCTAATATCCTTGCTCTATATTTGGAGGCTATGATAGAAAGTTAGTCTCCCGGCCCGAGAATAACATTTCTGTCGTGATAATCTGTGGATAATTTTCCGTTTCGGTGGACGAACTGATAGTTTTCCACATAATTATTAAACCAGAACTAATCATATATGTGATTGATTATAATTCGTTGTAGTTAATTCACCATATATGTTTAATTCCCCGTTGGGTCGATATATGAACGTCATAAAGCTTTCTGAATTATGATATTCATATTTCATCCATAAATTGATTAATAACTGTACATCGCTACAGAGCTGTGTTTATCCCACATTAAACCACAGTGTAGTTAGTCTTGTTTTTTCAGTTAATATGTGTAGTGATTTTCAAGTGACAAACTACTGTCAGACATGACCCCAATAAAAAACAAATGAGTGTTCCATCATGGATCTGAATCATTGTCTTTTCTCTTTCTTTCAGTTTGTGTGAATGCAGTATTACAGAGGAACAGTGTGTCATCCTGACTTCAGCTCTGAAATCAAACCCATCACACCTGAGACAGCTGGACCTCAGTAAGAATAAACTAGGAGACTCTGGAGTGGAAAACCTCAGTGATCTACTGATGAACCCACAATGCAAGCTGGGAAAACTAGAGTTAGTATCATTATAGCAGTTATAGTATGATTAAAGTTCACTGTTTAGTTCATTTTAAGACAACAGGGCTCAAGTAATAGTGTTTATAGTCCTGCACCTTCTGTTATACTTCATTTTAAATGTCTTTTAACTTGTAAGTCTTAGTGCACTATATATTTCATTTTTTCTCACAGCCTCATTTTCATCCACATAAGATTCAATATGGCGTCTAACCTGACTAATGTTCACTGCATTAAATTTGAAGGCGCTGATGGTACTGATTGTGTAAATATCATTCTGCAGAAATCTGTTTCTACAATAAAGAGTAAAGAAAAGAGACAAAAGATATTGTTTAAAGATGATAGTGAAGCATTGACATCTTCCAGCTTACAGAACTAGTGTGACTGAGTTAAAACGGACCAGGGAATTAAACTAGAATTAAACTAAGTGCCTGGTGTAGGACTTCAGTAAGGTGGTTCACATGAATCTGAGTCATTTTCTTTCTCTTTCTGTCTTCAGTCTGTATGAATGCAGTATTACAGAAGAACAGTGTGTCATCCTGACTTCAGCTCTGAAATCAAACCCATCACACCTGAGACATCTGAACCTCAGTGGCAGTAAAATAAGAAACACAGGAGTGAATCACTTATGTGACGTACTGAAGGATTCACACTGTAAACTGAAGAGCTTGTTGTGAGGAACTTTCATCTATACGAAAGACAAAAGTGTTTTTGTATTTGACTGAAACAGAATGAAGACTTTGTCTTATTTCACCCAATGTAGGTTAATATACTGTGAAATGACAGATGAAGTTTGTTCTGCTCTGACTTCAGCTCTGAAATCAAACCCATCACACCTGAAACAGCTGGACCTCAGTGTGAATAAAATAGAAAACACAGGAGTGAATCACTTGTGTGACGTACTGAAGGATTCACACTGTAAACTGGAGATATTGAGGTCAGTAACATTCACATACACTGTCAGCAAAAAGGTACACCGCTGTGACTGGGGCAGTACCCTAAGGTACAAAAGTGAAAAGGTACCTTACTTACCCCTAAATGGTACACATTAGTACATTTTCCCTTTTGTACCTTAGGGTACTGCCCCAGTGACAGCAGTGTAAATTTTTTTTCCTGACAGTGTACAACAATCATAATTCTTAAAATCGCTTCTACAGTTTAAATCAAGACATAGAGTTCACAGTTTTGGTGAATTCCAAATTAAAACAATTATCCCTATACCCTACTCACTCTTGAAATGGGGACTTTGAAGGCAGCAGGGTTTTTGCTTGCCATAATACAGCTGTTTGCAACACACTTGGCAAAGACAAAGACAATGGGTCTCATTCACTAAGCAAGTATGCGCAAAAATTTGTGCGTGAAATGTGCATAGGAACGATTTTAAGAACAAATCATGATTCACCAAAAATTTTGTACTAAAAACCATTCTAAATGTATGACAAAATATAGGAACAACTGAAAACACTCATGCAAAAAAAGCACTTACTCTGTACGGCCCTATATTCATGTTAAGAAGTTATATAAATATGACATTTCATTGTATTAGTCATGAAATTAATTGTATTATAGAATCCATATATAAAATTGTATAGTAAAATGATTAAATAATACAATTTAGTCTTAAATACATTTCATTATATACAGTGATTATGTTCAGCTGCAAAGTTTCTCTGAATAATGCAGATATGCGTATGTATAGCTGGCTAATGAGAGGTCTGCAATCTGGGTCTGTATAAGAGGTGTTTATTGTGAGAACTGGTGTGAATGGGACGCTTGGCATTGCTCGAGGATCAGGCATGTCTGACGAGAGTGACGTAAGCCTGTTAGGAAACCGTGTGTGGAAAGCCCTTATATGGACATAGTTTGGCCGTGTTTTATGCAAATGACTAACCTCGAGCATGCAGCCGCTCATTTAGAATACTCCAAATTCACTAAAATAAGAAAGAGATTAAGAACAAATTAATGTGCGTATGCATGTATTGTGAATTAGACAGAGATTTTCCTCACCTTGTGTTAGTGATTAGACAACATAAATACATTAAGCGCCCTCTAGTGGCGTGAAAGAAAAACTATATAAACAAACAAATGGCTCCTGCAATTATGTTTTGAAAGAATCATCTGAATGATTCATTTGTCTGGTTAGTCCATGGTTCCTACAGCACGTATTGTGAATTAGGCGGAGATTTTTCATGAGAAGTTCTCCTGTGTGTACGAATACGAAATAATCCACGCAATTATTCCTGAATGAGACCCAGTGTAACTTCATTATCTTTACTTGGAACATTACCATGACAATGAAGTATGGCGTCCATCAGCCTATTAGCTTTTCTTACAATAACATTCTTACAACAATAAGTGTTGCAAATAAATATACATTTTATAATGAAGCTTTTAAAATATATGCTTTATGTGTTTTTGGGTGTTCCTTCTCTGCTTTAACATTTCTGAAAGCTTGCTATCTTTTCTTTGGACACTGAAGGTAAAGTCACATGTCTCTAACATATCTACTATTAAATGCATTTCTTGCCTATGAAACTAATTTAAACTTTGTATGGAATGCAAGCTTTAAAATGAATCGTGAGAACTCGTTAATGATCATAAATGATAAAATTACTTCTTTGAAGTGACCATCACATGTAGGCTACTCTTTGCTGACAGACTTGTGGAACGGCCCTTATTGAAGGGATTCAGTTGTTCACTTTCGTTTGGAACGTCCCTACAAATGGTGTATCCTTCCTGAAGTGCCATTGAAGGGCACAAAAAAGCAGATTGGAATTCATCCTATATTTGTTATGAAGATGCTATAACTTTGCAGAATGAAGATTTTCTTTTTCTCATTTCTCCAAATGCAGTTTTAGAAGCTGTGATCTGACAGATGAAGGTTGTTCTGCTCTGACTTCAGCTCTGAAATCAAACCCATCACACCTGAGACATCTGGACCTCAGTGTGAATAAAATAGGAAACACAGGAGTGAATCACTTGTGTGACATAATGAAGGATTCACACTGTAAACTGCGGAGATTGAGGTCAGTAACATTCACATACAACAGTGGTTCTCACTAGCCTGATGTGGTCATACTCAATTCTAGTTCGAATATGAGTCTGATACTGCTCCATTGGGCTTTGATTATGGGGGCGTATTTCAACCGATCCAGGAAAGACCTCAATTGGATAGACCTACAACCAATCAGAGCTACAGAGTAAGTGACATATGTTGAGCGACGCATAGTTGTCAACAGAACTCTTCTTAGCGACCATCGGGGCCAGCTGATAAATCAAACTTTTGCCGAATCCCGACAAATCCCGACTTAATCTTTCCCATCGACAAATGCCTTGATCGCGGTCCTCTGTTCCTTTTTTAAAATTAATGCGCTGTCGATATCTTCTATAACAGACGCGATGGCGGAATCTACACATCTCAGTTCTTCAACAGCCATCATTGTTGTAAACTAATTGACCTTTCGCAAAGACCCGCCCCCCTTAATTACTGTTGCTTTGTCCGACAAGCCGTGGCACTGTCACGCCACACAGAGTGGAAAATACATCGCGGAGCAAAGAGGAAACTGACAACACATCGACAGACGAGACAGAGCAGGTTACTTATGATATTAAACAAAGTCCCAGCTTTCAAACTGTGTAGTTATTAAAAAATTCAAACAATAAAAACCGTTTTGTGGCTCTTTAATGGGTTGTGACCATGATCGTGACAGATTGCTGTAGCGCCTCAGCTCAAGAGGCTCGTGAACCGATCATCTCTTCCTACTAGTCCATTTATAGCATCAAATAAACATGAATGAACATGAGAATGAATGTTGTTTCAAACGCGGAAAGACGTCAATATGCACAATTTTTCAAGTTTAACTGCACAGAGGTTAATCTTCTAACTCCTGACTGCTTTGTCGGACAAAATGGCAGATGCGGCGTTCTGATTGGTTAGATCGCTTGTCAATCAAACTCCCCAAGCGCTCTTTGATGACGTGGCTGATTACGTTTCTGGTGATAATCTGTCAATCATCGCCCTGACAATGTGATTGGTCCGAACAGTTTCTGTTCGGGCATAATTACTCCTCTACGGATCGAGTCCAGACCGAACTCCCCAACCTCAAAATGTTGTGGGTGGGGCTAAGTTCGGCTGGCATCCAGGCTAGGTTCTCACACTTTCCAGGCAAAAATCACCAAGTGTCATTAAATGCAAGCTTATATACACCATATTTTAGATATCATATTTTGTTCAATAGAAACATTCCCGTAGTTCAGTGAATCACATGCTTATGAGACCCACAACAGTTCTTTGACTCTTGCCCTTTTGCAGATCTGTGGAATCTAATAAGACACGTACACCATAATAGTAACATTTAGAAATTTTGAAAGCCAAATAAATACATTTATGCATCTGTAGTAATTCGGTCTATTTCAAAACTCTTCCCATGTGTTTAGAAGTGCTTGAAGTGCTCTGTCTGGTTTAATGATCAATTGGTGGTCAACACCCCATAACCAGATCTGGCTGTGCTGCTTGATGAGAACACCTGAGATGAGAATGACTAAAATAATCAAAATGTTTAAAGCTACACTATGTAACTTTTTTTATTTATTTAAAAAATAACACAATCTTATAAATCAGAGAGTGCAGAAAGAACAGTCTTAAAAACTGTGGCTTTACCCAAATACACTTTGATAAACCTGTAATCCATTATTTTCCGGACTATTGCAATAACTTCTATACTGTGTAAAACTATGGAATGAGTTTTGGCTGATCATCTCACCTCAACTGTGGCCTCTACACTAGATCCGCTTCAGTTTGTGCCTCTATTACTCAGTATAAGAGTAATAGAGGCACAGATGACGCTGTGCTGACCCTGCTTAATACAGTTACAAAACATCTCATGTATCCTAAAGCAAGTGTCAGGGTTTTGTTTGTGGATTTTAGCTCTGCTTTTAATTCAGTGAAGACACACATTCTCCTAAAAAGGGTTATTGATCTTAATATTAATACGGGGTAAGTCCTTTGGATTAGAAACTTTCTTTCTTGCCGTCACAGAGGGTCTGTGTCAGAGAAGTAATGTCTGATGTGCTCACTTTGAGACATTTTAAATATCTTGGTTCAGTTCTGGACTCCCAGCTGAGCTTCGCTGAAAATTCAGAGTACATTTTCAAAAGATGCTCGCAGTTAAAATAACGTGTGTTTAGCTATTTTATGTGCTGGAGAGCCAAAGACAAATTTCTACCTTGGTGGACAATAAAGATACACAATTAAAACAATAATACTGAATTATATTTTAGAGCTGTTTGGTAAATTTCATGAGAAATTACATGCATTATTCACACTTACAAAGAAATGTAGCTCCAGTATTCAGTTTTTTTTTTTCACCACTAGAGTGTAGGGTAGCATTAAAGGGATTTTCCACCCAAAAATGCATATTTCATCATTTATAAACCCTCATGCCATCCCAGATGCATATGACATTTTTCAGATGAACACAAAGATTTAGATAAATGTTAGTCCATACAAGTGTACTGGACCTCCAAAGATGATGCTTTATAAACCACACAAAGCAAACCCAACGGGAATCCATACAACCACAGTTGATTAATTGTCTTCTGAAGCAAAACGATAGGTGTTTGTGAGAAAAATACAAAAAAATATACTTTTTAAACAATAAATATTCACATAATCTATAAACCTTGTAACCTTTGGTGGAGGATCCCTTTAACATTCACTTCAACATTTTAAACCAAGACAATTTATACTCAGTCTCTCCTTCAAAGCCTGTTTACAGTGTATTTGTGAAAAATAATTAATCTTAGTCATGAGTTTTGTGATATGATGAAACTAAGATGATCTCTGTCTGTTTGTCTCTTTCTAGTTTAAATGACTGTGGCATTACAGAAGTTTCTTCTTTAACTCAGTCTTTGACAAACACAAAAGCACTGCAGTTTTTAAAAGAGCTTGATCTGGGAAACAACATGATCAGAGACTCAGAGCATCTCAGAGACGTGATACAAGACTCAAACTGTAAACTGACGTGAGTAAACATCTCTGTGATGTTAAAGATACTTTCATTTACCTCTGACACTTGAAAAAAGGAAAATATAATTAAGCTCAATTGAAAGCTAGTTCAAAACCATTGGTCAATCACATAGTCACCAGCCAAGAAAAGTTCAGACTTAAGAAAAATCATGGATGCTGTCTACCACGATGTACTAAAGTTATAGTTAGGTTCGGGTTAGGGTTTAGAGTAGGTTAGGAGTTAATATATGTTTCATCATTGTGTAGGCAGTCAGTACAGTGATTGACATGACCAATGAAATCTTTAGAATCAGCTGGGGGCGTGGTTTGTGCTTTAGTGGTTTTGGCAGAAAAAACTAAGGAACAAACAACTTTATTGAACAATAGATTTACTGACTGCATCAGTAGTAGAAAATCATTAGGATTTGGTAGACCATAATGAGACTGACAGTTGTACACAGACTGTAGGAAAACTCTGGTAAAATCAGTGATTCCAGCTTCAGCTCACAGCCGTCCAGCCTCACATGATCGATGTTTCTTGTGTGTTTTTACTTTGACTTCACATTAATTTTTAGCTTTCTGTACTTTCAAAACCCTAAGAAATGTGTGAGGATGAGTTTGTATGAGTTTTATATCTTTCATATGAACAGGGATTTTTGGTGAGACTATATAATATACATGAATATACAGAAATGCATGTATTTGATAGTAAATTTAAATTTAAACAGCTTCAAAACTACACTGTTTTAACACATGTAAAGTTTATTATACTAGCTCTTATGCATTACTTTAAAATCATGTTTTTCTTCAGCACCAATTGCTGGATTTTGTCATTACACCAAGTTTATTTGAAAATTTACTTGAATTCTTGCTTCATGTTCCCTTCTGCAGGTTTTTGAGTCCTGCTGCGGTTGAAGCCTGGCAGAATTTGAACAGAGTTGTGGGTAAAAGCCTGTTACTCCTGAGAGAGCTGAATCTGAGTGAACGTGAACTAGGAGACACACAAGTGACTCAGATCGCTGCTCTACTGCAGGATAAATACTATGAACTCAGCACACTGATGTGAGTATTTGGCATGGGTTAATATGTGTAGTGATTTTCAAGTGACAAACTACTGTCAGACATGACCCCAATAAAAAACAAATGAGTGTTCCATCATGGATCTGAATCATTGTCTTTTCTCTTTCTTTCAGTTTGTGTGAATGCAGTATTACAGAGGAACAGTGTGTCATCCTGACTTCAGCTCTGAAATCAAACCCATCACACCTGAGAGAGCTGGACCTCAGTAAGAATAAACTAGGAGACTCTGGAGTGGAAAACCTCAGTGATCTACTGATGAACCCACAATGCAAGCTAGAAACACTAGAGTTAGTATCATTATAATGTACAGCAGTAATGTTCTGAAAGTTCACTGTTTAGTTCATTTTAAGACAACAGGGCTCAAGTAATAGTGTTTATAGTCCTGCACCTTCTGTTACACTTCTTTTTAAATGTCTTTTAACTAGTAAGTCTTAGTGCACTATATATTTCATTTTTTCTCACAGCCTCATTTTCATCCACATAAGATTCAATATGGCGTCTAACCTGACTAATGTTCACTGCGTTAAATTTGAAGGTGTTGATGTACTGATTGTGTAAATATATTTCTGCAGAAATCTGTTTCTACAATAAAGAGTAAAGAAACGAGACAAAAGATATTTTTTAAAGATGATAGTGAAGCATTGACATCTTCCAGCTTACAGAACTAGTGTGACTGAGTTAAAACGGACCGGGAAATTAAACTAGAATTAAACTAAGTGCCTGGTGTAGGACTTCAGTAAGGTGGTTCACATGAATCTGAGTCATTTTCTTTCTCTTTCTGTCTTCAGTCTGTATGAATGCAGTATTACAGAAGAACAGTGTGTCATCCTGACTTCAGCTCTGAAATCAAACCCATCACACCTGAGAGAGCTGGACCTCAGTAAGAATAAACTAGGAGACTCTGGAGTGGAAAACCTCAGTGATCTACTGATGAACCCACAATGCAAGCTAGAAACACTAGAGTTAGTATCATTATAATGTACAGCAGTAATGTTCTGAAAGTTCACTGTTTAGTTTATTTTAAGACAACAGGGCTCAAGTAATAGTGTTTATAGTCCTGCACCTTCTGTTACACTTAATTTTAAATGTCTTTTAACTAGTAAGTCTTAGTGCACTATATATTTCATTATTTCTCACAGCCTCATTTTCATCCACATAAGATTCAATATGGCGTCTAACCTGACTAATGTTCACTGCATTAAATTTGAAGGCGCTGATGGTACTGATTGTGTAAATATCTTTCTGCAGAAATCTGTTTCTACAATAAAGAGTAAAGAAAAGAGACAAAAGATATTTTTTAAAGATGATAGTGAAGCATTGACATCTTCCAGCTTACAGAACTAGTGTGACTGAGTTAAAACGGACTGGGGAATTAAACTAGAATTAAACTAAGTACCTGGTGTAGGACTTCAGTTAGGTGTTTCACATGAATCTGAGTCATTTTCTTTCTCTTTCTGTCTTCAGTCTGTATGGATGTAGTATTACAGAAGAACAGTGTGTCATCCTGACTTCAGCTCTGAAATCAAACCCATCACACCTGAGAGAGCTGGACCTCACTGGCAATAAAATAGAAAACACAGGAGTGAATCACTTATGTGACGTACTGAAGGATTCACACTGTAAACTGGAAATATTGTTGTGAGGAACTTTCATCTATATGAAAGACAAAAGTGTTTTGGTATTTGACTAAAACAGAATGAAGACTTTGTCTTATTTCACCCAATGTAGGTTAATATACTGTGAAATGACAGTTGAAGGTTGTTCTGCTCTGACTTCAGCTCTGAAATCAAACCCATCACACCTGAGAAATCTGGACCTCAGTGTGAATAAAATAGGAAACACAGGAGTGAATCACTTGTGTGACGTACTGAAGGATTCACACTGTAAACTGGAGAGATTGAGGTCAGTAACATTCACATACACTGTCAGCAAAAAGGTACACCGCTGTGACTGGGGCAGTACCCTAAGGTACAAAAGTGAAAAGGTACCTTACTTACCCCTAAATGGTACACATTAGTACATTTTCCCTTTTGTACCTTAGGGTACTGCCCCAGTCACAGCGGTGTACATTTTTTTTCTGACAGTGTACAACAATCATAATTCTTAAAATCGCTTCTACAGTTTAAATCAAGACACAGAGTTCACAGTTTTGGTGAATTCCAATCAAAATAATCATCCCTATACCCTACTCACTCTTGAAATGGGGACTTTGAAGGCAGCAGGGCTTTTACAGCTATATAATATAGCTGTTTGCAACACACTTGGCAAAAACAAAGACAATGGGTCTCATTCACTAAGCATGTGTGTGCACAAATTTGTGCGTGAAATGCGCGTAGGAACAATTTTAAGAACAAGTCACGATTCAAAAAAAAAAAAAATCGTACTAAAAACCATTCTAAATTTATGAAAAAATATAGGAACAACTGAAAACACTCATGTGCAAAAAAAAGCACTTCCTCTGTACGTCCCTATATTCATGTTAAGAAGTTATATAAATATGAAATTTCATTGTATTAGTCATGAAATTAATCGTATTATAGAATCCATATATAAAATTGTATAATAAAATGATTAAATAATACAATTTAATCTTAAATACATTTTATTATATACAGTGATTATGTTCAACTGCGAAGTTTCTCTGAATAATGCAGATATGCGTATGTATAGCTGGCTAATGAGAGGTCTGCAATCTGGGTCTGTATAAGAGGTGTTTTTTGTGAGAACTGGTGTGAATGGGACGCTTGGCATTGCTCGAGGATCAGGCATGTCTGACGAGAGTGACGTAAGCCTGTTAGGAAACCATGTGCGGAAAGCCCTTATATGGACATAGTTTGGCCGTGTTTTATGCAAATGACTAACCTCGAGCATGCAGCCGCTCATTTAGAATACTCCAAATTCACTAAAATAAGAAAGAGGTTAAGAACAAATTCATGTGCGTATGCACGTATTGTAAATTAGACTGAGATTTTTCATGAGAAGTTCTCCTGTGTGTATGAATACGAAATAATCCACGCAATTATTCCTGAATGAGACCCAGTGTAACTTCATTATCTTTACTTGGAACATTACCATGACAACGAAGTATGGCGTCCATCAGCCTATTAGCTTTTCTTACAATAACATTCTTACAACAATATAAGTGTTGCAAATAAATATACATTTTATAATGAAGCTTTTAAAATGTGCTTTATGTGTTTTTGGGTGTTCCTTCTCTGCTTTAAAATTTCTGAAAACTTGCTATCTTTTCTTTGGACACTGAAGGTAAAGTCACATGTACATATCTACTATTAAATGCATTTCTTGCCTATGAAACTAATTTAAACTTTGTATGGAATGCAAGCTTTAAAATGAATCTTGATAACTTGTTAATGATCATAAATGATAAAATTACTTCTTTGAAGTGACCATCACATGTACCCTTTGCTGACAGACTTGTGGAAGGCCCTTAGTGAAGGGATTCAGTTGTTCACTTTCGTTTGGAACGTCCCTACAAATGGTGTATCCTTCCTGAAGTGCCAAAAAAGCAGAGTGGAATTCGTCCTATATTTGTTATGAAAATGCTATAACTTTGCAGAATGAAGATTTTCTTTTTCTCATTTCTCCAAATGCAGTTTTAGAAGCTGTGATCTGACAGATGAAGGTTGTTCTGCTCTGACTTCAGCTCTGAAATCAAACCCATCACACCTGAGACATCTGGACCTCAGTGAGAATCAAATAAGAAACGCAGGAGTGAATCACTTATGTGACATACTGAAGGATTCACACTGTAAACTGGAGAGTTTGAGGTCAGTAACATTCACATACAACAGTGGTTCTCACACTTTTCAGGCAAAAATCACCAAGTGTCTTTAAATGCAAGCTTATGTATATAAATCATATTTTAGATATCATATTTTGTTCAACAGAAACATTCCTGTAGTTCAGTGAATCACATGCTTATGAGACCCACAACAGTTCTTTGAGAACTGCATCAACTGTTCTTTGAGGGTTTATAAATGATGAAATATGCAAGTTTTCAGAAATTTTAAAGCAGAGAAGGAACACCCATTTTTGCAGATCTGTGGAATCTAATAAGACACATACACCATAATAATAACATTTAGAAGTTTTGAAAGCCAAATAAATACACTTATGCATCTGTAGTAATTTGGTCTATTTCAAAACTCTTCCCATGTGTTTAGAAGTGCTTGAAGTGTCTGGTTTAATGATCAATTGGTGCTCAACACCCCGTAACCAGATCTGGCTGTGCTGCTTGATGAGAACACCTGAGATGAGAACGACTTAAATAATCAAAATGTTTAAAGCTACACTATGTAACTTTTTTTATTTATTAAAAAAATAACACAATCTTATAAATCAGAGAGTGCAGAAAGATCAGTCTTAAAAACTGTTGCTTTACCCAAATACACTTTGATAAACCTGTAATCCAGTATTTTCCGGACTATTGCAATAACTTCCATACTGTGTAAAACTATGGAATGAGTTTTGGCTGATCATCTCACCTCAACTGTGGCCTCTACACTAGATCCGCTTCAGTTTGTGCCTCTATTACTCAGTATAAGAGTAATAGAGGCACAGATGACGCTGTGCTGACCCTGCTTAATACAGTTACAAAACATCTCATGTATCCTAAAGCAAGTGTCAGGGTTTTGTTTGTGGATTTTAGCTCTGCTTTTAATTCAGTGAAGACACACATTCTCCTAAAAAGGGTTATTGATCTTAATATTAATACGGGGTAAGTCCTTTGGATTAGAAACTTTCTTTCTTGCCGTCACAGAGGGTCTGTGTCAAGAGAGGTAATGTCTGATGTGCTCATTTTGTGACATTTTAAAGTGCATTATTCACACTTACAAAGAAATGTAGCTCCAGTATTCAGGGGTTTTTTTTACCACCAGAGAGACAAAAGCGTAGTGTAGCATTAAAGGGATTTTCCACCCAAAAATGCATATTTCATCATTTATAAACCCTCATGCCATCCCAGATATATATGACTTTCTTCAGATGAACACAAAGATTTAGATAGATTAGATAAATGTTAGTCCATACAAGTGTACTGGACCTCCAAAGATGATGCTTTATAAACCACACAAAGCAAACCCAACGGGAATCCATACAACCACAGTTGATTAATTGTCTTATAGACAATTAATAAAACTGTAGGTGTTTGTGAGAAAAATACAAAAGAAAAGACTTTTTTTAAACAATAAACATTCACATAATCTATAAACCTTGTAACCTTTGGTGGAGGATCCCTTTAACATTCACTTCAACATTTTAAACCAAGACAATTTATACTCAGTCTCTCCTTCAAAGCCTGTTTACAGTGTATTTGTGAAAAATAATTAATCTTAGTCATGTGTTTTGTGATATGATGAAACTAAGATGATCTCTGTCTGTTTGTCTCTTTCTAGTTTAAATGACTGTGGCATTACAGATGTTTCTTCTTTAACTCAGTGTTTGACAAACACAAAAGCACTGCAGTTTTTAAAAGAGCTTGATCTGGGAAACAACATGATCAGAGACTCAGAGCAGCTCAGAGACGTTATACGAGACTCAAACTGTAAACCGAGGTGAGTAAACATATCTGTGATGTTAAATATGCTTTCATTTACCTCTGACACTTGAAAAAAGGAAAATATAATTAAGCTCAATTGAAAGCTAGTTCAAAACCATTGGTCAATCACATAGTCACCAGCCAAGAAAAGTTCAGACTTCAGAAAAATCATGGATGCTGTCTACCACGATGTACTAAAGTTATAGTTAGGTTCGGGTTAGGGTTTAGAGTAGGTTAGGAGTTAATATATGTTTCATCATTGTGTAGGCAGTCAGTACAGTGATTGACATGACCAATGAAATCTTTAGAATCAGCTGGGGGCGTGGTTTGTGCTTTAGTGGTTTTGGCAGAAAAAACTAAGGAACAAGCAACTTTATTGAACAATAGCTTTACTGACTGCATCAGTAGTAGAAAATCATTAGGATTTGGTAGACCATAATGAGACTGACAGTTGTACACAGACTGTAGGAAAACTCTGGTAAAATCAGTGATTCCAGCTTCAGCTCACAGCCGTCCAGCCTCACATAATCGATGTTTCTTGTGTGTTTTTACTTTGACTTCACATTAATTTTTAGCTTTCTGTACTTTCAAAACACTAAGAAATGTGTGAGGATGAGTTTGTATGAGTTTTATATATTTCGTATGAACAGGGATTTTTGGTGAGACTATTTAAAACCTTCAGCTTATAAATTGAGTTTGATAGTAAATTTAAACAGCTTCAAACTACACTATTTCAACACATGTAAAGTTTATTATACTAGCTCATATGTATTACTATTTAAAATAACTACTAATTCAAACAGCATTATTAGAAACATGCATGTACATATAAGTGATATTGAATGATTATTGTTGGTTTAGTATTCATAATAAATTATCATTTTGTTTTATTTACAGGTGAAATTGATTGAGAAGATGTAAGAGCAGAGATGAAGTGGATTAACAAGGATATATAGAAGTCTTCAGTATAAGGCCTACAATTAAACTCATCCATATTAAAGCAATTAAAATATTGCTAATCATAACTCTGATTGCCAAATTTATCACTTTCTTTCATTTCTGTCATTTGACTTTCTGACTTTCTGTCATTTTACATTTACATTTGAATATATTTTTTTCAATTTGTAGTTGATGCCATTTTATTGTATTGTAATATGTGTTGAATTATTGTAAATATACAAATAAGAGCTTGATTATTTTTAGTTTGAAAGGCAAATTGAGTTTTGAGAAGAATTGTTTGAGAATCATTCTAGACTGACTAATAAAGATAAACATTATATAACCCATTCTCATCTCACTGCCAGTTATGACAATCAATGACAATTAATTTTGTACCCATTTTGAGTTCTGTTCATGTTTGAGTTTCCCAGTTAATCTTTTAATCTGTTAATTAGTTCAGTTCAGTTCTCCTTTGTTCTCTCTGTTTATTTCGATGGTTACTAGTTAGTTCTGCTCAGGTGTGTCTCGTTAAATAGTCTCATTGTTCCTCTGTTTGTTCTTATAAGCCTGTCTTTTAAGCCCTGTGTTTTGTCCTGTCTAGTTGTCTGTCGTTGTTGCTATTTTCTGGTTGTTTGGTTCTTATTTTTGGTATTCCTGAGAAACCTGAGCATTTCTGTTAAGGGTGCATTCACACTTGTAGTTTGATTTGTTTGGTTCATTTGGTTCGGACCAAAAAAGAAGAGAAAAAAAACCCATTATGCTGTGTCCGAAACCGCCTACTCAATAAGTAGGTACTTAATTTCAATAAGTACTTACTTAACAAGCACTAAAAGAGTAGGTACTTAAAAGCCAAATCTCATTGGGTATGAATGTGATCCGACGGCAAATCATCCGCCATGTTGACGTTATCATGTGACCTACAACATTATCACAAGCGCAACAACTTAAAAGATATGAGTGACAGGTTTAATTAATACCTGTAAATATCTTGATTTTGATTAAATTTGCATATTTGGTGGTTGTTGAAGAAACAGCTGCCCATTAATTTTGTGACTGTAGTACAACTAATATACTGACCCACAGTTTATTTTTTGATATGAAAACCTAAATTCACATGAATATGTTGTTAATTTCTTCTTTTTATATCATCCACAAGCAAAAGTGGCATACACCTCCTTCATGTTTTCATTTTTCCTGTTGAATTAGCTCTAGTTTCATCCCTCAGGCTTATAAATAAACAACAAACAAATAAATAAAATACTTTTTGTGCATTATGATGATGTATTCAAAGATATTTAACCTCATCATCATGCTTTTTGTCTGTGTATATAATCTCAAACCAGAGGTGTAAAGAGTACCTAAAAACCATACTTAAGTAAAAGTACAGATACCTTGCATGGAAAATGACTCCATTACAAGTTACAAGTAACCAACTCCAATACAACTTGAGTAAAAGTCTTAAAGTATCTGATTTTAACAGTACTTAAGTATTTTATTTGTACTGAATGTAGGCTCAAAAATGCACTAGTCAACAACTGAGAGACATGCCGGTGAAAAGAAACAGTTGATTTGTAAGATGAGAAATCGTGTTTATTTTCTAAAGCAGATAGTTAAATACAATTTAGCTGATAAATAAAATAATGTTAAGTAAAAATAACTAAGTCAAAGTCTTCTTGCACTGGATATGCTGGTTTTAGCCTCATTGGCGGCTGCAGTCATGACCTCATTTCAAACACCTGCGATTCAGCAACTTCCTGCTAATGCACTTACATTCACGTAAAGTCGCCTTGTTGACAAGTTTGGGTGAGTAAAGGCAAAAGCACAAGATATAGTACCTTCAGTGCCCTTAGATGGCGTCTTTATGGCAGAAACAAACTGCTGCAGAAAAAGTTAGGTGCCATGCAAAATGTAATGTGTAATTACATAACTCATCACAAATGTAGTGGAGTAAAGAGTACATTTACTTGCTAAAAAATGTAGCCAAGAGGAAAGTAAAAGTTGGTAATATATTTGATACTCAGTACAACTACAAAGTAGCCAAAAAGATACTTAAGTAGAGTAACTAATTACATTTACTCAAATACTTTACACCTCTGTCTCAAACTATGATGTATAAAAACCCATATTTATGTTTGTTTGTTTGTGTTTTTGTCATTATTATTGTTCATTGTTAAAAATACAACCATGGTATTTTCCCCCGATCTTGTATGTAATTATAGGTCCTGCAATAAAGATATGAGCAACACTACCTAGTGTGGTTTCCCACAGTGTAAGCAATGTCTGCACAAAGAAGACGTCGGGGTGCTGCTCGAAGATCTTGTCTTCTGGCTCTTGGAGAAGACTGTTGATTTTATACTCAGAAAATGTAATTATCACTACTTAAAAATTAAGATTACCCCAGAATGAATTGCTTTGCTAGCCCACCCCAACACTTACACACAATAATATTGATAAATGCTGACCGAAACTTAATTAAATTACTTTTAAAACAAGCAAAATGTAGTTTTGTCATATGACAGTCTCAGAGCGGACAGAGGACCCAGAGGCGAATGGCAGTAGAGAAACAGTTTAATAATAATAATTCAGGGAGAAACACAGGCAGATTGCCGAGCACCAGATTCTTGGTTGCTCGCAGCTGGAAAAACTAACAAACAAAAAGGGATCCCGCGCTTGACAGTGGGCTCGCAGCAGCGGTGTGCACGGTCCCGAACCAGAAGTCACAGCACCGCAGATGGCAGGTGTCCAATCGATCTCAGGCTGCAGAGAGATTAGGCAGAGAACAGGTATGACGTACACGGCAAAACAATACAGACAGAACTAAGACTAAGACAGAAGACTAACAATAGGCTACGAAGAGCATAGGAAGAGGCTTGGTCAGCATAAAGAGCCGAGCGACAGGTAAGGAAAAACGCGTATAATAATCTGGCAGAGACTGGAGAAAACAGCAGCCTCCTTGTTAAGATTTTGGATGTCTGTTGCTACACATTTGGCCAATGTATTAAATATTAGGTATTGCTTACAATATTATTGTTATTTATATTTGTTTGTTTCTAAGAAATGTATTATATTGTATGGCCAGAGATGTACAGTTATTGTTAGATATGTGTGTGTGCCTGTCACAAGAAGGAGGAGCAGAACTGGACCACAGTACACAGAAGTGTGTGCGGTTCTATGTGTGTGCTCAAGGACACAGAGAACTGTGGTTCTACTCCTAGAACCTTATAAGGACATTAGCCATCTTGGTTGAGTTTACTGGAGTTCAAGGACACAAAAGCCAGACAGCTTGAACCTGCGAGGCCTTGTGAAGAGTCTGGAAACTTTGGGAAAGTTACAACGTACGTCAATCAAGAAGATAACCCAATGTCTGCAATAAACAACACGAGTATAAAAGACTGAGGAGTTGATTGCCTCTTCGGATACTGATACGTCGGTACCCCCGATGCCTAGAAGCCCACAGCTGAGGACGAGAAACCCCAAGCTGAAGATGGGAAGCCCAGAGCTGACTATACCTTTGACTCAAAAGAGTGATTACTGTATTTTACCTTAATGATGAAGTTTTATTTGCCTTTACATTTTTGTTTATTATAAAAAGTTAAGTAACCAATTAAAAGAAATTTAATTGATTGTTCTAACAATCATGTATTTGCAGGCGGTGAACCCAACATCCCACTGCCATCTCAACACAGCTGTGCCCATTCTGTGGCTTTATTTTGATGAAGAAGCTGACCACCGTGAACACTTTCGCTTGTCTTTGCCATCCATCATGTCCCTTATTGCTGTTCTTCTCAAAGGGGATATCATTGATCCAGAGGATGAAGAAGGCCATGATGATGGACCCCTGAACCCCACAACCTTGAAACAAGAGTGGGAGAAGATGTGCAGGACAATCTGGCTGCTGCTTTATCTGCTCCAAACATTTGTGTGCTCTCCATCAGCAAGGCTACCTGTAAAATATTTAAACTGATTAAAACATTTTACAATTCATTCATGTAAGCATTCTGTTTCTTGCCATATTTCATTTCATATTTTTACAATTACATGCTAATTTTTGTTGTAGCTTCATTACTTTTGTGGTGTAGTGGGCTAAACCGCTGAACTGGTGAGCAGAAGGTTGCTGGTTCAATCTCCACAGTGTCACCACCAGTGTGTCCTTGAGCAAGACACTTTACTCCAGGTTACTCCATGGAGCTCGTCCCTGTAATAAGAGCACTGTTAGTCACTTTGGATAACACCATCTGCCAAATGTAAATTTGATTTTTGTAAATCTTTTTTTGTTAGTGTCACAGACGCTAATTAAAGCTGCTTATTTCTTAAAGTTTACTTTTTCAAGGTACTATTATCTAATAAATACATACATACATTTCATACAGTTTCTTTTTTTTTATTATTTATTTTATTGGAGGATAAATACATTACAGATAAACTTAACAGAAATCAAATCAGAAGTTCCTCCGAATTTTCCATATGCAAAAAAACAAAAAACAACCAAGCTATAATTTTTTCTGCAGTTAACTATACATATTTGTACATGCATATATACACACGCACATGTACACCAATAATCTTTCCTATACATGCACATACCATCTAAGTATACACTGTACATATAACATATGCACATATTCAAACATACAGAAAACTCATAAAACAAAACCGCTTCCCACCTACCCGCCCGTCCCAACCATTCAACCGCCCACCCACCACCTCTCCGTCTGCCTGATACGCACCACATAAGGAGGAATACTTATTAAAAAAATAAAAAAAACAGGAGTGGAATGGATCTTAGATCTAACTCAAGTTAAATCAACATCCCATTCCTCCAGGTCTCCTCCGTCTTCTCCCCTTAAATATCTTATAAAGGGATCCCAAGTTTTACCAAATTGTTGTCTCTTATTCCTTAGACAGAGCCATATACGCTCCAAATGTAATGTATTTGTGAGTTTGTCAAGCCAAAGCTGGAAAGGAGGTGGCAGTTTATTTTTCCAGAATGTCAGAATAAGCTTTTTGACCGTTAAAAATCTGTAGGAAAAAAATCGTTGTTGAGACTTGGACAGACAGTCTTGGACAGACAGTCTTGAAACACCAAAGACGATTAAAAACTCATCTGGTTCAATATGTTGCCCAGTGATTTCAGAGATGACACTAAAAATCTTGCACCAGCAGCTTCGAAGACTGGGACATAATGCATAACTGTGAAGCAGGTTCACATCTGTCGTCCTGCATTTGTCACATTTTGAAGAGACGCCAGGAAATATTCTAGATAATTTTGTCTTAGAGTAGTGTAGTCTATGCAAGATTTTGAACTGAATGAGGCAGTGTCTGGAGTTTATAGAACATCTATTAATCTCTTACAGGCTATCTGCCCATAACTCATTGGAAATTTCTGACCCTAATTCTTCTTCCCATAATCTTTTGATTGAAGATGTATCAGGACATTGGGAGGCCTGGAGAGTTTTTAAAATGCAGGAAATCATTTTCCCTTGTCCTTAAGGCAGGTGTCAAGACATGAAGGGCAAATTGTTGTGGACCTGTTTAAATAGGATTGTACGTAGTTCCTGACTTGCAGGAACCTGAAAAAAATACATCTAAGTTTGTATTTTTCCTGAATTTTTTCAAAGGAAATAAAGGTATCTTCTTGATACAAATCCCTTACTGTGTGGATTCCTGCATCTCTCCATTGCTGAAAACCTTTATCTAGTGTGGAAGGTAAAAGAGAGGTTATCAGCTATGGGAATTAATAAGGGTAACGTCTCCACCCTGAAATGAGTTCTAATTTGTTTCCAAATACGAATGACACTACTAACGACAGGGCTATTTCTGTAGATTTCTTTTTTACAGCTTGTTGGTGAAAGAATCACAGCACCAAGATCGTACGGGGTACATTCGTCCTGTTCTAATCTGAGCCAGTCTAGTTGTCCGCTTTTATCATTTAATATTATTGATATAATTCTGACATTAATTGCCCAGTAGTAGCAGCAGAAGTCAGGAAAGACAAGACCCCCTACATTTAAAGGTTTGGAGAGATGTAGTTGTTTGATTCTATGATTTTTATAATTCCAAATAAAGGGTAAGATAACTGAATCTAGTTGCTTAAAAAAGGACTTGGAAAGAAATAGAGGGGTGTTTTGAAACAGATATAGTAATTCTGTCAGGACCACTATCGTCAAATATGATTGATAATTACATACAGTTTGTATTGGCAGTATGGTTCTGTTCTGGGCAAGAACTCCCTGCGTATCCATGCAGCCTAGCATGGATAAGAGCAGGGAGAACAGCAATAACCCCCCTAGGGTAAACAGAACAGAACCAACATATGCAGATATAATTAATGTCAATAATCTAACATGCACACATATTTCAAGAATTAGTTTGATTCAGGGGAATCATAAGGCCAATCCTGACTGAAGAGAGGAGGAGCTGGGGATGGAGGTGGGTAATTAGCTCCTGAGAATGCAATAGCTGCTGATAATACTGAAGAGCTAATATATGGGTGCTATTATAGGCGTCGTATTCCTATAGGTAGACGTGAGTCACCTGGGAATCAGCTTATGCAAGCTTGACTGATGTGACCTGCCAGAACTGATGCTAACACTGGATTTCCTTCAGTACCACTATTGTCAAATATGATTGATAATTGAATAGAGTTTGTATTGGCGGTATGGTTCTGTTCTGGGCATGAACTCCTTGCGCATCCATGCAGCCTAGCATGGATAAGAGCAGGGAGAGCAGCAATAACCCCCCAAAACAAAACCATATGCTGATATCCCCCAACACAAACTGACTGCGAAAATCTGAATGCCATGTTCCTTAAATGCAGTTACCTGAATGAGCCCAGGCCACAAGCATGTTACCAGTACCTGAAAGCTTATGCAAGAGCATGTTGCCCTTACCCAGATGACCTAAACGAGTATGTTACCAATACCCGCATAAGGCATAGCAACAAGCATGATGCCAAAATACTAGCACAACGAGCATATCCCATGAATGAGATGCCATCTGGAATGAAGAAAGTGAAGATTGGTTATCAAAATGAATTGACACTGCTTGCTTAAGGTATGTATCCACAGTCCAAGTTCCAGTTCTGTGATAAATGTTACTATCACCTGCTGGTATTGAGAGTTAATCCTCTCATGCAGGTGCAGATGTACATGCTTGTTGGCTGTAGTCCTGTGGTAAACCTTTATCCATGTGAGTTGTCTTAATCTTTACTCAGAATGTGAAGATGGATTCTCTTCTAGAATGGTGTCCTTCTCTGCTGCGTCGGTTGTTCACTTGGGCAAAACATCCTTAACTGCTCCCCTGCAACAGACAAACTGCTGTGAGCTTGAGATGAGAGATGGAGATTTCCTCTTTACTTGGAAATACGTCACTATACTGTAGTAATGTCAGTGACAACCTCCAGTTAATGCAGATTTAGCAACAACAATCAATAACAGCTGGATGGTTTAATGCAACAAATGTGATGCTTATACCTAGATTTACTTAGCCGCAAATATGAGAATTGCTTAAAATTCCCAAATCACTAGAACAAGTTATGTATTGTTGATGTGTACTTGCATAAATCCCAAATATTTCCACAGTTTAGTCAAGAGAAATCCACCATTTAACTGGTGAAGTGGTCTGTATCATTGCGTCGCCTGTCAATTATGTCATATCCTTGTTATAATTTGGTTGTCGGTTAAAAACACAGATTTTTTATTTTTTTTTAAATGGGAAAAGCTTACACACCTAGCAGCAGCAAAACTGATACAACACGCATGTTGTAAATCACAGACTGGTATAAAACTAGTATTAAACTGTATTAATTAAGTATTAAAGTATTAAAGCGGCAGTCTGGTCAGGGAAGCATACACCTGTTGCCAAATACATAAACTATTATTTATATATATATATATATATATATATATATATATATATATATATTGGGGGATTATATATATATATTGGGGGAAGCTTACACCTGTAGCGGCAGCAAATCTGATACAACAAGCATGTTGTAAATCACAGACTAGTATTAAATTAGTGGTAGTCTGGTCGGGGAAGCATACACCCGCACCAATAGCTCTGAGTTAGATGCAGCGTGCAGCTAAGCAATGAAATACAGTGCTTCCTCATTCATGAACATGATTTCTGCTCCCGTCGGGCTGTTTCATTCGGCTGTGGAAGTGAAGATGACGACTCCCATGATTTCACACTCCTTTACGGGATCATCAAGCCACAATGTTGTTAGTGTTGAATAAGAGACCTCTGTGTATTTAAGGACAAGCATGTTACAATACTCTGATGAGTTTTAAGCCACAGAAAAGTTGCTAACTTAACACAGAATGTTGCAATAGGATCAGATATCATAAAGAGCATGAAGCATAAAGTCTAAGACAACAGCTTAAGATAGCATGTACCTAAATAAACTTACCACAGTATGTGCTTATAGTATGCAGCACTGGAAGCTTAGGTAACAGGAATTTTTTTATACATTTGCCTTCCATAGCAACCAGCTCTTCCTCTGAGGTAAATCCTTTTAGAAGTATTCCTCACCGCATCTCAGAACGATGAAAAGTACATGAAACTGACTACATTTGATGCGTTTTTCCGAGCTGTTGATGCGTTCACTCTGCTGCATTGATCACCTCAGAATTTGCGTCTGAATAGAGCTTGCGCTCCATGGTTGTGGCTGCATTAGCGGATAATGAGCTGAGCCGCAAACTACTGATATGTCTCTCTTTTCATACAGATTACATAAACAGAGAATATTTGTTTTCGATTTGACTTAGATGATTTAAAACCTGAAATTTCAACGTTTGTTTAGACATTCTAATTTTTGTGTCATTAGTATTCACTAAGTTACAGTTCATTTTCTGAGAACTATCAGATACTTCATTCAGAGAGCGACTGCGGCTCGCACATCAGTTTTCTTTATTTTGCAAAAAGCACAACATTTTGTTTTTACAAAAATAAAAGAAGACATTTCACAGATTAGAATGGTATATAACTCTTATTTTTTTATCTTATTCTAAGTATTTTTAGTCTTTTTCACACTGATAAGAAAAAAACTGACTCCAGGGTGTTATTTCATGACAGCACACGCTTAATTATTTGCTTCGAACAGTGAGATTGCATTCAATAATGAGGCCTGAAACCAATCTGTGAATATTGGAATCAATCCATTTTTCCTGCTTACACGGTCGTATGAGATCTGTGCCACATATGGAAAAATCAGAATTGGGTCACTTGACCCATGCAGTATAAATGGGGCCTTAATTTGGGATATTCTCAGGTCCATTCAGCTCCTCCTCTCACCAGAGCTCCTCCCTGCTTAATGCTTAGTGCTAACTGCTAATAACAATAGTCTGCTTTTGTTGTCACGGAGAGAAAAGCTACTGGATGAATTACTTCAGGGATTATTAAATAATATCTGGATGCAATCATATGGTAAAAGGTCTCCAGCATGCTTGTATGTATAGCACTATGAAGCTTGTCTGGCTATCACCAGACCAAGCTCAATTTAATATTGAACATTGGTCTGGGGAGTCTGCTATGTATTTTCTACTGCACAAGAGGCGTGATCAACGAGCATTATTCACGCAATTGGATAGTCCTTCAACCAATCAGATCAACGATCCGGGTGACGTACTTTGCAGAGCGACGCAAAAACTCCAGACAGGTTTAGTTTGTATAGAGGGTATGCATCGATGTCACTTTCCCGTCGGAACGCGCTCCCTCAGCTGGACTGAGTGGCAAAAGAACCTGCTGCGTGACTGAATTTAATAGGGGAAACTGCGAAAACGGCGAATTACACTAAAGGTTGGACTCGAAAGTGTTTCTTACAGCTTGTCAAATAAACCTAATCCATGGATATTGACATGCAGCCAGGAGTCGTGTTTCCTGACATTTATATGTGCTTGATTTGATACCGGGGAAATACATAAAGCAAAACTGCCTGTGAATATTTTATATAACTACAATATAGGTAGGTTTAAATCCGAGTAATCACTTATATCAATGTTATATATATATCGTCATATCGTCCAGCCCTAAAATATATAGTTTTATAGCATAGTTTTTGTCAGTGTTTATTTTAAAACACACAAGTATCCAGAATATAAGATGGAAAATATTTAATTGATGATTTGTCAACATAATATATAACAATACAATATATACGGTATGATTTTACCTCAAAATCCAACAATTTGACACAAAATGATAACTGCAAATCCATGTTTCTCTGCTGGAGTCGAGTTGTTTCTGTGAATTGCAGCGATACATTTGCTTCTTTTTCAGCAGTCTTTAAATATATACCTCAGGTTTTGTGTCAAAGCTATTTGTACAGTCAAGCTCTTTTCCGTTTTGGATGTGTTTTGTGTGTTTTTCACGGCATTCACACTGAAAACCAATGCTGCCACTCAGTCTTTGTGGCACTTAGCGGGCGTGACCACAGTTGTAACGGTCGACGGTGACGTCACGTGCATACCCTCTATTGGTTTGTAGCATTGATCAGCGGTTTGCAGAAGCAGCAATGGCATCGAGCGATTTTTGTAGGTTGTGCAAAAAACATGAAAGTGAATGGAATTTACACCCACTCGAGCAATTTGTTTGCTAAACTAAAGAAGTCATTCAGCATCGTTGAGAGGTTAAAAGGAATTGGATTGAAGGTCGTGCTTGCCGTCATTTCTCTATTGTCATCGTGTTATACCCGCCAATAGTGAGCAAGGTGGATAAGCCAGCCTGTGATTGGTTCCCGCAAAAGTGTAACAGAAGCAGTAGAAATGAATGTACGGGTTTCTAGACTGAGTTGCCGGGCGAAATCAGGCTGGGTTTACCCAGTCTACTATGAAGCAGGAGAAATCCAGGTGTGTTTGTGCTTCACACTCCTGTCCAGTTGGTGGCGGTAATGCATGAAATCTGTTTGACAAACTTGGATTTTATCCAAGATGGAATCGCATCATGTGACAAGCTTCAATCGTGAAGGATCGCACAGGTGGAAGAGTGAATGGAAAAATAAACTGGTTGCAGCGGATCAGAACGAAGCAGTTTGGGGTGTGAATGCGAAACGGGCTTTGACAAAACGCGGGTTTTTGGTAAAAGAAAAACTTTCTTTTTGGCGGATCTGCATAAACTGTACTGTGAACGTAGCATCATGTCTAATAGTTCAGACGGGGATGAAATGGAATGGATGATGGCCAGATCTGCAAGATTGAAAAGGGATTTGAGAAGAAGAAATAGAGGGAAAAGTTGGTCAGAACATAGCGAGTCTGGTGAGGGAAACGATAGTAAGAAAATGAAAGCTAACTGGCATGAGAAACAGAAACCTGAGAATTTAGAGAAATTACATGAAAATGATTGGAAAGTTATAATTGAGTTTAACCAGGATGGTGGACATTACCACCCAATCAAACTTACCAAGGTGATTGAGAAGGAGATTGGAAAAAATAAATTTGCAAGGTTTATGAACAATAAAAGAATACTTGTACATGCAATCAGTAAACAACAACAAGATAAGATTCTAAGTATGTCTACACTCCAAGGTGAAAGGATGAAGGCTCATATACTGGGAGCAATGGCAAAAGTGAGAGGAGTTATCTGAGGAGTTCCAATGAGTATGTCAATGCAAGATGTCAAAAATTAGATTCAGGGAGGTAAAGTAGTTGAGGCTACAAGGTTAAAAACTAAACGAGATGGAGCATTAAAAGAAACGCTATCTGTGGTGGTGCAATTTGAGAAAACCCTCCCTAGCTCAGTTCAAATGGAATACATGAATAACAGCGTGAGGGAATACATCCCCAAACCACTCAGATGTTACAAATGTCAAAGGAATGGGGCACACAGCACAGCAGTGCAAAGGAAAGCTAAGATGTGCTAGATGTGGAGGTCAGCATGAGTATGGTAAATGTGAAAAGGATGCAAAGGTTAAATGCTGTAACTGTGGAGGGGAACATAGTGCTGCATTTGGAGGGTGTGAAGTACAAAAAGAAGCCAGAGAAATCCAGAAGGTTAGGATTTTTAATAAAGTATCATATGCAGAAGCTCTTAAGAAAGTAAGAGAAACAGGATCAAATGATAAAAAATCCAGTGGAATGGTGGAAAGAAACATAACAGCAACAGTTAATGAGACACAAAATCAGATTCCAGGCCATATGAGAAATGGTTGTGAACACAAATGTAAAGTTGATGATGATACTTTAGTAGTTAAGAAAGTTAACTTTGTTGGTTTTATTTGTCACATCATTAATGTTGCATCACAGTTGAAAAAGAAATGTGATAGAACTATAGAGGCAGCAGGGAAATTCCTTGATATGAGGGATGTCAAAGCAGATCAGATACATGCATTGTTGACATGAACTGAAAATGGTGAAAACACACAAGCTGATGGTTAAGATGTTGATTATGGTACTACACACACTACAGTGGAATGCTAGAAGTCTTACAGCTAACAGTCAAGAATTTAAAAAGTTCATTCATGAATTGGATGTTGTTCCAGATGTAGTATGTGTTCAGGAAACTTGGTTACGAGCACAACTAGATTTTGTGATTCCAGGGTTTAATTATGTAAGGTATGATAGATCTAACAACCAAAATAGTGGAGGGTGTATTACCTTTATTAAGGATGGGCTAGCTTATAGGGAGATTCCCTGTAAAGAAGATTTGGAATGTGTAATAGTTGAGATATGTAGTCCAAGGAAAGAAGGAAATATTAAGTTAATTAATTTTTATAATCCATGCAAAAATTTGGATGTAAATAAATGAAATGAAATAGCAGGGAATGTATATAGGAAAGAAATATGGTGTGGGGATTTTAACGTGCACAACAGTTTATGGGGTAGCAATCACACAGACAAAAATGGGAATATAGTTGAAGAAATGATGGAAGAAAGATCATTGGCCTGCATTAACAAATGGACAGGGTACAAGAATAGATGTGAATAAAGGTAATACATCATGTTTGGACCTTACGTTGGTGTCAGACAGTTTGGTAAATGCATGTGACTGGTATGTCAAGAATGATTCTACCATAGGAATATCAAAGGAAGAGAGCAATGGTGCGCAGGATAATTAAATATACTAAAAAGAGAAATTGGAGAGAGTTCTGTTCCTCAATAGGTAGATGAGTAGATTTAGCGGATATATGGTCTATGTTTAAGAGAATGAATGGGAAAAGGAAAGATGTTAAAATTCCAGCTTTGATTGATGGAGAAAAGGTGGTAGTGTCTGACAAAGAAAAAGCAGTGGTGTTGGGTAGGGCAATTGTTGCAGTGCACAGTGGTGATCACCTTACAGATATTCATAAACAGCAGATAGAACTTGCACTGAGAGAAAATAAAGATGTGAAATTAAAGAGGAAGGATGGTTTATCAACGATAGATGTGGACTATACAATGTCTGAACTCAACATAGCTTTACTAGGCACTGGATATACAGTTCCAGGACAAGATCAGTTATGTTATGCCATGTTCCGACAGTTGCCAATAGTATCATTAAAGCTAGTGCTTAGACTATTCAATATAATATGGAGGGATGGAATGATACAGAGTTGTTGGAAAAATGCAATTATACTACCATTTAACAAACCAGGTAAAGATCCGACTCACCCTGGTAATTATAGGCCCATAGCATTGACTTCTCACTTATGCAAATGGATGGAGCGAATAATAGTTTGCAGGATTTCACATGTTCTAGAGCAGAGAGGACTACTAACTAACATACAAAGTGGATTTCAAAAAGGGCATTCCACAACAGATGCTTTAGTAAGAGTAAGTAATGAGGTGGAAAAGGCGTTGAAAAAGAAAGAGCTGATGACAATTGTATATTTCGACATCGAGAAGGCTTATGATACTATGTGGAGAGAAGGACTGCTTATTAAACTAAGTAGAATGGGTTTTGGAGGACGATTATATAATTGGATTATGGACTTTTTAACAGATAGGAAAATTAGAGTGAAAGTTGGATCAGAGGTATCCATGGAGTTTAATGTAAATAATGGTATTCCTCAGGGGAGTGCAATCAGTCCTGTTTAACATTATGATAAATTACATGTTTTTAAATTTAGATGATCACATCAAATCAGCTTTATATGCGGATGATGGGGCCATATGGATGAGAGGAAGGAATGTGGCATATGTGTTAGAGAACATAAGGAAAGCAGTAAGAAAAGTAGAGAAGTGGTCATATGAATGGGGGTTTAAGATATCAACAAGTAAATCCTGTTACATGATGTTTACAAACAAACGCAAGTGTCATGATGGAAAGTTAACGTTATATCAGCAGCCAATGGAGAAAGTAAATGAATTTCTGTACTTGGGTTTGTGGTTTGACAGTAAGTATACATGGAAAACACACATAAAACACTTAGAAACAAAATGCAAAAAGGTTATTAATTTACTGAGAGCTGTGGCTGGATGTGACTGGGGCGCAGACAAAAACTCACTAATTGATATCTATAGAGCATGCATGAGGTCATCAATTGACTATGGCTGTATAGTTTATGGTGCAGCAGCAAAAACATCACTACAACAAAATAATAGATTACAGTACAGAGCATTACGTGTTTGCATTGGAGCAATAAAATCAACACCCATTAATGCAATTCTCATTGAAGCAATGAGACTCCTCTGAAGTTAAGCAGAGAAAAACTTACATTAGCATATTGGATTTGACTGAAAGGAAGTGGGAAAGAAAATCTAGCAAAGGAGACAATTCAGGATTGCTGGGAGTATTCCAGGTTTCAGGGACATGGGTTTGGATGGACCGTGGAAAAGAGAATGAGGGAATATGGATTAGAGGACTTGGGTTTTACCATGCTTACCCCAGTAAGTAATATTCCACCATGGTTTTTTACTGAAGTAAAGATAGATTGTAATATCCTGGAAATTAAAAAAGAATGGGGAATGGAGGAAATTGGAGTCAAAACAAACCATTATCTAAGAAACAGTTATTATAATTATCTCAAAATTTATACAGATGGATCAAAGAACAAACGGGAATGTGTGGGAATTGGAATACATTTCCCAGAATTCAAAATTAATATAATAAAAAGATTATCTGATCAGTTATCTGTATATACAGCAGAAATCGTAGCAGTCATCATTGCATTACAGTGGGTGGAAGAGGTTAGACCAGATAGAGTGGTATTATGCACAGACTCCTTAGCTGCCATAAAAAGCATCAAGTCAATGGCATCTGTCAGAGAAGATCTACTTATAGAACTACATCACAGTTTGTTAAGCTTTTATCAAGGCGGCATAGATGTTAATTTTTGTTGGGTACCAGCACATGAGGGAGTGAAAGGAAACGAGAATGCAGACAAACTAGCAAAAGAGGCATTACAAAAAGAAATAACAATTCCAATTCCACTTGGGAAAGGAGAGGGAAAAGCAATAGTCAAGAAGAAATAAGGTATTGAAATATGGCAGAAATGGTGGGAGGAAGATAAGAAAGGAAGGGGATATTACAAAATACAAAAATCTGTCAATATTAAAAATTATAAGGAAAGTTCCAGGAGGGAAGAAATAATAATGACAAGATTGAGAGTGGAGACTGAACGGCACATTATTTTTAATGGAAAAAAAGAAAAGTGAACATTGTGAAAGCTGTGGGGTTAAAAAAAATACTGAACATGTTATATTACAGTGTATTTTATATGATGTGGAAAGAGGGGTGTTTCAAGATAGGGTGCAGGAGGCAGAACGGGAGTGGAATCTGAAGGGGATACTGGGCACAGAAGGAGAGGGAAAGGGGATACCAAGTATCAGGAAGGCTCTGTTTAAATTTCTTAAAAACACAGGGTTGATGCACAGAATTTGAGAACAGTTAAATGACGTGATGTTGCACACTCCTGTACGGTAGGTGGCGGTATACACCTTGAAGTTGTTTGCAATCCGCCAATAATCAAGAGAAGAAGAAGAAGAAGAAGAAGAAGAAGAAGAAGATCGCACAGGTGTGTTTAACAGGTGTCACAAATCGAAAGTGTTTCAAAGACTTCTGGATTCTGTTCCTGGTGACCGTCTGAACTACTGCAAGTAAGTTGTAATACTTACACGATTAAAGTTATTTGGCATAATGAAGAATGAATTTATTTTAAGCGTGATTTAGATGTTATGTTATATACCTGCAACTAGAAATGACTAAAACAGACCTCTTGAACACGACGCATTTTTAAAACAAGTTTGTAAATAATACTTAATAATGCTAAAAGGGTTTTTTGTTTGTTTTTGTTTGTTTCCATTTTATTTTTTATAACGTCATTTTGTGATGATGCGAAATCGAAAGTATTCTGTGTTTGTTGTGTTCCGGTTATAGTCGATAAACTCGAGCACGTTATGAATGTTCTTTTAATCTTTAGACAAAACAACGGCTCTGACATTTTTTAAGATATGTCAGTGCAAGTTACTTTCAAACATGTATTTTAGTCTAGGACTAGCTAGCTTAAGCCTTGCCTGTGAAACCGGGGTTAATGTTCCAAATGTTGCTGCTTTTTTTTTTTTGGTTTGTCAAAGAAAAATGTGTCAAATCAGCCACTATGTGAATAAAAACAGTTTATTTCACATATCATTTTGAGTATCGCATTGAATGAAAGAATTCCTGTGGGATCATTTTCAATTAATGAAATAAGCTCTGAAATTATCAAATTAAAAATAAATTGTTAGTATGAAAAATAAATTGGTGTATACATGAAACTACATATGATGTCGGTTTTTTTTTTTTTTTCTCAATGTAGCACAGTGCTTAATATCTGCTTATTAATTGATTCAGACACCATTTGGTAACTGTACATGGCAATTTGTAACATATTACAAAATTTCTCCCTCTGAACTATCATGTTCATCTCAGTGACACATTGTCATGTCCAGGTCATGATGAGCATCTGATTGTCTTCAGCGACACAAAGATCCAGTGCTGATCTGTTTTCAATGGCAGTTTAGCTGCAGTTTGTCAGAGGAGCGAGGAAAGGACTCTCTCTCTAAGATGAGTCTCTCAGAGAAACAGAGGTAAGACTGCGTCTGTTTTCACAGAATCATTTTAATCTACTGAAGTTTTGGGTTTGTCCTGTAAAGAGCAAAGCCTTTTCAACAAGGAGTGTTTTCTCTCACCATAGCCATGTCAAATGATGAGCAAAACCATTTAGATCTTCCTATAAATATTTTTAGATAGTCACTGGTTAAAAACAACTTAAAACTGGATTCTTATTTAATTTACTTTTAATATATTTAGCTGTGCTAAATGTTAATGTACCATATGTTTGAAGTCCTGTACAGCCCCATATTAAAGTGTGTTTTTTTTTTTTTTTTTTTTTTTTTTTTTATTTGACAGGGACAACGCAGTCAAACATAGTTACAGAACAAAGTTTGCAGCCGATGTGATGCACATAGAGTTTATCGCAAGTGCTAATTTTCAACTCCCGTCCCTGGATGGGCCTTTCTACTATAAAAACACAATATTCAGTTCTAAGAAAAAATACACAATGCCATTTACATGTTCAGAACTCACTCATTCTAAAAACTCATTCTAAAAAGTACACAGTGCAATTTTACATATTCAAAACTCACTTATTCATGTTCAGACATCTACAAAATGGGTACAGTTTTGGTTTGTTTTCAGCCAAGCCTTAAGCCTAGAGGTGAACATTTTAAACTCAGAAATGATCTTAATCTCTGTGGGCAATGAGTTCCACAGTTTACAAGCCCTGTAAGAAAAGGCTGATTTGCCAAAAGATGTTCTGCACTCTGGGATTTTACAGTTTTGATTTGAGGAACCTCTTGTCACTCTACTGCTGTTTGGTCTCTGGATAAATGTACTCAGGGGTTCAGGAGCCAAATTATTGATGCACTTAAATAACAATTTGAGAAAACATAAATTGCTAAAGCTTTCAAAACTTAATAAATTATATTTCTTAAAAATGTAGCAGTGATGAAAGCGAATAGGTTTTCTATCCATAATTTTCATTGCTTGGTTGTAAAGTGAACCAATGCGCTTTATTGCTGAGGGTGCTGCCTGGGCCCATGCAGTATGAAATATGAGAAAAGATCATAACATGCATGTACAGCATGGCTGCCTGGTTCGGAATGTAATGTCGGATTATTTTGAAACAATTTAAATTTCGTTGTATTGTTTTTGATATTCTTTCAATATGTTTATCAAATTTTAGTTGGGGGTCAAGGACCAACCCAAGATACTTAAATTGAGTTACTAATTGTATTTTATCATTTTGCAAATGTATTTGAAATTTTTGTTCTAAATTGTGTTTTTTAATTGAAAAACACATAGAAACTGTTTTTGTAAGATTTAGAACCAACTTATTTTGAATGAGCCACTGACTAACCTCAGCCATGCATGCAGACAAAACCTCTGCAGCCTGCTCTGGTGTCTTGGCAGATACATAAAAAACGGCATCATCTGCATAAAGCTGGCAACGGACACCCGGGCAGATCAAGGGCAAGTCATTTATAAAGAGACCAAACAACAATGGTCCTAATATAGAACCCTGTGGTATGCCCATACGAATGTTTAAAAATGAGGATTTGTCCCTGGCCACTTTAACACACTGTTCCCGCCCCTGAAGAAATGAGGCAAACCAACCCACTGCCTCAGGGGAGATGTTAAACAATGACATTTTGGATAAAAGTAGGTGGTGACTGACCGTTTCAAAGGCTTTTTTAAGATCAAGAAATACTGCTCCTATCACCTCACCCCTGTCCATGGACTTTTTTAAGTTTTCAATGAAGCAGCAGTTTGCTATTTCGGTTGAGTAACCTGATCTAAAACCAAACTGCTGTGGGTGGAGGAGCTGGTTGACCTCCAAGTGGTTAGTCCGCTGTATTGCTACGACTTTCTCCATCACTTTAGATAATACGGGTAAAATTGATATTGGCCCGTAGTTGCATATAGAATCTTGACTTCCTGATTTAAAAATTGGCACAATCACTGCTTTTTTCCAGCCTGAGGGAAATTTGCAATTTCTTATGGACAAATTGACAAGGTGTGTTAAAGGTTTAACAAGTTCTCTACTGTATTGTTTGAAAAAACAACAATTCAAATTATAAATGTCAGTTGATTTGGAATTTGAAAATTTTTGAATAATCTGCATGACTTCTGTCTCATTAACCTCTTCTATACAAAAGGAATCAGCAGAGGGTATTAGACATGGTTCATTCCCACCAACAATTTCTTTAAAATCTCTTGTTAATTCTTCTACTGATTGTACAAAATAGGTATTAAATCCATTAGCCATAGTTGCACTCTTATTAGTCCTCTTGCCATTTATGATGAGTTCTCGAATTCCCTTAGTCTTAGTTGTTTTATTAGTTAGTGCATTTAAATGTTTCCAAAGGCAATTACTGTTACCCTTTGCGTTGCCTATAAGATTAGTATAATATGAAGCTTGTGCTTTTCTCAATTCTTGTACCACTTTATTTCTTAAACCTTTGAAGGCTAAGTGATCGATGTTAAGTTTTGAATGTAAAAATTTCTTCAAGGCCAAATCTCGCTTCTTCATAAGTTTTCTTATTTCATTATTTATCCAGGGAAGAGTACCACCTTTTTGTTTGCACTTTTTTTGTTTCGTAAACTTGTCCACTAGTTTTGTGATGGCTGTCATCATAGAATTACAGCATTCGTCCACATCATCCATGGCAATAATCTGCTCCCAACTGAGATTTTTTGGTTCTCTTTCAAACTGTAGAATTTTAGATTTAGGGATGACTAACTTTATATCCTTGTCGGCATTACATGATTTACCAAAGTATTGTAGTCTGTTGCATTATGGTATAAAGGTGCACATTTATTAGACAGTAAATATAATTAATGAGGATGTTTTTAGTTATTTTGAACAAATCAAAATATACATGACTTTATAGACAGTATCACAGTTAGTAACTGACTTGTACAGAGCTTCTGTCATGACTGTTGATGTTTTAGGACGATGATGAACAACTTGATGGCCAATAGGAATTGCTAAACATGAACACTGAAAAAGAAATGGCTAGAAAAAAATGAATAATAAATTCCTGAAATCATCACTCTTAACCATCTAAATGAGTGAATATTTTTAAAAGTAATTTTAAGAGTTTTTCATCTATTTTTCAGCCTCTCATTTACTGAACGCCATTCGGTTATATTCAGTATTACAGATACTAGATGAGATTTTAGTTTGAGTATGTTCTCATGTGGTTACTTCGGTCAACAGTTCGTTTAATCAACAGGTTTAATTTAGATGCTCTGTTAGATTTAGAACCGCATGTGTTTTACGGTTAAGTAGACATGGGTGGAGCTTGCATATTTTTTTTAAAAATAAAAAATAATTTCTATATACACTACTCACAAAAAGTTTTCAGGTGAAATTTATGGAAAATGTAAAAAGTTCATGCTACAGTAATATTATATCATGAAAGTAGGGCATTTAAGTAGAAGCATGCAATGGTAATTTCTTCATCTCAAACAGTTTATTGAAACAAAAGCTAACCCTTTAACACGTACGATCACACCGGTGTGATTAGAACGTTCAGTGCATTACGTGATCATGTGCGTGCGCGCTTTAACTGGCGCTAAACCAGAGACGGACACGCGCAGCGCTTTTCATATATCACATATATGCAGTGTTTTCAACCAAATAATGTTCATTTCAGGTTTCAGACATTTAAATACACATGAGTACTAACAAAACAATATATTTAGAGTTTGTAAAATACACAATGATGTCTATAGAAGCGGAAATAACAACCCTTTCCATTATAACTTGACCACACGTTTAATTCATATCAGACACATTGTGAAAGTAACTTAAAAGCTTTATTCTTCCCCAGTTCACCGGCACACTTACTTTCATGTATTTCGGGAGAAGTGGAAAAATTCACGGGTTGTAAATCCAACAGATCCGATTCTCTGCGCGGTGCAAACTAACATGGCGGCGCCCATCGCTCATATGGCTAACGCGATCGTTATAAAGGTGTTTAAACAACAAAACACATCCACTTGCACATATTTGTCAATCGGAATATTAGATATTTCATGCTATAGTTAACAAATTTGTGAATATTTTGAATAAAAAAAGAAAAATTAAATGAAAGCAGATCATCATTCATACAGTGCTGCGGTGTGTCACGTAACAAGCGATGACGCGTCACCATGGAAACCATAAAGTGATACGTTCTAAATAACGGTCGCCTTAAAAAACTCACGCTGGGGGGTCAGCCAGAATATTTGAAACTTACGTGCGAAAGGGCTAATGGCAGTGGTGGGTATACCACAACAAAAAATGTCTCAATAACTTGATTGAGGTTCTGGGGTGCAGGGTTACGACCCTCTAGACGTCAACTCAGCTGATCCCAGAGGTTTTCTATGGGATTCAGGTCTGGAGAAAGTGCAGGCCACTCCATTTGAGGTACCCCAGCCTCCAAGAACTGTTCCCTGATGATGTGACCTCGATGAGCTGGGGCATTGTCGTCAATGAAGATGAAATCAGGCCTGTGTTGGTCATGCAGAGGCACAATGACAGGATTAATGATGTTATTCAGGTAGTATTGGCTTGTCAAGTCCCATTCACAAGGTGTAGGGCAGTTCTGTATTGACTAGACACACCTGCCCAGACTGTAACACCACCACCTCCAAAGGCTCGTCTGGTGACAACAGTGGCTGATGCATAGCGTTCTCCTTGACGTCTCCAACAGCGCTGGTGGCCATCATTTCTGCTCAATGTGAATCGACTTTCATCAGAGAACAGTACTGAGGCCCACTGGTTCCTTGTATGAAGACGTCTGTGCCTGGTGGTGCAGTCACTTAGCCTTTGCAGGTTGTCTAGCATGCAGACCATGCTGACCATGCGGTTTCAAAATGGTCTGATGTGACAATCGGGTGCCTCTCACCTCCCTTAAACGTACCTGGAGTTGAGTGGCATTCATCATCCGGTTCCACAGGGCACTATTCACAATGAAGCGGTCATCAGCATGGGATGTGGCCAAAGGACGCCCACTTGTACACCTTTCTGTGACTCTTCCAGTCTCTCTGTGTCTCTGTTGCAACCTGCTGATGACACTCTGTGACACTCTGAGCTCAGTGGCAATTTCCCTCTGAGAACATCCTGTTTGAAGCCTGTTTGAAGGTGTCATCTTGATCACATGATGTCAAAATGTGAACAGCATGATGAAGAGGACTGTTTAAATACAAATTTTCATTGAACCAGAACATTTAGTGGTCAATTCATGGATCAGACACTTGTGATTTTTGCGGTTAATCACCTTGTTAGAGAACAGCATGTTATCATATTGTACTGATATAAGTACTGAAACATTGAACAATTGGACATGTGCATTCAAAAGTTTAGAGAAGGTCAAATTAAGTTCACCTGTAAAGGTTATAGCACATTTTAGGTGCATTCTGAAATTTCACCTGAAAATCGAATATCCCTAACTTTTTGTGAGTAGTATGATGCGATCTGGGAAAACCCGTTGGATGTCACGATGGAACGTTTTCAGTTCAGTCAAAAAATAGGTTGAATGTTTTTTTGTTTTTTTTGTCAAAATTGGGTTTTCATTAAATCATCATTCTATAACATCTTGTCTATCATCTCTGAAAATATCTTGGCAAAATTTGCCTGTTAAGTGCAGAAAAATAGTGATTTATAGTGGCAAGGATGTCTTTCTCTAACTTGAAGGCTGATTTATACTTTTGCGTCGGAACTACGCCGGAGCCTCTGTGCCGTAGGCTATGTGTCCGTTTTCATTTTTACTTCTGCGTCGTTGTCCGCGTGGACGTACATGCAGACCACTAGTAGGCAGTGTCCGCGGTAATGTTGAGGCAAAAGCTGAAGAAGAAACAGCTTGTCATTTACATAGAGTACCTCAGGGATGACCTGTTTTTGTAGGCCAACCCGGAAGTTCGCGGTGCATGGGTTCCCTCGATCAAAAGTCTATGCATTTTTTCCATAGACTTTTGGGAAATCACAAAAAATAAGCTCTGTGTTTAACAAAGGGTTATGACACTTACACGTTTTGTCTATCAAGATAATCTTTACAAGTTAACACAACATTTATAGATTTTGAAGCCTAAATAAAGTGGTCAGATATAAAAGGCTAACAGTAGGCTATAAATGGACTACAGCACACCATGGTCGCGGATCAACTTCACCAACACCAAGCTTCCTCAAACTTTATTTAAAAAACAACTTTATTTAAAAACATGCTCTCTGATTATGATCTGCACCATGGGCAAAAATACATCAAAATGTATTTTAAAATAAAATACCAAATACCTTAATTTTAAGTGTATCAAAATAAACTACAAAATACAGCAGCCACACCATGTATCAAACTACTGTATTTTTGTATTTTAAAAATACTAAAAAATACTTTTACAAGGAAGCATGAAATCTCTTTGCAAACCTTCCATCAGTTGGCCTATTTGATCGATCCCTTCACCATTACACTGACTCAGTTGATCAAGTACACAATGTTTGATAGCAACAGCTTTTCTTTGCCCGAGTCAATCAATAAATCTGACATATGCAACCAGTTAAAGGCACAATTTTTTTGGATTAAAATAGGCACAGGATTTTTTGGAATAAAATATCCAAAAACCATTAGAACAATGTTACATAATTTGCTGACTTGTGTACTTACATTATCCCAAATGTTTCCAAGAATGATTAAATCCAGAGAAATAAACTATTTTAACCAGGACACAGACTGTGTCTGTGCGTCACCTATCAGTGACATCATACCTACGTCACCCTCGAAATCTGGTTTTATTTTTTATAAACCATGGAAACATCAAAGATGCTTTAGTATATTATGTGTTTTATTAGATAGGGGAGTAACTGTTTGGATATATTCATCGACAGAAAACCCATCAACACATTAAGTCTTTTCGCTTACATTTTTTCTTGATTTACAGAGAGTACCATGTTTTACTATGACTAATATTGATGTATCTTACTGCAGTGTGCAACAAGTGTCTCATAGTAGCCGGGGCTGCTGCTTGGTATTATAGTTTAAGAACATTATGTAAATTGATAAACACTTTAGCCTAGGCTACCAAAAAAGTATAGCAATTTATGCAAAAAAATGGATGGAAAGCTGGCAGCCTGCACGTTTCTTACCTTGACCACCTTCTTCCATATGGATCAATTTTCTGTTCTGATCACAACAAGTCTGGGCAAACTACTGAGTAAGCACCAATCAGAGGCTGCAATGTTATGTCATCATGTAGACTTCTTACAAAGTATTTTACAGTATTTTAAAAAATACAAAAATACAAAACACTAAAGTATTTTGATTCAAAATACAAAGCCATTTTCATCAACCCTATCAAATACAAATTACAAAATACTACTTTGTATTTGAAATACGTATTTGAAATACATGTATCATAAATACTTCCCATCCCTGATCTGCGCTGTGTATGAATACTTATCCACTTTTTCATGAGAAATGCTGTCCATATGTCCTCTTTGTCATGATGACGTCTAAAGTCCCCGCCAAAGGAAGTAGGCCCTTTTAGCAACTTGTTAGCAACTGCTGTTTTTAAGACACAATAAAGGTTTAAAAAAATCACAAGCAGGTTATAACTGGTGTGTTTTATGTCATAGATCACAACATGAAAATATTTAGAGGCTTTGTTAACCACAGACCTTATTTCAGGCGATTTAGCAAAAACCCATAGACTTTAGGGCAATGGAACTGGAAGTCCTAAAATGCTAACTCGCTTCCCGGTTTTGCTTACAAAAGCATGTCATCCCTGAGGTACTCTATTGTCAGAGAAGCTTACAAATAGAAACGGCAAATAGGTAATGACTTTTGTTGCAGTTTTGCTGCATGTGTCCTCTGAAACAGAGCATTTTTCATTCCTATGGAAGTTGAAAATGGTCACTCTTCTCCTATTGGTCCCACGTGCATCATTATAATATATAATGATGCACGTGGGGAGCGAAGGCTGGCCCGTGTGGTCCGATACAACAGCTCAAATTGCTCAAGAAGTTAATGCTGGTTCTGATAGAAAGGTGTCAGAATACACCGTGCATCACAATTTGTTGCGTATGGGGCTGCATAGCCGCAGGCCAGTCAGGGTGCCCATGCTGACCCCTGTCCACCACCGAAAGCGCCAACAGTGGGCGCGTGAGCATCAGAACTGGACCATCAACACTGCATTGGAAGAAGATGGCCTGGTCTGATGAATCATGTTTTCTTTTACATTACATGGATGGCTGGGTGCCTGTCCTGGGGAACACATGGCACCAGGATGCACTATTGGAAGAAGGCAAGCCGGCAGAGGCAGTGTGATGCTTTGGGCAATGTTCTGCTGGGAAACCTTGGGTCCTGCCATCCATGCGGATGTTACTTTGACACGTACCACCTACCTAAGCATTGTTGCAGACCATGTACACCCTTTCATGGAAATCATTCATGGTATTCCCTGGTGGCTGTGGCCTCTTTCAGCAGGATAATGCGTCCTGCCACAAAGCAGAAATGGTTCAGGAATGGTTTAAGGAGCGCAACAATGAGTTTGAGGTGTTGACTTGGCCTCCAAATTCCCCAGATCTCAATCCGATCGAGCATCTGTGGGATGTGCTGAACAAACAAGTCCGATCCATGGAGAATCCACCTCACAACTTACAGGACTTAAAGGATCTGCTGCTAACATCTTGGTGCAGATACCACAGCACACCTTCAGGTGTCTAGTTGAGTCCATGCCTCGATGGGTCAGGGCAGCGTTTCCCAAAAGCATCGTAAGCTTAAGTTGATCGTAGCTCTATTGAAACCAATGGAGCTACGATCAACTTAGGCTTACGATGCTTTTGGGAAACGCTGCCCAGGGCTGTTTTGGCAGCAAAAGAGGGACTAACACAATATTAGAAAGGTAGTCATAATGTTATGCCTGATCGGTCTGTGTGTGTATATATATATATATATATATATATATATATATATATATATATATATATATATATATATATATATATATATATATATATATATATATATATATATATATATATATATATATATTAGAATATCGTGAAAAAGTTCTTTTTTTTTTCTTTTTTTCTTTTTTTTTTATTGTAAATTATTTTTAAAAATGAAACTTTCATATATTCTAGATTCCCTACATGTAAAGTAAAACATTTATAAAAAAAAAAAAAAAAAAAAAAAAAAAAAAATTTTGAAATTTTGATGATTAGAGCGTACAGCTAATGAGAGTTCAAAATCCAGTATCTCAAAATATTAGAATATTTACATTTGAGTTTCATTAAATGACCATCCCTACAGTATAAATTTCGGGTATCTATTGTTCTTTGAAACCACACTAATGGGGAAGACTGCTGACTTAGCAATGGTCCAGGAGACAATCATTGACACCCTCCACAAAGAGAGCAAGTCACAGATGGTCATTACTGAATGTGGTGGCTGTTTACAGAGTGATGTATCAAAACATATTAAATGCAAAGTTGACTAGAAGGAAGAAATTGGGTAGGCAAAGGTGTACAAGCAACAGGCATGACCACAAGCTTGAGAATACTGTCAAGTAAAGCCGATTCAAACACTTGGGAGAGCTTCACAATGAGTAGAATGAAGCCAGAGTCAGCGCATCAAGAGTCACCACACTCGGACATCTTCAGGAAAAGGACTACCAAGCCACTTCTGAAACAGAAACAACGTCAGAAGCATCTTACCTGGGCTAAGGAGAAAAAGAACTGGACAGTGAACAGTGGTCGAAAGTCCTCTTTTCAGATAAAAGTAAATTTTGCATTTCATGTTGAAATCATGGTCCCAGAATCTGAAGGAAGACTGGAGAGGCACAGAATCCAAGCTGCTTGAAGTCTAGTGGGAAGTTTCTGAAGTTAGTAATGATTTCGGGGGCTGTGACGTCTGCTGGTGTTGGTCCATTGTGTTTTATCAAGTGCAAAGTCAATGCAGCCATCTTCCAGGAGATTTTGGAGCACTTTGTGCTTCTATCTGCTGACAAGCTTTATGGAGATGCTGATTTCCTTTTCCAGCAGGACTTTAGCACCTGCCCACAGTGTAAAAACCAATTCCAAGTGGTTTGCTGACCATGATATGACTGTGCTTTATTGTCCAGCCAACATGCCTGACCCCTGAATCTATGGGATATTTTCAAGAGAAAGATGAGAAACAGTCGATCCAACAATATACAGATGATCTGAAGGCTCAATAGTGCCTCAGCAGTGCCACAGACTGATCACTCCCATGCCATACATCACTGATGCTGTAATTTGTGCTAGAGCAAGTCATTTGCTGTAATATGTGCTGCCGACCAAGTATTGAGTGTACAAATGAACATACTTTAAAGAACTTGAACTTTTCTTAGGAAATATTCTAATATTTTGAGATACTGGATTTTGGACTTTCATGAGCTGTACGCTCTAATCATCAAAATTAAAAAAAAAAAAAAAAAAAAAACTTGAAATGTTTTACTTTACATGGGAATCTAGAATATATGAAAGTTTCATTTTTAAAAATAATTTACAATAAAAAAAATGAACTTTTTCACGATATTCTAATTATATGATAATGTATTTTATTATATGTAAATATATATATGATAATGTATTTTAAAGCATTTTTAAATAGTTATTGTGTAAGTAAATTAATAAATCAAATCAAACTTAATAATGCTCCCTCAATCTTATTTGCATAAGAAGTTGTCACGTGACAAATCTGCATTTCGGCAGATAGTATCTACTGCTTACCTGGGCTCCGTACTTCATACCTTGCTTCATACATCTGAGATGATTTGACAGATGCCAGATCTTCTAATCATGATTACTGATCTCTGGCTAATTTGGTTCTTCAAATGAATTTGTGGATTTGATTAAAATATCTACATTAAGTTGTTTGAGATTACTGCATGTTCTTTTGTTGCGATTGACTGGCGGCAAGACAGCAACGCAATGACATCATATATAATGAAGATCAAGGAAAATGATCAAGTTCTAGTAGTTAAATAAAATGTGTATGTTTGTTATATGATTCCCAATTATTTTTTACCATTTCTACTATTTGTACAGGCTTTGTTTTTCAGTGTCAAGAGTATTGTAATTGGCAATTAATCAAATTATTTTATTTTTATTTTTTTAAAGCAGATTTGTAATACATGACAGCATTAATTAGTTTCTTAATCTCTTAAGACATACCTGACTGTTTAAATTAATTTAGCATTATAAATGCATTTTGAGATTTGAGAAGTGGTCTGCATCTCCTGCGCTGGATCAACGTCATCCACGTAAAATCTGTCACTGTTCAAATTAATGCAAAACTTGGACAAACTGTATTACGTGTATGACTCCAATAAAATTAGAATTTTTCTTTCAAAAATAAATCTCTCTCTCTTTTAAAAATTTATTTATATTTTAAATCATTTTTTCATATCAGCTTCACTTATAATGATACAACCTAATCTAAAATAAGCCTGTTCCAACAGCAAGTTTGAGCTGTTGCTATGACAACAACTCCAGGATTACCTTTGAAAAACAATCCTGGATCATGTCCAATCATCAGCAATAAAATTCAACTAACTAAGTAATCCATGTACGAAGAATGGCCCCTGTTGTAAAGCATAAGATGATATCCAATGTATTTTACAACATATACTAACTACAGAGAAATCTAGACCTGACAAAAAAAAAAGTCAGATGAAGTTGCCGATGCCGTGCTTGACCCCAGAGCCGGACAATCTCATAAAGGTGATCTGCTGGACATTGCCGTTGAAACGCCTCATTGTTCTACATTAATGTCAGAATAAGAACATTTACAACATAAACACAAGTTTTACCATATAAACGGCGTAATCTATTTTCAGTAAGATTTAATATAAAGTGTTTGTGTGCCTATTGTGTTTAACTTTGTTCAACAGATGTCCCTTTTTTGTGAGTATGTAATTCACTGCTTGATTTGCTTAATAAACGCTTACTTTGGAATTGTCTTGACAAACATGTTTAGAGTGCATTATTTTCAACGTGTTTATTGCTAAGTTTAGAGCAGCAAGTAATTCACATGTATCTGGCTGAAGATATATGTAGTCTTGGTAAAATCGCTTCAGTATGAAGTTACATGGAGTGTGAATTTTGAGGTTTACAATAGAAACGAGTGTGACTGACCAAATCGACTGGCTCAAATGTCATGCTATGGCAATGGAAGTGGATATTGTGAAGGGTGAGGAATCTACCCATGATTCTATTGTAGCAGGCCTGATCAGTTGTTCAGGTCTCGGACGGACCAATATTTGTTTTCGTGTGTGTGTGTTTAAACTGGGCTAAATTAAACATGAAACCTCTTCAAATGAGACTGAAGTATCTCCTGTAGTAGTGTTTTTCTCTCTGTTCTTTGTGTCATTAGTGTAAGATCAGTTTCACATGACAGCTCTTTGTCTGTGAAGAGTGACTGTTCAAAAGGAGAAGGACCAGATTTCAGTGAGGAAACCCCATCAGCTACTCTAAGGTATTTCTTGTTTTGTGTTACACCATTCCATTACCAAATTTCTCTACTAAGATATTTGTTATAGAAATTAACTAAATAAAACAATAATTCACAGAACACAATGTCTGCTTTCCTCTTTATTGAACTCTGTAGTCTGTAGCTTCACCTCAGTCATTTCCTGCCAGTACTAAGAATCAAATCAAATCAAGTAAAATTAGATAGATGTAGGGGGGCGCATGTCTAAAAAGGTTGAAAACCCCTGCATTTGTCTACGACTTTCCCCAGCATGAATATGTTCTTCCATCCATTCATAGTCATAGATGGACAAATTCACAGCTATACTTCATTTAATTACCATTTGCAGCATTAAACCTTTTCAAATACAGTGGTGTGAAAAAGTGCTTGCCCCCTTCCTGATTTTTGCATGTTTGTCACACTTTAATGTTTCAGATCATCAAACAAATTTAAATATGAATCAAAGATAACACAAGTAAACACAACATGCAGTTTTTAAATGAAGGTTTTTATTATGAAGGGAAAACAAAATCCAAACCCACATGGCCCTGTGTGAAAAAGTGCTGTTAAAACATAACTTAACAGTGGTTTATCACACCTGAGTTTAGTTTCTCTAGCCACACCCAGGCCTGATTACTGCCACACCTGTTCGCAGTCAAGAAATTACCTAAATAGGACCTGCCTGACAAAGTGAGGTAGACCAAAAGATCCTCAAAAGCTACACATCATGTTGAGATCCAAAGAAATTCAGGAACAAATGAGAAAGAAAGTAATTGAGATCTATCAGTCTGGAAAAGGTTATAAAGCCATTTTTAAAGCTTTGGGACTCCAGTGAGCCACAGTGAGAGCCATTATCCACAAATGGCGAAAACATGGAACAGTGGTGAACCTTCCCAGGAGTGGCCGGCTGACCAAAAATTACCCCAAGTGACCTCATCCAAGAGGTCACAAAAGACCCCACAACAACATCCAAAGAACTGCAGGCCTCACTTGCCTCAGTTAAGGTCAGTGTTCATGACTCCACCATAAGAAAGAGACAGGACAAAAATGGCTTGCATGGCAGAGTTGCAAGACGAAAACCGCTGCTGAGCAAAAAGAACATAAAGGCTTGTCTCAGTTTTGCCAGAAAACATCTTGATGATCCCCAAGACTTTTGGGAAAATACTCTGGACTGATGAGACAAAAGTGGAACTTTTTGGAAGGTGTGTGTCCCATTACGTCTGGTGTAAAAGTAACAACACAGCATTTCAGAAAAAGAACATCATACCAACAATAAAATATGGTGGTGGTAGTGTGATGGTCTGGGGCTGTTTTGCTTCTTCAGGACCTGGAAGACTTGCTGTTATAAATGGAACCATGAATTCTGCTGTCTACCAAAAAATCCTGGAGGACAATGTCTGGCCAACTGTTTGTGACCTCAAGCTGAAGTGAACTTGGGTTCTGCAGCAGGACAATGATCCAAAACACACCAGCAAGTCCACTTCTGAATGGCTGAAGAAAAACAAAACGAAGACTTTGGAGTGGCCTAGTCAAAGTCCTGACCTCAATCCTATTGAGATACTGTGGCATGACCTTAAAAAGGCGGTTCATGCTTGAAAACCCTCCAATGTGACTGAATTACAACAATTCTGCAAAGACAAGTGGGCCAAAATTCCTCCACAGCGCTGTAACAGACTCAACGCAAGTTATCGCAAATGCTTGATTGCAGTAGTAAGGGTGGCCCAACCAGTTATTAAATTTAGGGGGAAGCACTTTTTCACACAGGGCCATGTGGATTTGGATTTTGTTTTCCATTCATAATAAAAACCTTCATTTAAAAACTGCATGTTGTGTTTACTTGTGTTATCTTTGATTCATATTTACATTTGTTTGACGATCTGAAACATTAAAGTGTGACAAACATGCAAAAAAATTTAAAATCAGGAAGGGGGCAAGCACTTTTTCACACCACTGTAATATTGTTCTGTATTTTTTCTCTCTCTCTGTTCTTTGTGTCATTAGTGACAGATCAGGCTCACATGTGTCCAGCTTTGTGTCTGTGAAAAGTGACCGTTCAAAAGGAGAAGGACCAGATTTCAGTGAGGAAAGACCTTCAGCTAACAAAGGGTATTTCATGAGTTTCTTATTGGTCACACTAGAGCTGTGCAATATTGAAGAAAAATGTGATATGCAATAGCTTGTTAAATAATGCGATATTCAATATGCAGTGCAATATTTCTTTAAGTTTGTAAATTCAATTTAAATTATATTTAAAAATAAAAAAACTTACTTTCTGAAAGTGTTTTAAAATCTTGACATTACTTTTGAAAAATAATGTTACAAATATGGCAATGTTTTTTTATGCCAATAGGCCTATTTAAATACCAAAAACTCTTTGCTCTATAATATATAGTTATATCAACCTAACAATCTTAAAGGTGCCATAGAATGTCCATTTCACAAGATGTAATAAAAGTCTAGTGTCCCCAGAATGTGTCTGCGAAGGTTCAGCTCAAAATACCCCACAGATTTTTTTTAAAATTCCATGTTTTAATTGCCTATTTTGGGGTGGGAGGAAAAATGCACTGATTTTGTGTGTGTACACCTTTAAATGTTTGTGCTCCCCGCCCCCAAGCTTGCGACTCCATTAAACATTGCATAAATACTACAGAAGTTCACACAGCAAATATAACTCTCAAAATTATCTTTACAAACTGTCCGTGATGCAACATATCAGATCACATAAGTATGGCATGTATTTTGTGGATGTTAGCTAAAATTCGATTCTGAATGAGTTTGATAGTGTGCTGCACGGCTAACGTGACTAAAGCTACACACTTGGTGCATCCCAATTTGCGTACTTGTGCACTACTCTATGACGTTTTTAAGTACAAATAGTGTGTGTAGTGCGTTCACACAGAAAATTCTAAAAAGAAAAAGTGTACTTTAAATACCCAGATCATGCACTAAATTAACGGAAAAAAGGAAGTGTGTAGTGTTGGACACTTCATGCACTCAACTCTCGCATCTTTAATTATGTAGCAGAGGGAGAGGGGGTATCGGACTTTGTTTAAATGACAAAATAACTTAATACGATTCACACACTACATGGATGAGTACATAGTGCATAAGTGTATAGTGTATAGTGCGTCATTTGGGACACAACAACTGTTGGAGAAACTCCAATAAGAATGAAGATGCTTTATCAATTATACAAACTGCAAGCGTTTTCGGGTTAAAAATGAAAATAATGACATGGCTCTGGTCTCTGTGAATACAGTAAGAAACAATGATAACTTTAACCACATTTAACAGTACATTAGCAACATGCTAACGAAACATTTAGAAAGACAATTTACAAATAGCACTAAATATATCATGATATCATGGATCATGAACAGTTATTATCGATCATTTTCGCTATTGTCCTTGCTTGCTTGCTTGCTTCACAATACCTGCATAACTTCTGATGATTTGGCAATGCAGCTCCAGACGTTAATACTGCCTTTCCTTGAAGATGGGCTGGTATATGCAAATTTTGGGGGCGTAAATAATAATGATCCCGACTGTTACATAACAGTCTGTGTTATGTTGGGATTCCCCCTTTTTTCCGTGGTGTGTTTCACGCACGAGATTTACATATGAAATGGTGTTTGAGGCTCAGGGTATGTCATTTTCATGTACAGAACTCTTTATCATTCAACTATGCCAGGGTAAATACAATTTTCAATTCTATGGCACTTTTAACATCCAGGTAAACAAAAACACCTGAAACTAGGGGTGGACGATTAGTTTTTTTTTTTGGTATTTTAATTTATCTTTGTTATTTAAAAAATAAGAACTACAAACAATAGGACCAATACAATAGGGCAAATTCTTACTTGAAATAGCATTCAAGTAAGAAACAATACAGAAACTGAATGATCAAATGTAAATCTAAAACATTGCATAGTCTTCACATGATTTAAATATACATTGATTTCATAATAAAGCTACAAAATTTATTCAGTCAAGAGCAGTGAGTGAATTGACCTTTTGTTGTTTGACAGACAGCAGCAGGTTTACTGTATTTGGATGCTGTCCCTTTAAGACCAAATGCACGGCCATGGATCCTACTGAAACGCATCTGATTTCTTTCCCAACATTCACTTAAGACATAACCAACTGTTATGTTGGCATTTTGGCATATATATGTGTGTGTGTATTTGACCATTCGAGTGCAATAAGGCGCTAAAGAGAACTGAAGTTGTTAGAGAGGAGGCTTGTGCACGCGCTTCGTGTGTGTGTGTGTCAGACTGCAGATGGCGCAAGACCGCAAGGAGTTGTTTTTCGCAACTTATTGCAGTTAATAACTCTTAATGTCAAGCAAGTCACGCAAGTAATGGTCGCGTGCCCAGTCTATTCACTGCTATATGCGTTAACCTAAAACTTTTTGTAGTATGTTTTGTGGTAGCCTATTAAAATAATTCACACGCCGTTATGTATATGTCACACATATAATATATAATATGTCACACGCCGTTGCGATATGTACATTTGCGGTATTTAGATAATTTCGAAATATCATGCAGCACTGGGTTACAATACAGTCTTTTAGAAAATATTTCAGTGAATATTTATCATGAAACTTTATCATTCAAAAAACATTTAAATTTTCAAACAGAAGTGCTATAAACCATAATGAAGCAGGCTAAGAGCATCAGCAAAAAAGATTGAAATTAATTGATAAATTATATTTTTTGTAATTTCCATTTAATTTTGGTGCACTGATATAACTGCTGCACAACATATTAAAATACCTGTTGTCAGTGAAGAATTTACTATTATTCACCAGCCCACGTGTTCTTTGCTTGTAAACAGAAAATATTACAATAAGAGTAAGTTTTTACTTTAATTTATATTTAAACAAATCTTACACTTTAACAGTGTGAAATTAAACAGCTATTGCTTTCTTTTTCTCATTTTTAAAGAAATGTTTGCAAGCGATTTTTCCTGAAAATGCAGTATTTTATTTTATTCATTAACAGGTTTCAATATGAGACATTAGATTCAGACTTCCAGACTCACAGGAGCCACACAAATTTCACAGACAATCTCTTGTGGATCTTCCAGGTAAGAAAACACATTGTCATAAATGTTTATATTAATAACAAAGAAGTCATTACTGAACAATGTTTCTTGCAAAAAAAAAGATGTTTGTGTACTTTTTATACAGTATGTTAAAAATGCCACTAATTAACATGTTTGTTTTTTAATTGGTTTCTTTACAAATACTTTTAATTACTGAATAAATAGTTTTGACCAAATATGGATCTGAATGTTGTTAAATTTTGTTTTTCTGTTATTGTTTTTTCTTGGTTTGTTTGTAGGCTCTTGGGAGTAAAATAATCACATTTCTGAAGAATGAAATGAAAAAATTTAAGAACATTTTGCAAAAAGAGAAAACTCAATACTTTGTGAAGGAATTTAATGAGAATAGATGCAGTATCAAATCAGCAGCTCTTGATCTCACACTACACTACCTGAAAGAGATGAAGCAAGATGAAGCTGCTAATACTCTAGAAGGTAAGAGACTCATGACCGTCTGTCAGATTGTCACTTATAAATGTAGAAGAGCAAATTAAGACTAAAGCTGTCTGTTTGTTGTTCCTGTTTTAGACGAGCTGTTGTTCAGTTATCAGCTAAAATCTAACCTGAAGAAGAAGTATCAGTGTGTGTTTGAAGGAATTGCAAAGCAAGGTGACTCGACACTTCTGAATAACATCTACACAGATCTCTATATCACTCAGGGTGGCAGTGAACAGGTCAATACTGAACATGAAGTCAGACAGATTGAAATTGCTTCCAGGCATCATGAATCACAAGAGATACCAGTTCAATGCAAAAATTAGTTTGAAGCACCTGAACAAGACAAGAAGATCAAAACTGTACTGACAAAAGGAGTTGCTGGCATTGGAAAATCTGTCTCTGTACAAAAGTTTGTTCTGGATTGGGCTGAAGGAAAAGAAAATCAAGATATCAGCTTCATATTCCCTCTTCCATTCAGAGAGATGAATTTAAAGGAGAAAGAAAAACAAAGTTTGATGGATCTTATAACTCAATGTTTCCCAGATGCAAAAGGAATGAACCTTACAAGAAGAAGTCAATTCAAAGTCCTGTTCATCCTCGATGGATTGGATGAATGTCGCCTTCCTCTGAAGTTTAATGATAATGAGATATGGCATGATGTATCATGGCCAGCCTCACTGGATGTTCTCCTAACGAACCTCATCAAAGGAAATCTGCTTCCTTCTGCTCTCATCTGGATCACCACCAGACCAGCAGCTGCCAGCAAGATTCCTCCTGACTGTATCGACCGACTGACAGAGATACGAGGATTCAATGATGTGCAAAAGGAGTACTACTTCAGAAAAAGATTCACAGATGAGAAAATGGCCAGTGAAATCATAGATCATGTTAAACAAAGAGTCTCTTTATCATGTGCCACATCCCAGTTTTCTGCTGGATTTCAGTTACTGTTCTTCAGAACATTTTAGAGGGAAAAATAAATAATTATCCGAAAAAAGCTGATGAGACACTACAAGAATCAAATACTGAAGACACTCCCAAGACTCTGACAGAAATGTACACACACTTTCTCCGCTTTCAGATCCAGCAGAGCAGACGAAAGTATGATGGAGAATTCACACCAGATGTTTCCTGGGACAAAAATGCCATTCTTTCACTGGGGAAACTGGCATTTCATCAGCTGGAAAGAAACAACGTGATTTTCTATGACACAGACCTGGAAGCCTGTGGTATTGACATCTATAAAGCATCGGTGTACTCAGGCATGTGTACCCAGATCTTTAAGGAGGAAAGAGGGATCATTCTCGGTACCATGTACTGCTTTGTTCACTTGAGCATTCAAGAGTTTATTGCAGCCCTTTATGCACATCTGTTTTTAGACATCAACAAGAAAAGTGTGTTTGTTCATGAGTCTACAGAACAGGAAAACAAAAATAAAGCCATGACAGATTTGCTCAAGACTGCAGTGGACAAGGCGCTCGAAAGTGACAATGGACATCTGGACCTTTTCCTTCGCTTCCTCCTTGGTCTATTGCTCCAGTCCAATCGGCGACTCTTACAAGGTTTGTTGACGCAGCAAGATGGCAATGACCAAAGCAAAAAGGAAATAGTTCAGTACATCAAGCAGAAATTTGAAGATAATCTGTCTCCAGAGAGATCCATCAATCTGTTCTACTGTCTGAATGAACTGAATGATCAAACACTGGTTAAAGAGATTCAGACTCACCTTAGCAAAGGAAGTCTCTCATCTGCTGACCTTTCACCTGCCCAGTGGTCTGCTTTAGCCTTTGTGTTGTTGACATCAGAGGAAGAGCTGGAGGAGTTTGAGCTTCAGAAATTCAAGAAATCAGATGAGTGTCTCATTAGATTATTGGCCGTCATCAAAACCTCCAAAAGAGCTCTGTAAGTCATTTAATACATTTTGCATTTATCTTCATTGCCCTATAGTGATTCTCAATCATACAGTATACCATTATAGTTTTAGCAAAACGTGAACTTCAGTTAGTAAAGGATGAATCACAATATTCATGTTTGTTTTTATCTAGCAAATGTCAAAAAATACTAATAAAAAGAAAATACTAGTTAAACATTAATGTCAGTGTAGCTCACACTCCTCAATATATATTTACTGTTCATGTAAAAATAATGGAAAATGTTTAATATTTGTTTACAGAAAATGAATTGTATGTGTTCCATCTAATTCTAATTTATTTCCCTTGTAGTTTAAATGATTGTAACTTAACAGACAGAAGCTGTTCAGCTCTGGCTACAGTTCTTGGATCAGATACCAATCTAAAAGAGCTGAACATAAACAATAATAATCTGCTGGATTCAGGAGTAAAGCTGCTCTGTACTGGACTGAAGATTGTAAAGTGTAGATTGGAGATACTGAGGTAAGTGGTTTGACAACAGACAAAAAAAACAAAACAACCAAAATTAAAGGTGTGATTTGTTTCAGATATTCTTTACAAAATATATAAGAATGTGTTATTTTGATGTAACTACACTCTAAGACCACATAGCTACACATTGTAAAATTTCAGGAGTGACAACCACATTTAAATGTGGGAATGAGTCCCCTAAATTATTCCATTCCATGTGTGTATGGAACACGACTCACTCCTGAAACTGATGATTGACACCATGGTAACCATAAGAACATTCTGACTTCTCTCATGTTTAGTATCCACTATTCTGAACAACAACAAGAACAACAAAAAAATTAAAGCTACAAGCAGCGATGAAAGGCCCTCGCACCTGGGCTCACTGCCACCCATTGGCCTTAGGAAAACAGTGAACAGTGGGTGACATGCATGTAAGCGAGTAAATCCAGGAGAAATATGGCAAAGTCCTTTCAAAGTGCCAACAGGTGGTGCTTTGACTGTAACTGAATATTGCCATGAAGATGTCTTCAGGCCAGGACTATTATCAAACGTGAAGTTTGGGGCAGATTGGACACTGTATGCCTGAGTTACATCAACTTCCTGTTTCGTGGCATTAATTGCATACATTAGCACTTAACCAAGTGATGCATGATATAATGTGTTTCTAGTATTTTTGGTACATCGTGGCATATTGAAATGTTTCTGGGAGTGAATTACAGTGTAAAGCATGCCATTTCCTGTTGTCAGCTGGTGGCGCTATGTGGCTAAATATTGACATAGAGATGTCTTTAGGACAGGACTCTTATCATACATGTCTAGTTTGGGGCAGATTGGATATTGTATTATCTGAGTTACAACAGTTTTCTGTTTCATGGTGAAACATCAGAATTTGTCAGGCCGCCACAGACGCGCCCTTCAGTGAAAACTCTAGATCTTCACAATTTAACATTGCCAAGGCCTTAAGTTTACACCAGTGGTTTGCATGCGGCCCGTCACGAATTTAAATGAATATTGTATATTAAAGATAATTTGTAAAATCCACAAAAGCTTTATAGATCTTTATTGTAAAGTTGTTAAACAGTGTTTTTCATGCTTGTTTTGCACATTAATATTCAATTTTATACATGCATCTAAATGCCACTTCTGATGCAGATTCTGTTTCCTCTGCCGTGGAAAAAATAATGGTAAAAGCCCTACAGTGAGTTATTCTAATTAACATGAAATTGATAGCCAAGGTTAGGAAAATTACCTTTTTTATAAAGGTAAAAAAAAAAAAAAAATGCCATGACAATTAATTTCAAGGGATAGTTAAACCTAAATGATAATTCTGTCATCATTGACTTACACTCTAGTTGTTCCAAACCTAAATGAGTTTCTTTCTTCTGTTGAACTAAAAGGATGATATTTTGAAGAATGTCAGTAACCAGACAGTTGATGGTAGCCAGTGACTTACATATTATTATTTTTTTATTTTCCTACTATGAAAGTCACTCGCTACAGTCAGCTGTCTGTTTACTGACATTCAAAATATATTTTTAGTTCAACAGAAGAGAGAAACTCATACAGGTTCGGAACAACTAGAAGGTAAGTCAATGATGACAGAATTTTTATTTTTGATTGACCTATCCCTTTAAGGTAAACTGTTAATCTGATGATTAACAGTTTACATCTTAACAGTAACAGTTTACAGAACACTGATGGGAATATTGCTTCAGAATACATTACATTTACAACACAAAAATGATAAACTTTACTAGATGTAGTTAGTTATTGCACCATCACAGTAATTGAAAAGAAACATGAGGAGAGTCAATTGCTGCGTGAGGAAAGTGAGTCGCCCACTGTTGCCAACTATTTTCAAAGGAAAGTAGCTAAAGCCTGCCCAAAATGTCACTAAATGTCGCTAGATGACATACATGTCATACATAAATTAGCATATTCGTGACGTCATCACGTCGGTTGCATTCTGCCTGCCTAATTTGTTTCCTCTCCTAAACCGTGCTCACATACTGTATTTTAATACAATTAACTATAATATAGCCGAATTTCAAATAAAGCTGTTCTAAAATATATATATATATATATATATATATATATATAAAATATTTTTTTGGAATCGGGTTTGTATTACTCACTATCACAGAGCTTTAGTTCATCCAGTTTCCGAACTCTCTGAATTCATTTAATTTACTAATGTATAAAAATGTCATTCATTATATCACACACGTTTTGTTGCCGGACAAAAAAAAAATATATATATATATATATATATATATATATATATATATATATATATATATATATATATATATATATATATATATATATATATAGCTACTAAAAAAATATATATATATATATATATATATATATATATATATATATATATATATATATATATATATATATATATATATATATATATAATTTTTTTTTTTTTTTTTTTTTTTTTTTTTTTTTGTCCGGCAACAAAACGCGTGTGATATAATGAATGACATTTTTATACATTAGTAAATTAAATGAATTCAGAGAGTTCGGAAACTGGATGAACTAAAGCTCTGTGATAGTGAGTAATACAAACCCGATTCCAAAAAAGTTGGGACAAATTGTGAATAAAAAAGGAATGCAATAATTTACAAATCTCATAAACTTAGCATATAGATAACATATCAAATGTTGAAAGTAAGACATTTTGAAATGTCATGCCAAATATTGGCTCATTTTGGATTTTATGAGAGCTACACATTCCAAAAAAGTTGGGACAGGTATCAATAAGAGGCCGGAAAAGTTAAATGTACATATAAGGAACAGCTGGAGGACCACTTTGCAACTTATTAGGTCAATTGGCAACATGATTGGGTATAAAAAGAGCCTCTCAGAGTGGCAGTGTCTCTCAGAAGTAAAGATGGGCAGAGGATCACCAATTCCCCCAATGCTGTGGCAAAAAAATAGTGGAGCAATATCAGAAGGGAGTTTCTCAGAGAAAAATTGCAAAGAGTTTGAAGTTATCATCATCCTCAGTGCATAATATCATCCAAAGATTCAGAGAATCTGGAGCAATCTCTGTGCGTAAGGGTCAAGGCTGGAAAACCATACTGGATGCCCGGGATCTTCAGGCCCTTAGACGGCACTGCATTACATACAGGAATGCTACTGTAATGGAAATCACAACATGGGCTCAGGAATACTTCCAGAAAACATTGTCGGTGAACACAATCCACCGTGTCATTCGCCGTTGCCGGCTAAAACTCTATAGGTCAAAAAAGAAGCCATATCTAAACATGATCTAGAAGCGCAGGCGTTTTCTCTGGGTCAAGACTCATTTAAAATGGACTGTGGCAAAGTGGAAAACTGTTCTGTGGTCAGACGAATCAAAATTTGAAGTTCTTTTTGGAAAACTGGGACGCTATGTCATCCGGACTAAAGAGGACAAGGACAACCCAAGTTGTTATCAGCGCTCCGTATCTCTGATGGTATGGGGTTGCATGAGTGCTTAAGGTGCATCAATGCTGAAAGGTATATCCAAGTTCTAGAACAACATATGCTCCCATCCAGACGTCGTCTCTTTCAGGGAAGACCTTGCATTTTCCAACATGACAATGCCAGACCACATACTGCATCAATTACAACTTCATGGCTGCATAGAAGAAGGATCTGGGTACTGAAATGGCCAGCCTGCTGTCCAGATCTTTCACCCATAGAAAACCTTTGGCGCATCATAAAGAGAAAGATGCGACAAAGAAGACCTAAGACAGTTGAGCAACTAGAAGCCTGTATTAGACAAGAATGGGAAAACATTCCTATTCCTAAACTTGAGCAACTTTTCTCCTCAGTCCCCAGACGTTTGCAGACTGTTATAAAAAGAAGAGGGGATGCCACACAGTGGTAAAAATGGCCTTGTCCAAACTTTTTTGAGATGTTGATGCCATGAAATTTAAAATCAACTTATTTTCCCCTTAAAATTATACATTTTCTCAGTTTAAACATTTGATATGTCATCTATGTTGTATTCTGAATAAAATATTGAAATTTGAAACTCCACATCATTGCATTCTGTTTTTATTCACAATTTGTACAGTGTCCCAACTTTTTTGGAATCGGGTTTGTATAAGTGATAAGCACACAAGAAAAATGGAAATCAAAACCATCAAACTAAATTCTTTTAAATATAAAACAAAGGAGAATCAGAAATAGTGTTTGGTCCGTGGCAACACTGTGTGCTCGTATGTACTCGCTCATTCACGTCTGTCAAATGCCATGCACTCAACGGTGCTGCTGCTCCTCTCAGCCACTCAATGAACAGAGTAACTAGACGCTGAGAGAGGTGTGACGGCAGAAGAAAAGCAAGACCTCGCGCTCACAGGACAGTGCTGGTGACATTTGAAAAGTTACTGAGGTTTGTCCAAAAAGTCGCTAGATTTGTCGCTATGCGCTTTTTTGAAAAATTGTTGCTAAAGGGGTCTGAAAAGTCGTTAAATCTAGCAACAAAGTCACTAAGTTGGCAACACTGGAGTCACCGGCTGTGTGAGTAAAGCGAGTCGCCGGCTGCGTGAGGAGAGTGTGTATACAGATGCACCGCCGGCCTATCAGTGGTAAACTCAGTGGCTACTGGCAATTGTATAGTGAATTCCCGTGACAAGTTGGTAGCCATATTTTTGGACCTTCCGGCCCGCCATATGTTTGCGTATCCTGTGCGCTTTCGTCATTGGCGGAGCAGTCGGTCAATCCCACCTTTCCAGTAAATACGACTTGTGATTGGACTGTACGTCAGCAGACAGCAAAGCATTGGCCAAGAGCAGAAGGCCCTCCCTCCAGGCTTTTTTTTTTTAAGTTGCAAGGTTGCAAAGCTTCATTTTCGCTCAGTCTGAGTTTCAGAGTTTCAGAGCAGAGCTGCATGACAACGCTGCCACAAATCACGTGAGTTGCAAGCTTGCAACTGTGTGGGTGTATCTCCACAAAGTGGGTGTTGTAAACTTGGCTCTGAAAAAATAGTCTGCAATAGGAGTGCAAATGTAATGTAATGTAATAAGTTTCGCCCTTTCGAACCTCAGTTTTCAGAGTTTCAAAAAATGTTTTCACCTATTCGCACACCAGTTTTCAGATCACTATTTAAAAGGTTTCAAATTTGGAAAACAAACTAATACACTGGGAGAACTGTGACAAATTCGAAACTCTGAAAAAATTATTGCACAACACCGTAAAAAAAAAAAAGTGTTGCACTTCTGAAGAAGGAAAACTCAAAAACAAAATTATGTTTGCAGAGATTTTTTTTTAATTTTTTTTTTTTTATCACATTGCAAGCCTGCAAAACTCTGTTTTCAGAGTTTCAATTTTTTTTCACACATTCGCACACCAGTTTTCAGATCACCATTTACAAGGTTTCAAACCTGGAAAACAAACTATACAGTGGGAGAACACTGACAAATTTGAAACTCTTTGTGCAACATCGTAAACATTTTTGCAGTTCTGAAGAAGGAAATCTCAAAAACAACATAATGTATGCAGAGATATTTTTATTTTTTTACATTTTGCAAGCTTGCAAATCTTATTTTTCGATCTTGCAAAACTTTTTTTTGTAAGATTTTGAGTTTTCGAACACTTAGTTTCAACTTTATTTTCAGTTTTGAATCATGGCAGGATATTAATCCCATAATTCCGTTGCTTCCGCGCATCAACAACTGACAACTGCATTCTACAACTGAATTAGCTATGCAGTGTGTACAGAACCAATCTGAACTAGCTGTTAATGACGTATTTTAATGTGCATCCAATGTTTCTCTTGTCTGTATGTGTAGTACAAGAAATCACAGGAAAAGTAGTACAAGTCTTGACTTATTCATGTTGCCAAATCTTGCTAAAAAAAAAAAAAACCCCACAGCAAACAAGAACAAACCCACAATAAACAGAAATAAATCCAAATGCTTTATGCTGAAAATAAAACCAAAATATTGTGTCCCAGTTTAATTACATCATAAAGTCGATTGCTTTATGAGCCAAGCTTAAACAACAACCCCAACTTAAAGCTACAAGCAGCGATTAAAGGGCCCTCGCATCCAGGCTCACTGCCACCCGTTGGCCTTAGGAAAACAGTGAACAGTGGGTGAAATGCATGTAAGCGAGTAAATACAGGAGAATTATGGCAAAGTCATTTCAAAGTGCCACACTTACTGCTGCCAACAGGTGGTGCTTTCACTGTGACTGAATATTGCCATGAAGATGTCTTCAGGCCAGGACTATTATTAAACATGAAGTTTGGAGCAGATAGTATATTGTATGCCTGAGTTACAACAACTTCCTGTTTTGTGGCGTTAAATCGCATACATTAGCACTTAGCCAAGTGTTGCGTGATTTAACGTATTACAGTTTTTCTCCATCGGTTTGGCTCTTTTCTTGAAACAGAAATTACATTCTCAAAACAACATGGACAAACCTCCAAACCACTTGGCAATTGTTCACAACAGAATTGATTTTCTCATTCATTTCATCAAATTGCAAATGTCTAAGTACATGTCTCAATGTCTCAGTACATCTTTGCAAATGATTAAGTACAGGTAGCCTACATTTAGCACAGTTTCCAAGTGAATAGATCTTGTTGATCTAAACTGATTGTTGATTCTCAGTCTAATGGTTGTTCGCTCCAAAACGTGTCAGCGTCATTTCATTGTATAAATCATCACATGCACAATAGTCTGTTCAATTGTCAAAATTAGTCAAGAACATAATACCATGAATACCATATATGAATCCTTGGAACTTTTGATAAATTTATTACAGCAATTGACAGTCAGGTGAAACTAGAACTTGACTAAGGAAGGAGGAGTTTCACACATCTCATATCTGAGAATGATGTGGCCACTCACATCCCCAGTCTTGGCCCATACAATACACAGAAGCTCCTCATCTTCTTGGACTGCCTTCATTTTGATTTGATCCCTGAAAATGAGAGAGGTCTCGTAGGGCCTCACCTACCACAATATGTCATTGTATGGGACTATGTGGCCCGCTCATCAGGGCCTGGTTCACTACTCATCCAAGGATGGTCATGGTGTTCCTACCACTTTACTCTCCTTTCCTCAATCCTATTGAGGAGTTTTTCTCCGCTTGGAGGTGGAGAGTGTATGAGCGTCGGGCTCAACATCAGAGGTCCCTGCTCCATGCAATGGGCGTGTGAGGAAATTACAGGAGATCATTGTAGGGGATGGTTGCAACATGCATGCCGTTTCTTCCCTCGTTGCATCGCAAGGGAGAATATATGCTGTGATGTGGATGAGAATCTGTGGCCAGACAGACAGCAGCGTGTGGATGGCCAGGAGGGTGAGGACGGTGGCCAGGAGAGGAAGGGTGAGGACAGCGACCAGTGAAGAACTGTTAGTTGTGAAACTCCAGCTTTATTTACAGCACTATAGGCTGCATATAATTTTTATTGTTTTTTGTTTGTGTGTTTATATTACAGTATATTATGCTGTATACATTTTCTTTTTACTCTGATGTATGGAAGTTACTTTATGTGTGTGAATGATAATGGTTACAATTTCCTTGGCAGTATGAGTGCAATGTGTGATGTCAAACCTTGGAGGCTACTCTTTCCCTAAAATCCTATTTCAGTTTTATACACAATTGTATTCTGTTAGCTAGACAAAAAACAGTACAGTAACCATTGTCAATGAAGGACTGGGCTAAGACTGAAAGGTGGACATGAGGAATATTTCAATGGTCCTCTGCAATAGTGACAAAACATCTAAACATTTTGACTTGCAGTGCTTACACAATGCCAAAGGGACAAAGCATTTTGGGGGCACTGACTGTTTAAATGAGAAGGAAATTTAGTTTTGACACATGAGTGAACTGTTTTTGGAGAGGTATGAGCTTTTGCAGGTGAACCATGGTGTTGTGCCAAACCATCCACGTTATTTTGGCAAAAGCACCAAGAGTGTTGAGAATGTCCTGTCTGTTTCAAGAAATGAGCCTTATTGGTTGCTGTTCTTTCACATTTTAAAATAATAATTCAATCAAAAATGAGTGTAAGCATTGTAAATGCAGTAATATAGTTTATACATGCCAAACGCACTGTCCTCTCCTCTCGTGCATCCTCCCCATTGTGTCGCTGGCTGAGGCAATAATCATTTTAGTTTCGCTTTCAAAGATCTCTTTTATCAATGCTTTTCCGTTTCTAGTTGTGATTATCAATCAAACTATAAATCCTCACGAATACTCGCAAATACTTTAGTCAAGCCAGTTTGCGCGTCATCTGGAACTGAATGTGAGAGAGAAAAGCCTGTGTCAAATTTCTTGGTTTCTGAATGGACATTTGGCTTGATTGACACGTCCCCTTGAATGATAACTTTCGGGCATGATTTATATACCATCGACATGTCCTCAGGAAAGGTTAGCATGCTTTGATCGATGGTTTGGAGATCGCTTGTTTCTCCATTCTAGAGCGCATTTCCTATTATGAACATCCCCGACAAAATAGTTGATTATTTACGAATGAAAGCTCACAGAAACGTGAAAATGATCTCATTTGAAAGAAAATATCCTAAACTAAAAGGTGATCTAGAGTTTGTAGCTTTCTTGATACTGTTTTAGTTTGATACTGACTAAGCAGCCCTTATCAAAACTGGGGGGTCAATTTCTGTCTTTTTAAAACTGCGGGGTCCTGACCCCCCTGTCCCCCGTGTCAACGGCGCCCCTGGTCATTGACACTTTATGTCTGATTGGAAGAGGGATGGGTTGTGACTGTATACTGTATTGTTATATCTTTCGTTTTTATTATTACATATAATAAAAAATTTTAATAAACAGACCTTGTTCAGAAAAAAAAAATCTACTTATTGATTCTGCTTTTAATTTGCCAACTTTGTCCCAACCTAACAGTCCCTGTAGTTGTTTCACAGACAAGGCTTAAGCCTAGTCCCAGACTAAAATGCATGTTTGAGCTGTTTTAACTGAAAGCAAAATCTGTCACTGCCATTGTTTTGTCTCAAGAACCACACCAGTAATGTTTTTTTCTAAGGCACATTTATAAAAGCTACTCAAATGTCCTTATTTAACTAAAGCCTACTTAAGGCTTAATCCTAAGCCCTGTCTGTGAAACCAGACCTATTTATAGAGTTTGGAGTTTTACACCATTGTGGAGACATTTTATACCCATTTTGTTCGATTTCCTCCTTACAGAACTGCTTCAGCTGAGTGAAATATGCAGGCTTTTCAGCATGAACTGTACATTTCAGGTCTTGCCATAACATTTCAATGAGGTTTATGCATGAACTTTTAGGGCAATATTTGAAGTTATATAATTGAATCTTTGAAAGTGATGTTGATGTCTTTACTGGGCCTTTTGTTTGACTCCATATTCAGTTGTCTGTTTTTCATTTGCAGCTAACTTTAAATTTAGTTGTACAAGGAACAAAATATAATTCACTTAATTCAATTTATTTTGTTCAGGTACTTTCTAGAATAACTGATTAATTAACTGAATGATACATTTTCATTTCTGTACTAGACTCTCAAACTGCAGTATCACAGAAGAAGGTTATAAAGCTCTGGCTTCAGCTCTGAGATCATACCCTTCACACCTGATAGAGCTGGATCTCACAGGAAATGATCCTGGACAATCAGGAGTGAAGGTGCTTGATGATTTACTACAGGATCCAAACTGCCAACTGAAGACACTGAGGTAAGACATGATGAAATAATACAAAATAAATGATATATATAGCCAAATTATTTATAGAAATATTAGTTCATTAATACAATAAGCTACATAATATGTTGTTACATCAAAGTTGACTACGTAATTACAAGAGCACCAACTGCTGGATTTTGTCATTTACACCAAGTTTAGTTGAGAATTTAATTTAATTCATTCTTCATCTTCCCTTCTGCAGGTTTTTGAGTCCTGCTGCAGATGAAGCTTGTCAGTTTGTGAAAACAGTTGTGGGTAAAAACCCGTTACTCCTGAGAGAGCTGAATCTGAGTAAACGTGAACTAGGAGACACACGAGTGAATCAGATCGCTGCTCTACTGCAGGATAAACACTGTCAACTCAACAAACTGATGTGAGTATGTGACATGGTTAAAAATATTATTTTTATTACCTTTAATAAAACAAGTAAAACTCTTATTGATCTTGCATTTACAAATAAAAATATATAATCTGCTGAAAGGTATGTCAGATCATAACATGGTCCTGGTTGTTAGAAAATTGACAGAAAAGTTTGCAGAATAATTTTCGTCAAACTTTTAAACCAGGAGTAGCTGGCACCTCCAAGAGTAAAATTACAACATTTAAAAATTATATAAAAATATTAATTGGAATGATGCTTTACAAATGAGTGACCTGGACAAAAATTGTGCAATTGTGATTAGAACCATTGAAAAATTATTCAAAAGTATACACAACTGTTAAAGTGCCCCTATTATGGATTTTTGAAAATTACCTTTCATGTAGTGTGTAACAGCTCTAAGTTAATGAAAACATCCTGCAAAGTTTTAAATCTGAAAGTGCGTCGTATGTAAAGTTATTGTCTCTCAAAAGTCAATTAAAAGTTATTGTCTCTCAAAAGTAAGTCATTTGTAAAACGAATCCCAAGCCATTTCGTTGTGACGTCAAGACGAATCATTAGCATATTGCCCATCCACTTATTACTTGCTCCTTTGAATCTCAACCTGTAAGTATAATTAATAATTGATGTTTATATTTTCTAGCAATCGTTCAAAATTCGTAGTTTTGTATGTTATGTTGTGTAACGTACTCCCTAGTCTGTATGTCTCCTTCTAACTGGCTAATCACGTTTCAGTAGTTCTGCTATTCAGATGTGGGTCCAATATTGTCTAAAAATGTGTCAATTAATGCAGCTTGTCTGTCTTATTACTTGGAGTAATGATCAAGGATGGAGCATGACTTTTTTTTTTTTTACAAATTGTAATGCATTATCAGCTATTCACGTTTGTGTTTGGCTAACGTGGGAGTTTACAACATAGTTGTGGGCCCGGTTCGCTTACATGACTGTAAAACAAACTGTTTTTTTTCTTCTGTGTTTTTATTATTACAGTAAAGTGGAGCTCTGTCTGTATTGTAATAGGATGTTAAGATGCTAGTCTGCACTAACTAGTTGAAGTATTCTCTCTGTAAACATTGTAATGTCAAAAAATGATGTTCCTAAACGTAATTTAGGGAGGAGCGAGCCCATCTAATCTTCCAATCAACAGCCAGAGTATATAAGCAGCTGCTTATCTCTAGTCAGTCTCAGCTGTTCCAGCATCCGGTAGTGCAGTACTGAGCAATGTCCGACACCACGGAAATTTCCCCATCTCCCTTCAGACGACGAACTTTCCCCAAGACACCAACAGTCACATCTCGCGTAAGATCGGATCTCACAGATCCAAACACAAATGCTCTTTCTGAGTGCTGATACAGACCATGCTTCGTATAACCACTCTCTCCTCCACCCTCAAGATCGCCCGTTTAACTGTGCCTCATCAATCTTCTTCACAGACTTCATCTCTTCATTCTATTGCTGCTGATACACCGATTCTATCCATTTCAAATGGTCCGCCAACAGCCTTCGTCAAGTTCTCTCCAGCTCTGGGATTAATTTCTCCCACAGATCATCAAAGCTCAACTCTATGATCTTCTTTAGTTCTAACAACAGTTCCAGCACGCCAACAAACACTTCAACATCATAAAAGCAAGACTCAAAAGTTACTCTTCCGACCTGGTGTCCTGAACATAAACATTTACAGCATGCTAATCCACAGTCCGCCGCCGCCACACACACTTCCACGTCCGCTGTTTTTCCGCCCGGGCAACAACAGCGGCCACAAAAACAGTCCTGCTGCTTTTCCAGCTCTTCCCGTATGCAGCTCCACTCCTCGGGCAAGAACTATCCAAACTTACTCCTGTCTACCGTACTGTACTTTCTTCTGTGGATGATGAAATGAAGCCTCTTGAAGCTTTAAATAAATAAATAAATTTACAGCAGCCATAAACCAGCCAGTGCAGCCAAAGAGTATATATGTACAGCTCAGTCATTCCATTAAGCAAATAAAAGCCAGGCAATTTTAAACATGTAGTTTTCTGATAATATAATTTCCACACTAGTGTGTTGCAATAAATTAAATATAACAATTATAATACTAACAGTTATTTGCAAGTAAATCGTGCTCTAATTATGATATGGTTTTATACTGTTTTTATTGCAGAATGTACGATCATGTAATATAGGATAGTATAGGATATATTAGTAAATGGACTTTAAATTCCTTAAACCTGTAGAGTAGTGGGTTCAACATTCTGAAACACAGCATTCATGTGACTGGAAAGAAAGTTAAGACGTCTTTCATTTATCACCGCTACTCTGAAAACATGCTCTCTGCCACGGAGCTTCATGAGAATTGTACTGTGTACTCGATACGTGATTTGAAGCTTCAGTTTCATATGTAACATCACTAATTCCTTCTGCTTTTTCAGTTCTTTTCAATATTTTTCATGATAACCCATGTGCCAGGATGCCCTCACAGATGGTTACTTTTCTCTCACCCCCAAACTAACCTAATCAGAAAGCGGATCCTAGCGTAAGGTCACCTCCGTAAATGATCTCATCACTCCTTTTGCCCACCAACCCCTTTCTCTCACTTCAGCCATCTTGGACACCAGTTAGTAATGGAGCCCTCTGCCCAGCATTCATCTTTTTCCAACACTAAACACTTCTTCAGGTCCAAGCCGTTTGCCAGCTCATTCTCTTGCAACGGCAGTCCCTCTTCCAGCTCCTCCCAACGCAGTCACCATAGAACAATCTCCGTTCTCAACCCATAACCGTTCCCTAATTCCATCAGGTGCAGACATTGATCTTCCTCCTTCGGAGCAGTCATTTTATATCTACCTCAAGCTTTGCAGCTAAGTGTGCAGCCTCTCTCTTTTCCAATCATTATTTCCCAGTTAGCTAGTGAAATGGACACCATCCAAACAAAAATTTCCAACCAGTTCTTTCTTTCAGGCCTGACAGAACATTTCAGCCGCAGTCTGGAAAGTATACCTGACTCCAGCTCGATCTGCAATAACTTATAATCCACAACAGCTGGACCCTATATAGTGGAAGGCCTCATCAAAAAGAACTAGTTTCCGGATTTCTCGGGCCCCTTTTGATTCTACACCTTTGCAATTATTCTGTATAAGCCCAATTGGAGTAACCAAATTATATGAATTCTCCACCACCACAACATAGACCAAGCAATCATTCTCATAAACCTGTATCCCATAGTAGTAGCCTATCTATGGGGTTCCGAAATGTTAAATGCCCCTTAGAATTTCATCATCAGTTCATCATCATAGATGAACATATCTCAGGTCACCAAAATAAAATCACAGATGCTTTCTCATTTTTCAAATTTAGAACATTGGCTCTGGAAGCAGACTCCAATCCAACTCCAATTCCTCCTGATTCAGAACTCGCATTCGTCTGGTCCATTCCCTCAAGACATCTTCATGCCACATCCACAAGTACCATACTGCAATCCGTTTCTCCCAGAACACTGCAAACCTACTGAACAGCTTGGAGTTCCATCAAAAATCTTCCACAGAGCTCACAACATGGTTTTTCCCAGAGTTTTCTCTCCTCTCAATATTCTCCATCTCTTACCTCCATCATACCAATTCATTTCAGCCAGGAACAATCAAAGTCTACCTCAGTGGCATGCATTGCTCTCCAAGTTCATCCATGGCCAACAGTGCCCTGACTTTTCAAGTCCCCAGCTATCCCTTCTCATCAAAGGTTTACAAAACCAATCCCCCTCAGCCAAACACAAGACAACCTTTAACCATCCATTTTTCTTCTCATCTTTCTGCATAGGTGCAGCCATCACAGCAGCCCAGAGGGGCCTATCCGAACACCAAATTAAAATGACCTGTCAATGCCATGCCTTTAAAACAACATATGTTCGATCGAATCTACATCACAATCACTAGCATCTTTCTGAGTCTGGACCGCTTTCTCCCTACTATTTTTGCATCTCCTCACTTACTAAGCCCCACAGGGCTCATATTCATCTGGATGCAGTGAGAACTCTCCCTTTTCGGATGTGCGTTAGCTACCACTCTTGGAGTGGGCTTTCCCATTCAAATTGCTGTGTGGGCTCCCCCGTCCAGATACTGTGCAGGCTCTCCTGTTCGACTTGCAGTGTGGGCTCTCCCGTTCGACTTGAAGAGTGAGCTTCCTGTTTATTTTATCGGGGGCTCTCTCCTTCAAAACGCAGCGGGAGCTCTCCCGGTCGAAACGCAGTGTGAGCTTCTGTTCAGGCGCCGTGGGGGCTCTCCCTTTCTGAATCGCAGTGTGATTCTTCATGTTCTTAACCATGAAGGCTCTCCCGTATATATACCGTAGGCTCCCTTTTTCTGCGGCAGGCAGGTTCGCTCTGGATATCAGTGGCCCGTTTCCCTTTAGGGACGAGGACCTCCTTCCCCGTCCGTTGTCATCGAGGGGCCCCATGTACTTTTGAATTCATGGGCCCCCATGTTGCGGACGTTGCGGCGGGACGTACTCCAACCATGTACTCAAACCTCCAGTCCCAAAAAACACTCCCGCAGGAGTAATTTTAGAAGTCACTGCCGCAGCAGTGCAGCGGCGAGATGCATCCTAGTCAAACTTCTATAAGCCTCATGCTGTTCACACAGCAGCAATGAACGCAAGCTCCCGACAGAGTTCTTTAAATAATACTGCCGCAGCAGAAGCCCACTCATAGCTCCACACGGTGGACATAGTAGGGTGAAGCGTTCCAGCCCAGCTTCCGCAGGAGCCTTGTTAAATATCACTGCCGCAGCAGTGTTCATTCGTGAATCCAGGCCGATTAAACACAGCTTCCTTGTGTTCCGGTGTAGGAAACACTAGTGCCACTCGACACCTCTCACCTCTATTCTTCATACCACTTAAGTCTTTCACTCCTTTTGGGGGGGTAATAAGCATTGCTTAATCTGGGTATCCCGTATACTTTAAATCCTTAAACATTTTCAACCATGCTAAACCCAACTTGCTGTCCCAAATTTATTCTGCACATTTTGGGGGGTATATCAGAGCTCGAGTTGAAGCTGCTTCATCGAGCCCCTCCTCAGTGGACAGCAAGCCAAATTAGCTAACCTAATACCCTAAAGATTATATGGGCAAACGAACTCATTAAGTGAAGTTCCTAAATGTAATTTAGGCAGGAGCGAGCCCATCTAATCTTCCAATCAACAGCCAGAGTATATAAGCAGCTGCTTACCTCTCATCAGTCTCAGCTGTTCCAGCATCCCTCCACCTCCCCAAACTCCACCTTCATCTCAGGTACCTTGCCCTATGTAATCATATCCTATATTTATTCACTGTGGGGGGTATATCAGAGCTTGAGTTGAAGCTGCTTCATCAAGCCCCTCCTTAGTGGACAGCAAGCCAAATTAGCTAACCTAATACCCTAAAGATTATATGGGCAAATGAACTCGTTAAATGGCCATATTTTACTTTGTTAATAGTTATGACGAAAAAGTATGTACACATCTGGCCTCAATGTTCATCTTATGTTTAGAGGTTTTCAGCTTCGCTTGGCATTCTGATACAGTTCCTACAGGTGCACCTACATAAAGAATAACAGTGACGCTGCTATCACGTCTTATAAATAGCGCAAACTAAGGTGACACTTACCAGAGAAATGTCCTGCTCCAGTCAGTTTCTAGTTGATCGACTACTTCAGACGTTTCATCGTCGTACTCGGGCTCGAATTAATACGGTAAAATCAATGCCATCTTTTCTGTCCATACATTGTATACAATGTCTTGCGAATTGATAGCTGACATTCAGTTATGGCAATGGTCGTGCGGTGCGTGCAGTAGACCAATCACAAAGGATTGGGACATCTGACCAATCAGAGCAGTGTAGGCTCATGGAAAGGAGGGGTTTAGAGAGACTGATTCTTTGAACTGCTTCTAATGAATCGTTTACAAATCGAGAACTGAAGTGAAATTAAATGTATATTTTGAGAAAACGAAAGTGTTTTTTGACCCTGCATACATGTAAACCTGTTGTAGGAGACTCCCAAAACAATACTAGGGACCTTAAAAAAGGCATAATAGGGGCCCTTTGAAATGTAGACAAAATAGTGCATCCTTACTATGGCTAAATTCAGATATCCATCAATTAATGAAAACCTTTGTTATGGGTACTTAAATATATTTGTTTACTCAACATTCTTTGCTTAAAAACACCAGTTGAATTTACCAAGTAATAGGAAGTTGTGTTAACTTAACATTTAATCATATTTACATAAAAAAAGACAGTTAATTGAGTTGAACCAACTTAAAATTTTAATTTATTTTTAATTTTATTTTTAAACCTTGAGCAATTGAATAAAACTTACTGTACTGCTCCAGAACATTCAATGTCTTAAAATAAGTGCAAAACATACAATAAGCACAAAACATTTTGCATTAAATTTTTGGATATTTCTTCAACAAAAGATTTCCACAATTAGTACAAAAATAAAGCATTTTAGGTTTTCTGATAGAGATTGCAATACTACTCTGGAAACTGCAACTTTTATAGTCTAAAACCAGTAACGCTCTGTAGTAAGATCAAAGTTCGTCTGGAAGGAAGAGGACGGAGTTGGCGATTGTCTGCTGACTGAGCTTTATTCAACAACTCAAAACTGTTCAACAGAAAGACTGTGCATCGCACAACAACAAAATAAATACTCCACAAAGGGCTTCACTCCAGTCTTGGTATACACAATTCCCAATGGGCTTCACTCCAGTATCGCTGTCGTGACCAGCGTCTCAGTCAGCAGTTCCCCTCTCTCTCACACACTCCTGCTTCTCGCGTTTTATCCTGTCTCCGCGCCAATTACTGGAATGAGAAACAGGTGTTCGTGATTTACATTTAACCAGGGGCACCGTTGGCATGGGGGACAGGGGGGTCAGGACCCCCGCAGTTTTGAAAAGATAGAAGTCGACCCCCGCACTTTTGATAAGGGCTGCTTCAATTAGTCACACTATATCATCTTTTAGCTTAGGATATTTTCTTTCAAATGAGACCATTTTCACGTTTCTGTAAGCGATCCGTTCGTAAATAATCAGCTGTTTTGTCGTGGATGTGAACAGGAAATGCGCTCTCGAACGGAGAAACACGCGATCTCCAAACCATCGATCAAAGCATGCTAACATTTTAGGACAGGTCGATGGTATATAAATCATGCCCGAACGTTAGCGTCTGTCAATCAAGCCAAACCGTCCATTCAGAAACCGAGAAATTTGACACTTTAAGGCAGTGGTTCTCAACCGGGGGGGCGCGGACACTCTCCTGGGGGGGGCGCGAGTGGCTACTGGATGGGAGGAAAAAAACCTGAAAAAAAAAATTTGCAAAATTTTTTTTATCACTTAACTACTGTCATAAAAAGTTATAGTTTTGTATATACATAACTCCTGAATAAAAATTAAAATGTGTTTGGACTGATTAAAAAAAAAAGTTTTGAACAAATTTGATTGGTTTGTCGATAGTGAGCGCAAATGCAGGTGATAAGCGGTTTTATTAAGCGAGTCATTGAGTCGTTCATTCGCGATTCGTTCAAACGGCCGATTCATCAAGAATGAGACAGATGTTTGTGAATGGGTCATTGAATCTTTGACTCAAACGATTTGTTCAAAACACTGAATCATTCAAAAAAACGATTGAGTGTTGCTGTGAAATGCGCTATGTTTGTTTGGATTCATCGGATCTATTTTCGCTGCTAAAATAGACCAAAACAGTCATTATTTCGTCTAAAATGTAAGTGACTTAATATATTAATTTGTTTGTTGAACTGTCATATCAGTGTCACATTTTCAATCGTGAGGTGATGGTAATAAGTGATGGTCATTTGTCAGCTCTCTTGATCGTCAGGTCGTGTGATGTATGTTGCTGAACTGTATTCAAATGTTATAAATATAAAAACACCACATTTTGAAATTTAACTGCAGTATGTCAGTTTAGTTTATTTGTGTGTGCTGCGGATCCAGATCTTGGAAAACGGCGCTCATTTGTTTGATTTCTCCTGCGCAAGCCTCAAAAGTTTAAGGTCCTTGCACCTGACTGAGTCCGAAACTGTCGTATTCGTTTTTTCATATTCGTCATTTTGTGGATCAGTTGTCAAAAACCCCTCAAAATATTTGCTACGGATGCGAAAAATGCCGAAAATCGGACCAAACGTATAAAACGTATAGGCTGCAAACGTATAAAACGTGAGGTCGTATTTAGTTATATATATATATATATATATATATATACACAGGGTGCGATTTGTAGGAGGGGATGGGGGAATTTCCCCCCTTCTGGTCTATGTATCCCTCCCTCTGGTGAAATATTTTATCCCCGGTGGGGTAATGCCATTACCCCACCGGGGATTAATGCTACTCCACAAACCACCAACAGAGCATATAAAATACCAAAAATAAAAATCTTTTTTTCAAACATCGCCAAGTAAAACGCTGCGTTTATATAGAACTGTCTCTTTACCACCACAACAAACTGGACACTTTTCAGACGCGCATTCCGACTTTTTCTCAGTGCCAGGCTCAAGTCAATCGAGGGAGGGAGCTTCAGTTGAACAACACTGAATTGTGGTTAGATGAGATTTTGTCAGGCTATGTCTGTAAAACTCAGAAAAATGAACACGACTGTCCAATCAGCCGTTATACTGTGGTCGTGGAGCGCACTCAAGAATTGCATGCGCAAATGCGCCGGCGCGCGCTGCATAATGACTTTATTATAGCTTAAATAAAGCGCAGAAGAAACTACGAGCAATGATTGTCGTTGTTCTGTTGTAAGTGAAGTCATGAAATTGCCAAACATGCGATTAAAGCTGCCTCAAAACTGTGCATGCATCGATATATGTTGACATGGTTTTAAAGCTATTGTTATCCAATTTGTTGGCCTTGAAACGTCTTAAAATGCACATATGTACACCAGGGAAATCTAAATTTTCTCGGGGGAGCATGCCCCCGAACCCCCCTAGCAAACTACATTTTCTGACCTTGGGAATTATGAAACCCTGCGTACGGCCCAGCTTCAATTCTATATAATAAAATCTGAGGTAAACGTGTATGCAAAAATAAATGGGGCCAAACGCGATTGAATGTAAAGGTTTGTGTCTCGTTATTCTATTAATAACTGGGTCATTCTACAGAAACGTCCACTTTTCTGTCCCTAGAGTTTACAGAAATATTACACTTAAACACTTTAGGATTACAATTTTTTTATATTTTAATATGAAACAATATGTTATTTGAACAATGAAACCTTGTTGAGTCATCAATGTGGCAATATTTGTTTTTTAATTAATTATAAAAATTCCAAGCGCCACAGAAGTGCTCGTCCCCACAGTCATGTACAGAGGGAAAGTGCTTTATTTTGAGCTCACAAACAGGTTTTTCTACCATTTCAAATACAATAATGTATGCGTAACTATCAAATATATAATGTAAATGACATTAAAAAAACCAAATGCTAAATAAATATTATAACATTTTTAATGAATGTAGTTGTCCCCTGGTGTTGTCATTGGTGTTACCTTTAACAAAAATCTCTAATTTTGAAAGAAAAAATCACACTGATGACATCACTTGACTTCCTTCTTTCTATTTCCTGAAGATCAATGAAGAAAGGCCAATGGAAAGTCCACTATCTCTTTTCAGTTATCAGATATTTTAATTATAAAATCATATTTTCATATGAAGCTTTTAGTTGAAGTCACTGTTGTGACCTACTTTATTGCTAGGGAATTTTAAAAAACTAGAATACAAATGGATTAAATTACTTGATTTAGTGAATATATCATAATTTACAACATGTGGATTGATTCCTTGTTTATTATTGTTTTTCAAATATTTTTATTGTTATAGCAAATACATGGTTGTGCAATTGAATTAACATCATTCAATCACACTTTTAACAAACCTGATTAAAATAAATAACACACAATCTCCTTATTTTTTGCATTATCATTATTATTCTGTAACTCTGACTGCATGTGCTGAAAAAAAAATGAGAAATAATTTCATAAAAATGTTTAAAAATGCCAGAGAAGTAAGGTAACACCAGTGACAAAAAGAGGGGACATGCAGTTTTTAAATAAATGTACAAAAAAAATAAAAAAATCATTAAGCTGTCATTTATGTGTATTCATAAAGTCCAAGTGTAATATAATAATGTGGTCTAAGTTTAAATGTTAAAAAAAGAAATACATTTTAAGACATTTTGTCATACCAAAAGTGGACGTTTCTGTAGAATGACCCAACTACCGATTGATTTTGCATTTCTATCAGAAATTAAGAATTATTAATGTCATTTTAGTTGTGCAAATATGTAATACTTCAAATCTCAAGGTTAAATCAGAAGATTTAAAAAAAAAATGTTTCTGTAACAGCTGCCAAAAAATAGTATATAGCACTGTGGTTTTTAACAAATTAAAAAAAAAAAAAAATTCAAAACATCCTCCCCTCTGGTTTTTTTCACAAATCGCACCCTGTGTATATATATATAAACGAATAAACTAGTCAGAATATAGACTACAGTTAAAGCTTTCCTTTAGTTTTTGTGAAATGCTCGCACGCACTGGGGCCCCAAATGCAATGAACCAGCTTTGGGGGGGCCCAGCTTGCAAAAGGTTGAGAACCCCTGCTTTAAGGTAAGGAGGCTGATCTCTCAGGTTGAAGTGCGAGCTGGATTGACTGAAGTTTTCGTGAGGATTTATAGTTTATGGACTGTTTTGATTTCGGTAATTACATCTTGAAAGGCAAAAGCATTGATGGCATCTATAAAAGAGATATCTGAAATAGAAACGAAAGTGATATTGCCTCATCCAGTGGAGGACGCACGAGAGGAGATCTGTGCGTTTAACTGGTATGTGTATACTGTAATACTTAATTTACAATTAAGTATTACAGTTTCCCCCCCCCCGGAAAGCAGTTTGGTCCCCCCTCACTTTGAAAATGTCTCCTGCGCCCCTGCATTTAACCCGCTCACTTACCAAGCCTCTCCTGACGCTTTCTCCTGCTGCAGACCTCGCTGAACCACGCCCCCCTCGCCACACGCTCCCTCAACGGAATTTTTATTTTATTTTTTTTACTCTAAACAACTGTCACGGGTGGTTGCAGGTAAACAGACAAAGATGAAGAAGGTTCCAACACAAAGCTTTAATAACAATAATCCAAATGACAGGCTAACAGGATGCAACACACTTAACTTAGGGGCTGTTTACACAACACCGTTTTCAAACGGAAAACTTTTTTATGAAAGCAGCATCGCCAACTACTCATCTGGTTTGTGTGATACAATGTTTTCAGTCATTTTTGTGGATCCAGGTGAACAGGATAGTTTTGATAACATTGTCATCTGTACAAAGAAAAAACCTGTGTTTAGTACATTGTTGTTGTGAAAACACCCTTAAGCAGCGGTCACACTAGACTTTGAACGTGTGAAAATTCTACGGATGCTGTAATGGTCATGATATGACGTCATGGTCTACAGCGTCTTTTTATAAACATGAATTCAACATATAACTTAAAGTAATACATTCAAAATGTAAAAAATAAAGAGCATACTCGGCTTTAGTGCAAAAATATAATTTTTTTAATTCAGCCAAGAGGTCATGCCATGACGAATCGCTCTTCTACTGGTCGCACTTCTTCATGTGATGTGAATTTGCGGTTTAGAGTTCACCAAACTTGAACTTTGGAACGCAGCAAAATGCAAAAAAATTTCGCACAAGCTTGCGGTTCTGGTCTGACGCATTCGCATGTGTTTAAATGGAAGTCAATGGAACGAAAAGTGCAGTGTGACCGCACCTTAGACGTGACCAGACAAACACTGAGTGATATTACATATTATGTAAAATTTAGAGAATACAAAAAAGGTCTATTTTTACTTTTATCTTATTGTGTGACTGTCTGGAGTCAAGTTTCTCAATTGACTATTAAATTAGTTTGATCTTCAACAAACACTAAACATTTTGGACAAGAACCCAATTAGATGGCATCATTGTAATATTTTACAAAAATATAGTTTTTTTTTTTTTTTTTAAATTTGATGAATTTGTCTCTCATTAAAATGTTTTTTAAACGTGTAAATACACTGTGTTCCAAATTATTATCTAAGTGATATATCAGTATGATTTCAGTGCAATAAACATTCAGATTTCAGATGTTTAGATGTTTTATTTCTCTGTTTCTTTTTAGATAACTGGTATCAAACTCAGACATGCTTGTTAAATAGTGTGCCAGTCTACTGTATTTAAGTAAATGGAAACCTACTTACGGAGGTTGTTCCACATTCAGAAAGTTACAGTTCTCATGCAAAATGGGGAGGAAGAAAGATCTTCTGAGGATGAAAAGCATGAAATGGTGCAATGTTATGCAAAAGGCATGAAAACAACTAATATTGTGTGAAAACTGAATGGAGATAATAAAATTATCATAAGATTTGTGAGTGATTTACAGCACAAGAGAACTCGGTCAGATAAAGGCTTAAAGGATTACTCCACTTTTAAATAAACTTTTGCTGATAATTTACTCACCCCTATGTCATCCAAGATGTCCATGTCTTTCTTTCTTCAGTCGAAAAGAAATTAAGGTTTTTGATGTAAACATTCTAGGATTTTTCTCCATATCATTCATTTCAATGGGCACCAAACGGTTGAAGGTCCAAATGGCAGTTTCAGTGCAGCTTCAAAGGGCTTTAAACGACACCAGGCGATGAATAAGGGTCTTATCTAGCGAAACGATTGGTCATTTAAAAAAAAAAAAAAAGTTTAAGTTTTATAAGCACAAATGCTGGCCTTGCTCTTTTCTCCGATGCGCATTCGTGACGTCACGTAATACGCAATTACGTTGAAAAGGTCACGGTTGACGTAGGCGGAAGTATCGAGTCAGTGTTTACATTACAAATATGCGGAAGGAGGATTGTCAGTTTATTGTTTAACCCTTTGAGCGGTACGTTCCCACATATGGGATGTTTATTTCTGTGCCCCTGGGCGTACGGTTCCACATATGGGATTTAGAATGTTCAGCGACGTCACATAACTGCTAGATTCAAACTGTGCTTTCGCGCTCTGGCTGCGAGACGGACGCGCGCTCTCTTGTCATCACAGCTATGCAGTGTTTTCAGCCACATAATGTTTCTTTTAAGGTTTCAGACATTTAAATACGCATAAGCACCATTAAACAATACATTTGGAGTTTATAAAATACACACTGATGTCAGACGTCAGTGGAAGCATCAATAAACAGTGAATTCAAATATAATTTGACGACATTTATTCATATCAGACACACATAATGGGTCTAAGTAACTATAAAGTTTACTCTCTTATTCTTCCAGTTCACCAGCCACTTACTTGCATATATTTCAGGAGAAACTGATGAATTCACCTGCTGTAAATCAGACTGACAGAACTCTGTGAACTGCAGTGCAAACTAAGATGGCGGCGCCCATCTCGCATTATAGATCAAGATAAAGATCATTTATAAAGGTTTTTAAACGACAAAACACACTCACTCACACATATTTGAGAATCGGAATATCATATAGTTGAAGACATGTAAGCAAGTTTGCGAATATTTTAAATAAAAAAGGAAAAACAAAATAATAGTGATCCATCTCTCATACAGTGTTATTGTGGCTACGTTCAGCGCTCGTGACACGCACGCGTCGCCATGGAAACAATAAGGGCAAACGTTCTAAAATAAGGGTCGCCTTAAAAAAAAAAAAACTCACTCTGGCGGTCAGTTAGAATATTTTAAACTCACGCTTGAAAGGTGTGCGTATCCTGGGTGTTTTAATATTAGAAAGCCTAAAAGAAAATTTTTGTCAGGACAGAAATTTGTGACTTTTCATAGAGTTCCTATACACAATCCTGAGCGAATGAAACTGTGGTTGCTATGCCTACGTCAACCGTGACCTTTTCAACGTAATTGCGCATTACGTGACGTCACGAACGCGCATCGGAGAGAAGAGCAAACCCAGCATTTGTGCTTATAAAACTTAAATTTTTTATTTTATTTTTTTTTAATGGCCGATCGTTTCGCTAGATAAGACCCTTATTCATCGTCTGGTGTCGTTTAAAGCCCTTTGAAGCTGCACTGAAGCTGCCATTTGGACCTTCAACCGTTTGGTGCCCATTGAAATGAATGATATGGAGAAAAATCCTAGAATGTTTACATCAAAAACCTTAATTTCTTTTCGACTGAAGAAAGAAAGACATGGATATCTTGGATGACATGGGGGTGAGTAAATTATCAGCAAAAGTTTATTTAAAAGTGAACTAATCCTTTAAGGAAAGTTTGTCAAAAATATTAATTTTATTAAAAGGGCAGCTATAAAAAAGCCAGTGCTGAGCAGCAAACAGGTATTTGAAGCTGCTGGTATCTCTGGAGTCTCAAGAAGCTCTCCATGCAGGGTGGCAGTTGTGCATAAAGTTGCATTTCAGCCACCACTAACCAAAGCTCTCAAAGAGAAATGTTTACAGTGGGTTTAGAAATACATGAAGACTCATTTTTAAATACTTTTTTTTCACTGACTAATGCTGTACTACAATGGATGGTCTAAATGGATGGATTTCTGGATGGTTGGTGAATGGCCACCATGTTCCAACAAGACTGTGACGTCAGCAAGGAGCTAGCGGGTGATGATTTGGGCTGAAATATTAGGAAGTGAGACGGAAGGTCCCTTTAGGGTCTCTGAGGGTATTAAAATGACTTCTGCAAGATATGTGGAGTTTACATGGGCGTCGGAAGCCAAAAAAAAATGTGGGTGGGGTCCTCCCAGTGCCCAAGGAAGTCGACCGGAAGTTGAAGTCGGCCGGGTGCCGCCATCTTGTAGCAGAACTTCACTTGCGTTAGCATCCCCATTGACTCCTATTCATTTTGGCGTCACTTTGACAGTGAATAACTTTACATCTGAGGCGTTTAAAGACTCCATTTGTCCATTATTTATTTCTAAAGATACACGACAATGTATAAAGGGCTCCATTACCTTCTATGTTACATTATGGCCCCGTAGAAACAGTTTTTGTAAAAATAGGCTAACGATTGCGTCATAACCACTCGACTCTCTGTCGCACAGTAGAGAAATTACCGTAGAGACAGGAGGAGATGCTCGCAGGCAATCGGGGTGATTATCTTAATATGGCGTACTGGCGTTACATTTTAAAATACTATACAAAATAATTAATCAGAATACTTACTCCTGCTCACTCACGCCAAAGAACTCCCCGCTCAAGCTCGCCGTCTCTGCAAGATTAACGATGGCAGTTTTGACGCACAGCTACTAGAAGATTTACATCTGTCAGACAGGTTGCGGACGTCATCAAGCTTAGTTTGAGTCTGCGCGTCAGAAACGGAAGTGCTAAAAATCGCTAAAAATGGGCTTCACTTCTCTCAATTGAGTTCCAATGGGGTCGCTGTGTCCATTTCTTTTACTGTCTATGGGTCCTCCCCCCAAATTTTTTTTCTGGAGTATGCAATTATATATAGAGATAGATAGATAGATAGATAGATAGATAGATAGATAGATAGATAGATAGATGATAGACAAAATGCAAAATCAATCGGTAGTTATTGATTTTTTTTTTTTTTTTTTTTTTTTTTTTTTTATAGAATAACGAGACACAAACCTTTACATTCAATCGCGTTTTTGCTACTATTTATTTTTCTTTTTTTTTTTTTTTTTATAGAATAACGAGACACAAACCTTTACATTCAATCGCGTTTTTGCTACTATTTATTTTCACATATTAGCTGTCAACCCTCCCGTTTTTTCCGGGTTTCTCACGTATTTTAGCTCTTTTCCCGCTGTCTTCCCGTTTTAGTATTTTCCTGTAAAATATTTTTACGCTCTGATTGTGTTAACTCAGAACACGCAACTATCTGTGTCTGAGAAGTGGCTTGCACTTGACCACGGGCGATGCACGTAGGCTATGCATGCGCCAAACGCGTCTTTCCGCGCTCATGGAGTTTCTTTGAAATGCTCGCGGGAAATGAAGTACATAAATTGTAATGGACATCGGGAGAAATGGGAACACGGGGGCACCGCGATGCGACCGCAAAGGGCACTTTCACTTTCACGATCAAAGTGCATGCCACTGATAAGCATTGTAAATGCAGTATTACAGTATACACATAGCAATTAAACGCGCAGATCTCCTCTCGTGCGTCCTCCTCACTGGACGAGGCAATATCACTTTCGTTTCGCTTTCAGATATATCTTTTATAGATGCCATCAATGCTTTTACCTTTCTAGATGTATTTACCGAAATCAAAACAGTCCATAAACTATAAATCCTCACGAAAACTTCAGTCAAGCCAGCATCGACCTGTCCTAAAACGTTAGCACGCTTTGATCGATGGTTTGGAGATCGCGTGTTTCTCCGTTCGAGAGCGCATTTCCGTTGATTGTTTACGAACGAAAGCTCACAGAAACGTGAAAATGAAAAGGGTCTCATTTGAAAGAAAATATCCTAAGCTAAAAGATTATATAGAGTGACTGATTGAAGCAGCCCTTATCAAAAGTGCGGGGGTCGATTTCTGTCTTTTCAAAACTGTGGGGGTCCTGACCCCCTGTCCCCCGTGCCAACGTAATCGTGTAAAAAAAATCCCTTATTTTGGGGATGGATTCCGGGAAATCTCCCTTATTTTCAGTGTTCAATGTTGACAGCTATCACACATACACAGACGAAAAAGTGCGTCCCAAAGTGCGTACAAATGGAGAAATCCATGTTAACCTCATATTTCCTTAGATAGAAAAGAAGCAGGGCCGTACGCAGGGTTTCATAATTACAGAGGGAACAAAACGTAGTTTGTTAGGGGGGTACAGGGAGGGACATGAAAAATTTAGATTTCCCTGGTGTACATATGTGCATTTTAAGACGTTTTAAGGCCAACAAATTGGATAACAATAGCTTTAAAACCATGTCAACAAATACATACATGCATGCACAGTTTTGAGGCAGCTTTAATCACGTTTGGTAATTTCATGACTTCATTTACAACAGAATAACGACGGTGCATGCCCGTAGTTTCATTTGCGCTTTAGTTAAGGTACAATAAAGTAATATACAGCGCGCGCCGGCGCATTTGCGTGAGCAATTCTTGAGTTCGCGCCTCGAGCACAGTAGGCTATAACGGCTGATTGGAGTTTTACTGAGCCTGACAACATCTCATCTGACCACAGGTCACTGATGTTCAACTGTAGGTCCCCCGTCCTCACCGCGCTCGTTTGACTTGTGCCTGGCGCTGAGGCGAAGGTGGAATGCGCGTCTGAAAAGTGTCCCATTTGTTGTGGTCGTAAAGAGACATTTCTTTATAAACGCAGCGTTTTACTTGGCGATGTTTTAAAACATATTTTAATATTATTTTTTTCAGCGAGGCAGGGATACTAGAAGGGGGGAAATCCCCCCCCCCCCTTACAAATCGCACGATAGATAGATAGATAGATAGATAGATAGATAGATAGATAGATAGATAGATAGATAGATAGATAGATAGATAGATCTTATCGATCGCCATTTAAGCAAAGTGCGTGGTTCATGCGCAAAACTTGCAGCAGACACAAAAAGCACTGCCCATTTTGTACAAATTACGGTGATCCAATCGTTAAAAGTGCATTAAAATATAAACGATAAGATCGTTAATCAAGAAAAGCACTAGAAATTTCGTAAACAAGTCAGTTTAATAAAATGATTTCATCATAGCCTATCAGGCTCTGTGCTTTGAGAGGGCATTGACATATGAGCAGTACAGAGCCCATCTTGTCTCATATCATGATTTTCCCCATTTATTAGGTGCACTGAAAGTAATAATATTAATATACATCATCTGTGCACGAGGTAGGGCCTTAAAAACATCAGCCAATCGTTTACGCGATCATCACGTAAACGATTGGCCCTCTGGCTTGTCAATCACTGCCATGACGTTCCTTGTGAGAGATGAGCGCGGCTGCCCGCTCCAGTAACTTTCCACACTCCACAGGCGCTGCATGCAATGTTTTTGTCAGGAGACAGGAGTAACAACTGCAGATTATGAGTTACCTGCGGTGAGTCCGACATAATGAATCCACTAACACGACACAGCGAATGCCAGTGGTAAACACTCGTGTTCCAATACTCGTGCACGAGTTTTGGGAGGCGTTCCTTTGAAATGAGCTGTGAAGGAGGGGGGCTGTTCTTAGGCATATGCTCATTTCAAAAACTCAGTAACAGTTTTTAGGTTCTCAGTAGACGAAAAAAATCCTCTCTATCACCTAAAAATAGTAATCGGCTTACGTGTCTGTAATTTCAATAAAACAAGGGAATTTATTAGTTGTGGGAACAAATTATTAATTCGTGGCCATGATCTATCTTACCCTGTGAAAATATAGGGCGAGACGGTAATGATTTGGGGAAAAAGAATCAAGAGATTGGATAGCTATCTAGAGGATCCCTCACAAATTAATGGATAGGGCTAAGTGTATGTGACTGTGACCCATCTGTTATATATTGTACAGCGCGATATACATGTGCTAATAATGTCAAATAAACACAAGGCTTACAAAACACAGTCAGTTATGTCTAATTAAGTGACTGACGCGCTCTGAAAGTGAACAGACAAATGCTGCATTATAGAGACGCACTTTTAGAGATGGTAAAAGTGAGTGGGTCCATTATCATTGGTCTTAAAAAGTGGGTGGGTCTTGTCCCACCCACATACAATGGTTCTGACGCCCATGGGAGTTTATAACCGACCATTTTAGTGCATTGAATGAAAATCCTTTTATTTCAGAAGGCACTATCCTTTTTATGCCACAGCAGAAAATGGTCATTCTGCAAAAACATCACAGCAATAAAACGGTTTGAAAATGTATTTCTACACCCACTGTAAACGTTTCTCTTTGTGAGCTTTGGTTAGGAGTGGCTGAACTGCCAGTCTGCATGGAGAGGTTCTTGAGACTCTAGCAGCTTCAAATACCTGTTTGCTGCTCAACACTGGCTTTTTATAGCTGCCCTTTTTATACAATTATCTTGTTTGACAGAAACTTTCCTTAATAAGCCTTTATTTGAACGAGTTCTCGTGTTGTAAATCACTCACAAATCTTATGCTAGTTCAATAATCTCTATTCAGTTCACACAATATTAGTCGTTTTCATGCCTTTTGCGCAACATTCCATTTCATGCTTTTCATCTTCAGAAAGAAAATTATGCTATTAGCAATAAAAATCACAAAGAGTATACAACACTAAAAATCACACACGAAAAAAAAAAAGCCCACACTGAACAGTAGTTACTCCAGTCCATAAGCCTTTTTAAAAAGACATGTCTTAAGATGTTATTCCAGCGCAGGCGTCAGGGCGACAGAAAAAGGCAGCTCGAAACCTTCCAGGCTGGAGGCAGAGCTTCGGGCTCCTCGTGCCCAGGAGGAGATGGTTCCCGGCAGGCCCAAGATGGTGCCACGCAACTGAGAGGAGGTGGTACCGAGGGACTGAAGGAAGACGAAGTTGACTGGGTGGCACAGATGGCTGGACACTGGGAAACAGGCTGGAGTTCCATGCAAAAATCCAAAAAGAATGGAGTGTCACTAGTAGATTGGAGAGATGGTGGGAGAGGCACGCTGCGCGGGACCAGCTGGACATGCAACAGTACTGGGGCTAGAAATATGTCCTCTCCACACCTTGAGAGTAGGTTGTGTGTAGGTGTAGGTTGTTCGGGCCGATTACCGAGCTCGGAGCCCTCTCCCCGGACAGCACGCCAAATATGTTTACCAATTAATTTACCTGACTTATTTGTAAGTGTGAACTCATGAATTACTTGATAATCCAACAGGAGAATACAGAATTCAGACAGGAACATACACCACAGTAGTACAAACATCAAACGTTAAACGAGACCTAACAATGAACTGAAGACAAACAGGAACTTGTATACACTGACGAATTAACTAAAATGACAAACAGCTGTGATGAATGTGATGAGTATCCATGGTAACAGATTGTGGCGGGAAACTAGAACAAAGGAACACGTGACAAACAAATTGAAAGTTCATATGGAGAATTATGAAAGGAAATTAACAATTTATTACAGTTAGAAATGGAGAAAAAGGCTAGATTTCTTAAACAAACTTACTATGAGTCAGGACCAAGAGCACTTAAATTATTGGCTAGGCGAATGCGAAAGCAACAAACTGATAATTTAATCACTAAAATACGCGATCCCAAAACAAATCAAATTAAACACGATCGAAAAGATACAGGAAATCATTTTTAGAATTACTATGAAGAGCTATACAAACACACCTCTGCTATGAATAGAACTAAAGTACAAGGGTTCCTTAATACATTAGATATGCCATTTATTGGTAATTTACTAAATAAAAGTCTAACTGCAGAAATAACCACTGAGGAATTACAACAAGTTATGCGTAAATTTAAATCAGGCAATTCACCAGGGAGTGATGGATTCCCTTCAGAGTCGTATAGAACCTTCTATAAAGAACTGATGCCATTACTAAGGGACACCTTCAGTTGGGTCATAAAAGAAGGAAAAACTCCTCCATCATGGAAAGAGGCAATAATTTCTGTAATCCCCAAGGAGAAAAAAGACAGGGAACACTGTCAAAATTATAGACCCATATCACTCCTTAATACAGACTATAAAATCTATAGTTCCATTTAAGCATCTAGAATACAACTGTTTTTATCAGACCTGATAGATGAGTACCAAACTTTTGAGTACAAAACTTTTATTAAAGGTCGACAAACATATGATAATATAAGAAGAACTTTTCATATAATAGATAGGACTCATAGAAATAAACCACCTGTCGCTCTAATAAGTCTTTACACCAAGAAGGCTTTCGACAGAGTTAGCTGGGAATTTTTTTACCTATCACTAGAAAGGTTGGGATTTAATGACAAATCTGTCCAGAGTATCAAGTCAATATATCAAAATCTGACAGCTAGAGTAAGAATAAATGGATCTCTATCAGAAAGATTCCTCCTGGAAAGAGGAACTAGACAGGGTTGCTGTCTTAGTCCCTCTCTTTTCGCCATTTACAAACCATTGGCTCAATTAATCAGACAGCACTCGTTGATTCCAGGGGTTGAAATTAACGGTATGGAACACAAAATTAGTCTTTTGCAGATGACGTTATGATTTATTTAGCTGAACCCAAAAAACACTTCACAAATCTTATGCAAGTATTAGAGCAATTTAATGAATATGCCGGATATAAATTGAACGTAACAAAAAACCCAAATACTTATGTTTAATTGTAAACCAAACACGGAACTCAAACAAAACTTAAAGGGTTCGTTCACCCAAAAATGAAAATTATGTCATTAATGACTCACCCTCATGTCATTCCACACCCGTAAGACCTCCGTTCATCTTCGGAACACAGTTTAAGATATTTTAGATTTAGTCCGACAGCTTTCTGTCCATCCATTGAAAATGTATGTGCAGTATACTGTCCATGTCCAGAAAGGTAATAAAAACATCATCAAAGTAGTCCATGTGACATCAGTGGGTTAGTTAGAAGTTTTTGAAGCATCTTATATAGATTTTGGTCCAAAAATAATAAAAAATGCGACTTTATTCAGCATTGTATTCTCTTCCGGAATCCTTTCCATTGAATTGATTCCACTGAATTGATTCCATTGAATCCTTTCATCTGTCGGCGTTGGTAATGCACTTTTACATCGTTGTTTTTGGTGATTAGGACATCCGCGACATGCACACTTACGCACCATTTTAAAAAATAGCTTGAATACAGCGTGTGTCTCCCTCAGACTGCAAACGAAACTCTGGCGCACTAGATAACACGTCAGCAGCGTCTTACGTCAGCAGTTCGCTGAACAACAGACCCGGAAGAGAATACAATGCTGAATAAAGTCGTAGTTTTTGTTATTTTTGGACCAAAATGTATTTTAGATGCTTCAAAAACTTCTAACTAACCCACTGATGTCACATGGACTACTTTGATGATGTTTTTATTACCTTTATGGACATGGACAGTATACTGCACATACATTTTCAATTGATGGACAGAAAGCTCTCGGACTAAATCTAATATATCTTAAACTGTGTTCCGAAGATAAAGGTCTTACGGGTTTGGAACAACATGAGGGTGAGTCATTAATGACATAATTTTCATTTTTGGGTGAACTAACCCTTTAATTGGGATGCAAAATATGCCTAAAATACCTAGGTGCAAATATAACTAAAGACTTAACGAAATTGTATAGGGCAAATTACGATCCTATTACTAATAACATAAAGAGTGACATTGAGAGGTGGTCCACGTACCCCACTAGCTTTAGTGATAGGATAAGTGGAATAAAAATGAATATCCTACCGCGCTTACTTTATTTGTTTCAATCCCTCCCAGTGGAAATCCCACCAAAGCAATTCTTTGAATGGAACAAAATAATATCCAGGTACATATGGGAGACAAAGTAATATCCACACTGTTAAAAATTGTCCTGTTAAAAAACAGTAAGTAACTGGCAGCACGGTTGCCAGCAAGTTACTGTTAAATTAACAGTGTCTTGCTGTTGTTGAAATTTACAGTTTGTTACTGTTTTTGTAAATACAGCATAAAGCTGTTATTTTCTACATTAACAGTAAATTACTGTCAAAAGCATTAACAGTTAATTAATGTTTATTTGCACTTTTTAACTGTAAGCTACAAATATGTTATTATATTGAGAAATTAACTGCTAAGAAAAAAAGGTGGAATTATTTTTCTAGATATTTCCCCTTAGAAGTGTAGCTTTAAAACCATGTTTTAGTACAATGTACAAATATATCCTTTGAAACATTACACATTTAACACAATGCAGTGTAACTTCAAAATGTGCTTTATTAAAACTTTGACAAACTTGGAAAAAAAAAGCCACTTTAATCACACAATATTCTCAAAATTAGTGGCTGATGCAATTTGAATGGCTAAAACTTAAGCTTCAGAATATGTTTAACTGAATAAACAAAATATTTATATAACAGAAAAAACTAAATGAGTGGCTCAGAGAACTACTGAGTGATTAAGAAATACTGAATTATTAGTGAATAAGAATTACTGAATGAAGAAAGATGTAGGTATTCAAAAATGAACACCTGAAAAAATTGTGCGACTAACACACTAAAAGCATGTTTTTGTTGTTTTTGTAGAATATGTGTAAGGTGTGTATGTGGTATGTTAGTGAATGAGTGGGTTCACTTATATGAAGTCCCACTCAAAGTCCATTAGCTTCTTAAGAAGACTGGCAACCCGAGTGTTCACTGATTTCTTTTTGTGGGCGACCTTCCCTGTCCGCTTCGACAAGACTTGTCCACCCTTGGTGCCTTTTTCAGGATTTATTCCAATGAAGCGCCTGAAAAACAAATACATACATTCAGAATTAGTGTGGGTAAAAGTTTACATAACGAGAATGTGAATAGAAATTAAGATAACACTTTACAATACGGGTGCGCTAATATGCATTAATTCATGCTTAACTAATGCACAGATAATAATGAGTTAATGCATGACTTTACTTGTTGAGGCACATGGCTATTAATTCAAAACCCATAACCACAATTACATATTACTTAACAATTAGTTAATAGTCATGTGCCTCAACAAGTAAAGTCATAACATGATACCTTTGTAAATCATTAGCTAATGATTAACTAAAGCAGACAACTGGAAGCTGAAATGCATGGCTTTGACCGATTGTGGTAATTAACACGTTAATTTACATTATTAGTTAATATAATATGTTTTTAGGGAATTAATACATTATGACACATTAACTAATAACAATTTAATGAGTATTTAAAATATGAATCATGTAGAATCTTTATTAGTTGCTGATGCAGTAATCATTAATAAATGGTTTAGTTCTTCATAAGTCATACATTAACTCATGATTATCTGTGCATTAGTTAAAGGGTTAGTTCACCCAAAAATTAAAATTCTATCTCACAGAATCACTCATCCTCATGTTGTTCCACACCCGTAAGACCTTTGTTCATCTTCGGAAGACAAATACATTAATGGATCTTGAGAGAGGAAATGTCATTGCTGGCCATGCAGGCCTCACTAAGCTATCAGATTTCAACTAAAATATCTTAATTTGTGTTCTGAAGATTAATGAAGGTCTTACGGGTGTGAAACGACATGAGGGTGAGTAATAAATGACAGAATTTTCATTTTTAGGTGAACTAACCTTTTAATCATGAATTAATGCATATTAGTGCACCCATATTGTAAAGTGTTACCAAAATTAATATATGAATCTAAGCATCTAACCTCTGAATGAATTCCAACGTGGATGCAGCCTCAGCTTGGTACTCCACATTGAAATTGTAGAAAGTAGAAAACACAGCAGCAAGTCCAGACAGAAAACTTGGCGTGATGCCCTCACAGATTATTTGCCCCTCAAAACTAATCATCCATTTATGAATGCAGCTTCCTGGTTTTTCACCTAAAACATTCCAAAGAAAAAAACAATGCCAGGTAGTCATATAGCATATTCATTTTTTTACTGCCAGATTGCAAATAAATGCAAGGGAAACTGAAATCATTTTACCAAGTCACAGAGCCCTGTTCTTTTAACATAACAAATGCATTTCAAAATGCTGATTGTGGACTGGTCTGGACAGACACGTGTATATGTATTGTGAAATTGTTGCAGCAATTTTTGTGATCAATTTAACTCAATATTTTTGTTTAATATAGTTGAAGTAATTGAATGAAAATGTAGTAATTAATTAGTCACTCCAACTTTCAAAGAATTTTCATTTTCAAAACACAAATGAAGCTGTTTTTAATATTCTTTCATCATTTCTGTTCATCCATTAAAAGTCCAGTCAGAACAAACCTCATTGGTTCTCACATCAAGCAAGCATGTTTGAGATTATTTGCTCCATGTATGCTCAATGTTTATACATGAATAAACAAAAATAAATTCATACATTTACAATAACTTTATTAACTTTTTGAAGCATCAAAGTTTTTTTTTTTTTTTTACTTTTGGACTTTCAATTGATGAACAAAAATGATGAAAGAATTTTATTAATATTTTTTTTTTTTTTTCAAAGATCAATAAAAGTCTTGAGGGCTTAAAGGGATAGTTCATCCAAAAATGAAAATTTGATGTTTATCTGCTTACCCCCAGTACATCCAAGATGTAGGTGAATTTGTTTCTTCAGTCGAACGCAAATTATGATTTTTAACTGCAACCGCTGCCGTCTGTCAGTCAAATAATAGCAGTAGATGGGAACTTCAACTATAACAGTAAATAAAACTTGATTAGACAAATCCAAATGAAACCCTGCGGCTCGTGACGACACATTGATGTCCTAAGACACGAAACGATCGGTTTGTGCGAGAAACCGAACATTATTTATATAATTTTTACCTCTAATACACCACTATGTCCAACTTCGTTCAGCATCCTGTTAGTGAGGTCAAAAAACGCGTTGTGATGACGGAAGTGATGTCTCGCCCATATACTTCAATGAGCGCAAGACATCACTTCCGATGTCAGAGCGCGATCAGACCTCACAAGCTGAACGAAGTTGGACATAGTGGTGTATTAGAGGTAAAAAATTGTATAAATACTGTTCGGTTTCTCGCACAAACCAATCGTTTCGTGACTTATGACATCAATGTGCCGTCACGAGCCGCAGGGTTTCATTTGGATTTGTCTATGGAAGTTATTTCGACTCTTATTGTTCAAGTTCCCAATCACTGCTATTATTTGACTGACAGACGGCAGCGGTTGCAGTTAAAAATCATAATTTGCGTTCGACTGAAGAAAAAAAAGTCACCTACATCTTGGATGCCCTGGGGGTAAGCAGATAAACATCAAATTTTCATTTTTGGGTGAACTATCCCTTTAAAATTACATGAGTGTGGGTAAAAGATTTTTTAAAAGAATAAAGGACTTTTAAAAGAATATTTATTTTGTGTGAACTGTCCCTTTCAGTGTTGTACAAAAGCATTTACCAGTTAAAAGTTTGCTGAAATACAAAAAAAAAACAACACTTAGTGGCTTATGTAATAAAATAGACTATATATTCATACAGTTCTATACATACCAAGGAGTATCAGTCGAGGAGTTGCAGGTAGTTCTAGTGTCCTTTCTACATCAGCTGCAGTGGAAGATGCCTAAGACACAGTTACAATGATGAGGACATAGAGACAAAATACACTAACAATAATGCCTTTGTATGCATTTAATTTTTAAATTAGGAAAGAGCATGTCTATTTCAGTTGTTAGGACATTAATACCATGATATAAACAACAACAACAACAACAAAAAAAATCTTACATTTGCAAAAAGGATCAGCCCTTCCTGAGTCTCAGAGAAGTGAGCCATTAGAAGTTGGATGATGCAGAAGGAAAGCTCGAGGTCTGGCCGCAGAGAAATGACTGCCCTGACATCTGCATTGGTGGGTTTGTTGCTGAAGAACTCCACAATGGCTCTTCCACATTCTTCAATGGCAAGCTCAAGTGCACGCATAACTTTGATGTCAGTTAGAAGCTCAAAATGAGCATAAAGCCCTTTCGGAGTGAAAAGGTATGGCCACTGCTTTCTTAAATCACTGATGGTGGGTGCTGGTAATATGTTTATTTGCTTCCGCTGGAGGCAAAAGGTTGTTTCCATAAGTTGCTTAACTTCTGCTCTTTCAACCCCATTTATTCCATCTCGACAGTATATCTCCTCCAGCCGCTGACGTTTCTGCTCTACGGTTGCATCTGTCTCCTCTGGTGGGAGATCAGGCTGGAATCTGGTGCAGCCATATGTATCAGTAGGCCCTCTCTTTAGTCCATCACCAGATGAACGGTGTTGGCGAAAGCTGGTGGTGCGGTTCAGATTTTCAATTCGATTTTTAATTTGAATTAACAGTGAGGTATAACCATTTCCTAGTACCTGACCATTGTCACGGAGATCAGCAAAACTTTGAGGATACTGGCGGATGATGTTTCGGCAGACTGTGACACATTGTCCGCGTGTTGGGTTTAGCTCATATTTCCTCATCTCATCTGCCAAAACTCTGACCATTTGTCGCCGTGCTGCTGGTGAAGGTCTCTTGCCATCAGTCACTGCTGAACGAATGTCCATAGGCATTGCAGTCCAAGGAATCTGAAAAGTATCTGGCCATGTTTTTTTTATTTGGGCGGATGGACTGCAGTCTTCGGAGCTGCTGGATTCTTGATTTGAGAGTTCACTTGATGCACTGGAGCAAGGAAGGTCTGAAGGCAAGCTGACTGCTGGTGTAGGGGAAGGAAGAATTTGTAGGTCCAAAGTGACCATCTCTGTCTCTGAAACAGGAAAAGCAGAGGTAACTAACATATGAGATTAACCAAAGGCCTGTAAATAAATCATTAAGTGATTGGAAATATCTGTATTTTGCAGGTCACATGCTAAATTGAGCACAATGTACATTTACAACTATTTACAACTATCAGTATCCATTAGTGCAAAGACAACTGGTAAATATGCAAGAAGTCCTGGAAATAATCAAATATACTTGTAAAACAATGTAAGTTAAAAATACATTTCCTCTAATTAAAAGCTTTAAAAGTAGTTAACTTTCAGAACAAATATTTAAAGATAATGTGCTTATCCCGTTGTCATCCAAGATGTTCATGCCTTTCTTTCTTCAGTCGTGAAGAAACATTTCAGGAATTATCTCCATATAGTGGACTTCAATGGTGCCCGCAAGTTTTAACATCCAAAATGCAGTTTCAATGCAGCTTCAAAGGGATCTAAATGATCCCAGCCGAGGAATAAGTGTCTTATCTAGTGAAACGTTCATTTTATAAAATAAAATACAAATTTATCGTCCTACATCGCTGTTTTCCAAAAAGGGGGTTGGGTCAGTACTTCTGCAGAGATATAGACTGATTTTGAAGTTGGAGGAGAAAATAAGATGGGAGTTCTCGTGGGCTCCACAATGAAGTCCACTATATGGAGATAATTCCTGAAATGTTTTCCTCAAAAAACATAATTTCTTTACAACTGAAGAAAGAAAGGCATGAACATCTTGGATGACAAGGGGGTAAGTAAATTATCTGCAAATTTTTGTTCTGGAAGTGAACTACTCACTTAAAAAAGGCCAGTCAGAGCTACTGTTTAAGAATTAACTCTATATTGCAAAACAGTAAGATTTATATCCACATTACCTTTTTTAAATGCTTCCAGAAGCTTCCGTAGTTGAATGACCGGCAGTAGGTCACCAATATCTTCTTTAGTCACATATTTCAGGTCTTGTGTAGATTCCAGACCGGAGTTTAATAGCTTGTCTATCAATGCCTGTAGAGTGTCGTTAGAAATTCTTGGCAAAGTGCTGAGGATGATGCCCCTCAGATCTTCATTCACAGTGCTCATTGCACTATAAAGAGGGAAAAGAATGGTGAAGAACAATTAGTGCCATGTCATGAATTGCATACTGAGGTAGAGGGTAATAATCCAGTAGGTCCTCTTGGTTCACACAGTAGTAACAGCTCTTGATTGGTGTGATGCAGTGAACACCTACATCATGTAGACACAAAGCCTTATACTTTTCAGTGACAAAGTAGACTGCAGAGTTTTTATGATTGAGTATCATAATAATCTTACCAACTTCAAGCCCATCCTCATCCTTACTGATAACAACAAACATGTTTTTTTTGTATTTAGTTCCTTTTACAGTTACTTCATGACCAATCAAAGTATTTTCAGGTCCAAAATCATAATTTGCAACTGATTCCCTGATGCCATCACTGTAGTCACATGGATAAAACTCAGTTGCCTTTTCTACTATAATTGATGGTGGGAAGAGATTGCCAGCGCTAAGATATGCTTGTAAAAGCTGGTGTCTTTCTGCAAGGCTTGAGCACACATTTTTAAAGTTGCGCAGTTTTCTTGTGCACTGTTTAAAGTATGTGTGCTTACTTTCGAACCTCATAGTCCACAAACGAATAAGTGGACCAAACTGAATGATGAGCTCTGGATAATGGCTCATGTAATGATGCTTAGGTTTAAGCCGATGATGGGGAAAGACTTGTTTTCTGGAATGCAAGTATTCTTCAATAAGGACCCTTAAATAGCCTATCTGGTCAGCAGAAATTGCTGGTGCACAAATCAATGCCACAATTTCTCTTAGTTGTAACACCAGTTGCCATATCTCATTGTCAGCAGGAGATGTCATCTTCTCTCCAATCAACACTGGTAACAGTCTCAGTAAGCACCAGTTTTGCATAGCATGGCCACTCAGTCTATCACTTCCTGGCTTCACCTCACAAGGTTTGTCATTTGCATCATTACCTAAATATCGGAACTGATCAATCATCCGATTTAAGTCAGTGTAAGTGAACTGTTTTTCAACTGTGACAAGATGGTTGATACACAATGCAAGATCAGAGGCAACAATGCCTTCAAACAAATCATGCCCAAGACACGGAGGCAACCCAGGTTGACATACATGAAACATAGACAGGCTGTTGAATAAGGAGTCAAATTTAATACCTCCACTATGAACAGAATGCTCCTCGAGGTTCTGAACATGCTCTTTGTATGACTCTGGTGTCCGAGTGTTAGCTTTGGACAAAGGATCTGCGTGAAACACGTCTTTGTCAATTTCACAATATCGACAGAAGAACCTACTGCCACTGAAATTTTCAACAAAACCTCCGATGTTGTGTGAACCCAGGTTGTCTCCACAAATGGCTCGCAAGATTCCTCTGCATACCTGTCCATCAGGTAGCACTATGCCATTAGTCTCAAGGTCTTGAAGGTCTTTCATCAAGCATCCCATGATCAATTCCTGTCCAAAATACTTGAAATCTTGTTCTCTACACAGAAAAACCAGTTGCATCTGGTCAATACGTGACCGGTTGTGTGGCAATAGGTCTGCAAGTGTGAGATACATAGCTAGTATTTTGTGTTTTTTCTTTCCTGACCCCAGAGGATTAACAACTTCAAAGGAATCTTGATAAAGTATCAAGCCTAAAGATGACCTCTCTATCTGGGCCAAGTTTTTTGTGGTGTTTTCACCATCCCACAAATCTTCAAAAATATCCTTCAACTGGATACGGCTGTGTACTTCTCTGTACTGCTTCCACACAGACTCACAATGAAAAAGGGCCTCAATTGTCTGTTTTACAGGGACATACTGTAAAAAACACTCTTTGCCAGCTTCATTATGTCCTAGACAAATGGGCATAGGTTCAACATAATTAAAACTGTTCTTAAACACTGTTTTCCTTCGCTGGTCTGTTTTTAGTGTGTGGCTATTACATGCTCGTAAGAGATCGTCTGCTTTCAGACTGTCCATGACATCATTAATGGAAGCCTCTGGAACCCCAAGTGCAACCAATTTCTCATTTAGTTTGAAAAGTAGATGTGACTGGTTGACATCATAAACTGACTGCATGTCTTCAATGATATTCTGAATGACTGAAGAAGGAAGCAATAACTTAGCCTGTAATTTCAGATAAAAGAGAGCAAGATTCTTCAAAAATAACGTCTCATTGATATTTTCTGGACTAACCTCCAAATTCTCACTATTTCCAACTACACCAGTTTGTTCCTCTGTCATCATATCACTGTCAATGTTTTGCAAGCTTTCAGCTTCAGTCACAAGTGATGTGGCAACAATGGATTCATTTAGGTTTACCTCTGTTGAATTTTTATGTTTCCTTGATATGTGAGAGGTAAAGGTGGATATCACTGAAAATGTTTTATCACACTGCTTAAAGGGGCATGTCACTCTTCGTCCCTCTTTAATGTGCACTTTAAGATGGGAATAAAACTGAGTTAGTGTATCACATTTAGCACTACACAAGTCAACATGGCATGCAAAGTCTACTGGAGGGTACACATGTGATCTAGGCACCACCACACAATCATTGTGGTGTCTGTAAAGATGTGATTTCAAAGCTGCTAATTTCACAAACTTCCTGTTACAGTCCTGGATGCAACAATGAAGAAACAAGTTAGGGATATTGCTGTGAATCCTCATGTGCTTCACATAGGCCACTGGAGTACTGCATTGCTGCCCACATAACTGACACGCAAACATGCTGACCAGTCAAATGCATGAAAATCTCAGCAACAAAAAAAAAAAATCCACTGAAATAAAATGTCCTTTAGCCTACTGTACTAGGCAAAGTAACATTACAATACATGCATTAACCACCCATCAACACAAAAAAATTAACAGGAATTATTCTTACTGAGTATTGTAACGCGCAACTTATTCTATCAAGCTAACTTGGATCGAAGCAATCCAAAATACAGCCAACACTAAAGAAACAAAACAGCAACACTAGTAAAGAAAAACTCCCCTCATAATACAGTTATGTACAAATTAGAACAAGCTTACCCAAATTTGCAAGCACAACGTTACCGAAATCAACGTTTTGTCTAATATAAACTAAATGTAGCCTATATTAGGCAATAAATGAAAAGATCTCAAGCTAAAATTAGCAAACAAGATGACGACAATTTCAGCGCGTTACAAATACATCGATATTACTTTGTTGCTATGATGTTAAAGGCTTACTTTGCAGAAGAGTTAATAGTATATCATTTTTGAAATTATATATATATAGATAGATTGATAGATAATCGTTATATACTGAACTCACCTTGTAATCGGGAAATCTCTGAATCAGAAATCCAGCTCCACTCTGTGACGCAGATTGCACGTTGACGGTTTGGCACTGAAATGAATGTATAAAACAGTTATAAGCTCAGCATCCACAATTATCACAGTTATTTGCAATTGCAAACGTGTAGCCTATCTTGTGTAAAAGGAGCAAGGAAAATGTGCACTCACCGGTTATATCAGTGTAAAGACGGATGAAAATGTGCTCGTTGCATGTGCTCGCTGCAGTTTTCAGTTCCAAAAATACTGTTAAGTACTGTTTTCTTTCCTTCGTGGAATAAATACGGGAAAATGCTGTTTACATTTGTCTACGTCATTTCACCAACCGTAAAAAAACAGCAATGTGCTGCTTTTTAATATAACAGGATTATACTGTTAAAATTTTGCCGTAAATTAACAGCAATTTTTAAGAGTGCAGGTACATATGGGGGACAAAGTAATATCCAGGTACACATTCTCATTGAAGGTTTGGCATTCTATTGTTAAACATCTCAAATTGGAGAAAGAAATTGGAATACTTAGGTGGATTACTTATGATGAGGAATTTAAGTTAAGAAAAGGAAGATCCAGTATTTCAGCAGTGGAAGGAGAAGGGAATAACAGCATTATTCTGTGTAATTGCAGATAATGAAATTAGAAGCTTCCAGGATTTAAAGGATAACTTCGGGCTAAGAAATAAGGACTTATTTAGATTTTCCAGTTAAGGGATTACTACAACAAAAAAGAAGAATTAGAGTAAATGATATTTATTCCCTTACTAAAATGATGATTGATGCCTATAACCATGTACTACCCAGAATAATTGGAACAATTGAAATGGATTGGTATGAGATGTGGTTAATACACCAAACTATTACCAGTTCACAAATATGGAGAGAGTTTTGCTGGAAGTGCCTTATCTGCTTCTTCATAACACCTAAGATCAAAAGCAAGCAAGTCTCCAGGCAACAGACTTGCTGGAGACAGTGTGGACAGTTAGAAGCGGATCATACACACATCTTTTGGAGTTCAGTCTTTTGGGGGAGATGAGCAGGTAGTTATGTCTGAAATGTTTGGATATAAAATACATAGAACCTCTTTGTTTTTACATATGGGAAATATTAAAGGCATAGTAGCTAAAAGTGATGGATACTTATATAAGGTTCTTCTTGTGGCTTGTAAAAAAAACTATAACAAATTGGCTTAAAGATGCTACTTTGAATTGTAAACAATGGTTTGAAATTATTGAAGAAATCCGGGTTATGGAAGAACTTACATATATTTTAAAGATGAAAAAAGTGCTTTCAAGTTTGACTGGGAAAAGTGGTTGAAATATAAAGAACATAAAGAAATCCTCAGCCAAGTAAACAGTAATTGTTTTAGAAATGGTTAACCTCACCTGTTTGGCTTTGTTTTTTATTTATTTATTTATTTATTTATTTATTTATATTTACCTTTTTTTTGGGGGGGGGGGTACGTGTGTGTGTGTGTGTGTGTGTGTGTGTGTGTTTATGTATTTACATGTATATGGGCGTGTATGTATATGCTAATTGATATTTAGGAATAAGCACTGATACGTATGTATAAGTATACAGCTGTGTAAAATACATTTGCTGTTCATACATGTATATTTTCTTTCCTCCCTCTCTGTTAATATTGTTTTTTGTTTTTTCATTGTTATCCTTGTAAATTAAAATAAATAAAAATAAAAGTGAATGCATAAAAGTAAAAAAAAAAAAGATATGGCGAAATAAAACAAACAAACAGTTTCTTTGAAAAACTAAAATCTGAATGTTTATTGAATGTTTATTGTTGATTGAAATCATACAGATATTTCACTTGCAGAATAATTTGCAACATAGTGTAATCTTGCTCCAGATATCATATGCCAATTACTATCAAAACAGAGTAGTAAGGGAATCACTGCAAGAGGTGCAACTAATCAGAATTGCACAGTACTGAAGAGAAAAACTACATTTGCACAATCCCCATTTTCAGTTAAAGGTAAACACTGCTTTGGAGCAGCCTGCCAGTTGAACTGAAAATGCAAACAGAGTTGAATATTTTTCAAAGAAATCTAAAAAACTGGTTCAAACAAGAGCAGGTTTGAGAACACTGATGGTCATACATCTCAGCTTTCTTTTATTATTGTTATATATTTTTATTTTATTTGTGTGTGTATGTGATTGTTTTATTGTTGTAAAAAAAAGCCTATGACTGGGGCTGCAAATTATCCTTTGTCTAGAAGTCTGTATGTAGAGCATCGGCTGAATGAAATTGTAGCAATGTTATTCTGCATTGTCCCTGTTAAATAAACTAATAAATAACTAAAAATAATAATGCTGAATTCTGAGCTGTGTTTATCCCACACTAAACCACAGTGTAGTTAGTCTTGTTTCCTTGGTTAAAGTTTTTTTCTCTCCAGTTAGTGATTTTCCAGTGACAAATTACTGTCAGATATGACCCACAATTTAAAAAAATAAAAATAAAAAAAAATGAGTGGGCCATCATGGATTTTAAACATTGCTCCATTTCTTTTTCTTTCAGGCTGGATGGATGCAGTATTACAGAGGAACAGTGTGTCATCCTGACTTCAGCTCTGAAATCAAACCCATCACACCTGAGAAATCTGAACCTCAGTGAGAATAAAATAAAAAACACAGGAGTGAATCACTTATGTGACGTACTGAAGGATTCACACTGTAAACTGAAGATATTGTGGTGAGGAACTTTCATCTAAACAAAAGACAAAAGTGTCTTTGTATTTGACTGAAACAGAATGAAGACTTTGTTTGTCTTTCACCCAATGTAGGTTAAGAGGCTGTGAAATGAAAGATGAAGGTTGTTCTGCTCTGACTTCAGCTCTGAAATTAAACCCATCACACCTGAGAGATCTGAGCCTCAGTGAGAATAAAATAAAAAACACAGGAGTGAATCACTTATGTGATGTACTGAAGGATTCACGCTGTAAACTGGAGAGATTGTGGTGAGGAACTTTCATCTAAACAAAAGACAAAAGTGTTTTTGTATTTGACTGAAACAGAATGAAGACTTTGTTTGTCTTATTTCACCCAATGTAGGTTAAGAGGCTGTGAAATGACAGATGAAGGATGTTCTGCTCTGACTTTAGATCTGAAATCAAACCCATCACACCTGAGACAGCTGAGCCTCAGTGACAATAAAATAAAAAACGCAGGAGTGAATCACTTATGTGACGTACTGAAGGATTCACACTGTAAACTGGAGAGTTTGAGGTCAGTAACATTCACATACAAGAATCATAATTCTTAAAATCGCTTCTACAGTTTAAATCAAGACATAGAGTTCACAGTCTTGGTGAATTCCAGTCAAAAGCATATATCTCTATACCCTACTCACTCTTAAAGTGGGGACTTTGAAGGCAGCAGGGCTTTTGTGTGTCATAATGTAGCTGTTTGCAACACACTTGGCAAAGACAATGTAATTTCCTCATTATCTTCACTTGGAATGTTACCATGACAACAAAATATGGCATCCATCAGCCCTTTAGAGTTTCTTACAATAACATTCTCACAACAATATAATTGTTGCAAATAAATATATATTTCATAATGAAGCTTTTAAAATATGCATTATGTGTGTTTTGGTGTTCCTTCTCTGCTTTAATATTTATAAAAACTTCCTATCTCTTCCACTGAAGATAAAGTCATATGTACGTAAAATATCTACTATTAAACACATTTTTTACCTCTGAAACTCAATTAAAGCTGCAATCCATAAGTTTTGCCTCTTTGTTGCCATCTCTGTTTGAAACCTGCAATTGCAGTGATTTGTCGAATTATCTTTTTTACGTGAGATGTGCATCAGTCCAGCTCCTCAGCGCAATCCGAATCTAATATTCTGAGCTGCAGCTATGTTTGCGGACTGTCAGTCAACACACCAGTGTGGATCTTCACTGTACATCATAATTACAGATACTATGTCTTGTATGTTTGTCCAAAATAAGAAGTTTCACCAGAAAATGTCTTCTGAAGTAACATCATTGACTTTTGTTCTGACCAACTGAGAAAGGTTTTACAATAAATCACACAACCAATGGTGCAAATTATTGTTCTACTTTGTTTTTTTTTTATTTTTAATGTTAAAGGTGCCCTAGAACCAGTTTTTACAAGATGTAATATAAGTCTAAGGTGTCTCCTGAATGTGTCTGTGAAGTTTCAGCTCAAAATACCCCATACATTTTTTTAAATTAATTTTTTAACTGCCTATTTTGGGGCATCATTAACTATGCACCGATTCAGGCTGCTTTAAATCGCGCACTCCCTGCCCCCCGAGCTCTCGACTATAATACAGTGCATTTACAAAGTTCACACAGCTAATATAACCCTCAAATGGATCTTTACAAGATGTTCGTCATGTATACTGCATGCATGCGTCGGATCATGTGAGTATAGTATTTATTTGGATGTTTACATTTGATTCTGAATGAGTTTGATAGTGCTTCGTGGCTAAAGCTAACATTACACACTGTTGGAGAGATTTATAAAGAATGAAGTTGTGTTTATGCATTATACAGACTGCAAGTGTTTAAAAATGAAAATAGCGACAGCTCTTGTCTCCGTGAATACAGTAAGAAACGATGGTAACTTTAACCACATTTAACAACATGCTAACGAAACATTTAGAAAGACAATTTACAAATATCACTAAAAATATCATGGATCTAGGTAATCATGGATCATGTCAGTTATTATTGCTCCATCGGCCATTTTTCGCTATTGTTCTTGCTTGCTTACCTAGTCTGATGCACAGATCCAGACATTAATACTGCCTGCCCTTGTCTAATGCCTTGAACATGAGCTGGCATATGCAAATATTGGGGGCGTACATATTAATGATCCCGACTGTTACGTAACAGTCGGTGTTATGTTGAGATTCGCCTGTTTTTCGGAGGTCTTTTATACAAATGAGATTTATATAAGAAGGAGGAAACAATGGTGTTTGAGACTCACTGTATGTCATTTCAATGTACTGAACTCTTGTTATTTAACTATGCCGAGGTAAATTCAATTTTTGATTCTAGGGCACCTTTAAAAACATCAACATTGCGTGACTACATATATGTAGTGTGTATTATCGTTATCCGTGACTGTATGGATTAAGTGAAAACGTGTGCTACTGTAACCTTATTCCCCAATGAACCATTGAAATGTCTTAGCTGTCCAGCAGAAAAATAGCTCTGTGTCTGTTTTTAGGTCATGCCACCTTTCAAAAGCCCTGCTGATACTTATTCTTGTTTTCGCACGAGCCCAGTCGCTTTCCCTTTTTTTTTTACTGTAGGCTCTCCACAGTCTGAAGTCTTTAAAATTTTTACCACAGTTGTCGATGATGATTGTCGTTTTGAACTTTGTGGATTACAAGCCATTGTCTCAAGTTTAAATACATTCCAGCTGCTGTAACAAGAGGGTATGATACGCCACCATCAGCATCCACACACACGATGTAGCCTATAGCCACTCCTCCTTACTGTTTACAGATGTGACGTAATGACACAAAGACAAACGTCAGCAAACTCGTATTTCCTGTGAATGCATACCAGTATCACTCAGATTATAAAACATTATTACAAGTTTACTGTTGTGAATCAAGCTAAGGTAAGGAGATCGTTTTGAACACGTATTAGTTATGTACTTGCTCAATATTTGATTTAGCAGCTTTAAACTTGGTATGATGTGCAAGCTTTAAAATGAATCGTGAGAACTTGTCACATGATCATAAATGATAAAATTACTTGAATGACCACCGCATGTACTCTTTGCTGACAGACTTGTGGAAGGGCCCTTAGTGAAGGGATTCAGCTGTTCACTTTCCTTTTAAACGTCCCAACAAATGGTGTCTCCTTCCTGAAGTGGAATTGAAGGGTGCAAAAAAGCAGATTGGAATTCATCCTATATTTGTTATGAAGATGCTATAACTTTGTAGAATGAAGATTTTCTTTTTCTCATTTCTCTAAATGCAGGTTAAGAGACTGTGATCTGACAGATGAAGGTTGTTCTGCTCTGACTTCAGCTCTGAAATCAAACCCATCACACCTGAGATATCTGAACCTCGGTGAGAATAAACTGGGAGACTCTGGAGTGAAAAATCTCAGTGATCTACTGATGAACCCACAATGCAAGCTGGAAATACTAGAGTTAGTATCATTATAATGTACAGTGTGATGAAAGTTGTTTATTTACAGTTTTTCTCCATTGGTTTGGCTCATTTCTTGAAACAGAAATTACATTCGCAAAACTCTAAGATCATTTGGCAAAACAGTCTTACAGTTCAGCACAACACTATAGCTTACTTGCAAAAGCTCATACCTTTCCCAAAACTGTTCACTCATGTGCCAAAACTAAATTTCCTTCTCATTTAAACAGTCAGTGCCCCCAAAATGCTTCGTCCCTTTGGCATTGTATAAGCACTGCAAGTCAAAATGTTTAGATGTTTTGTCACTATGGCAGAGGACCATTGAAATATCCCTCATGTCCACCTTTCAGTCTTAGCCCAGTCCTTCATTGACAATGGTTACTGTACTGTTTTTTGTCTAGCTAACAGAATACAATTGTGTATAAAACTGAAAAAAAGAAATGGGATTTTAGGGTAAGAGTAGCCTCCAAGGTTTGGCAAACCTTGGGGTGAGGGTGTGGGGAGGAAGGGGACAAAACAGGGGAAGAGGAAGAAGAGGCCAAGTACATAGGCAGATCCCTGATGAAATCAGGGCTACAATTGTGGATCATGTTGTCAATCACGGCCTCACAATGGCTGAGGCTGGTCGAAGGGTGCAGCCAAATGTTGGGAGAACCACTGTACCACATCGCTGCATTGCAAGAGATGATATTTATGTTGTTGTAAATATCATCTCTTATCAAGTTTATGTTTGTTGTAAATAAGGGTGTATTTTTTTCTTTTGCACAACGCTGTGAACAAATTAGAATTGCAAAGAGCTTATCCAGTAAAAATGTGAAACATACATATTCAGTGTCTTGTACTCATTTACCTCACTAAATGCAGTAATGTGTAACTTTGTGTAACTAATGGCTGTGCAAATAATATATAGTGCTGTCTTGAGCATTTTCAGGTAGTGTCACCAAGATCTGACTTTTTTGCATTGGAAAACATTGACAGAGTAAACTGTCATAATGAAAACATGACAACGCCATTTGACTATCTTGTTCATAAACAATGGTGTCAGGTCTATTCATCTTGATGACACTGACACTTTCACTGACATGAATACTTGCTTTTGAGGAATCACCTATCCATTTTGAGCAAGTGACACGCTTTTGCAGGTTATCAACTAGGTTTTTCAGTTTGTACTAATTGTTTTGAGAACTGCATTAACTGTTGTGCAAATGTAAATAGTGATGTGAGAAATGCACCAAAGCGACTGAGAAAAACTGTAATTGCAAAAAGGTTGTGATGGGCAACCAGAAACTGACTTACATTTTACATGTTAGTCAAGTTCTAGTTTCACCTGACTGTCAATTGCTGTAATAAATTTATCAAATGTTCCAAGGATTCATATATGGTATTCATGGTATTATGTTCTTGACTAATTTTGACAATTGAACAGACTATTGTGCATGTGATGACTTATACAATGAAATGACGCTGACACGTTTTGGAGCGAACAACCATTAGACTGAGAATCAACAATCAGTTTAGATCAACAAGATCTATTCACTTGGAAACTGTGCTAAATGTAGGCTACCTGTACTTAATCATTTGCAAAGATGTACTTAGACACTGAGACATGTACTTAGACATTTGCAGTTTTGATTAAATGAATGAGAAAATCAATTCTGTTGTGAACAATTTCCAAGTGGTTTGGAGGTTTGTCCATGTTGTTTTGAGAATGTAATTTCTGTTTCAAGAAATGAGCCAAACCAATGGAGAAAAACTGTAAAACAACAGGGCTCAACAAAAGTAATAGAGTTTATAGCTCTGCACCTTCTGTTACACTTCATTTAAAATGTTTTTTAACAAGTTATAAATCTTAGTGTACCACTATATATTTAATTTTCTCTCAGCTTAATTTTCATGCATGTAAGATTCAATATAGCGTCTAACCTGACTAAGGTCTGTTGTGTCCATTTTCTTTCTCTTTCTGTCTTCAGGCTGTATGGATGCAGTATTACAGAGGAACAGTGTTTCATCCTGACTTCAGCTCTGAAATCAAACCCATCACACCTGAGACAGCTGAGCCTCAGTGTGAATAAAATAAGAAACACAGGAATGAATCACTTATGTGACGTACTGAAGGATTCACACTGTAAACTGGAGAGATTGTGGTGAGGAACTTTCATCTATACGAAAGACAAAAGTGTTTTTGTATTTGACTGAAACAGAATGAAGACTTTGTCTTATTTCACCCAATGTAGGTTAAGATACTGTGAAATGACAGATGAAGGTTGTTCTGCTCTGACTTCAGCTCTGAAATCAAACCCATCACACCTGAGAGATCTGAACCTCAGTGAGAATAAAATAGGAAACGCAGGAGTGAATCACTTGTGTGACGTACTGAAGGATTCACACTGTAAACTAGAGAGATTGGGGTCAGTAACATTCACATACAACAGTGGTTCTCAAACTTCTCAGGCAAAAATCACCACGTGTCTTTAAATGCAAGCTTATGGATCATATTTTGTTTAATATCAATATTCATGTAGTTGAGAAAATGAATCACACACTTAAGAGACCCACAGCAGTTCTTTGACTCTTGCCCTTTTGCAGATCTGTGGAATCTAATAAGACACATACGCCACAATACTAACATTTACAAATTTTGAAAGCCAAATAAATGCATTTATAGTCTGTTTCAAAACTCCTCCCATCTGTTTAGAAGTGCTTGAAGTGCTCTGTCCGGTTGATCAATTGGTGCTCAACACCCCAAATACCCCGTAACCAGACCTGGATGTGCTGCGTATCACCTGAGATGAGAATGACTAAAATAATCAAAATATTTAAAGCCTAATCTATGTAACGTTTTTTATTTACTTTAAAAAATAACACAATATTATAAATCAGAGAGTGCTGAAAGATCAGTCTTCCAAACTGTGGCTTTACCCAAATACAATTTGATAAACCTGTAATCCAGTAGTTTCCGGACTATTGCAATAACTTCTATACTGTGTAAAACTATGGAATGAGTTTTGTCTGATCATCTCACCTCAACTGTGGCCTCGACACTAGATCCGCTTCAGATACATGAGATGCATATAAGAGTAATAGAGGCACAGATGACACTGTGCTGACCCTGCTTAATAGACCAATTTGGTGTTTGCAAACAGCGATGACGTTTTTTATGGGCGGAGCCTACCTGGTTGCAGAAAATGACAGTTGAGCAGTAGCAGTCAATGGAAGCCACGAAATAAAAGAATAAAAAAAAGTTAATTTTGAGTTTGTCTCACAATTCTGACTTTTATTTCTCGCAAACCTGAGTTTATATCTCACATTTCTTACAAAGAAAAACAGAATTGTGATATATAGCCTACTCGTTATCCTGTCTTTTCTGAATTGCAATTTATCCCGCAATTCTGACTTTTTTCCCCTCAGAATTGTGAAATAAACTCACAATTGCGAGTTATAATGGCCGAACTGGGAGTCATAAACACGCAAATGCAAGAAAAAAAGTCAGAATTGTGAAATAAAAATTTTATAGACTATGTTTAAAAGTTATCTATGTAAAATGTTATAGGTTTAAATATTATTTCATGCTGTAACTGCTATGTATATATGTCCTCTGAACTGCACTTTAATAGTAGACTAATCCTTGCAGGTGTCATCAGTCCAGTCTGTGAAACGTCTCCGTTTAGCTTCAAAGGACGTTTTCAACGATGGTTTTCTTTAAAAATGAAGACTATATTTTTTTGCATTCCGATTCCAACATCCAGAGGCACAACAAAACGTTTTTCTCTTATTCTGTGGATTTTGCACATTTTCCTCCAATTGCTACCGCTATTTTTCTGCAACCACTATGCGCGCGCAGCTGCAAGTGACGTAATTGTGACGTCTGCTCCAAAGAGGTCTATACAGTTACAAAACATCTCAACATCTCAAAACATCTCATGTATCCTAAAGCATGTGTCAGGGTTTTATTTGTGGATTTTAGCTCTGCTTTTAATTCAATGAAGACACACATTCTCCCAAAAAGGGTTATTGATTTTAATATTAATTACATTTCTTGTCGTCACAGAGGGACTGTTAGAGGGATTTTGTCTGATGTGTTCACTTTAAGCACAATCTGCCCACAAGGCTGCATTCTTTCTCATGTGCATTTTTCTCTACTGAGGAGTTTATGATTAAGGTGGAACATTTTTATTTAAATATGCTGATGATATGGCCTTAGTTGGCTTACTGGATAAAACAAACTTTTTACATGATGTTACCTACCTGGCTCACAATTAGAAATCGGTGTCCCTAAGACAAAAAAAATAATTATGTGCACAAAACGAGATATGATAATCTAGCCAATTTCACTTGAGAGCCAACAAGTTGAAATTGTGAAACATTTTAAATATATTGGTTCAATTCTGGACTCTATTCTGAAAATATTGAATTTAATAATTCACCTTTAGTAATATGTTTTGTGATCTGATGAAACTAAGATGATCTCTGTCTGTTTGTCTCTTTCTAGTCTAAAAGGCTGTGGCATTACAGATGTTTCTTCTTTAATTCAGTGTTTGACAAACACAAAAGCACTGCATTTTTTAAAAGAGCTTGATCTGAGAAACAATAAGATCAGAGACTCTGAGCAGCTCAGACGTGATACGAGACTCAAACTGTAAACTGACGTGAGTAAACATCTCTGTGATGTTAAAGATGCTTTCATTTACCCCTGACACTTGGACAATCTTTAAATATTTGTGAAAGGAAAATATAATTAAGGTTTATTGAAACAAAGGGAGCAACACTGAAATTGATTTAGCGTGTTTAAGTTCAGACTTCAGAAAAATCATGGATCTGTCTACCATGATGTGCTACAAAAGTTATAGTAAGTTTCAGGTTAGGGTTAGAGTTGGTTTGGGGTTTATGGAAGCACGCGTGTAGCAATATTCAATTTAAGATGTAATATGTAAAATGGCAATGCATTTCTGTATTTAAATTTACATTTTCCATACTATATGTGCAATGCTTGGAGCAAAATGATAATTCAAATTCAATAATATAATTTACATTTGCCGTTTCCTAGACTATTTTTAAAATATAATTTAAACATATATTTTAATGTATGTATTACAGAAATGATTATATATGTTTAAAATGTATTATATTTGTTTATATATTTAAATGCATCCTCAATGTCTTCAAGCTGACCAAGTTTGGTGGTGATCGGATTAATCGCCTAGGAGGAGTATATCAAATTCCAGAGCATGTGTTTTCCAAACAACTCATAATGGCCGATTTCCTATTGAGCCGGCGTATAACTTAGAGCACGAAAGTTGTTAGTTTCATACAAATACATGCAAGCGTGTTTAATATATGGACCAAGTTTTTAGACAGCGTTCAAGGGGGCGCTGTCGAGCCCCCCTGCCACGCCTGGGTACCAGCTTCTGCCCGGCCCTGATGGCCAATGAGTTTTTGAGCATGTTAAGGGCCCCAAAAATGCCCAAATAGTCTGAAAAAAAAAAATGTATCCTAACGAAAACAATAGGGCCTTTGCCTTCAGCTTGGGCCCTAATAATATTATTGAATTTGAATTATCATTTTGCTCCAAACATTGTACATGTAATATGGAAAATGTCAATTTAAATACAGAAATGCATTGCCATTTTACATATTGCATTTTAAATTAAATATTGCTACATGTGTGCTTTCATAGGGCTTAGGGTTAGTAAAGTTTATTATACTAGCTTATGTATTACTATTTAAAATAACTACTAATTCAAACAGCATTAATAGAAACATACATGTACATGTAAGTGATATTGAATGATTATTGTTGGTTTAGTGTTCATAATAAATGATCATTTTGTCTTATTTACAGGTAAATTAGATTGAGAAGATGTAAGAGCAGAGATGAAGTGGATTAACAAGAATATATAGAAGTCTTCAGTATAAGGCCTACAATCATAATGATATTGGGATTAAATTAATCCACATTAAAGCAATTAAAATATTGCTAATCATAACTGTGATTGCCAAATTTAGTACTCATATTTATCAAGTGATATAAACTGAAAGTGAATGTTAAATTGTTTTTAAAATGTTAAATGTACAGACTTATTTCTTAATGCCATTCCATCATTTTACATTTACATTTGTGTATATTTATTTCAATTTGTAGTTGATGCCATTTTATTGTATTGTAATATGTGTTGACATAGTGTAAATATACAAATAAAAACTTGATTGTTTTATTTATTTTAGTTTTGAGAAGAATTGTTTGCTAGACTGACTAATAAAAATAAACGTTATATAACTCATTCTCATCTCACTGGCAGTTATGACAGTCATTCATTGACATAATTTACTTTGTCCTTTGTCCAGGTATTCCTGAGAAACCTGAGTATTTCTGTTAGTTTGATGTGGTTATCAATAAAGACTGCTGCACTAAGTTCTGGTTTCATCTCTGCTGCAACCATGTCCCTGTGTCTCCAGCACCTCCTGTACAGCCAAGGTCCCCTCTTGTTCATTCACCGGCAGGTGTTATTGCATCAAGTCTGCTAACTCCAGCAACAGAAACTGGAGACGGGAGATCTGCATGTCCTTCATACAGACATTCAGAGAGCGTACCATACAAAGAACCACTACCTTCAGACAAAAATGCAAAGAAAAGTAAGCGTACAATTGAGCAGGATGAGGACATAAACTATAGCCTCTGTAAGCTTCTCAAACTTGAATGTGTGAAAATATCAAATTAAACCTTGAAATCATTAAATTACAAGAGGAGTTAAAGCCTCTTGCTACTCCATCATCAACTTTAACACTCGCTCTTACTGATGGAATGTAAAATCTGAAGATTGACCAGCAGGATGTGCGTATAACAGATGTGAAACTGCACTGTATTGACCATTGTTTCAGTTTCATTTCATAAAATTAGTTCACTAACAGTGATTGTTATTAAATAAATATTACATTATCTGAATATGTTGTTGCATATTAGTTTACAAGTGGGTGACCGAGACCTCTAGAGGTGAGATGAGCATACTGCACTGGAAATCACACTCATTTGACCTTGAAATAAAACCAAAACATCCTGTATTAATGTGTGAAATGGGAAAGTTCAGACTGTGAGGTCTTTCATGTAACATCACTGAAGATGAAGTATGGGTAAACTTATTTCCCTGGGTATATTCCCTAGGGTGGAGTAGTCAGGAGTGTGGCTTCAATTTCCAACTGTCCTTAAAACCCCAAACCCACCCTTTTAACTACAGCCATCAGAGAAGCAACATAGAGTCACTGCAAAAGTAATTGGTACAAAATCATTGTGATAATGACTGTAAACTATTTGCTGTACTAACTTTAATTGCAGTGGGGACACTTATAGTTCAGAATATCAATGAAATCTCACTTTTCTATGAATTAAAAATAACTGGTTTTAATACAATTAATCGCACTATGAAGAATAATAAATAGAAACCATTACAAAGACAAACAGTTCAAAACAGTATTATAACAAAATGTGACTGTACAAAAACACATTATAAAAATAAAATATGGAAACAATTTTTTTTGGAAATATTTCTAACATTTTCTAATTGTATTTTCATTTTCAAAATATAATATATACAATTTCATTACCACAACAAACTTCTTAAGCAGTTGAGTAAAGAGTAAGATATAAGAAAGGAACAAATGATCAACACTATGACAAATAAACAACAGATAAAGCACAAATGAAATGGACAGTGATTTAAGTTTTTTTTTTTTTTTTTTTTAGGTAGCTCTAGCCAAGTACTCAAGTCAGAAATACTGTACAGAAACAACTGACCAAATAGGAGATAAGGATAATAATATGTAACTAATAAAAAGCTTAATGAAAGAGGAAAGTTTTAATTGCTTCTTTGAAAATTGTTCTTTTAAAAAACAGTAGAGGTCCAAGCATGGGCCAAATGTTATCAAAAGATTCACTAAGCGTTGTGAATATATAAACAAATTACATTTTTAAATGTTCATTTGATTTTTATAAACTTGGTTGTAGTTTCCTTGCACATTAGAATTTACAGTAAACACAACAGTTCACACAAATACAGCTTTAAAATATACAAAAATAATTTCAGTACACACTAAATATTAAATTTAGTGTTAAATATTTCTGATCACTGTCTGAGATCCTGACCCTCTGTGGTCATTAAAAATTCCAGGATGTTCTTTGAAAATAGAGTAGGGGTTTAACCCCGGCATCCTGGCCAATTTGCCCACGGGACTCTGTCCATCATCACGGCCTCCTAATCATCCCCACACTGATTGGCTTCATCTCTGTCTCCTCTCCACTAATAAAGCTGGTGTGTAGTGGGTGTTCAGGCACAATATGGCTTCCGTTGCATCGTTCAGGTGGATGCTGCACATTGGTGGTGTTTGAGGAGATTCCCCCTTACATATTAAAGTGCTTTGAGTGCAGAGAAAGACATTATATAAATGTAATGAATTATTATCATTATTATTTCTGGTATTTTAAAAAAAATCTATTTACTATACATTACAGCTGTTTAAATGTAGTTAAAACATGGTGACTTGTTGCTGAAACCTCTCTCTCTCTCTCTCTCTCTGCATGTTTGTAATATAACAGCATCTCTCTGTCACATTGGTAGTTACTGCAATCTGAAGGTCTGATATCCTTCAACTGCACCAAAACAACGCACATGTTGCACAAGTATTTTTGTTGAGTCATGAACACATGTTTACTTGTGATGCTGAGTAATAATATATCAAGATATTCGTCCAAAATAGTCTCAGTAACCAACATGCTCAGTCAGATAAGCAACATCTCCCCCTGCCACCTGTCCAGCCCACTGTATATAAATCAAACGACCAAAGCATCGCGAGAGAAACGCGAAATACAAAAAGTACACCTACAAAACCTCGCGAGAAACACACCAAACACACGATCAGGTTAATTTTCTATGACATAAAAAGCTCAATTCCTCTAGAGGGCGCATGTCGGCTCAAAAACAGAATCCTCAATTGAAACGCATTCACATTTCAGGACGTTTTTATCTTATTGGAGACATTTATACACTAAAAATGTATAATCGTTTGCAGCTCTTATTAACAATGAATAGTTACAGTGGTCGAAATTTAAATTTGACAGTAATCTTGCTACAATAATTTATATAATGTCCAGTAATCACAAACAACTGATTGGCACATCTGTATCAACGCTGAGAAAAACAACTTGTACCACATGACTCGAATAGCAAAAGTTACACGGTGACTGTGAGAAACTTGAATGAATTGACTAATAAAAATGACTATTGGTTTTCTGTAATTTATTTAAAATCTCTTTGTATTATTCCACAGCTTCTTAAACTTGCGACATTTGCTAGAGTCCACTAAATGACTCTGATCCACAAAGCTCCGCCTATTTTAGCTCTCTGTTTTACTCCAGAGCACCGCTTAGCAACAAGACCTCGCGAGAAGCCCCGCGATCACAGCAACAAGACAACCAAAATAAAGTGAGCACAACAAACCCGGAGCGCATGATGGCGGCGTCGCTGCTGCGCCGGGACAAGAAATCCACCGCCGCCCATCTGAAGGCAGACCTCAAGCGGACTGACAACAGCTCAGGGCTGCGGCAGCTGCAGGAGCTGCTGGATAGCGTGCTGAACCCGGAGCGGGGCTCGGACCCGGAGGCGCTGGAGTGGTGTAAATGGCTGCTGGCCGGAGGGGACGGCTTCGACGAGTTCTGCCGGACCGTCAGATCCTACGATAACGCCACCCTCTGCGGGCTGGTGTGGACTGCCAACTTCGTGGCCTACCGTTGCCGGACTTGCGGCATCTCGCCGTGCATGTCGTTATGTGCGGAGTGCTTCAATAACGGCGATCACACGGGCCATGATTTTAACATGTTCCGGAGTCAGGCCGGCGGGGCCTGTGACTGCGGGGACGGGAACGTGATGAGAGAGAGCGGGTCAGTAGCCACTCAGAGCGGGGGTTTGACTGACAGGGGCTGTGTCTCAAACCCTTGTCAGTGAGCTGCCTACATGGACAGCGTTTGGGGGCTTCATTATCACAGCATAGGCGCATCCCGAAGCGGCAGGAGATTTGGGCGTCATATCAAAGACGTAACCAAAATCAGCAGCTTTTTAGGGGCTCATAAAGTGAAAACATTGCGATCTGCCTATGCTGACATTATTATTACTATTGAGCATCATAAAAGTTGTGCCCCAAATCAGCAGCAGATTTGGGCGTCATATCATAGGCTCAACCCAAATGAGCAGCGCTTTTGGGGATCAAAATGTCAAACCTTGCGATCTGCCTATCTTGACATTATTATTATTATTATTATTATTATTATTATTATTATTATTATTATTATTATTAAGCATCATAACATTGGCGTGTCCCAAATCAGCAGCAGAATTTGAGGGATCGTACTCTCCATCCTAGCATGCTGACTACTTAGACAGTGTTTTATGTAAAGATTAAAGGTGAAAGGTGAGATTGGAGGTGAAATTTGAATTAGCAGTATTTTTGGACATTGTGGCTGTCTACTTAGTCTTTATATTTTCAGAAGAATTCATTGGTGTGATATGTTCATGGGAGTAAGCAGGAATTTTGGGCGTCGTAGTATCAAAGTTAGTGAGGTGCCATCATTTTTGGCAGTCATAATATAGGTGCATCCTGAGTCGTCAGCTGTTTTGGGCATCATATCATAGGCAAATCGGCAGCATTTTAGGGGATCAGTCTCAGGCAGTCCTTTGTGAGTTGACTACATTGATTTTTATTATTTTGTCTTTTAAAACATCAAGGGTTGTTATTGTTAACTAAAACAAAATCATAAAAAACATTTTTGTTACTTGAAACAAAATAAATGTTAGCTAAAATAAAGTATATATATATATATATATATATATATATATATATATATATATATATATATATATATATATATATATATATATAACATTTATTTATTTTGTTCCAGCTAGATGCTAAGGCAACAATTCTCGAAAAGTTCTCGACTAAAGTAACTAAAACTATAACTAATAAATACAAATCAATAAAAACTATAATAACATATTTAAAAAAAACTTTAAAAAAAACTAATAGTTTGAAGTGTTCAGCAGAAAATATATGTATAAAAAATCTAATGCAGTGTATTAACAAATGCTATAATAGTGTATTTATTTTATTATACAATAATAAAAAAACAGTGGTTATAACATAAGCTTGTCCCAAATCAGCAGCCGAATATGAGCGATCATAGTCTCCACAGCTAGCATGCTGACCACCTTGACAATCATTTAATTTGCATATCATTTTGCAAATGAAATTCATTCTGAATCTGGAGAATTTTGGGGTTCCATAAGCAGCTTTTCCACCACCAGGCCAAACTGTTCTCGTTGATTAACCGTCCCGTTCTGTGCTGATCCGGCCCAGCCAGTATGAATATGGTTTCATTTTCCACTGTGTGGCTGATAATAGAGCTGTTTAAATAGTGACCACATTATGGAGACTGATAAGATATTTGTTAATTGTATTATTAATTTGTGTTTATGCCACTCAAATAGTGCTCTTAGCTGGCTACAAAGAAACGTTCAGCCAGGCAACAGACAAGTGACCAATCCTGAGTGACGATGTCACTGCACGATTCAACCGTGCCGAGAATTCCAGGCAAGAATGGTTTGTAATCGTGCCGTTCCAGGCTAAAGTGGAAATACAACTGGAACTGTTCCTAAACGTTATTAGAACCGTTCGGTCCAACGGTGGAAAAATGGCTTTAGACTCAAACTTTGTAAACTGTCTACTATAGTTATAACAAAAATGTTGAACCTCATAACATTGGCTTGTTGATCACATTATAGGTGTGCTCTGTTTCAGCAGCATGTCGCCATCGTAGATAGGAGTACCTCGAATAAGGAATTTTGGGCATCATAGTATTAAACCTACTGAGCTGCCTACCTAGATATCATTTTTGAGAATCATATATATACACATCCTGAGCCAGAAGCACTTTTGGGCATCATAGTGTCAAATCTAGTGAGCAGCCTACATCGATAGCATTGTTGGACATCAGTATATTCTCAGTCAGCAGCAATATTATAGGTTTTTGTGAATCATATTGTCAAGCTAGTGACCTGATTACCTACAGCAGTGTTTCCCACCTCTGTTCCTGGAGTCACACCAACACATTTTCCAACTCTTCCTAATCAAACACACCTGATACAACAGATCAGCTCATTAGTAGAGACTCCAAGACCAGAAATATATGGGTCATATATAAGGGAGACATCCAAAATGTGCTCTGTTGGTGTGCCTCCAGGAACAGGGTTGGGAAACATTGACCTACAGCATTGTATCACTGACACTTCTGCAATCGGCAGCATTTTGGGCCATCATAGCCTCCAACTTAGTGCACTGTTGGGGGGGGACGTCTCAAACCTAGTGCTGCTGCCTACTTATGCATAGTTATTGAGCATCAAATCATTGGTGTCTTCAAAATCAGCATCATTTTAGTCACGATATTTATAGGGGTGTTTTGGTTCAGCATTATTTTTGGGCGCCGTAGGCACTTGCTAAATTAGCAGCAGTTTTGAGTCTCAAACTCAGAGATGTTTAGAATCCTCAGCATTACCTGTACATGGCCGACATGTTCTGAATCAGCAGTATTTTGGGCAAAACGCCCTCAAATCTAGTGAGCTTGGCATCATACCATAGAAACATTTTTGACCAGCAGACAGCAGCATTTCTGAGCGTGTTTCAAATCATCAACACTTTTGGGTGTCAAAGATGTGACCGGAATTGCCAGCATTTTATACACTGAAAAAAAAATTGGTGTAATATTTGGTTACACTTTATTTTGATGGTCCTCTTTAGACATTTCTGCTAAATACAAGTAAGTTATAAGTAACTACATATCAACCAACTCTCATTGGAGTAGTCTGTTAGGTTAGGTTAGGGTTCGGGTTAGTAGAATAAGTTGATGTAGTTGCAAAGTTACTTAGTAGAATGTCCTTTGTGGGACCATCAAAAAGTGTTAGCAGATATTAAGCAGACAGTTTACTAATACTGTAATGAGAGTTGACATGTAGGTGCAAAGTTACTTTAAATTAGTAGAATATCTAAAGTGAACCATTAAAATTAAGTGTTACATAATATTTACTTTTAAATAATTTTCACTCAGAATTTGCTACTGCATTTCACAAATAATTACAAAGAAACGACAAGTAGCACATTAAATTAAACATGAAATTAATGAAATAGAAAAACTTAAAATCATAGTATTTTTTGTAAAACATACTCCAATAATCAGTTTTATTTACAACTACAATTTTACACTGTAGGTCCATTCCAAATCAACCCATTTTTGGTCTATGATACATGTATACATTCTTGTTATTTTAACACCACACAAGTATGGTTATTACTAAAACTAGTAAAGGAATGTTCCATTTAAATGTTGAGTATAGGCAGTTTTTATTGATTTTAGGCACAGCTGTGCATTGATTGATATATATGCACTAACATAAGGGCTGGAGTGACAGTGCGAGTCGGACGGCTGTCAGGGGAGGTTAATAGAGTAGAGTGGGCTGTGGCACCTGATCACTGCCTTACAGAGACTGACACAGTCTGGGTTATTTTTAACTTCCCCCACAGGGTCAGTGACAGGTCTCTTCCCTTCCTCCTCTCACACCACTCACTGTACTTCAACAATTCAACGTGTAGAGGTTCAGACATGGGGCCGGGTACGACTGCTGTCAGCTGGAGCTCAAAAGATTGACTGTGTTTGATCAGTAAAGGGTGTAATTATCATGAAGTGTTCTGCTCTGCAGGAATGAGGATATTGGCAGATTTATTCTTGGTAGATGTTTACTGTGAAAAGACATCAGCTCCAGCAACACTTTTGCTTTTGCTCTGGAGACTGACATTGCATGACTTCTCGCATGTACTTTCTGATTCATAGTGACTGTCCACTGAACCCAGTCATCTCTACTCTTATTTAAAGAAGAAATCCATGGCCTTTTTAGCCATGTTCACTGGCAAGTTTAGAGATGACGTTCACTGTGTATGTGTCTCGTTATCTCATTAGTAGTCTGTGACATTATATGTGCTATAAATGCTGAGACCGCACTGTAGACAGAGCTGTGGTACATGCCAAAGTCTTACCTAAGACTGCAGGAAAAAATTCTATTGCATTTTTTTCTGATTAGAATTAAAATGCAATTAAAAAAATATAAAGGTTTGCTCTGCTTGTTTGTAGGGCTGCACAATTTGGGTAAAATTTTGTGATTATCAGTATGGCTTTAAAATAAAAATAATAATGGTGATTTAATGGTATTACTAAATAAAAATGAAGAAATAAACTTCAGTTTTGAGTCTCAAACTCATAGATGGTTAGAATCATCAGCATTACCTGTACATTGCTGACATGTTCTGAATCAGCAGTATTTTGGGCAAAACGCCTTCAAATCTAGTGAACTTGGCATCATACCATAGGCGTGTTCCTAGTCAGAAACATTTTTGAGCAGCAGACAGCAGCATTTCTGGGCGTGTTCCAAATCATCAACACTTTTGGGTATCAATACGGAAGACGATTAGGGCCAAGCAATAATAAAAAAATTAAACCATCTCGAGATTAAATTCGTTAAATTATGAGAAAAATGTCGTTAAATTTCGAGAAAAAAGTCTAAATAAAATGTTGAGAATAAAGTCATTAAATTACGAGAAAAAAGTCGTTAAATTATGAGAACAAATTCGTAATTTAACGAATTTGTTCTCGTAATTTAACGACTTTTTTCTCATAATTTAATGACTTTATTCTCGAGATGATTTTATTTTTTTATTATTGCTTGGCCCTAATCCTCTTCCGTATGTCAAAGATGTGACATTTTATACACTGAAAAAAAAATTGGTGTAATATTTGGTTACACTTTATTTTGATGGTCCTCTTTAGACATTCTGCTAACTGTCAGTAACTTAAGTAATTACATATTAACCAACTCTCATTGGAGTAAACTGTTATGTTAGGTTAGTGTTTGGGTTGGTAGAATAAGTTGATGTAGTTGCAAAGTTACTTAGTAGAATGTCTGTTGGGGGAGCATTAAAATAAAGTGTTTGTAGATATTAAGAAGACGGTCTACTAATACTCTAATGAGAGTTGTAGTTAATATTTATGGCAGTCAATATCTTCATTTTAACTTATTTTTGTTGGAAACAAAATAAGTGCTTCTCATTGTAAGTCTGGGAAGATGTTTGAGCAGAGCAGATGCAGAGATGGAGTTCGTGTTGAGCGGCATTGACTTTGAATGAGACGCTCTGAGACGCTGCTCATGTGTAAGAACACAGTGCCACTCTTCACTCTGAAACATGCAGTGCATATATTCATTTAATTAAATTGCAGCCTTTGCGGTTTGACGATTGCACTAAACCAGATCACAATTCCAGTTAATCAGTGCAGCCCTGGTCTTAACCTCTGATACCACCACTGTACAATTATGACAGTGCAGTATTTATTTGTTTGTTTGTATTTGGTATGGGAGTCTCTATTAAGCAAGCCTGGGTTTGTGCCGTGTTATGGGGCAACAGAACGCCGCAGTGGAGTTCAAAAAGTATTAAAAAAAAAAAATAGTGATGCCGATGCACTGAATTTATGTATATATATATTTTTTTTTTAATACCAAAACTGAAATTGTTTTCATAAAACACTGTATATGATAATCAATTAATTGGGTTTATTTGAAAATCATCACTCAAAAATGCTGCAGTGGTCTGTCATGCCACATTAAGGAGAAATAATTAAGATTTGTGACAAGATTGACAATTTAAGCTGAGACTTATTGATCAAAGCTTATTGCGATTATTGGATGGGAGGCACGCTGCAAATTATTTTTAGTCTAAATGACAAATTCAATTTACAATAATTTTTAGTCTTTTAGTTTAAATGACATTTTTCTTCTTCGATAGAGCGGTACACTCAAATGTACTTCAGAATTTGGAAAAAAATTTGTACCTGTCATTTCCATTTTAATGTGACTTTAATAGCCTTTTTTGTGAGAAGAAATACACTTCCCATAATTCTGAACAGAGAGCCACCAATCAGAAAAGTCGCTGGAAAAGGCAACCATCGAGTCTCATGAAGCATTGTGTGTCGAGTCTTTCTTTCTAACCTCCCAGTCTACTTGCATATTTCTATACTGAAATAACATTTTGAAATAAAGAGTGGTTTTATGCTTTTAAACTATTTTTAATTAACTTGTAGTTGGCATTAAATATTACATGTTTATATTGCCTGTCTGTTGCAATGCTTCATGGGATAAGTAGTTCATTGCCAGTTAAAATAATTTAAATACATGCCTGTCTTTTTTCCCCTGATTCTTTGTGATGTGATTCACCTCTGCCCTGATTGGTTTGTCTCATCAGCTCCTTACTGAATATTTTTTTGAAATATATATTTGTATATGGAGGAAATGAATTGGAAATATACTTCCAGAACCAAGACCACTGATAAAGTGGGTGATCACTTTTGGTGATATGGATCAGCTGCTGTTCCAGCACATCTTTTATCCCTACACCACCACCATATTATTACTATAGACTTGCATATTGTAGTTGCTGGTAGTGCATTAATCTGTTGACCTTTGCGAAAACAGTGTAATGTCAGACATTTTTATTACAGTGAAAACAGGATTTTTTTGTATTAATCAAATTAAGCCTAATTAATCTGCTGACATGCTAAATTCTAATTTACATGCTCTTGTGTGACAGGTTTTGTAGTAGGCATCGGTTAAAAACGGGAGAGAACGTGCCATCAGTCCCTCGGGATCTGCTGCTCATGTCTGAGATGGTGCTGCCGCGGTTTATCATCACTATCATTCAGTACCTGAGAGACGGCTACACTGAGCCAGGTGAGGACATCACATCACACCTCAATGCCCTTGTACTGTTGTAACTCCTTCAAAGACCCCATAAAATGGCTTCACAGGCACACACGGTTTGTCAGCTAAAGGCTATTCTGTTAATTTATAGGAATACACTACATGGCCACAAAGCTAATAGACATGAAATAAAAGCCACAAAACTCCAATTTTCTTTTTATGGGGCTTTAAGTGTTTAGTTTGGAGCTGGTTCAGTAGATTCAGCTCCTAATATGAACAGACATATTGTGAAGCGTACCAAAAATATTGTGAAGCAACAAATAAGATAATTCAATAATGCTTTAGTTAACAGCTTTCTCTGTGCTTTTGCATAATATCAGTCCCATGTGTATGGCATGTACTGGCTGAGCCTGCTAATCATGCCCACTGGGGTAACATATGCTGCTATATTTTCTCTCACACAAACATCTTATCATGTGCTTGCAGAGTCGGCCGCTGACAGAGATCTGCAGAAGGTTCTGCAGCAGTTAGAGCCGCACATATCGTTCTTAGAAGAGCTGACCAAGATGGGCGGGGCCATGCGCACTGTTCTTACCAAGATCTTAACCAATCAGCAGACATTTAAAGAACTGAGCATGGGTGAGTATTGTGACTGTATTGACTGTATTTGAGCAATTTAAGTTGTTAACATTTCTGTATGTATGCAGGGCTTGACATTAAAGGTGCTTTATGTAAGAATGACAGCTAGTGGTTGAAATGGGTACTGCAGTCCAAATTCAAAATATTGTTTGCCCCGCCCCCCTCCTCATTCGACGCTCATGCGGGTTGCCAGTTTGAAGACTTGCAACAGGAACGCTGCATATGTTTTCCGCCAACTGGCAACCCGGGGTGGCAAAATACTATTGGGTAAATTGACGACATGTGGTCTTGCACAGACGGAAACAGAAATTCCAACATGGAACGCAAATTTCAAAGTAAAATAACTGGCTGTAGCAATGGTTTTCAGAGAAATTAATATGTGAACTCAGCATGTTTAATAAATATCTGCAAACATATCATGGTATTTTTATGCTTTAGTACAGTCAAAAACTTACATAGATCACCTTTAACACCCACCAACCCAACAAATGGAGGTGTATTTCAGCAGTGACGTGTAACACAGTCACTCCTATTAGCCACTATGATGGGTTGAATTTTATATTTAATATAGCTATATATTTTTCAATTGTAGTCTTTTAAAATGGCATCTGAAATAATAAACTAAGCGCAATGTAGTGTCAAAAATATTGTTTTTTTTTTCGATACATATTGATCAGAAATATCAGAAACACTTCCATACATGTCAATATACATATTGACAGAAATATCTGAAAGAGTATTGGAAGTGTTTTCCCGCAGAATAGATACACAATTCCAGCTGCGCTTTCTCTCTCTCTCTCTTATCTCTTCGACAGCAAGTTGGCACACAACACCGCCTCCCCTCACTCACTTGTTTCATTTGCTCCGGATGAATATTGTTGGTGTTACAGAGCTTAAATTTTAATGTGGAATTGTGCGTATAATTTTACTCCTTTCTGCAGATTTTGTTCTCACACCTAAAGTGCGTACATATAAACCCACCTCAAACAGTAGACTACTGTAAAGGTGATGATACACAGGGCAACTTTTTGAGCAATGTTGCTGGGCAGTTTTGACGAACGATGATGCTTGGGCACTTTCCCATTGAGAATAGGCAATACATTTCTATTTGGATACTTTGGATAGAAATGTATTGCCTATTCTCAATGGGAAAGTGCCCAAGCAACATCGCTTGGCAACATTGCCCAGCAACATTGCTCAAAAAGTTGCCCTGTGTATCAAGACCTTAACAGTATAATGGATCCGTGCGTCAGGTCTTAAAGTGACAGCAGCCTATTATACCTGCTGCCAAATTATGAGATAATATTAAAAATATCTATTTCAAATTAGACATGCACTAGACCAGTGGTTCTCAACTAGAGCTAGGGACCTCAACAAACTTCCAAGGGGATTTCAAAATATTTCAAAATATAATTTTCGCAGATTTTGTTCTCACACCCAAGGTGCGCATACATAAACCGCCTCACAGTAGTCTACTGTAAATTGAGATAACATCAAAATTATCTATATGTCAGTTTTTCCCCATGGTATCAATATCAAAATTGTGGCTAGTATCTTTGGAAAACCACTAGCCACAGTGGCTGTTGAGCAAAAATGTCAAGCCCTGTATGTATGGTTAGCTAATGGTGCTGAGAATTCCTGGCCCAAGAATGGTTTGTAATTGTGCCGTGCTGCACCAAGCTCAAGTGAAAATATAATAATCCATGGAAACTTTCCATTCCACATTCTCTGAAACGTTCTTTGGGGAACCTAAAATGGTTCTTCTATGGCATCACTGTGAAAACCCCCTTTTAGAACTGTTATTTTTAAGAGTATCCTATATCTTATATCCTACTTCCTCATTACTTAACTGTGTGAGCAAGTTTCTGAACTGGTGACATTGGTGTGGAACTGTGATCTTTCGACCGTTGTATTTTGGTTTTTGTTGTCATAAATCTGACAATTTTTAATCAAGCTGTAAGGAAGGTGTTTTTTGTTCATTTTCACACTTGATATGACTCCTTTAAAAATAGTCCTCCCTTTTGGTCAGTGTTCACATCTATATTGTCCCACACCCACAGGTCAAGAGGAGAATGTTTATGCAAAGAGGAACTATGAGAAGTATCTGTCGGCACTGAAGAGTTCAGGTCTGGTGTCAGTGGAGGAGAAAGGAGCAGGAGGAGCTGGTGCTGGAGCAACAGACACTCCGGCAGGAGCAGGAGCGCTCAGTCTGCTGGGTAACACTGCTGTCTCTTCTGTGCTTCACTGTACTGTAGAGATGGGTGTTTTTATCCTTATTTGTACATTGAATATGAAGAATAGAATATTGATGAGTCTTGTAACATGGTTTTTATATTTTGCTACCTTTATTATTTTAGGAGCTACTGCTGCTGCCAGTCTGGAGGACTCTAGCAAAGAGGTAGGCACAAAGACTTTTGGAATAGATAAAATATGACCCAGCAACCAGTCAAAACAAACACAGCAGGGTGTGTTTCCCCATTGTGTTATTGTTGAGAACACCGCTTTATTTTGACCACTTTAGCAACGTGAACTTATTGACAAAGGAAACTGTTTTAGCTGGGCTCATTGTTGAGAAGAGTGGGTCAAATTAAAAGCGGTTCATGTGTTTGTCTGACAGGAGGATCAGGATGGGCTGCAGGGTGTGGGCCAGAGGAAAAGAGTGAAGCTCAGTAGCAGTACCAAAGGTAAATCTTGTTGGCATTTATTCTTCAAATAATTTAGGAACAATAATTACATTTCCTTCCTGTTTTCCTGTTTTTTTGTTTTTTTTTTTAGATCCATCCATAATGGACACTCTGAAACATAAATGTTTTTTAGAAGAGTTATTGTTTTGGACAATTAAGTATGAATTTCCACAGAAGATGGTCACTTTTTTGCTCAACATGTTGCCAGATCAGGATTACAAGGTATTTAATGCTTTTTAACTGTTACATATGCAGGATCCAAAATTAACCCGTGGTTTGTTTAAAGAGGCCATGGTGCTTTTTAATGCTTTAATGTTTTGTGTAATGTGTCTTTTTGTGTGCATGTGTAAGATCTGCAAAGTTACAAAATTCGTAGTCTTAAATTAAGCCAGGATTAGGCCTTAGTTCAATCAGGACATTTTATAAACATGCCTTAAAAACATTACTGGTGTGCATCTTGAGACAAAGCTATGGCAGTGACATATTTTAAGATAAGTTAGTTCAAGCTGCTCTCATTTAAAACAGCTCAAAAATGCATTTTAGTCTGGGACTTGTCTGTGAAACCGAGAAAGTCTCCCACAAAAGGGATTTATTATATATAACAAAGAACCTGAAAAAACCCACCTGAAAAACATAAAGCCATGTTTATTGCATATGTCTTATTTTATTGCATTTATTTGTGCTGTTGCTGTTGTTTGAAGTTTGTTTAATTATTATCTTTTTACTTTTTTTTATGAAAACAAGTGCATTGAAGAAAAGTAGATTTTTGTTTGTATATGCTGTAAACTATAGATATTTGAAAGAATAATGGAATCGGTAAAAATCAGTATCGGCAGGTCACACTTACAAAAAAAATCGGAATCAGCCAAGAAATTTGCAATCGGTGCATCTCTATTCCTGATCCATCTGCTTAATCATTTGCATTTTCAGAATCTGACACATGCTTGAACTGATATGGTACAAACAATGACGCTATTAACTTTTTGTGTTTACAATTGCATTAGAAGGTTTGAAGCTGAAACTCGCATTGTGGTAAAGGGCGTTACATTTCCGTTGCATGCTTGAGGCGTTTTTTTAGCCACTCACAACACACTGGGTCAGCTGGCCAATCAGAGCACTCTGAACTTTTTGAAACCAGAATTCAATCTGAGTGTTTCAGACAGACTGGGAATAGAGGTGCTGCAATAATGTACAGTATGTGGAAATGTAATGTGATTTTTGAACATTAAAGCATGTTGACCTAATCTTATACACCGTTAAAGTAGCATATGTTTGCCTCTTGTACTTGTAAATCTCTAATAAATTTAGAGAATTTTGCTAGTTTTCACTCTCTTTGCTACTTTGTAAGTATTATCATTGGACCTTGTACATATGGGTGGTGTTGCACCAACAGTTCGTAGGTTCTTAACTACTAGTTGCTAACTTTGCATTTAATTTTGTGATGCCATGTGTCCTCAAGGCAGAACGTAGCTAGTAGGTTGTAAGCTCTCTGTTAAGTAATGCGTCGTCGCATAATATGCCGATAACCTTCTAATAGCAGCCTTCAAATCTGTGAATTTCTCTTTTTTTCAGTTCCATTGAAATACAATACTTAATCATGAAATAACATAATAGTATTTTTTATGTAACACTGTTTGAAATGAAAAAAGAAAAATAAATACTGTATCAAAAACGTTAAATTTAGAACTTAAAAAATTACATTTATGTATTATAAAAAATTTTATTTATTTATTTTTTTTAAAGTTTTTTGGTATGCACAACATGAAACATTTAGTTATGTATTTTAGTTACGTTCCTACGGATCCCCTAAAAGGATATGATCATGGTAAAAAAAAATGAGCTGAGAGGAAAAATTATATGTCAGTGCTTTTGCTTTCTCTTGCAAAACTATTGCGTTCCTGGAGAAACTTTGTGTCTGTGCTCAGTTTTTCAAATTTTTTTACCAAAATGTGTACTTCCTTCTCCTGTGCCACAGATCACGTTCACTAAAACATTTGTACAACACTACGCCTTCATCATGAAGACCCTCATGAAGAGCCACGAGTCCGACACCATGTCTAACCGTATCGTTCACATCAGCGTGCAGCTCTTCAGTAACGAGGAGCTGGCGAGACACGTCACAGAGGAGTGCCAGTTACTGGACATCATGGTCACTGTGCTTCTCTACATGATGGAGAGCTGCCTTATCAAGAGCGAACTGCAAGGTAACGCGAGAAACGATGTATAGGGTGCGTTTGAAATGCCATATTGTTGTACCATTCGTACTATTTTTACTTTATATGTACTGTGCGCTGTATGCAAATTTCTTGATGCGATACCTTGATGACATTTCCCGAATGTCAAGTACAAAATATTTTGAAATGTCTTAATTCTGTGTTTTTAATGTCACAGATGAGGAGAATAATCGTCATGTGGTGGTAAACTGTGGTGAAGCTCTACTGAAGAATAACACCTACTGGCCTTTAGTTAGTGATTTTATTAATATCCTCTCACACCAAAGTGTGGCCAAGCGCTTCCTGGAGGATCATTCTCTGCTGCTGCTCTGGATGAGTTTCGTCTCCTTCTTCCAAGGTCAATAACTGACAGGAAATCCTGCAGTCATAGACATTGTTTTTGTTTCAAAGTCTGTGGTGCTTTTTTTCTTAGTCCTATGAATGGCATAATGAGAATGAATTAGTGTTTACTTAATTGAGCAATGAGTTATGAAAATCGGTGCTATTTTGTAAAATGGTTACAGCTAAATGGCTTAATTATGCACAACACTACAAAAATGATTTTCTATTTTTGTCTTGTTTTCCAGTACAAATAAACTAAGCTATCTATTACTTAAGCAAAATGACTTAAGCTATTAAAGGCACGTTCACACCAAGGATGATAACTATAACGATAAAGATATAGTTCTAGAAATCATTCTAAATATAAAATAATAGCAGATTTGGGATCACTTTCTTTTTTTCTGACCCCATTGACAGATATTTTTTTTCTTGTTTTAAACAAAAACTCTCTTAATTTTGAAATATTTGTCAGAAAGTCTTTTTGCTTCTCAAGTAGATGTATCTTGATTAAATAATGTTTAGATATCTGTCCTGGAAAGCAAGACATAAATGTGATTGTATTTACAATACAGCATGATCTCGAATGCCTTCTATAAATGGTTACTACCTAATAAAAAGCATCTAGGACTATTCATTTTATAAAGGACATTTTAGTTTTGATTAAAATCACAGAACTGTGTGTGATGTAGGTTATGTTACAACTGAAACGTGATCTCGGTGAGTCAATAATTCACTCTGTTATGGATTCTTCTCTGTACCTTTTGCTCTGTCAGGAATGAATCTGAATAAGAGAGAGCTGAATGAGCATGTGGAGTTTGAGTCTCAGACGTATTATGCAGCATTTGCAGCTGAGCTGGAGGCCTGTGCTCAGCCCATGTGGGGTCTCCTCACACACTGCAAAGTCAAAGTGAGCTACATTCATCTCTGCATGCATCACTCCAGCACCTTTTCATTTGTGAAATTCTCTAATTTATCTGCTGCATACTGAGTTATATTTCAGTCTGTAATTGTTTATTATTGATATATGCTTTCAGGGGCTATTCACACAGAACAGTTTTTGCATTAAAAAATGTGAGATTTGAGCAGTAGAATGGGGAAAACCACAAGGTCTTGACTTTTTTTTTTTTTTTTTTTTTTTTTTTTTTTTTTGTAAAAAAGTTGAACTTATTTTACCTTGAGCACTGTGTCATGCGAGAGATGCTGCAAAGGATGTGAGACACTAGTGTAGCGGTCGATCACATTCGTCTAACGCAGTGGATCTCATCCTTTTTGACTTCAGGGCCCCCTCATTGTCCTCAACAATATTTGAAGGTCCCCCCCACTTACAATTTCTACCCAGTAAAACAGAGTTTAGAGTTTGGAATAGTTAGAAAGATGTATATTCATTATAAAAATAACTAAATACTAAGAAAAAATCTTGTTTTTTTTAATTCTGTCTTATTTTAAATAGAATTAAGTCGTCTTGAGGCCCCATTGGAAGTTTGCTGAGGCCTCTAGTGGGGCCTCTGGTTGAGGACCACTAGTCTAGCACATGTTTACATAGAAAAACAATAGAAAAGCAGGACAGTGGAATGCAGAAATGTGTTCTGTGTGAACTGGCCCTATTTAGTGTTTTTTTGGAGGCTTGTTTTAATTTGAACATGTTGTGTGTTGTCAGGAGACCCAAGAGTACACTAAGACAGTGGTGCGGTACTGTCTGGAAACTCTTCAGATGTGGTTTGATGCCATTGGGTTTGTAGATGAGGTACAGTCTTGATGCTTAAACTGTCAGATTATTTGTCTTGATGAATGTGGAACCCGTGAGAAACCTCTCTCTTTCTCTGTCACAGCCTGCCCTCAACCAGCTGACCTTTCATTTACCTCTCCATCGATACTATGCCATGTTCCTCAGCAAGGTGAGCTTGGAGCACAGTCCCACACTCCCAGAACCCATTCAGTAGTGGTGTTTAGTTTCTGAATGAATCAGTCTTGTTGAACAAACTGGTTGAGTGAATAATTCAATGACTCACTCTTAAAGACAGTCACTTGTCACCTACTACTTGAAAAATGATGTAACCTGCAGAAAGAGTCATCAGAAAATCCCTACCACTAATGCACAGACTACCAGTGTGTATGATATGAGCAAACACAGATAAGTGGAGGTGAAAAAACAGTAAAAAAAAGCGAACTTGTATATCAGAACTTATATGTTGTAACTTGTGATGGGTCATACAAATCCTGGGTAGCTTTTTTGCTTCAGTTTGAACTCATTTGTACTAAAACTATCCACATTGAGTGTGGGATGAATTTATGTTAAGTTTCTGCAAAAAGCACTCCAGTCATTCACTGTGTAAACTGCATTTTAGTGCATTTTACTGTATTTGTCAATTTTATATGTATATTCTATAATGAAGTTTAACCATATGCTTAAGTCTAAATGTGGATGTATATTATTAATACATTATGATATACTGGTATGGCCTACAGTTAGTAATAACAGGGTTTAAGTATATAATAGTTCAATTGCAATCGCAATATTAAAACATTTTTTCACTCGGCATCAAATACAAAGTTTTGCCCTTTAACCAAGGATCTCATATGGTTCAAATTAAGGGTTCACAGAAAACGTTTTGTGAATAGGCTAAGATGGGCACTGTTTTGATTAGATTTACTGATATAATCAAGTTCCCTCATGCAAATATTAATTAATTGAAGAGTAGCTAATGTATAGATGTCATTTCTTCATTTTATGTGCATTATTATAAACATACGTATTTGTTGTTTTGCAGGGAGTGAAGTGTCAAGGTCTTGATTTGGACAGTTTGCTTCCTGATCAGGAGATGCTGATGAAGATCATGGTTCACCCTCTTCAGATACAGGTAAGGCATGATGGTGAATAAAAATATTAAGAGATGGATAAACTGAGAAGGAGCAACTTATTAAAGCAATAGCTTACCAAAATTAATTTATTCACCCTTATGTCAAAAATCATAACTCTTACGATTTTCTTTCTTCTGTTCCAAAACTGTTGGACCAGGGCTGGCCAAACTTTCTTTATGACCAGTCCTAAAGAAAAAAAATTAGATGACTATCTTGTACGACTAGTCTAAACAGTTCAAATGTCCACTGATGCTATTTATAATTTAATATAGTGCTTCTGTTTGGTCTAGGTGCTAAAATGTTACGGCCATACACAAGACTTCATTTTTGTTCATCAGTGCATTAATGCTGCTGAAGCAGAGGACATTGTGTTGTGTAATGTTGCAGCCGTTTGTCATAAATCTTTACCGATGTCTCGCGTTTCACTACTGGGATGTGACTTACTGTCATGTGACAGTGTTATGATGTTAATTCTACTGTGTGTGATAAGTAGATGGAATCCATCAGTTGATCATTTTCTGTGTGTTTGTGCAGGCTAGCCTGTCTGAGATCCATAGTAACATGTGGGTGAGAAACGGGCTGCAGATTAAAGGTCAGGCCATGACCTATGTCCAGTCTCACTTCTGCAACTCTATGATTGATCCGGACATCTACCTCCTGCAGGTAACACGCCGACACCCCTCACCTGATACTTCTGTACTTGAAGTATGTGTTCATCCAGGGTCCAGAATTCTTTGCCAAACCTGACTTTGGGTTTGTGTTTTTTACAGACAGACAGCACAGGTCATTGCATCACTCACAGCATCAAAACATTTTCATTTTCGTTTAGACATTAATTTTTTGGAAAACATGATCATGTTCCTCATATTTTCATGTTTAAGGCTAAATGTGTGGAATATTCCCTTATTAAGATAAACTTATGATTTTTAATTGTCCTCTGATCTAAAAGTTGTTAGAAGACGCACAATAAAACACATTTTCTCAGTAAATAGTTTGATTTAAATCACACATCATTCAGTGAGGGTCAGGCAGTCGTTATAATCTATTTAATCCATGTACTTTGTGCAGTTCTTTCTGAATTTGCAGGCTCTCTTATCCCGTTGCTACTCACATTTAGCACTTTGTGAGTGTTAATGGATCCTGAATGTTTCCTCCTAAGACTATAGTAATATATATGTATGTAATTTTTTTTCTTCAGGTGTGTGCGTCTAGACTGGATCCAGATTACTTCATTTCCTCAGTGTTTGAGAGGTACGTCAAAATTTTCTTGGATTGTGTTTTCACACAGATTGTTCCCAGCCACCATTAGCCGCTTTTCCACTGTTTGGCCAGTGCTAGCCAGGGCTAACAATGTGCCGGGTGGGGCCAATAGCCTCGGAACTCAACCGAGACCAAAATCAAGTTGCGTTTCCGGTGCTGCCCTAAAACCCGATGCCATCAATCACTTCAATGCATGTAATTTGACACATATGCAGATACATTAGTCTGGTATCAACAAAGGCAAAAGAGACAGATAAACATGAAATTAAATAAATAATCATATATGATTTGTCTACATTCTTCAAGCAGTCTCTGGTATTTTCCATAAAACATGTGTATTTATTATGGCAATGGTTAGCATAAGTAGTCTTTAGCATCGCATATAAATGTATAATTAAATATATTAAAGGTATTCGGTGGGCCAAAAACCCCTGGTCGTTGGCCCTGAGGAAGCCCTGATGAGGCCCGGTCAAGCCCTGGAAGTGACAGTGGAAATGTGCACTAGCACGCTCGCTTTTGGCCCGACAGTGAAAATACGGCTATTGTTTAGAGATGGCACCTTAGAACTTTGTGTTTATGTCAGGTTTAAGGTGGTGGACTTGCTGACGATGGCGTCTCAACATCAGAACGCAGTGCTGGACTCGGAGCAGGAGAGACCCATGCTGGAGGGAGCGCTCACCTTCTTGGTCATACTGAGCAGTCTCCGAATACACTTAGGTACATGTCATCTCTTTTTCAATAATACTGAGAGTTTGAAGCTCAGTAACGTTAAATAGCTAACATACACAAGATCTATCATTGTTTTGAATGTGTTAATTCTAACTGGTGAATCTAAGGCTACATTCATACAGCTTTAGTATAGAGGGTGTGCATTGACGTCACTTTGGACTGAGTGGCAAAACATCCTGCGACATGACTGGATTTAATTGGGGAAAATGTGTGACCTGACTGTGATCCTTACAACTTATTAAAGAACCAGTGGTCCATGGACATTGACGTGGGCAGGAATCAGGTTTACTGACATTAATATTTACCTGATTTCAAAGCCTGGAAATCAAAGCCTGTGAATGCTTTATCTGCTAGACAACATTATAAATACAATATAGGTAGATCTAAATCTGGATGATCACTTATATTTTGTCATATTGCCCAGCCCTAAAAATTGTTAAAGCACTAAGACATTATAGACTTAAGGCCCGTTCACATCAAGAACGCTAACTATAAAGGTAACTATAATGATAACTATATTTGCGTCTACACCAATGAACGATAACGGTCTGTTTATTCTAATCTCACGCGCTGCGGTTTTTCAGTGTGTACAACATGTTTTTTCTGTTCTTGTTGTATTTACACAGCTTTAACCAGATGTCCTTAGCATTCAATTAACTTCTCTGCAATGTCATCTGCCATTTTAAATGCGCAAGCCCTTAAATTAGAATGGATTCTCATTGGCTGTCAGTTTTTTTTATCGTTCAACAGCTGGAAAAAAACATTCTGAAAGTGATCCCAATGATATAGTTTCTCTAAATCGTTATCGTTATAGCTGTGGTGTAGACGGTGCTATTCCTTCATATTTAGAACAATTTTTAGAGCTATATCTTTGTCATTATCTTTATAGTTATCTTTCTTGGTGTGAACGGGCCTTTACAGTCGTGTGTAACTGCGGTGACTCCCGTCTACTGACTCCCACCTATCATGTGCATACCCTCTATATGGTTGCCCTGTTTTAGAGTACTGAATATGGTTTCATTCACACAGTTTGATTGTAAATAAGCGCAATAACCATGTTCGTTAACAGAGAGGACTCTGTTAAAATGTTGGGGCTCACGTCTGGGTCAACCCATCTGAAGTGGTCCACTGGAGGTTGCTTGACCATTTTTAATTTTACTTTTTTTTTTTTAAAAAAAACACTATGTATTGCAAAACCACATTTTTTTCCTTTTCTATTTTAATTGGTTTAATCACAGCAGGCGTTTTTGTGTCGTGGCCCACAACAAATTTTTGGTTATATATGTTTTAATGCTGGGCAAAGGATTAATCGCGATTAATTGCGTCCAAAATAAGTTTGTGTTTACATACTATATGTGTGTGTGCTGTCTATACTTATTTTGTATATTTAAATACACACACATACATGTACATATTAAGGAAATATTTGCATGTATATACTGTACATATATTTATATAATTTATATTATATATAAATATTTTATATATAAACATAACAATTTTTTCTTAAATATATACATGTATGTGTGTGTAATTTTATATTATATATATATATATATATATATATATATATATATATATATATATATATATATATATATATATATATATATATATATATATATATATATACATAAGTATACACAGCACAAACACAAATTATGTAAATACAAACTTTTATTTTGGATGCGATTAATTGTGATTAATCCTTTTCCCAGCATTAAAACGTTTACATTACACTGATCTCTAGTGCACATTTAACGGTACATGTACACTATTATTATTGGTTGTTTTGCAATACCAATACCTTAAAATAATCACTCAAAAATAAAAAATAGGAAAATTGAAACTGGTCAAGCAAACAACCATTTTTGAACCTTTAGTGATGGAATGACCCGTCGACATTTTGAAAGCTGTGGTGTGGGAATGGAAACGCACTGGACAAGTTTCCAGGCATTCATAGAGATGGAGATATTAGCTCATGTCATTCTGTCTTTGTGTCTCTCTGCAGGAATGTCTGATGATGAGATTTTGAGAGCGGAGATGGTGTCACAGTTGTGTATGAATGATCGTACCCACAGTTCCCTGCTAGATCTTGTATCCTTTCACCATGGAAACATGCTGTACTCACAGGAAGTACAGCAAGTGCTCTGCTTTGATTAAGCTTTTGTTAGTGTTAGAACAACTTGTGATGTTTTACTCGATTCATATCATAAGAATCATTTTTTAATTATTTTTTGATTAAGAACTACTTATGGTAAATGAAAAATATATATTATACTATGTAAAAATACTGTAAACCCAGTACAAAAAGATTATTCTTTAAGTGTTTCTTAAAGAAAGAAAAGCAGTTTCTTAATGCCTAGAGAAAATGGAAACCCTAAATTACGACAAAAAACTAGACTTTATAACTAATGGATTATAACTAGAGGACCTCTGGGGAAAAAAATAAAAACTTGAATTATTTTGGTCATATTAGTTGAATTTTGCTGAGTGTCCTTGACCATGGCTGTAGATCCCGGAAAATCCGAACCCTAAGAGCGGCGTGGTGCCGGGCAGCTGTAGTTTTGAGGAGATGCTGTCTGCTGTAGCTGATTTTAAAGCCCCAGTGTTCGAGCCTGGAGGATCTATGCAGCAGGGCATGTATACACCTAAAGGTGACAAAACTTATCATTTTGTCATTTATGTCCTTCCCCCCCCATAATTGCATTGGTATGTTGTGTGTACCTCTTATTACCACCAGATGGCAGTGTGACTACATGGTTGTAGGGTTTCAACACTTTTCTCTGCATTAGGACAGAAGCATCTGCTCTCTAGTAATAGATGTGTCTTTGTTTCCTTTACCTGTTACAGGACATGACCAGACACATTTCTGTAAATTTAAAATTGACCTGTAATTTAGTTTTATTATCTGGTCAATGTGGTGCAAGTGTGCTCTAACTAATGACATGTGGGTTTAGGTAACAGGAGTAAACTAAGGGTACTTTAACTAAAAATGGAAAAGTTTTTTTCTTCACATTTTTCGTGTATTTTGCATTTTGCTTTTTTTTTTTTTTTTGCATTTGCATTTGCATTTGCATTTGCAAAAAAGCTATATTCATGCCAGGCCAGTAGTTGGCGATGTCACTTTGTAAAGAAACACTACATGCCTGTATACTGAACACATAATACGCATGCGCATGATGTCACCATTTTCGCAAATTAAAATTTTGGACAATTTTGTTTACACATTTAAAGGCGATAATGATATTGTTTTCAAAAACTTGTACTGAAACCTGTTTTCAGGCCCCCAAAACACTGTTGTCGTGTAAACGAATGGCCAAAACACATAATTTTTCAGTTTTTGGTCTTGTGTAAAAGGCCCCTCAATATCAGGATGTTTTTATAGTCGATTCATTCATTCTAGAAGTGAAATATCGATTTATACAGTGTTTCAACATTCAAACAATGAGTTTCTTCTGGTTTTCTGCTCATTTTCTGAAATAGAAGTGTCTATCTTTTTTTCTTTTTTTTTTATAATAATTAGGATTGTATTGTGGTCATTTAAGCTTAATTTCTCAGGTCTCGCCACATGGTGGCAGTCTGACACTGATTCTGAATTATTCTCCTTTTTCATAACTCACACCCAACATTTGTTTTCTGTGTGTGTGTTTTCCAGCTGAAGTCTGGGAGAAAGAGTTTGACCCTATAATGGTGATTCTACGCACAGTGTACCGCAGAGACGTGCAGTCGGCCATGGATCGATACGCAGCATTGTGAGTCTCTAAAATCCTCTAGACATCCACCTCATCTTAACATTCACTTTATCACTTAAACACTAAACATCTGCTGTTTCACTTCTTTTTCCTTCATTTAAGGTATATAAATGCAAGCAAATACAGTACAGTTTATACAATCTTTGTAAATGTTAGGGTAGTGACAGCTCTGACTTTTCCTGTCCTTAGATAAGGTGTAGCCCAATGTAGGCAGTCCTAAAAAACTAAATCAGACTCAGAGAATTGTTTAATAAAGTAATATTGGGATACAGCTGCTCCATAACATATTCAGTCTGAGGTGGAACCTCAGTGAGATGGTCATCGATCATCCTGAAACCAAACAGAAAAAAACCCTCACATATGGAGCCTTAAATTGCTCGATTTTGTGCGCTGTTGACCTTGAGTTTAGGGGTCGCTGTGTGATAGAGGGAATTACGTTCAGGGTCACTCCTTTTCCTGTTCTGAGGAAGGTGTTCGTGGAGGGACGTATACCTGAAATGGGTTTTCCCCAATTAGAGTCATGTCACGGAGAATCAATACATCACACCTTAAATACAGATTTGCACTCCAACCACAGCTTTTACAAAGTGGAGGTAGTCCATCGCCTCATTTCCAACAGCAGCAGCCTAAAGTAATTTTTTTTTGCAGTATTGTAGAACTGCATGATTAATCATTAAAAGATCTTGATTCAAACACCCACACGAGCTTATTCCTAAATGACAATGATTCAGCTATGTCTATTAACTCTTTCCTCACCATTGATGGAATTTTTGTTGGAATGACGGAAATTTTCCATCTTTTTGGAAAAAAGTTTATCGTTTGGATAAAAAAAAAAAACTGATGTCTAAGGTAGCCATCAAAATAAAGTAAATCACCCTTTGAAAGTAACTTGCTTTAAATAATGTATAAATTACGTAGTTACCAGCAAGCGGCAACCTCCCCCAGTCTCTCGTGAAGCCAATACGGAAGTGACTTAAACTGCGATTCATCGACTGGCTGCTAGGGACAGGCTCCAAAAGAGAGCAGAATCTCATTGAGTCCCATGTTAAATTGGCCAAGTTTACAGCAGAAAAAAACATGTTTACAAGTTGGTTCAAATTGTGGTTTTGGTCTATACTGCTAATTTTGTCCTTCATGACAACTCTGAGGGGGGTGAATTTTTTTTATAACTCATCCGTTTAAATTATATTAAGCCTTAAAGTTCTGCATAATTAAGGGCGTGGTCACTTGAGTGACAGGTAGATGCCGCTGCTGTCTGTGAGCCGTCACTTCACCTCAGTTAATTCCAGCCGCTGAATTTGGCATCTCAGCCGTATATGTGCTCGATTATTTTATACAATTATAAAATATGGCTTGCTGCATAATATTCGAGACTGATATGTGTCTGTGTAGATGTGCATGCATGCGGAAGAAACAGAACACACGTTGTTGGATCGTGGCATTGGCTGAAAATTTTGGTTGTGAGATTTACTACGACAATGGCGGGAGGATATCAAAATCCGACAGCACTGCTTGGATATTATAACTAAAACTGCTGCACTGTTTTGAAAAAATATACTTTGGACACAGGCTCATTTGTTTGTTAGATACGATCGTATACAGTTTTACAACATAAACGCTGCTCAGATTGCATTATTTCTTGAAGAGCGATGACAGAGAGCAGATCATTCAGAAGAAATGTGATGCAAACAATGGATAATATATCAATATTTCATGGACAAAAAGTACTGTTTTTTGTTTTGCAATGGGCATTCATATTTTACCCAAGTGCCACAGATTGGATTCATCTCGCGATCTCTATTTCATTATAAAGGTATGAAGTCCCATTTTGATTTTCCATGTTGTTATTTTCGTTTGATTTTTTTTTTTTGTGTGTTATTTGCACACCCGACACAAATTAATAACTGGTGTTGGAGCATCTATATCTTTAAAAAAAACACCATAGATTGACAGTAAACCTTTAGAACTTTCTGATGATAAAACTTATCTTCATTAATTATTTAGATAGTATCTAAGATAGCTCCTTTGCTTGATAACATGGTCATGTCGATCTAGGCGGGCATGGTTTCAGCAACCAGTCACATCAGCTCAAACCACCTCCCGCCTCTTTACCCATTTTCAGTTATCCAGGAGTGACGTGCGGTGACGCGCAGCTAAGATGGCAGCGGCCTCATTTTCGCTTCAAAAATGCTGTTCAGAACTCTATGGGTGACGTCACGGACACTACGTCCATATTTTTTTTACAGTCTATGGTTACCAGTGACTATAACTGTTACAAGTGATGTCATTGAATCATTCATTCAAATCGATTTTTTTTTTTTTTTTTTTTTTTTTTTTTTTTTTTTTTCCTGAAATTACATATTATTTTGTTTAGTCGTCTATTTAGAATCATGGGAGAATCGTGATCTCTAATTTAAACAAAAATATTTATTTATAATCGAGCAGCTCTATTGTATTATTGAATATTTTTCATCCTGTATTTACATTTATATGCATTTGCATTTTGCTACATGCAAATGTGTCTTTTTATTGAAATGAATAATTTTACTTCTGGAATATGCAAAACATTTCTAGTGATTAAAAAAAAAAAAAAAAACACATTTCACATCCCAAATTGTGATTTTATCCATCATGAATTGATTGCATCATGAAATGTGGGCATTTACATTCACCAACAGCCTGCATTGCCTAAGTGATGTCAGCCAAAAAGGAAAGACATATGTGACCCTGGACCACAAAACCAGTCATAAGTCGCACGGGCATATTTGTAGCAATAGCCAACAATACATTGTACGGGTCAAAATTATCGTTTTATCTTTTATGCCAAAAATCATTAGGATATTAAGTAAAGATCATGTTCCATGAAGATATTTTGTAAATTTCTTACTGTAAATATATAAAAAAATAATTTTTGTAAGTAATATGCCTTGCTAAGGACTTCATTTGGACAACTTTAAAGGTGATTTTCTCAATATTTTGATTTTCAAATAGTTATATCTTGACCAAATATTGTCCTATCCTAACAAACCACACATCAGTGGAAAGCTTATTTATTCAGCTGTATATGATGTATAAATCTCAATCTCAGAAAATTGACCCTTATGACTGGTTTTGTGGTCCAGGGTCACATATTTGATATGTTGACTTTAAAAGCATATTCTCTCCTCTATAAATTCAATGCCATGTTTAAATGATAGTTTTGCAATAGCTTCAAGATGAACATGAAAGCAGTGAACGTCTGAATTAGAGATGTCATTTAAGTAGTTTTCAGCAGAACTTTATTGTATTTGACATTGACCGTGTCAGTTTGTGAATATGTTTTGAGTTGCTTGTGTCCGGCCGCTGGATGATGGATCACCTGTCAAGAGGACAAAATATTTTATATCCCGTGTTCCTTTCAACGCAAATGGAGTCAGTGATGCCTTTAAAGCAGGGCAGCTGTGTTCAAGTCTGATAAAGCTTGAGTTTTTCTCAAGCACACTTTGTTTGCAGTTATGTTTGCATTTTATCTCATGTCCGCTGTGGCTTTTAACTCCATCAGCAGTACATTAAATGTAAAATATGGTTTATTACATCAGGGTTTTTCCTGGGTCAAAAATGGTCTTCGGTGGTGGCAGATGAACACGCTCATCCACAATATTATGTATTATTAACTTCATGAGAAAAAATAATAATAACTGTCAAGACAGATCATAAAACAAAGAGCTTAGAACTATTTTTATATTTAAAATTCTGTACATTTCTATGTAAAAAGTCACTGAGTGACTGATTTGAGAAGTTAGTAATAAAATAAAAAAACAAAGTAACACATTACTTAGAAAAAGTGGCAGGTCTGTTATTTTGCATTTACAGGATTTAATGCACTGATTACTTGACATACAGTATCAGATTGTTTTGTTCCGTCCATTGATATAGTTATCACTGTCTATCGAATTCATTCATGCATTTAAATAGGGTTTGTAAATCGTAAATCCAAAAACTTAGCAGTGGGTCACGCTGAACAAATACTCCCCTGGTTTAAGAGGTACGGAGCAGATTCTGACTAACTTAAACACATTTGATTGGTCATTGCGTTCACGCGCTCAACAGATATGTATGTGATTGGCTACAAAACTCAATGCTGCAAAACACGCTGTAAATAGAAACCTGTGATGTTCTTCAGAGCTGCACAGACTCTCACAGGAGCGTTTTAAAGCATCCGGCTATCATCAGGTGCTGGTACTGTAGAACGGCATGTAGCGTCACAATAAATGAACAAATAAATCTTTGGAGGGACAAAGATTTTAGTGGCCACCAAAATATTTTTAATGCAGGAAAAACCCTGTACATGCATCTATTTTGACTTGTATTACAGTTCCTTGTCTCTGATATTGTAAATCACTGGAATCATACACGCATATGAACCCAAAATGGATCGTTTCACATGATTTAAACTTTGGCCAATCCTTTTCAAATGGACCAATGGAGGTTGCTTTACCATTTTTATTTTCCTCATTTTTTTTGAATGATTACCTTTATGAAAACCTCCAGGTTTTTATTTTCATTTGAACTGATTTAAGCGCAGTGGCCATCTGTGTGTCATGGCCCACAGCAAATTTTGGGTTATATGGACATTTATGGAAACTTCATTATCTTGGTTTATGTTGGTCCTAGATCCCTTGGGTAATTTATCAGTACATAGTGTTTAATCTAAAAACCAAATTGTAAAGGGGAAATATTGTTGAAAGTACATATATTTTTTAAAATATTTCAATAAAATAATTTTCTACAGATATAAAGAAATTGTTCATCCAAAAATGTGATTTAACCTCATGTTGTTTGAAACCCAATGTGAATGCTGGAAATGTTTCCATGTAATGAAAAGTGAATGCTGACTTGGTCTGTTTAACTCCAAAATGACAAAAACATAATTTTACAAGAACCACTGACAAAAAAGCACAACTTAAAAGCTACAGTGGTGGTGGACGGGTAAAGGCTATGACGTCTGAATTTGATTTGATTGCTGTGAGATGTGGAAGATTTTCATTGAATAATAATGACTTAAATTTGGATCGGTTCCTCTCACAAGCTATTGTAGGACTTGTAGTCTTGGAATATAGTGCACAAGTTATGGACTACTTTTATGATTTCTTGATGGTACTTTTAGGAGATGGACATCCCTGTTCCCCATTCAATAACATCATATGGAAAAGAGGTGGTAGAACAATCTGCTGAACATCTCCCTTTGTGTTCCATGAAAAAAAGAAAGATGTGGGGTTCAGAATGATATGGGACTGAGTAAATGATGACAGTTGTCATTTTGGGGTGAACTTTTTTTTTTGTTGTTTTTCAGGACTACACTGAAAATACTCAGAAGGGTGCTTTTGTTTTTAGAATTAGTATGGAAACAGGCTTGCTGAAGTATATTAGGTCATTTAATTAATGTCTAATTATTTTTTTTCTTTTGTAGTTTGAAACAGTCAGGCGTTCATACGGGGAACCCCTGGCCACCCTATAAAGAGAGGACCCCCCTGCACCCCTGCTATAAAGGATTGGTGCGCCTGCTGCACTGCAAAACCCTACATATCGTCATCTTTACACTGCTTTATAAGGTGAAACTTATCACTGAGCAAAACGCACTGATAGAGATATGTGTGGTTAATTTTACAAGATACTTGAACTTAAGTTAATGACTCGGACTTTACCGTTTCGTGACATTTTATATGTAGATGGGTGGTCATTTACTAGAATGAAATGAGTGGTTTCCCATTGTTTTGTTTTTTTAATCTATGATAACTGTTTTTATGTTTCTGTTTTAGATCTGGATGGATCATCAGAACATGTCTGAACATGTGTTGTGTATGGTGCTGTACCTGATAGAACTCGGACTTGATAATCAGGTCCAGGATGACAAAGTAGAAGAGGTAAGCATTTTTTTTTTTTTCTTAAATACGAGACTGGTCAGAATTGTCAAGACCTCCTCTAAAGATTAATCAATGCAGATTAATTAAATATATGCACTGCATATTTCAGAGTGAATCGTTGTGTTCTTATACTTGAGAAGCTCAACAAAAGCTTATCAATAAAAGAGAAGCTTTAAGGGCTCCTTGCAGTTTTCCATCTAAATAAGGGTGCTTTCACAGATTACTTCGCATAAAAAATGTGTAATGGTAAAGCTGTCATTCGGACCCGAGAGCGTACCAGGGTACCGAACCTGAGACTATTTATAGGAGGTGGTCTGGAACTGTGGTGTGATTCACGTGAATGTGAAATCAACTGAACCTCGGGTCAGCACTTTAGGATGTAAAGTAACATGCACGTTACTAGAAGATGACAACATCACTAATTTAACAAAACACATGTAGGGGATGTCAGTGGTGATGATTTACCTTATATACGAGCTAGAATGAGTGTGCAGTGTAATCTCACATAGTGAGTTCAGTCAGAGCAGCAAATGAATGGCTCGCAATCAGCTGTCTCTTCAAAAGAGTCCGTTTGCAATGTCATCATGCAACGCACTTACGGTAGACGTTCACTCATAATAGCATAACATTAATAAAAAAAACACAATATATTGATACACGTTCTGTTTTCTATCATGCGGCGTACATGTTTGTGATGTAATATGAACGCAAATGAACCGGGGTGAAACCAAACCAACACTGCGGGGGATTCTGAGAATCTTTGTATCATCCGTTTTTTGATTTTAATATTGAAAGTAGTAAAAAAAAAAAAACAACAAAAAACAACAATTCAGCTTGATTTTTCATTTTTATGTTCAGGAGTAGAAAATTAATAAACAGCTTGAATATTCTATCTTTACATGTGGGCGGGAATGAAAACGCCCCTTTCTGCTGATTGGTCAACCAAAGATCAAACCGTGCCGCAATCAGTTCTTCCTCAGTTCCACACAACAGAATAATAGTCCTTCGCTGCTACTGTTGTACTAATTCTTAAAGCTTTTTTTCTCCTTTTTTCTCATCAAACAACCAGACTAACGAATGGCTTTACACAAACCGAATAAATTCACCTACATGTTTCGTCAGTTGGGTTGGGTATGGCAGGTTATGACGTCTTAAAAAAAAAAAAAAAAAAAAAATTATAAATACAATGATTATATTATATTAGTTATTAAAAAAAAAAACTAATACAAAAAAACAAACAAAAGGCCTACATTATTTGTCCTAACATTCAACCAGAGCACAACGACATTGCACATTTTTTCTAAAATAGTCATCGCGCACTGTCAAGTCACCATTATTTTGTAAGAAACAATAAGAAACAGTAATTATTAATTTAATTTATCTATATCAGCACTGGAGTAAACAGTGATGTCATCATCCAGCTCAGATCAGTTCGCATACAATAGTGTCCATGCAGACAGATCAAAAGACTCTTGAATATCAAATGTCAAGTGTCCCCAACTAAGCAAGCCAAAGGCGACAGCAGGTGACAACAGGTGTTGAAATTGGAGAAAAAAAACCTTGGGAGAAACCAGGCTCAGTCGAGGGGCCAGTTCTCCTCTGGCCAACAGTGCTTTATTATGATTCAGGTAGCTTTCGTAAGTCCGATGGGATTGCAACAGTCAAAGTAATTATTCCAGTTCCATCCAGTTGAGGATCCTATTCATCACACCGGTATGGACAGTCTGTCCATGGCCTCAGCATAACTTCCATGGGTTGTAGTCCTAACACACTCGACTCATCTACCAGCCGCTAATCTGTCATTACTCTATCACTGCTTGACTAATTAAATCACGGTTAGTCCAATGACTGAACTGAACTCTTTCTGTCTAGATTATGTGTGGCGGGCTGGCAGCTAAAAGCACATTTTCCAGGATTCCTGGCTATTGTGTTGTCCTTCCTGCTGAGATTTTTTTTTTCTCACTCTATTACAGGAGCCCTGTATCGAGGAGCACTGCCATGATAGCTGGTTCCCAGGCACCAGCCTGCTGTCTAACCTCCATCACGTCATCAACTTTGTGCGGGTTCGAGTGCCAGAGACCGCTCCTGAGGTGGAGAGAAAGAGAGAGAGGGAGAGAGAGCGGGAAACTCCACCCAGCACCAGCTCTGAGAGCGCCACCTTCGGACAGGTGAGGCAGATGCTGTCAGGTTACAGGCTCACCTGAGCTCTAAGGGTTGGTAGAACGGGTCAACGCAGACAAGAGGGGGGATTGAAAAAGTTGATGTCTATTTGCCGTTGTTTTGATGACACCACTCTCCATCCACAGAGTTCCAGAAGGCTGACAGGAAATTGGAGAGAGGTAGAGGGATTTGGGAATGATTTTATCAAGTGATGTGAAATGATTTCAAGAGTTCTGTTTTGAATAACCAAGTATGGAATGGTCTGAAATAGGAAGACTGCACTTATTTTGTTTTGCAGACGTTCTTTTGCAATATTCAAAAACCTGTTGCTCGTTTCTTGTGTTACTCAAATTTTTGGAAATGGTAATGACAATTAAGGGGTTCTGTGACAAAATAAGGATATCTGAGATGATGAAAACAGGAAGAAAATGTATAGCTCAAAATGGATGTGCAAGATTTTAGAAATTTCTTACATTTTTAAAAAAAAAACGTTTATATAATTTTTTTTTTTTTTTTTTTTTTTTTTTTTTAAGTGGTGTAAACAGGTTACAATAACAATGTAGCGGTTCTCAGAAAAAGAAAAATGCACAGAATTTTAGAGATAGATTAATAGATCCAGACACCCAAAACAAGCATCATGCCATTGACCCAATTATAAGTAAGTGCACAGGAAATGGAGCACTGGTCGTGATGTACTTTGTGGTATCTTCGTTTTCTGTGATTGTGTTTTCGTTTTGTTTGTTTTTTGGGTTTCTTTTTGTTTTTTGTCTTTTGTTTATTGATCTGTCCTCTTTTCTCCTGCTTGGTTTGTTTCTCTCGTGTGATGATGTGATCATAGTATGTGTGATTTTCATTCATGTTTCAAACTTGCTCAGAGGTGAGTGTAGGAGATGAGAGTTAGTTTTCATTAACTGCATGTGTTTCCAGTGATGTATGGTGGTATAATGAGTCTTGAGCACAGCGGTCAGTGGTTCAGTGCTCATTATTAAATATTCATTCGCTTCAGTGAGATTAGCATGCTAATTAAACACACTATGGGCAGCTGACACGTTCAGTAAGAGTTAGTTCTTTATATGTGTATATAAATTGTCCTTTATTATTTTGATTCCAGAGTATGTTCTGCCAATTGTGGGTCAGAAATGTTGTGAATTTAAACTAGAAAAAAGCAGGTCTATTTCAGTGTATCTGCAGTGTTTTTAAAATCAAAATGAAAGCTTTTAAGACCTGCACAAATATCATGAACACCACATGGATGGAGTAGGGCGATGTCTATGGTAACATCCTAAACTGTAAAATAAAAAATATTAAACAATTTTTGACAAAAAAAAAAAAATTATGATAAACCTCACATTTTAGCCTTTAAACCATTTTTTTTTTAAATAAATGATTATATATGTGTTGTATATAGAAAATCTGTTTAGATTTTCAGAATGCACATTAGCTTCTTTTAAATCCACCGGTTTACCACACCTGCATTTATGCTGTCCTGCGTAAAAATATGGGTCACCTTTTTGCTTTAGTCAGAAACAGGAGACAGACTGAATGAAAATGCAAGTTCTGACAGTAGGTGGTGCTTATTTAACCGCGAAAATATAGCGGTCACACTGGTAATACCTGTTTACAAAGCTGCGCAGCACTTATTAGAATGGAGAATTTTGCTGAAAGGCAACTTGTTTGCAGGAGATATAAAGACCATTAAACATTGTCAAAATTCATCAACAATACATCATAAGTAATTGCTTAGCATATGGTATTCTTTGATTGTGAACTGCTCTGAAACCAAGAAATTATATCCTAAATCACAATAAGCTGATTCACGATTCTTGTTTTGTTTACATATTTTTATGACTACTTGAAAAGATAATTAAGACTTACCATTTAAGAATTTAAAGACTTTTTATGGCCTTAAATTTCATAAAAACCTAAAGGAACACTCCTTTATTTCCGACTCCCCTAGAGTTAAACAGTCGAGTTTTACCATTTTCGAATCCATTCAGCCTATCTTCAAGTGTTTCGAGAGTTTCGATATTTTTAAAACTTGACTCTTCTGTAGTTACATCGTGTACTAAGACCAACAGAAAATGAAAAGTTAAGATTTTCTAGACCGATATGTCTAGGAACTATATTCTCATTCCAGCGTAATAATCAAGGAACTTTGCTGACGTACCATGGGTGCAGCAGGCGCAATGATATTACGCAGCGCCTGAAAATAGTCCCACTAAGTTTGTGTAGTTGGAGAGTTAGCTGGGGAGTTAAGTTTTAAATAGGAAAAATATTTAAACTCTTTGGTCATTTTTGAGTGAGATGCTAATGGTCAAATCAGATTCAATGAACCTCCAGACCCGGAGATCGGCTGAATGGTTTCAAAAACGGTAAAACTCAACTGTTTAACTCTAGGGCGGGTTTGAAAATGAGCCTATTTTCAAAAAAAGTGAAGTGTTCCTTTAAGACTTTTTAAGGATCCATAGGGACCCTGCAATTTTTAAGACCCATGTCAGGTCTAACCTTGAGCTCATTGCTCCACCTTTGTGTATTTCACTGAGGACAGAGACATTGAAGTCCTTCTGTGATCTTATTTGCTGCCCATTGGGGGCACTTGCTAATAACTTTCTTATGAGAGACAGAGTGGTCTTCCTCTTAGGCTGCTAAATGGATTTGCCTTATGGGACGTTTGTGAGGGCCTGTTCATACAGAACAAGTTTTTGCATTCCACTGTGCTGCTTTTCCCTTTTTTTCCATTCTCTAGATGGATGTATTTGACCGTTGCTCTTGTCTCACACCTTTCGCAGCATCTTGCGCATGAGCAAGATTTTAAAATTCAAAAGCGTGTTCTGTGTGAACAGCCCCTAAAACTCTAGAAAGTGGTGTTGTTTACAGGGCCATGACACACCAATCCAGCGGTCGGCCATCAACCAGATTGGAGCTGTTGTTGAGCCGCTGTTGGCAGTAGTTGGAGCCTGTCAATGACTTTTTGGCTGGTTGAGCATGTTGAATCAGTGCTGGGCAGTCAGTGAGACGCATCGCTCTGATTTGCTTCTTTAGCTTAGAGAACTCCTGCGGTTTTCTTTTCTGAATGACAAAGACTACTGCCACCTTCTGGTAGAGACAGTTATTTTCTCTCATGCAGGCACAGAATGCTAGTTAGCCATTGGCTGTAGTCTTGCAGAGTGTTTAAGTGCAACTTTTTTGCCTAGACGCTTGCAAGTTCTTTGCTAGTTTTTTGATGTCAGTTTGGTGTCATGGCCTTGAATCTATTAATACAAAAAATGGTGCCCCTGCAGTCTCTTTAAAGGAATATCCATCTACCTAGTAAAATCCATCCATCTTAGTCTGTTTGTCTGTGACTGCATGACCTTAAAACCTTCAAACTTCAGGCTTTTTAAACTACTTCAAGCTTTCTAGCCTCGCTTTAAGCCAACATCAAAGTCTTGACTAACATTTTTATCTAGTTTCTATTACTTCTGTTTATTAACACTAGTAAATATTTAATAATTAATAAACTACTAAATATTGGTGACTTTTATTGTGTTTCACTTAACGCTGTTTTATAAAAGCAATAAGCCTCTTGAGACCAAGTGTTACAATGATTTATACCATGGTCTATCTGAATACGCTATTCTGATTGGCTGGAAGGTGTGCAATAAAACCGTTTAATGCACAGGTAGTTCCAAGTCAGTTGAATCACCTTTTTATTTTTTCATTGAAGCGCACACACACACGTACATCACTCAGAGATTGTGCTGTGCACACACAGAAACATTCAGGAGCACAGAAATTTATCAACGCTGCCCTGCAGTTTTTACTATTAAAATAGCCTCGCAACTGAGCCGCTACATTATATTTCCCAGCAACTAGGGGGTCTCATCCCAATTTTGAAGTAATTAAACTCGCAGGTTTGTTGTTAATAGAGAGAGAGATGCTAAACAGATACAGATATTATTCTCTCTCTCACTTTCTCGATAATTCAAATAAATGCTATAATTAATTAATTCAAATAAATGTAATCGTACACACTACTTTATCTATGTGTCTAATTCAAACCAGGCAGAATGCTGGATCTAATGAGCCGTTACTGACGAAAATAACCATTAATTTGACCTTTCCTGTCAAATGTTGCACTCTAAACATCAATAACAACTTTATGCTGGCAAGTGACCATGGTATAAGTGGGATAATCGACAGCTAGCTGTGCATTAAATGATTTTAATGCACTTTGTGGAGGCGTCAGGTGGTTCTTTGTCTCCACGATTAGGGGTGGGACATAATATCGATATGGCGATATATCGTCATCCTTCTCTGTGCGATACGAGAATCGTATCGCTGCGCCAAATATCGATATTTTAATTTTAAAAAATAAAGCGCTATATATAGATTTCTTTGCTCAAAGCGTCCTACTTCAAGGCGGCGCTCAACACATGAATGAGGGAAACGTGAACTTAAGTTAACTAGCCTAAGAAAAAGAGGTTATTAACAGGATGGCAGACAGCAGTGTGAGTAAAATAGATGCCCCAGCCACGTTTAAGTTCAAAGTCTTGACGCACTTTTATACCATTGATGTGACAGTCGTAGACATCTTTGACGTTCTTCACCGAGCACTTAGATATACACGGGAGCATTTGAAAGTATATATTAGGGATCCTCTGATAGACGCCTGCTTTCGAACGCTCCCGTGTATATCTAAGCGCTTGAAGAACGTCAAAGGGTCTGTTTGCACCTGGTGACTTCATGCATTTTCTCTGATCGGATAGCTATCCGATCGTGAAAAGACCAGGTCTAAATGCCTAAATGCCTAAAAACGCATTTGAGACGGATTTAAATCCGATCGCTCAAACCACTTCAGGAGATGGTCTGGGACGCATTCCAGTCAAAACTGTCTATGCTCAGTCTAAATGCATCTGGTTGTTGAAACTACATATGTAAATTTTACTTCTCCCAAAAATACTAAAACTGAAACATGTGAGAGTCAGATATGACAACGCTACTGCATCACACATCGCCGCAGATCTCTTCAGCAAGCTGACGCGCAAACTGCCGCATATGAAAGTGAAAGTAAGTCGCAGACGCATAACACACAATTATCTTCATTAAAAGTAATGAGACCTTATACCAGTGCTGTTGCCGCTCTCTCCTATTGCAGTCTTTGATTTTGAAATTAACTGATGGTCAATAAAATGCACCTCATATTTCTTGCTTTCGGTGACGTGAATCTATTAAATGTAGCCTACATATAAGATCGGATTTATCCGTTAACCTGCACTTGACCTTTTCACGTGCATTTTGTTTTCATATTAAGACCAATATCGCGATGTATCATTATAGGATTGTCTAGCGATATATCGATTATCGCAGAATCGCTGACTCGCGATATTATCATTATCGTGAGCCATTTATCGTGATCGTATCGTATCGTGAGGTACCCTCCGATTCCCACCCCTATCCACGATGTGCATTAAAATCGCTTAACGCGCAGCTAGCCATCGATTATCCCTTACTTAACACCCTGTCTCACCCTCAAGTGGGTTATTGCTTTAATAGCGTGTGAATTACTTACTTTGAATGACTATGACCAAACAAATCTACTCAATGCAACCATGAGTGTGACATTGGTGTGCGTGGCCCCATAATTGTTGCTTGCAGCTATATGTCTATTTGTCATTTATTCTCTGTCTGTGGTTTCTCCTCAGAACCTGCGTGAGGCTCAAGTGTTCAGTCTAGTGGCGGAGCGCAGGAGGAAGTTCCAGGAAATCATTAACCGCAGCAACCACGAGGCCAGTCAGGCAGTGCGGCCCAAGTCCTCATCCTCCCGTTGGCTGCCGCCGGGCTCACCCCCGCAGCTGGTGACAGAGATTTTGGAGATCCGTGAGAGCATGCTGTCACTCCTGGTCAAACTGCACCAAAAACTGTCTGCCAAGCAGAACTCTCTGTCTCTGAGTTGGTTGGCCGAGGTGGATCCGGCCCATCACGCACATGGAGATGGTTTAACAGCCATCGAAAGAATCTTGGCCAAAGCTTCCGCCCGTAGCCGGCACAGCAAGAGATGCCTACAGGAAATCTGTGGAAAGGTGTGTCCACCCATACCACCCAAGAAGAACAGTCCTGGAGATAAGAAGAGTATGGACAAGGAAGAGAGGTGTGTGTTCCCTGTGTCATATTCCATTTGATTAGACCTTATTCACAGCAGCGCCATCTTTGATTTTTAGCAGGAATGAAAGCGAGGCTTTGAGGGATAAACATCTCTTCAGTCGGCTGTACTGTTATTTAATGTGACGAAACACTGCAAAAATATCTTTCTAAGAAATTCAGTAGACCAAAAACTCCAGACAACATGAGCTGTGGAAGAATGTCGGACTTGTAATCCGAAGGTCGCGGGTTCGAGCCTCAGTACCGGCAGGAGGCGTAGGTGGGGGGGAGTTAATGAACTGTGCTCTATTCCACTCTCATTACCCACAACTGTGTGTGTTCAGTACTCACTGCTGTTTGTGTGTGCACTTGGATGGGTGAAATGCAGTGCAAATTCTGAGTATGGGACATCATACATGGCTACATGTCACTTCTAGGGGTGTAACGGTACACAAAACTCACGGTTCGTTACGTACCTCGGTTTTGAAGTCACGGTTCGGTACAGTTTTCGGTACAGCAGGTGGAGAGAAAACTAAGCATAAAATTGCTTTTTTTTTATTATTAAACAGATGTTTACTGAACAAATTGTGTTTTTGTCTTTAAATATATTAAATTAAATTAAAACTAAAAGTTTCTTAAGGATAAAAAAAATTATCTCTGCTAATGCTATAAACTATGTAGGGAGCCCTAACTTGAAAGAAGCCCAAACTATTAGCCTAAATTCAATTGCTTTTTATTTTTAGATAAAATAATCAACACTCAAATAACAAATTGTATGCAAACCTGTAAGCTGCACCTAAGGCAGTTTTTGCATTAACTTCTAAATGTTTTTACTCCAATTCGTTGTTGAAATATAATCATTTCTACACAGTGGCTGTTATTTTAACATCAGATTTATTTAAACATACATTAAATAGCCTAATCAGGATATCACTAAAAGGTTAAGTAAAATAATGAATATATTGGCTAATACGGTGCATATATTAAGCGAAAGAGTTCATTTCTCTAGCGAACTAACAAGCTGTGAACACTGAATGGCTTTTCTGAGGTAAATGCATCATGACATATTGTTGAATACGGAAGCTTTCATTGATGTCTTTCCACCGTTGAAACACTGAATGAGCGATTACATGAGATATGACCGTTTCAGTTAGTTGTACTGAATCTTGCAACATACCTTCAGATGTTCTTTCATGTTTATTCTGTAACTAGTATTAAGGAGGAAGAGATGAACACATTCACTTGCGCTCCGCGCTCGCGCTGCCGGTTGAACTGAGGCGCCTGTACAGTGATCTGTCACCCCACATCAAAGCACGTCAAAATGGCATTTTCTGTTTAAACTTCATGATTTCGTGGACAGAATTTGAAGGATGACACTTTGTTTCTTATCGAAAGTAACAAAATGCAGAGCTTATTGCGGTTATTGGTGGTGAATATTACCGTATATACCGTAACACCCCTAGTCACTTCACTTTCACTTTCACAGCCTCCCTTTAATATGGTGATGCTCTGAATAAGGTCTATTGTTAGTCAAGGTTTTTTGTGTTCTTTTTCACCCTTTCTCAGAGCCTTAGAATTAATTATGTTTACATACTGAATCAATGTCTGATTTGAGAAACGTTATGTCACATTCAGGAGCTGTTATGATGTTCAGTGCTCTAATGTTGAAGGAACGAGTAGTAATCCGCCAATCAGCTCCTCTGATTATGGAACAGATACCCCCTGCAAACCAAGTCAAAACTATAGCAGTTGTGCTCAGAGCTGTATTAAAGGACTTTGTGCATGTGCATTTGTCCTTAACGTTGTCAGCTGGAAACTCTTGAGGCGTAACATCACTGTCTTTATTAGCTTATGCCCCTCTTAAAGGGATAGTTCACCTGAAAATGAAAATTCAGTCATCATTTACTCCTCCTCAAGTTGTTCAAAACCTGTATAAATTTCTCTGTTCTGCGTACACAAAGAAAGATATTTGGAAGAATGTTTGTAATGAAGCAGATCTCGCCCCCCATTGACTACAATATTAGGGAAAAAAATACTATGGCAGTCAATGTGGGGCGAGATCTGCTTGGTTACAAATATCCCAGAAATGGTCATTGCCGATTACGTCATTTGGAGCCCGAGTCTGCGCTGTAGTGATCCTGAGGTGGAGCCGCCCGCAGTCCTGTTCCCACAGACTTGATCGCAAGCTCAGCTGTCAATCATGACATTACAGCCCATTTTTATAGCATCAAGCTAAAAACCAAACAGTTGAACATATGTCTGCGTGATAAGATCTTAGGAAAAAAGAACATTTGAAGTATAATTGGATTTTTTAGTTTAGCTCGCGTCCCATTCGATTACATGGAGAAGGTGGGGTTTATGACCTATACTAACCAGCCACCAGGGGGCGAAAATGCTTTGACTTCACTTTTAAATTTTGGACAGATGGACAATGTGAGCATTATTGCACACAATTTTTGTGATAAAGAATTGTGTTTTGTGATTGTGATTTTGTTTTGTTTTCGTCTGCTTTGTTTTTGTCTGTTCTGTTTATATTTTTCAGTTGTTGCCATGAGATGCTAAAGCCCCCCCAGACTTGATTCAAAAGCACAATACACATTCTCCTAGGTTAGGGTGATGCCATGATTAACATTAACTGTGATTTGGGACAAATATTTAATAGAAAACTATGTGAGTGACTCTGTGGCATGAAGGATTTTTGAACAGCCTCTGGATTCGTAGCTGGGCACTGTGGACAGAAGCAGATATATATTTATTTTAACAAACAAATAGTTTACATTTATGATATCCCCATCATATTGGTTAACATGAAAATATCATGAAATAACATAAAATGTAAATAATTATATATCAACCATAATTTCTGTCAGTGCATTCCTAACTAATGAGGATTTCCATTGGACTTAATGACTGTCTGAGAATGAATATATGCCCATCCTCAAAATCTGCTGGAGTAAATGATGGTCAAATGCATCCTTCAAACATCAAATGTAATCTGAATATGATCATGTCAACATTTCAGTGCCACTTAATAATATTCAATAATTGAAGTTAATGATGCAAATAATTTGTGTTTTGACATCTGCAGGCGTCAGAGGGCCAGAGAGAGACAGCAGAAGCTGCTGGCGGAGTTTGCCTCCAGGCAGAAGAGCTTCATGGAGACTGCCATGGATGTTGGTGAGCTTGAATATGAGCTGAAGTTGTTTGCTGACCTTTATGAAACATATCTGATGAGTCTCTCCAGCTGTTAATTACTAGATGATCAGTTTCATGTTTATTTGATTGATTTTCTTTCTGACATGTCAGATCTAAAGACACAACATGCATTTTTAATCAGGATATGTTTTAACTCAATGTTCTCACAATATCTTTCAGTCTCTCAGTGTTTGTTATTCTGCATGATTATGGACTGTCAAACAGCCCAGATGTGTTCTTGTATTCAAATAGCGACGGAATGGAGCTAAATGGTCTCGAAAAACATTTTTTTCATATTCGTAATTTAGAATTTGAGATGGATAGTCTTTTAAATTTTTATTTATTTAAACAAAACTATTAATTAAAATAGAATGTCTGTTTACACCAAGTGCAAATAGTCCACCTTGTTGGCAGAGGCTATTCACACTAACTGTCTGATAACAGAAGTAGTGGCGTGAAAAGTAAGGCGGGTGACTTTAGCTTTTGACTTAAAGGATTAGTTCACTTTTAAATAAACTTTTCCTGATAATTTACTCACCCCCATGTCATCCAAGATGTCCATGTCTTTCTTTCTTCAGATGAAAAGAAATTAAAGTTTTTGATGAAAACATTCCAGGATTATTCTCCTTATAGTAGACTTGAATGGGCACCAAACGATTGAAGGTCAAAATTAGTTTCACTGCAGCTTCAAATTGTTCTACATGATCCCAGATGAGAAATAAGGGTCTTATCTAGTGAAATCATCGCTCATTTTCTGAAAAAAATTGAAAATTATATAAGTTTTAACCTTAAATGCTCATCTTGAACTAGCTCTCTTCTTCTTCTCCTCTATTAGAATTCCAGCAGTGTAGATGGTGCTAAGTGTATTACTGCCCTCCACAGGTCAAAGTTTGAACTAATTTTTATATGCAATATGCTAGTTCAATAGTATATAACAATTAGTTCAAACTTTGACCCGTGGAGGGCAGTAATACACTTAACAGTGTACAGTTTCACTAGATAAGACCCTTATTTCTCATCTGGGATTGTGTAGAACAATTTGAAGCTGCAGTGAAACTAATTTTGACCTTCAATCGTTTGGTGCCCATTCAAGTCTACTATATGGAAAAAAATCCTGGAATGTTTTCATCAAATACTTTAATTTCTTTTCGACTGAAGAAAGAAAGACATGGACATCTTGGATGACATGGGGGTGAGTAAATTATCAGGAAAAGTTTATTTAAAAGTGAACTAATCCTTTAATCGACCAGGGTTCGAATCTGCCTGTTTTTAACTAATTCTTCTTAATTTTCCATTGCATACCAGCTCAGAGAGGCCTTTATTTGAAATAAAATGTTTGTAGAGTCATTTATAACAGCTTTGAACGTGGCTCAACCAATCAGGATCAAGGAACGGAACTATCCATTATTTTACATAATCATATACACTCAATATGTTGTTGCATTCTGCTTTATAATATGGTACAATTCACTGAGGTGTAAATAGTATCTTCCACTATTTCCACTAAGTAGGGCTGGGCGATATATCGCATGCGATTGTCACGCGCATTTCGTCAGTAAAGCCGTTTCCCTGATTACCGCTAAATCGCCATCACCTGCTTTCAAATGGAGCGGCATTTAATAGACAGAGCCGTAGTTCACTGACAAGCTACGCAATATCGCGTTCATTATTGAAGGCAATTCATCTCCGATAATGAACGTGATATTGCATAGCTTGTCAGTGATCTATGGTTCTGTCTACGGTTCTGTTCTGCGATATATCGCACAGCCCTACCGCTAAGTATACATAGCATCTAACAGTTTGCACTAAGTGAAAATAGCCTCTGCCTAATTAAAATTGCTCTATTAGAAAGTACTATGGTTGTACCTTTGTGTCATATGGTAATACCACATTACTTGACATTTGTAAGTACACTGATGAGCCAAAACATTATGACCACCTGCCTAATATGGTGTTGGTCCTCCACATGCTGACAAAACAGCGCCAACCCGCTGAGGCATGGACTCTACAAGACCCCTGAATGTGTCCGCTGGTGTCTGGCACCAAGACATTAGCAGCAGATCCTTCAGGTCCTGTAGGTTACGAGGTGGAGCTGCAGTAGATCAGGGGTGCGTTTCCCAAAGTGAATTATGGTCGCAAGTTCCGTCGTTACCAATAGAGTTCAATGGGACTTACGACCATGGTTCACCAACGATGCTTTTGGGAAACTCACCCCAGACTTGTTGTTTCAGCACATCCTACAGATGCTAAATCAGATTGAGATCTGAGGAATTTGGAGGCCAGGGCAACACCTTGAACTCTTCATAATGTTCCTGAAACGTGTGCAGTGTGGCAGGGTGCGTTATCCTGCTGAAAGAGGTTACTGCCACCAGGGAGCACCATTGCTATGAAGGGTTGTACCTAGTTTGCAACGTTTAGGTAGGAGGCAAGTGTAAAATTTACACCTACATGAATGGCAAACCCAGGGTTTCCCAGCGTAACATTGCCCAGAGCATCACTCCACTGGCTGTCATCTTCCAGCCAGTGATCCTGTGATCCTGGTGGCCGTACCTCCCCAGTGGCACACACGTACACAGATGTCCACATGATGCAAAAGAAAATGGGACTGATAGAACCAGGCTTTCTTCTCCCATTGCTCCACGATCAATTGTAGGCTCTTTCGACAGTGGACAGGGGTCTTCATGGGCACTCTGACCGGTCTGCGGCTACACAGCCCCATACACAGCAGAGTGTGAAGCACTGTGTTGTCACACATTCCTCCCATAACCATCATTAAAATTTTCTGTGACTTGTTGCACAGTAGACCTTCATTCAGTTCTAGACCAGACAGGATAGCCTAGAAACCCAACACCCTGTTGCCGATTTGTGTTTTGTCCCTCCTCGAACTACTGTCAGTAGGTTCTCACTAGTGTTGTCACGATACTGGAGTTTCTAACTTCGATATGATTCCTTAAAATGTATCAATATTCGATACCATTTTCAATACCACAAGAAAAAAATACTGCATATACTGTCAAATAGATATTTTTAACTTGAGTGAAAAGCAAATCTTAATTTAGACATGTATTTGTGTAAAAATCTGATTTTAATTATAAGCTTTCCAGTGTAGCTTTCTTGGTTTAGTCAGTTACAATTTAAACCATTACTAGCCATTTTGCAAATACACAGATGTAGAGTTTAGAGGACTTAGTAAACTTGCAGAAATCCTTGAATGCTGAAAGCTGTTGGCTGCTATTGTACTCTCTGAAGGAAGGTGACTCAAATTGCCTCCGTTCTGCCCTACACACTCCCTCAGGCCCTTTTAGTAGAAGCGTGGAGGGGGATCTCAGGGGCCGTATTGTTCTGCTTCAGGGCAGTTCTGCTGTGTGCTGGTCACTGAGATCGAGAGGGAGAACGCAGTGACACTGTGTTTAAGACATGAGTGATGAAGTTTTAAAATAAACATTACAATGTCTCAGTTCAGTCAACATCATATCCTACACATGGCAGCCCATGTACTGTACATGGGGTGGTTTTGAAAGAATCTTTCTGGATTATGAAACAAAGTCGAATCAGCTTTTAAGCGTCTCTGCATAAATTGATTTAAGAATCAGTATTGATTTATCAAAATCAAAATATTGATTAAAAATGAAAAATCTGTATTGTATTGTATCATACGGATTTTTCACTTTTTCTTTTTGTCTCTTGTTTTAATTAACAGTAATGACACAGATGGCTGCTGGTAGATTAGGCTGCTGTCACTTTAAGAGCTGCACGGATCAAATATTCTGTTACACATGCATTTTCTTTCACAGTTTACTTTCACTTGACAAAACTGACTGTTTGACAACATTTTTGGTGTATTTGAGAACTCTTTAGTATCTTCTTGGGCTTAAATGGTTCAAAATTGCTTGAACACTTAAATTAGCAAGAATTAAAAACGTGTGAATGATTGGGCTAGTGATGATTCTGTCAAATGTCCTGAGCATCTTTCATGTTGGCCTGGGCCATCGGGCAGTCCTTATTGTCAAACCCTGCTGTTGTAGCTTATCTATGTTGTGTGCATGAAAAAGATACAAATACTGTCAAAACACACCATCGGAGAAACTCTAATTAAACGTCACTTTTTAGTCAATGATTTCGGCCCTCAACTGTTTTGGCCGAAACCAGAAATTCATTTTTGTTTGCAGAAATATCAGTGCATCACTAGCAGCATTATTTAAATAAAGATCATATCTTATCTGTTTAGAGAAACAGTATGTCTTTGTTGTTCACCATTTGTCACCAGAAAATGCTAAAATGACGTTGAGATTTGGTTAAAATATATTAGCTTCAGACACCCATGGCTGATGTCCCCACTGACATTGAGCAGTGTCTGTGTTATAGATGTGCGTGTGTCTGGGATTGTCAGAATAAAACATTCTCTTGAGCTCTGCTGTACAGGCTCCATTTGTTTTCCAGATTTTAATCAAAGGTCACTTTGGACATGGATATTTGCACCGGAATTATAATGAGATAAATTGGACCAGCGTTTCGAGCATCTGTGCATATGGTAATGAATCTCAGAGTAATACTGGACGTCTTACCGCAGAAATAAGAACAGAGAGAGTGATGGGACAGTGGAAAGGAGGAAGGTGTTTACAGAGGGATATGAGTTTCAGTCAATGCCTGATCAAAAATCAAATCGAGTTGATTCATTAAAGACAATTTGATTATCAATGATACAGACAAAGCCAGACTTGCTGTCGGCATATAGTCAACTTTGAAGCTTATTTTCACCACTTAGGCAGGAACAGACCATTTGACTAACATGTAAGTAAGCAACCAACCAACCAACCAACCAGTGTTTGCTTTTTATGTGACAGATGGATTTATGGGCAGATGTGTCTGAGATAGTTGATGCCACATTAATAGCCCAGATCATAAAAACTCACCATTTCTGTGCAACTATTATAATCACATTGAAGAGGTTAAAGGTGCACTAGAATTAAAAATTGAATTTGTCTTGGCATAGTTAAATAACAAGAGTTCAGTACATGGAAATGACATACAGTGAGTCTCAAACTCCGTTGTTTCCTCCTTCTTATATAAATCTCATTTGTTTAAAATCTCAACATAACACCGACTGTTACGTAACAGTTGGGCTCATTAATATGTACGGCCCCAATATTTGCATATGCCAGCCCGTGTTCAAGGCATTACACAAGGGCAGCCAGTATTAACGTCTAGATGTGCACAGCTGAATCATCAGACTAGGTAAGCAAGCAAGGACAATAGCGAAAAATGGCAGATGCAGCAATAATAACTGACATGATCCATGATAACATGATATTTTTAGTGATATTTGTAAACTGTCTTTCTAAATGTTTCGTTAGCATGTTGCTAATGTACTGTTAAATGTGGTTAAAGTTACCATCGTTTCTTACTGTATTCACGGAGACAAGCCGTCGTTATTTTCATTATTAAACACTTGCAGTCTGTATAATTCATAAACACAAATTCATTCTTTATAAATCTCTCCAACAGTGTAGCGTTAGCTGTTAGCCACGGAGCACTATCAAACTCATTCAGAATCAAATGTAAACATCCAAATAAATACAGTACTCCCATAATCCGATGTATGCATGCAGCATGCATGACGAACACTTTGTAAAGATCCATTTTGAGGGTTATATTAGCTGTGTGAACTTTTTTTATGCAATGATAGAGTCGAGAGCTCGGGAGGGGGCGCGAGCAGTTAAAGGGGCCACAGCCTAAATCAGCACATTTCTAATTATGTCCCAAAATAGGCAGTTAAAAAAAATTATTAAAAAAAAATCTATGGGTATTTTGAGCTGAAACTTCACAGACACATTCAGGGGACACCTTAGACTTTTATTACATCTTGTAAAAAAAAAAAAAAAAAAAAAAAAAAAAAAAAAACGTTCGCTGGCACCTTTTAAAGGAAATGTGTGATTCATTTCAAATGTCTCATTATCGATACAATTAGTGGTTGAATAATTGCCATGGCCGATATAATGGTTGATATTTTCCATTTCAATTCTTGCCAACGGCCGATATGTTTTTCTCAGGAGCATGACATCATGACAGATTTCTGCTTCATATAGTTTGTCTGAATATTACATTGAATAAAATGTTGTATCCTTCTGCTGTGAAGCTTGAAATAATAAACATTTACTCTGACTATTTGAAATTATTAAAGGATATAAAGTTCTTTTGCTTCCACCAGCAATACAGTAATTAAAACTGAACTATTTTTTATTATTTTGGTTTGTTTAATAGTGCGTAGGATAATAATTCTGTGTCATAAATCTCTCAAAGTTCACACATTGCTTTTATTGCTATAAAAAGCAGTGTTAATTAAGTTGTATTTGCTGCTTAATTGCTTTGTGATATACATTATTTGTTGGTGATCTGGTGGTCAGGTTCATTAATCTTGTTTACTGTATAATCAGAGCTTGACTGATGTGTTGTCTGCATTAACCCTCGAGTTGACCTTGTCCATCTTTTTCTGATGGACAAGGTCTACTGGATGAAAATGGATGGATTTGAATGTAACAAAAACTAGTTTCACCATAATTTGATGTTTTGACCTGTTTTAATGTGTACAAAGGTCACGAATTATCCACATGTGACGACTAGTTGTCGTAGTATCTCGTATTATAGTGTTTATTTAGGTCTGGTGTGTGGAGGGCAGCAGTACCTGGCAGGCGGCCTCAGGCAAACACTGTCACATTACCTTTCTAGCACAAACGTTTCATTTCCCCATAGACTTCCTGTCTCTATCAGTGCACCTTAAGCTATAAATCAATCCAAACACACACTGACATTTACAAAGCCTCTATTTGCCCTGAAATTGAACATGTTCTTTAATGTTTTAGATTGATTTAGAAAAGGTAATTAATGGAATAGCAGACATCAGCTGTGTTTGGGAACGCTACCTTAAAAGTGATGAAAAATATAGTACGTTTTGCATTACTCTTAATAATAAGTAACTAAATGCATTACATCTCTGTTGACTGAGAGTCTCTGTACAGTGGAAGCCAGTGCTTGGCTTGTGGTAGAGCTGCACAATTTATCGTTAAAAGATCGCAATCACAATTCAAACACCCGCACAGTCTCGTTCTTAAATGACAGCGATTTTGTTATGTCTATTAAACCTTTGAGTACGATTACAGCAGAGACATTCAAATCTGCTTTGCCACTGATAGAGCAGTTGTCATGTATAGATATGAAACAGCTTCACAAACTCTTTTTTTTTCACAAACTCTTCAAAGTCTTTTTTTAACTACATAATATCATTATTTCTGTGTTACAATAATAAAAATGATTACAGAAGTACTGGGTTAAAAGTTTATAGTTATATATATGTTTATAGGATATAAACAAAGATGTCTGCGGTAGCGATCAAAATAGAGTAAATCTAGGTGGTGACAAGTGACTGTTAAATGTATTTGTCATTGAATCATTCATTCAAGAGATACGTTCAAAAACTCTAAATAATCCAGTAATGAGACAAGTGAAGTATTTGAGCGAGTCATTGAATCATTTATTCAAACAGATTAAAAAAAAAATAATAAAAAAAATTCAAATTAATTAAAAATAAATAAATAAATAGAACGCCACAATTAACATTATTCAGAACCTCTAGTAAATTATGTTCAGAATCATAATCTCTATTTTAAACACAATCTCAGTGATTCTCAGTTTCAGAATTGTGCAGCTCTAGCTCTTTTTTTTTTTTTTTATAACAAAAGTTTTTGTTTTTTTTCTTTGTTGTTTTGATTTATATTTTACTTATTACAACAACTCTGACAGTGTTTATGCACCTTAAATATGAACAATATATAGAGAAGTGATATTTTTCTAATTGGTCAATAAATTAATTAAATAGTAAAAAAAGACAAACATGTCACTTTATTAAAAGTAATTCTGATATTATGCTAAATTGATGTACACTTTTACAGTTAGAGATGCTCATGCTTGAGCCTCATAACTATATGCACCCAGAATATTCATTTCAGCTTCCACATTCTGTACAAATACAACATGGTTCACACAACATTAGCTCTGTTGTTACTGCTTTTAATGCATGACCGCCTGAACCTCCATTAACCGTTTGTTAATTTAACCAGGAGAGTGCAAAAAAGTAATTCAGATCCACATTATATAACTAATTAGGTTTTGCCAATCTACTGAGCTCATAATTCATGTTCAGTTATTGGATTTTACCCCCTTTTTCTCTGACTTTTATGCTTGGCTTCTCTCTGGGTTTTATTTTTAATTTATTTATTTTTATGTAAAATGAAAACGCCAAACCCTTTAAAAAAAAAAAAGCACTGTGGTGGGACCATGGTTCAGTGGAATGCCATGGAAATGAATGATCTTATCATGAAAAGATGATACTTTTTGGCACTTTATTGCTAGGAGTTTCAAAGTATACCAGTCTCTCTTAAGGCAGGAACACACCAAGCCGACGGTCGGCCGTCGAGCAGTTTTTCTTCGTCGGCCGACTAAGTTTTCTCAATGTGTTCTGCACCGTCGGCTGAAGTTGGTCCTCGTTGGCTTTTTTTCGGCCGATTTGAAATGTTGAATCGCCGTTGGAGCTCGTCAGTCCGTCGGGCCATCTGATCATACTGCCGCCTGCTGGTACGGAAAGGCATTTCATATCACGCAGGCGCTGAACGGACGTGCTACTTGGCCGTCGGCTGTTTAGCGTCTGTTTGGTGTGTCAGGCCAACTTTGGACACAGACACTGCCGACGTGAGCCAACCCCGCAGTCTGCTTTCGTTGCCACTAGTTCATCGGCGTCGGCTTGGTGTGTTCTGGCCTTTAAGTTTCTGGTGAACAATCAATTTCGACATAACTTAAACTGAATATTATACATCACCTATGCAAAGTATCCCTGTTGCTTTACTGTACTGTACTGAAGTCCAAGACTTGACATTCACATGGGTTGCCAGATTAAGAACATGCAACAGGAATGAGCGCAAATGACAATGGAAAGCGACAAGCCTTGCAATGTATATTTATACATGTTTTAATATGCGTTTTAATATGCCACTGATCATAGAGCTTTGTAGATGGATGCCAATGCTTTTTAGGTCTTGTAGAATCTGCAATTTCTAATCCTAATCATTTGCTAGTTTCTATGGTTGCAATACACGCCATTTTTCACCAGCTGGAAACCCAGGGTTGTGGAAACCCTTTTATTGGAAGGGAGATTTTGTGATCTCAAAGACTCTGTTCTCTATAATTCCTTATATAGGTTATCTGTATTTTGTTTTGTTTAATTCTGTGTTTAATAGAGTCACCTGAAACTGATGCAGTGATGGACGTGGGCTCTGCAGAACCTTTGGACTCTGAGGTTCTGTATGACTGTGTGATCTGTGGTCAAAGCGGACCGTCCACTGAAGACAGACCCACAGGATTGGTGGTACTGCTGCAGGCTTCATCAGGTATCATACACTCCAACATTTGCATCATCTATGTATCAGTGTCTATTAACATTTTAGGCCAATTTTGAAACACTGGGATAACATCAGGGCATATAGTAATTAAAAATGTTGTTGATAAAACTTGATGGAAAAAAAACTAAATCAATTCTCTGATGCATCGCGATTCTCTCCTCAATGATTTTCAGAATCGATTTTAGAAAGTTCAAAGAGTTTTAAGTAAATTACAAGGGCAATCGTGGACTTCATTGCTTGATGTTATACTTAAAGTTTGCAGTCTCGCCTGCAGGTATTTCAGTGTTTTCCCTTAAAAATTCTCAACAAAGACAAGGAATGCAGTAGAAATATGTATTCAATACATGAAACATCTGATATCTCAAAATTTATCTGTAATGCAGCTATAAGATCTCCCAATGCCTGTGATGTTATTAGTAATAATAAAACAGCAATAAAGCTGAGAAAGTATAATCACTCATGGATCTTGACAGGAAAACGTTCAGATACTTTAAACGTGTAGATACTGAAAGCACTCTTTGTTTATTGCTTGTAATATGTTTCTTTATTCCTCTTTATTGTTAACTAATTACTTGTTTGTTTTAAAGCTATATTTAGTCAGTTGAAAATTCTCAACATACAATTTTTATTTTGTAGTCGTATTAAAAAGAACTTATTACAAAACTGATTAAATAAAAAAATGTACAAATAAATGTAAGATTTAAAGTCGGTAAACTAATCAATTAGAGAAAAAATAATGTAGATTATGAATCATTTCAGATTTCAGGTTGTGAGGTGTTTAAAGATTCCCACCCCAGTAGCTAAACTTCAGTCAGTTTCTAAAACATACCTGTATCTCAGATCCTAAACCAAGTAATCGTAATGGTATATAGAGACTGTCGGACTTAAGTCTGTACATTTGAGCTCAGAATATTTGGGTGTTATCTACATGCCAATGATTATCAATGTTGTTGTTGTACTGCATTATTTAGCCTAGTGAAAGCATATACAGATTAAAAATTAGAGGTCCAAGGATTGAGCCCTGGGGGACTACACATGTTTTAGAGGTCCAATCAGTTTCATAGTTGCCTATGCCTTTGTTCTCGCTTTCTAAACATCATCCAAGCAGACACTATATATAAAATTGCGATGAAACCAGAGTAGCATCAGATTTTTTTTTTCCATAGTGTAATGAAAATAGAATTTTCATTTCATACCCTTTTAAAATAGGTTGTCCAAAAAAATAAAATTTCTGTCATCTATTACCCTCATGTCATCCCAAACTACATAAAAAAAAAAAATGTACCACATATTGTACATTTCTAATCCATCCAGTATTTTGTCTTATGATCCTGGATCATGTTGAATTTTTTGGATCCATATTTTTGTAGTTGTAGCTTTAATAAAAGTTTTCATTATGTCACCCATGTATATTTTTTTGTATAGCGCTTTTCAGAATACATTTAGTTTCAAAGCAGCTGAAATTCTATGTATTGTGTACACCTATGCACCGAACATCACTAACATGTTTTCGTTTGTGTAAGTCTCTATATCACCACTAGGACGGTGTGTAGCATTACAGCTTTCCATCTGCAGGTTTAGATTGTGGTCCAGATCACTGGAGCTCTTTAACTGTGCATTAAACCTCTTTACTCTACTTGTTTTAACAGCAGTGTTTTAATTGCTTAATTTATCAAGTGCTTCTCAGCAGGTGCTATGATTAAAATTAACATTGTGTTTTATGAATAATCACTCATCTTTGATTTGTTCGATATGTGATTTTTAGTAGTCTTGAAACGCTTCAAGGTCAAGATAGCATCTTTCCTGTGTGTTTCTATAGCAGTCATGTCTGAGTCTGTAGAGCTAGAAAATCAACAGTTCTTAGAGATTTGATGGACTAACAGACTGCAGATTTGGTCTGTTTTTAATTTTTATTGCTGCGTATTCAGTACGATGGGGTTTGAGGTCAGCAAGCACTGGCGTGGCGCGTGTTACAGTTTTGACTTTGACATGGTACTTCATTATAGTATGCAAATGGTGAGTGCCATGAATGTGATGATGGCAGCTAATTAGCATATGATTGCCATTTCTGAAGAATGTGTATGTGTGTGTATTTCAGTGTTGGGGCACCGTTGTCGTAGCGACACGCCAAAGCGATTGCCCACTACAGATGAGGAGCACATCTACCCTGAGGACACATGTGGAGCGACCAATGACGTTAGACTGTCCCTTATGCAACGCTACTTTAAAGATGTATGTGCCATATATAAACACACGTTCACACAATAACATCTCTATAATACACTAACAATGTAAAACTCATTCTGAAACATCTCAAACATTTTTGTTCAGGCATATAAGTGCAATATGACTGCATAAGCATAAATGTATCAATTTTCTTTCTTCTTTTATTTGTCCGAGAGGCTAAAATGTTTTAAGCATTGTAAATGCACACCTACTCATACGCTACGGACTTTCATACAGGTACAACCTCATTATGGTTGCAGACACATACTTTAGACCAATAAATTACAGTGCTGTTACCTCAGTAAAGGTTTGTTAAGCACAGTGTGACGCATAGTAAAATCAATTTCTCATCTGTCATGTTCCTTTTATAAAATGAACAATTAGAATAAACAATTCTTCTGCCAGTTAATTGAGCTCATTATCTTAACTGTGTAGATGGTTTACAGTTGCTGCATTAATATTGAATTCAATTGCTGTGTCGCATATCAGCTATTTTTCAGCAGCTTTGAGCATGATGCCAATCAGATTTAAGAGCCAGAACTTGCTGTTTTATAATGCACATTTTCACTCTATACCAAACCAAATGTTTTTGTTTTCTTTTTATTTCTTTTTTCATTTTGTTTTTCTTTGTTGTTTTTGCTTTTTTGCCTGCATTCTTTTTTTGTTTGCTTTTACTTTATTAATTTCTTTTCGTTGTCTTATTTATAGTCTCATTCTTTTCATTTAGTTTTCTTTTGATCTATTTTTCTCTTTTATTTCATTCTGAAATGAAACATCACTAAAGTGTTAATTCACTCAGAATGAAAATCATTTACTCACACTTGTCATTCTGAACCTTTTTCTTCTACAAACGCGAAAAAAAAAAAAAAGGTTTAACCCCTTAAATGTCACCCTTCTTTTTTGAACATAGACGTGAAAATGCACTATCCAAACTTGAATTGTTCTATTCAAGAATTCTTTGGAATATAGAATTTATATAACAGGAATATAGGAATACGTTTGGTCTTGCTTTAAAGATGACACTCAGTAGATTGTTGCTGAAATGAAAGCACTTCAAAAAATTAAAGTATAAAAAGTTATAGAAGTTTAAATTTACTGTACATCAAATGTACTGTACAATTTTATATAAATTATGTATTTTATTTAAAATACATATTTTACTAAATATTTTTTACTCTAAAATTGATATAAAATCAAAGCCATATGTCTAACCAAGTTGTGTTCCAAATTTGAAGTTGATATCACAAAAATTGAAGTTTCCATGAGATTTTGTTTAGGTGTTGCACCAAAAATAGCCACCGGGTGACACCCACATTCCATTGAATTTTTTTTAATGCATTCTCCTGTAAAAGATTAATACATTTCTGTCCAAATATCACTTCTATCACAAAACGGATGCCAAATATGGAATCTTGAGAATCAGACCTTTCCGACAATATGTGTTTTATCAAGATTAGATAAGTTTTGACTAAAGTAATTCAAATAAATTTTGTTATATGAAACATGGCAACACCCACTAGGGGGAGGAGCCTGCTAAAAGGATTTAAAGTACCGTTTCCATGGTAATGCAATGTCCAATTTTAAAACTGTTTTACAGGATGAATGAATGCTGAGTTTTTAAGCTTTTGAATGATACCTAATTTGATGATTACTGAAATGTGATGTGAAAAAAAGCAATAAATAAAAACGCCGCCAAGCGTCCCACTAGCATTTGTAGGTGACCTTTAAGGGGTTAAACTGTACTAGGGCTGGCGATATATCGCATGCGATTGTCAGTAAAGCCGGTTCCCTGATTACCGTGAAATCGCCATCACCTGCTTTTAAATGGAGCGCCATTTAATAGACAGAACCGTAGATCACTGACAAGCTACGCAATATCGCGTTCATTTTCGCAGATGAATCGCCTTCGATAATGAACGCGATATTGCGTAGCTTGTCAGTGAACTGTTAATCTCTCCACTGTACAGTAAAAATCTGTGGCATTCATTGTGTTTCTGGATCCCACTGACTTTCATTGAATGGAGAAAAAAACAAGTGAAGGTTAAAGTGAACATTTTGTTTCAGTTAAAGAGTTTAAAACATAAAACTTGAATGTGTTGTTAACAAGTCACTCGTTATGTCAAGACCGATCTTCTGAAGTTTCTCTTTTTGTGTTCTCAATTTCTCAGAGTTCCTGTCTGCAGTCTGTGTCTGTTGGCTGGGACGGTGGTGTATATGTGCAGACGTGCGGCCACACTCTGCATATAGACTGTCACAAGTCCTACATGGAATCCTTACGGGTGAGAATCACTGTAAAGAGCTGTAACTTATCAAGCCATTTATCATGCATTTGGAACAGTTATAGAGGAAGTCTTACTACAATTAGGAAAAGCGTATGTTCACTGACCCCAATCTCACAGCCCGCCTAGCTATTGAACAGCTCTTAAATGATTTAACCTAACAGATGATTCTGGAATCATTCATCCAGCTGTCTAATATAAAGTGGCTTCTGATCTGGAGTCCGTCAGGACTGGAGTTTGACTCCCCTGTCAAATAGATATTCAGTATTCACTGTTCACACACTCTGTCAGCTGTATCCCAAACCTCAATTCATCATTTATGAAAATGTCCCATGGCACTGGAGCCTTGTGAACCACAGACTCTATACTGGAGCTGCCTTCACTGACTGTTATACATAAAGACTCATCAGTTGAATGTTTATCTAAAAATGATTTTAAGGATTCATTTTGTGTTTTACTTGTTACATTTTGTTGATACACAAGTTGGTATGTTCAACAATATTTTCCATGATGTACAAATATAAAATGTCTTTCTAGACAAGATCTTGAGCTATTAGTTCAGACTCTGATCTGTTATTAGAGTTTCATCCACCACTGTGTTTCTTCTCAACCGAACTTATGCTAATAAGGGCAGTCTGACATGACCATCTGCTTAATTATCTGTAACATGAGCATTGGCGCTTAGAGCAAGAGAGGGAGGTTTAGGCAGCCCTTTAGCTCTAGAATTATCAGCACTTTAGTCTCAGGAGATGTTCACAGAACCCTCAAAGACTGATGCATATAACAAAAAAATGCCAAGAGCTTCCTCAAAGTCATAAGCTCCAGTCTTATTTAATTATTATTACATTACATTACATATTAATTGTTATTACAAATTATGCAGTTTTCAGCAACAAAGTCGGTATGTGTGACATTACTTTTCTGATCAGTCTGACCTATGGCTTTTGTCTGCCAGGTGAAAAGAGAAATGAAAATTTCCCATAGATTTGCATTTGCAAAGTTTCTGTCCACTTTTTGCGGTATTCTGTTATCGACAAAGTAAAAATGCATAAAAAAAAGTTAGTGAAATTTGGTGTCTGCAGCCTGTTTTCATCCAAATGTCCTTTCACTGATCAAATATTGTGCGTGGTCATGGTAAATCAGAAAAGAAATCTGCCTTTGAGACAATTCCATACATAATTTTGTGCATATCGCAAATTCTTTTTCTTTGGCATTCCATTCTAATTTCACAGAAATTTTGCTTCCTACTTTCACAAATAATTTAAGTTAGTAATTTGATGCATGTACTGTAACAGCCTTTATGTGATGAAGCATCTTTTCCAGTATGCAAAATGTTTTCATGGGACAAAAATATACTGATACAGTGACAAATGTAGAGAATTTAGATTTTGTTAGGCCATTTTGCTGTGTATGAAGTCCAAATAGGTTTAACACAGTACCCAGAAACAATGCTTTAAGTAAGCAATAAGGTATGAGAGGCTGTGCTGTATCGTGATTCGTGAATAAGTCACGACGGAAGGGCGTTGTTAGGCACAACACAAAGCTTATAAAGCTTATTGCTTTTATAAAACGGTTACCACATAATACAAACATTAAAGCCAAAAATATGTATCAATGCAACTTTCATCAATTAAACTTTCAGCAAAAGCCTTCCTTCCACCTGAAAAAATAGTCCCTGACCATGAACAGCAACAGAAGTAACATTATTACGCCATTAGATGGCGGCAAAGACTGTCTTTATGAGTGTGTCAGTCAGTGGCAAAGACTTTTACATGGAAAAGACTGAATTGTTGTGAACACGGAACAAGACACAACTGACAAATGCTTTGACTAGCGCTGTCAGTCATGGGAAAACCCCTTAACTGTTAAAAGGACAAGATAATACATCGGACATTTAAACAGATTTTTATAGGACTGACCTGAAGGAAAATGCTAAATATGAAGGCAGATTATAAACTCGCTCACTCAATCTCTTTCTCACAATGGTCTTCTACATAATACAGTAAGCTTCAATGAAGTTTACATTGCTAAGAGTGGTTGCTAAGGGTGTTGTGTAGTGATACACAGAACCATTTATCGTGAATAAAACACAGCTATTGACCAATAAGATTCAAGGACAGGAACAAACAGTTTTATAATGGGAAATAGATGAGGATGCGGGTGCATGTGTAATTCTGTCATGTGACGCCTTATTTATTTGTGTTAAATCTCCCTTTTTGGATGAACATTTTTTTGCAGTGTGCAGTATCAGCATAGAATTTATGCACTGAATTTAAAGATTGTGCTGACACTTGCAAAGTTTTATCCGTAATTAGCATTTACATCAGCTGTATCAGTGAACATTTTGATGCACTGAAAGAAAAATCTTCTTGAATGGAAACTTTGCTATTGAGAGACAAAACCAAGCCATATCTAGACTAGTGACTAGAATATCACTGGGCTCTTTCGACTTGGACCAGTAAGCAACGTCCTAACAACCACCCAGAACACCATTGCAACCATGATAAGCTATGTGGACCAGACTTTTACTGTAACAGATAATGTCATATGGGATACTATGAGTGTTGTCTTTTTTTTATATAAAGTATTTAATTGTAAACCTAGCTGTAAATGAACCTCTATCATATTTTTTTATTCCTCAGAATGATCAGGTTCTTCAGGGATTTTCTGTGGATAAGGGCGAGTTCACCTGTCCACTGTGTCGTCAGTTCGCCAACAGTGTTTTACCCTGTCGTCCCGGCCGTGGGATAGAGACGCCCGCCTGGCACGCGCCCAGTAACAAGAGCATGTCCACTCTGGTGAAGGAAGTGGAGGACCTTCAGGAGCAGCTGGGCATTTTCCCAGTAAGCGCCAGCGTAAAGCAGAGAGATCCTATACTGGTATTTATTAGAGCGCTCTCCCCTCCCCTCTTTTCTGTTCTGTTCATCTCATCCCTCCATCCTGATTCAGAGTAAGGACTGGTGTGCCACTCACCTCCATGTGATTGTTGTGGTTTAACATCTCATAACAGAAAATCTCAAGCCAGTGTCATAGACTTGCATGTCAGGTCATTAAAGTTCTGAAAAACACAGAGGCCTTCACAAATCTGATGTTTTTTCCCCTCCCAGGCGGAGTCGAACCTGAGTAAAGAGATGGAATCTGTTATAAAGGACATTAAAAACACCACACAGAAAAAATACATGGATTATGGGAAGAACCCAGGGTCGCCTGACAATGACTTCCTGTTCATGTACTCCGTGGCCAGGTGAGCATTGCGCATCTATTTAAGACATAAATTACACAGTTTTTCTGCTTTTGGTATGACTTTATTTTGATGGTCCCCTTTGAACATTCTGTTGACAGTAAGTAACATTGCACCTACATGTTAGCTAACTCTCATAAGAGTATTAGTAGACTGTCTGCTTAATATCTGCTGTTTATTTTGATGCTCCCCAACAGACAATCTACTGACTATAAGTAACTTTGCAACTACATGTCAACTAATTCTAACCCTAAGCCTACCAGTCTACTTATATTCTACTAACACTCTGAGAGTTAGGAGACATGTAGGCGCAGCATTAAAGGTGCTAAAGAGGATCTTTTCATCGACTGAGAAACCAAAGACTGTTACTGAGTTTTTGAAATGAGTGTATGCGTAAGAATTTCGAGGGAACGCCTCCCAAAACTCGTAAACACGAGTGTTTACCACCGGCATTCGCTGTGTCATGTTAGCGGATTCATTATGTCGGACTCACCACAGGTAACTCATAATCTGCAGTTGTTACTCCTGTCTCCTGACAAAAACATTGCATGCAGCGCCTGTGGAGTGTGGAAAGTTACTGGAGCGCACAGCCGCGCTCGTCTCTCACAAGGAACATCACGGCAGTGATTGGCAAGCCCAAGCGATTGGCTGATGTTTTTAAGGCCCTACCTCGTGCACAGATGATGTATATTAATATTATTACTTTCAGTGCACCTAATAAATAGTCTTTTATTAGTTAGTAAAGACAAGTAATATTGCAAAAATGTATAAAACAAAACATCCTCTTTAGCACCTTTAATTATAGTCAACAGAATGTGTAAAAAGAGACCATTAAAATAAAATGTAACCACACTTTTTTATTGGTCAGTGTGTTTTACTCTAAACTTGAGTGTTGTTTGGCATTAGAAGGAAGTTCAGTACAGTGTAAAGTGTGTGTTGTATACAAATGTTCTGATGTCTTGACAGTGTTTATATTCTTGCCAAAATTTGTGAAAATGATTGTGTAAATGGCATCATTTTAGTCGCGATATGTACTTAAATATGATCAGTGTTTCCTGAAGGAAGAGTGTGTGTTCGTGAAATGTGTGTTATATTCAGCGTCGTCGACAGGGGAAAACATGGCATTGAAAGTTTATTGGCTAATTTTTACCTCCTCATATAGTCTGTTCTCAGATCAGTGGTTTGACCGCATGGGTTTATTGAACTATAAACACTATCTGTGTAAATCATGTTTTTTTTCCCCCATTATACATACTTTTGCCATTCTTTTTTTTTTTTTTTACATCCTTTTTTTTTTTTCATTAATTCATTCATTGTTGTTTTTTGTTCATTTGTGATTTATTTTATTTGTTCTCCAATTTGTTCTTTTTGTCTTTTTTAATCGTTTGATTGTACTTTCTTTCCTGTTTCATTCATCCATTCTTTCTTTGCTTCTTTTTTTATTGTTTATATTGTTACGCATTTAGTTTGCTTGTTCTTTCCTTTGTTGTTTCTTTCACCGTTTGTTTGTTCTCTTGTTCATTCTTTTGTTTGCATGTGCTTCGGTTATTTTGTGTGTTTTTTCCTCATTTTATTTCTTTTGTCTACTCTGTCATTCTTTCTTACTGCCTTTTCTATGTTCCATCCTTTTGTTTTTCTTTTATTTGTGTTCATTCTTTAGCTTGCATTCGTCTTTCATTCTGTTTTTGTTTGTTCGTCTTCACTTGTTCTATTTTTGTGTTTATTTTACTGTTTGTTGTGATTTGTTTGTTCTTTTTCTGGTTTTGTCTCTGTCTGCCTGTCTGATGATCACATTATACTGGATGACGGTCTGTTAACTTCATCTCAACAGTTCAGTGACTCTAGGGTGTCCACCTGCTCCCACTCCAGCATCTTTAGTTGTGTCCTGTCTTTAGCAGGATGATCATTCTCAGGCCATTAGCCCCTCCACACCCCTCCTCTGTCCGTCCGTCTGTCTGTCTGTGAGCAGCGATCTCTCTCTCTCTCTCTCTCTCTCTCTCTCTCTCTCTCTCTCTCTCTCTCTCTCTCTCTCTCTCTCTCTCTCTCTCTCTCACTCTCATTCACTTATCTGTGGCAGCCAGGTGGATCCACTCACCAGTGCATTATCTATGTGAAATTGCTTGTTTCTTTTCATCTCCCCACTCCCTTTCTTCTCTTCCAGGAGGCTTTTAAGATTTTGCTAAGTGTCTGTAAGACATGGCATGTGCAATGTTAATTTAAAACACTTGATTTTAGTGCACACAGGTTGCAGTCTTTCTGTGGATTTTCAGATTTCAGCTTGTAATAATGTAGATGCACATCTCAGACTCATCTGTGTTTGTGTATGAGGGGCATTACGTTGGATTCTTCACATACTAATCGCACGTCTCAGTTATCGTGTTAATGTGTTTTTGCTCTTGATAAGGAAAATGCTCGGTAGAACGGCAAAAAGATAGAATGCGAAAAAATAAATGCGAATGCTAAAAAATTTAGCAACTTAAGACATTTCTTGATTAGAAATTTTTAATGGATAATTCATATTGCCTTTTAAATGTTGTGATACATTGAATTGTTTGAAGAAAAGTTACAGTTATTGTATGTATTATCAAACATTATAACTTTGTTTGCACACTCTAAGAGAGGTCTGTAAAAATAGGGCTCAATGTACTGTTAATATGAAGGAAATTTTCCATATTGATTTTTCTGTATTTTATTTACCTGTATTTTAAACTACGCTTTGCATTGTGTTGTGTTTTAAGATTAAAGCCAACTTAATATCTGTAAATTTAACAGATAATGGAGAAACCAGAACCTTTTCCACTTTTCTACAGATTTATTTATTTTTCTTACAGTGTGGTCATTTATGAAATCTTAAATTGTATTATAAGGTTTTATAAGGCGTTGTAAAAGCACAGGTCCAGCTCAAAAATCCAATGCGATAAGCCATGTTTTCATGTCTTTTTTGTTGTTGTTGTTTTTCTATTTATATGTTGTATACCTTTTATAGTGCCAAATTATTAAGCTTCAGTTAAAATGTTATGGGAACATTTGACCTATTGATAATTTCCTGCAGAGCTGCTCTAGTTGACTAACACTCTTTCGCTCGCTCTCTCAGGACAAATCTGGAGTTAGAGTTGGTTCATCGTGGGGGGAATCTGTGCAGTGGGGGGGCCAGTGCTGCTGCCAAACGCTCCTGTCTCAGTGAGTTTCTTTCTTTTTCTCTCTCTTTTTGTTTTTTAGTTTAATGTTTATTGGATTGATTTTATATATATATATACATTTATTTTGTTATCAGAATAAAATTTGAGTGACAAAATGTCCAAATTTCCGGAGTATACAGTACTAATGGCTTTGTTAGTGAATAATGCAGATTTAGGGTGTGTTCACACTTGTAGTTCAGTTCTCTTCATTAATGGACAACATTGCGACTATGACAAGAAGAACCAGGTATCCTTGAGCATTCTGTCCTTTTTAGGGTTATCGGTAACACTTTATTTTACAGTGCCATAGTTACATGTTACTACATGTACTTACTATAGTAATAACAGTAAATTATGCATAGTTACGTGTAACTAACCCTAACTGTAACTCTATATTATGTACAAGTAGTTAATTATTAGTACTTAGTACTTATTTGAGTAATTACAATATAACTATGGCACTGTAAAATAAAGTGTAACCGGGTTATCGACATTACATCCTGCATTTGGTTTTGACTGTCTTGGTTCGCTTTTTTGGTGCACACCAAGTTTCAGCCAACAGCGTTCACACTTAATGAAATGAACCGCACTAACAGAGCAATCGCACAAGAGTTCGTTTTAATTAAACCAAACTTGCAAAGTGTGATCACACCCTTAATGTCATATTTCTTTAGAGTATTTTGTGCCAGGCTGGGTCATTTTGAGATTTTCAGCATCTAAAAGTGCCCGCTTGGCAGAACTTGTCAGTTCACAAATACATGCCAGCATTGTTAATTAAAAATAAACGTTCACTTTTCGATTTTTTTGTGAATTGAGTAAATGTATTCATTTAATTACAGCAATTTTGCGCAAGTTTCAATTGCTATAATATTCTGCGTATGTCATGCTCTTTAGATATGATGTTGGCCTTGAATGTGTCAGCCACTGGTCCTGAACTTATTACAGTTTAATTATCTGGAGTAATCTGAAGTTCACTTTCTTCAATTTAGTGTTCAAGGACAGAAAGAGTTCATTGATGGGGCATTAAGGGATTCAACCTTGCAGTTACCAGCCTTGAACCTTAACCACTACACAACGCCACCCCAAATGAAATTTCCCTGGTTGTCCATGTGACAAGTGGACTACTGTCCATGATTCAAATGGGAGGGGACTGTTCTAATTGTTCAGGGGTGATGCATTATGGATGATATATTTGTATGGTGATGGACTGGGTGCAAGGAGAATATCGAGACTGCTGCTGTCGGGTTTTTGCAGTCAAGACCAGTCAATCGACACACAGGCTCTGTACAAATGAGTGTGTGTGCAGACCTGGAGCTGTCATGAAAAAATCCAGACACTCAAGCGCAGCTGAAGAGATTTCACACTCCAGCAAAGCAGCCATTTTCTGAGCTACATTAAACACACATCCATAGAGAGGGCCAGATTTACTCAGTCTCAGTACATTAGAGCTTAGCAAGAGAACAAGAAAATAGAAAGTATGGACAAAGAAAGAGATTGTGAGTCTGTGCAAATCTCACCACCATATTGCTAGGGTGTTGCAAGTATTTGTCAGTAGGGATGTCCCGATCTGGTTTTTGTACCCCGCTCTGATCCGAGTCATTTAATATTGAGCATCTGCCGAGACCTTGTGGATCTTGTATTTTCCTTGTGTTTGGTGCACACTTCAAGTAGATTAAAGTTCAGATCAATTCAATGTATTAGGGCTGGGACAATACATCGATTCTCGATTTGCGATACCTTGCGATACAGCACCTATCACTGTAACTGGAGTAATTCCAATGTAACAATTAATTACTACAGTAATTGTATTTATAGGCCTATATTATCTCTCACACACCACTACCACTAGATACAGGTAAAAATGATTTTTTTTGTAATAGTTGCTATGCAAAACCATTACAGTCTGTTAGTCAAGTATGAAGCCAAACGCAACCCATAGTAATGTGTTATGGCAATGACATCTCAAATAGTCTGACAGCAGATAAAAATAAACAGTAAATAAATTATTTTAGAGTGATTCGTCACTTCGTTACCTGAATGTGTCAAGTCACCTTTATTTATATAGCGCTTTTTACAATGCAGATTGTATCAAAGCAGCTTTACATTGATAACTGGTACATAGTTTTTGCTGCACAGCAGGCAGATCAAAGCACTGTTGAATAAATGTCAAGAATACTGTTGAATATCAAATGTCAAGTGTCCCCAACTAAGCAAGCCAAAGGCGACAGCGGCAAGTGTGACGCGATAGAATGGACCTCATTGGTTCTCATGTGTCACACACATATTTTCTTTTCCTTTTGATGGCGGTTAGCAAACCAACTTGAAGGTGCATACCGCCACCTACTGCACAACAACCGCGTGATTGGGCCTAGCGTAGCCGATACCGATCAGTTAAAAAAAAATGCTGAATCTGCCCCGATTCTTGAGATCAGCTCGGGACATCCCTAGTTGCTAGAATATAATTTTTCAGCATGTCTTTTTAGTTTTGCATTTTGTTTCACTTTTTGTTTTATTTTTCAAAGCATGCGGTTGCAAGGCTGTTCTAGGTCGTTACTAGATGTTTGCTTATTGGCCCAAATCAGAAGAGCCTATCCTATTTATTGAGGTGAAAAGTGTATGTCCAATCACTTCAGTAAGAGATTATCCATGGCTAGGTGTGCATTACACAATTTTAATACACAATGGTGAGGCAAAGAACCACCTGATTCTCAGTTTAGTGACTCCGCAAAGCTTGATAAGATAGTGTAATGCACACATAGCTGTAAATTATTTGTACCATGGACAAGTTAAAGATGTTTGCATCACAATATTCGACTGGAAGGGTAAAAATTATGGTTGTTTTCATCAGTTATGACTTGTTACCTGCATCTGTGCAGCGTCTCTCTACTAACAATGAAGCTGCGAGTTTAATTACTTCAAAAACAGTGACTTGTTCAGATGTAAGTGGCTTGTAAGTAGTTGCCTTAGAGAATGTTCTATTCCACTGCTGTCAGATGTCCTCTAGCTTAGTCCGAGTGATTCTGGGTTGTATTTTGGAGAGTTTGATTGTCATTTAATGTTAACTTTTTCTCTGGATGTTAGTGTAGATTGGAGGACTTTCGCTTTTGTCAGTCTCTTTCTCACTGGTGTTTCATATATGTGTGTGTGATTGATGGCATGTGAAGAGGGCCGGGTGTGCACACTATAATCACAGGTGGGTGGAGACGCAAAATCAATATGGAGCCAGAGAGTGTGTGAGGATAGGGGTGGAGAGACGAGGAATAGAGCGATGCAGAGATCTCAGTTTCAGCTGTCAGGCTACATGATGAAGTGATTGGGAAATGAATAGAAACAAGAGGATGGAGGAATGGAATAAATATCTGAAAATCTCTCACATTTCCATGTGCCATCATGTCTGAGGTTTAGACCTTTTTTGCATTTAAACATTTTTGCAATATAACAAAATGCAGACATATTTTTAACACCAAATGTGTTGCTACTTGTCTGAGACATTAGAGGAGGAGATGGAACAGGCGTATAAAAATGAATAGAAGGAATCTTGCAATATAGTCCCATCTTTGTTAAAGAGTCATTTATGATTTTAAAGTAAAAAGAAACATTTTTTTGACCAACAGTTTTTGAGACTCCCAAAGGTGTTGTCGAGATCGTGAGCTGAGAAGTTTGCAGTTATTCATAACTTTGTGACAGTGAAATTGTGCTGTTGCTTAAGAAAAAAAAAAAAAAAAAAAAGTTGTGTACAGTTCAAAAGTTTGGGGTCAGTCAGGTTTTTAAATGTTTTTGAAAGGGCGGTTTATGATGATCAAGGCTACGTTTATTTGGTACAGAGAAATACAAGAAAAACAGTAAATTTGTATAAAACATGATTACAATTTAAAATAATCTAAAAAAAAATAAATAATAATAATATAACCTGAATCTATTTTAAAATATAATTTATTCCTGTGATCAGAGCTGATTTTTCATCATCATTACTCCAGTCTTTAGTGTCACATGATCTTTCAGAAATCATTCTGATGCTCAAGAAACATTTGATTATCATCAATGTTGAAAACAGCTGTGCTGCTTTAATATCTTTGTGGAAACCTTGATGTATTTTTTCAGTATTTGTTTTTCCCATCTTTCTTACAGTCATCTATAGGTGGTGCTATTGCTCTATCATAAGTCTGTTGATGAGCCTGCTTCCTGAATGTTGCTGGTGTTTTGTTTCTGGTAATAATACAGATCTGGCATCACAGAATCCCCACAGCCTGTAAAGCAGACGGAGTCGCATCTTTTGTTGCATTCAGAGGAAAAAAAATTAGTAGTTAAAGGCTAAACTAGTGTAAAATCCCAGTGTCACTTATTATTTTACTGTCTAAATCACATGACATTGCAGTCACAATCTGTTCACCTTCACTAGATGTACTGCTCACAGAAGTAGGTTAATGAACTTCTATTTTTAGAGTGGTTGATGGCTGTATGTGGGCATAAGTTTCAGTCTGACTCTAGCATCTCTGAGGCATGTTGGGAATAGATAGAATATAAAAGAACTATATCCTCATGTTCTTCTGAAACCTCAGTCTGTCTGTCTTCCTCAGAGTTTTTGTAATCTGTCTGCTGAGGTAAAGTTGCAGGTTCATCAGGCTTTGCTTCTGAAGCCCCTGTGTGTGTGTCAGGTGGGTTCAGTGCCTTTAGCACGTGTTGGACACAGCATGTCACAGACATTGATCTGTGTAAAAGGACAAGTTTTCATGAGGTCTAATATCTGTCACTTCCTCCTACGTACCTAGAGGCTTTACGCAAACTCCATTTATCATGTTACACACACTAACACTCGTGTATGTGTGCATTTTGTGTGTTTCAGATCAGCTGTTTCATGTGCTGGCCATGCACATGCGTCTCTACAGCATAGATTCAGCATACAACCCCTGGACCAGACTCACACAGAGCACGCACAGCAGAGAGACTGAGTGAGTACACACACACACACACACACACGTTTGTTTCATTATCTTAGTGAGGACATTGCACAGATTTTTATTGATTTTATATCAGGTTAATGATATTTTCTGTGTCCTAACCCAACTAAACCTTCACATCACAGAAACGTGCAAAACCCTACAGTAGATTTAAACCAAAACTTTTTTGGCCGATTTATTACAAAGACTTTATATATAGAAAGATGGTGCACTCGTATTATTACGAATGGGAGAAAGTGCAATGCGCAATATGGCGGAGTAAGTCCCGCCTTCTAAATAAGAGCCAATTGCCGATTGGTAAAGTCATCACATCGCTGCAGATGCCGTTAATCAGACGCACGCTTCCTATAGAGACGCACATTTAGGACTGCACATGCGCATTAGCTTGATCCAGCCTGAAAAATACAGGGTTTTGACATGATTTGAGTGTTTAGAAACAAAGTTTATGAGACAGTTGTTGTCAGATTTCATTGGTGATTTCAAATATGAAATTTAATGGAAAGTTCGGCAAACAGCTTTGGAGAATTTGATGTTTCCCCATTCAAAGAGATAGGAGCTGCACTTCAATGCCCGAGAGGTGTTTCAAAGATGGCCGCCAAGTGAAATGACTTGTTTTAAAGGGACTTTGTTTATAAGCTTTTTAAGACCAGGAATGAGCTCTCTAGTCAGTTGTCATAATGTTACACTATGTAAGTGAGTATATTTGGCCCTCACAAGTATAGCCAAACCTACACACACACACGCGCACACACATTTTCTGAACTGATCCTGGCACAGCAAAATCAGAGTTCAGTCCTTTTTATGAAATTTTTGACAATAGAACTTGGTCAAATGCTTATTCCCATGATCCAGTAAAATTGTCTCCCTACATACACTACATGTACATTCAAAATCATTCAGTAGGATTTGTTTTTATTATTTAGAATTTTATACTTTTATTCAGCAAAGATGCATTAAATTGATAATGTATAATGATTTCTATTTCAAACAAATGCTGTTCTAAAATCATCAAAGAATAGAAATGAATCTTTCTATTAATTTCAACATTGACAATGAAACCAGTGAAGTCTGATTTACAAACAAATGACTCTTATAGGGCAGTTCTTCTAATAAATCAGTCAAAAAGAACTTGACTGGATGGCGTTAATGTTGATACACATACACAAAAGAGTTTTGCTGCTATAAATGTTTTTTTATTTAAAAAATAAAAACAACATGCTAAAAGAAGTATTATTGTTACTCTCAGTGGCTTTTTATTATGTTTTTTCTCGACTGCTGCTGCATCTTTTTGAAAGAGAGACAGAGAGAGAGAGAAAGACTTGAGCAAATGGGGTTTCCATAGATACTAATAACTGCTGCATCTCGCAAATTATGGTGTGCCGCACTACATTTCATGAGTGCTGCGGTTTATTTTGAGGGTTTATGGCTGTGTGGAGGTTACCACTCACCACATCTCCTGTTTAAAAGGCACTTAACACTGTCGGGCTGGTTAAGTGGCCTCATTTCTCCTGCGTTCAGGCGGTAAGACAGGGTTTTCACCTGTGTGTCTCTTAGGACTGTTAGCCGGGCTGGACTCAGACTCAGAGGGGAGGCAGCTGTGGTTATAAATACCTTGTTAGGGGCTTTTGAAGGAAAACTCTGTCACTACAACCCTCGGGCACTTTCGCTGAGCTATTAATACAGCCATTAGAATAAAAGCACTGCTGTCCCTGTTTCTGCCTGCCCACAATCACTTGTCAAACAGAAAAAAGATGATCTGAGAGTTGTGTTTGGACAGTAAAGTCAGTGAATGTCATTGCTTTCTGGATGTCCAATATGAAAGTGTCATCTGCACTCAAAGCTTTTCTCAGAACTTTTTGCTCAATGTCTTTTACTCAGCCGGTGGTGTTGTGATTTTTAGTGGATGTTTAGTCAGTTCTCCTCGAGTACAAGTAACCACAGATAGAGTTCATCACATTAAAAAAATCAGAAAATGTCAAAATATTTTAAACCTCTGTTCAAATGTTTTGCTCTAATGGACAGCACTCAGTCCCACGCACTCAAATAGTTGTCTGCTAAATAAATAAATACTTGCTTTTCTGTTTTCTTTTATAATTTAATTGCGGTCTTAGGTTATTTTATGTAACCTGCCCACCTACTGTACATTTACCGTAAAATTCCATTGAAAGGACTTCATGGATATTCGCCCACAGTGATGGTCCTCTTTTACATAATGATTTAGGTTGTGTGGGCAAGATAGTATTGTCTGTAGATCACATAGATCATGCAGCTAATGTAAAAATGCTGTGTATAGTTGATGTTTATGTTTTAGATGCTCGCTCTTTGTTTGTAGTGATCATGCGCTTGTGTTTCTACAGCATTTAGTGTTGTACTGTTGTATGATTCTGTGTTTTGTGTGCAGGTTCTGTGATGATGAACGTCCCGAGGTGCCTATGCTCTTCAGAGATGTCCCGTCCCTCCTCATCATCTTCATCCTCACCATGCCACAGCCTTTACGCAAAGGTAACGCACACAAGCACACATACATACACAGTAATATGAAATCACAAATACTGTTCATGTTCACACCACACAGTAAATGCCAAATTTATCAAGTAAGGCTGACGAATTAACAGTTAAAAATAAAAATGTGATTTAAAAAAAGAAAACATTCAATCAAAAACAATGAGTCTTACCCTCTGACCTGTACGTAAATTCTAGAATTAGGTAAAGGCATTTCTACCATCACATCAATTTCAATTTGAAGCACCACCTTCATGCTTTAACAAAACAGCCAAAAGTTTCCATCTGAGATTTATTTAGATAGATCGCTGTTTGAGTATTTGAGTTTGGTCTTTTAATATCACTGTCTTAGTACATTAAGTCATGTTAAGCATTTTAGATCGTCTCTGAGGCATGACATCATCGTGTACAAAAGAAGTCCCATTTCCTTGGCTAGGCGCCAACCAATTAAACGACTCAGGATGGGACTTAGGCAGAAATCATGTTCATGGATGAGATTACTAATGTTACTGTAGTATGAAGCAGAGCAGGAGCGATTGCTAATGAGAGACGAGCGCGACACACGGCTCGAGAACTTTTATTATGCCACAGTCGCCAGTTCGATTCGTTTTCTGTCGATGAATGAATGTATCCATCCAAACAGTGGCTCACCTGTCTAATAAAACATAATATATTAAAATGTCTTTAGTGTTTCCATGGATACTTTCATCCAAAAATTTTACATATTGTGACTTTAATCGAGGTGGTACTGCAAATGTGAATATCAGAATAAGTGAAAATATGTGCTACAAGATTGTGTCTGTCATTGTATTTCTGTGAATGGTATTTTACACATTTGTGACTACATGTCTGCAACTTTAGATTCAGAATATAGATTTGTGACTATTGTCTGCAGGTGCAAATCTCAACATTCAACTTCAGATTTTTATTTTACAGGTATTCACATTGGAACTGTGAATGTAAATTTTAGCTTACAAGTATGAATATTTATTGTACAAGTTCTCAAATTCACATCTACATGCTCTTGAGTTTTGCTGCTCTTTAACCTTCATATTCACCACAGGGTAATAAGTCAAATATACGATCTGTTGTCTTAAAGGTGCCCTAGAATCAAAAATTGAATTTACATTGGCATAGTTGAATAACAAGAGTTCAGTACATGGAAATGACATACAGAGAGTCTCAAACACCATTGTTTCCTCCTTCTTGTGTAAATCTCATTTGTTTAAAAGACCTCCGAAGAACAGGCGAATCTCAACATAACACCGACTGTTACGTAACATTCGGGATCATTAATATGTACGCCCCCAATATTTGCATATGCCAACCCATGTTCAAGGCATTAGACAAGGGCAGGACGTCTGGATCTGTGCACAGCTGAATCATCAGACTAGGTAAGCAAGCAAGGACAACAGCGAAAAATGGCAGATGGAGCAATAATAACTGACATGATCCATGATATCATGATATTTTTAGTGATATTTGTGAATTGTCTTTCTAAATGTTTCGTTAGCATGTTGCTAATGTACTGTTAAATGTGGTTAAAGTTACCATCGTTTCTTACTGTATTCACGGAGACAAGACTGTCGTTATTTTCATTATTAAACACTTGCAGTCTGTATAATTCATAAACACAACTTCATTCTTTATAAATCTCTCCAACAGTGTAGCATTAGCCGTTAGCCACGGAGCACTATCAAACTCATTCAGAATCAAATGTAAACATCCAAATAAATATTATACTCGCATGATCCAACGCATACATGCAGTATGCATGACGAACATATTGTAAAGATCCATTTGAGGGTTATATTAGCCGTGTGAACTTTGTAAATGCACTGTATTATAGTCTAGAGCTCGGGGGGCAGGGAGCGCATGATTTAAAGGGGCCACAGCCTGAATCGGTGCATAGTTAATGATGCCCCAAAATAGGCAGTTAAAAAAATTTATATTAAAAAAAACTATGGGGTATTTTGAGCTGAAACTTCAGACACATTCAGGGGACACCTTAGACTTATATTACATCTTGTAAAAACTGGTTCTAGGTCACCTTTAAGCAAAAAAATAGCCAGTTGTCAAAGAGTCTGATGTAAGTTTAACATTTTCCAAATGTAATTCACAGTCCTTCAACTCTTCCCCGCCATTGACAGAATTTTCCAGCTTTCCGTGTTTTCACTGTTATACGGTAGGGGGTGCCATGTTATTGGGTACATGCATATTACTAGAATAATGGCTGTTTATTAGTATTTTTATAAAGCACATGCCTTATTCTGCATGACCTTATTCTACATTCTTAATCCTACCCAATACCTAAACTTAACAACTACCTTACTAACTATTAATAAGCAGTAAATTAGTTTTAATGAGTTTATTGAGGGGAAAAGTCGTAGTTAATAGTGAATATCCCTATTCTAAAGTGTTACCGGTACAGGACTGTGAAGTTTTTGGGGTGTTGATGGTGATGGCTGGCAACCTTTTTTTTTTTTAAAACGCTGGCAGGGAAAGCATTAAGTGACGAGGTATATTTAATTTCGATTAGAAATGTTTCTGATTTCAGGCAGAATTACTATGTGAGCTCGTTCCTTGCTGTGGTTGAAAATTGCTTATACTGTGGTACAGATATTGGTTGAAAATGACTTGTATTGTTAAAAAAATGCTTCTCTTTGCAGTATTTGGGTTGAAAATTATTTCTATCTGAAACTCCATTCCACTCGGCCCCAAGAATGTCGTCGGTCGTGATGTACAATGCAAACCAATTGCTGCAGTAGATGTACAGCACTTAAAAAAAACATGTTCCTCTTTCCCCTCCTCACACACTATACCCTTCAGGTGTGGGTTCATCTTTAGATGGGCCATGACTGTCTCGGTTGATCATTGATTGACTCTCAAATAAGCATCATGTGTTTTGTCATTGTGAGCAGAGGATCGATTCGGATCCATCAGTCTGAAGACACAAGACAATAAAGCTTGAATTAGCACAAAAACAGGCTGTGCATGTGTTCGAGAATAGCTTAGTGCAGTCACAAAGACACTGCTGTGTGTGTGAGGTGTCATTGTCTGTGGTGAGGAATGTTAATGGAGAGTCATTGTCTGTATCTGTGAGTGTGTGTGTGTGGCTTTTCATCACACAACCGGTCTTAACACCTGCTACATGAACACAAGGGCTAATTACCCTCTCCAAAAAAAAATCAAATCTTTTTCTGTACACAGTCACATGATTGATTTTTGTGTCCTAACAAAAGTCCTATGATTCTCTTGAAAGCTCTGCCGTCTATAGAGCTGTTTGAGTGGGAGTCTCTCTGTGCTTCTTGTTATTGGAACAGAAGCTTTTATTCAAGGATGCAACTGAGATATTTATGCTTGGGGAGACCAAAGTAAAAGTGTAAGAATCTGGTGTGGAGAGAAAAAAAAGATATATTGATAGAATGACATTCTAGTTATTGCCCTGCTTCAATCCATAGACTTTAGTTACAGTAGACAGCATATTTGTTGTGTATGAACAATTTGTGAGGAACAGAAGTCCAATCCAGTTTAAATTGTCCTACTGTCTCAAGGTCTTGGTTCACATTTCATTTTCATATCTGCATTGTTGACCACTGGAAATATATTGAACGAAGCATATTCAATGTACTCTACCGTTCAAACCACAACTGTTTTCAACATTAAAGGTGCTCTAAGTGATCCTGGGTGGAGTAACTTCCTGTTGACGTTTGAAGTGTTGTCAAACAAAACAGAGGCTAGCTAGACCCTCCCATCCGTGCTTCCTGAAACAGTCATGAACGCGCATTTAAAATCATTCTTGTCAGTTATTGGCTGGAGCATGTTTATTATGTTTTGTGGTCCAGGCTGTACCAGTTTGTTTTTATTGCCGTTTTTCGGAGCTTGTGGCGACTACAGAGACCGCGTTTTTTTTACAGTGTGTTCAGGGGACAGGCAGCTAGCGGATAGTGAGGAGATGTTTGCTGTATGTGACAAAAAATGTTTTGGCCTAAAAACGCGTGACATCGCTTAGAGGACCTTTAATAATAGGGATGCACTGATACCATTTTTAAGGACCGAGTACGAGTACCGATACTTTTTTTTCTAGTACTCACAGATACCGATGCCTATATATTTATTAATTTCTCTCTCTCTCTTTGTTTTTTTTTTTTTTTTGGTGATGTTTTAGTTTTCCAAGCACAACACAGTGAGACAAATGAATGTAGGACAGCTTCTTTATTATTACTCCAATGAAAAAAAAAAAATAATTTTTATGTGCTTGTCACAAACTTAAAGAACAAAAGTTTCACAGTGTCCAATAACTTTCAAAGGGCATGATTACCAATATATATAATTGTTGTTATATAAAAAGAAATTTACAAACAAATTACAAACAATACAACAAATACTATAGAGATACAAATTAAATAAACTTGTTTTTCAGATACTGTAGGTTTATTTACCATGTATACATTTATTTAAAATCTTTTGTTGTTTTATTAACATTAATGACAAATATAGGCTACGGTCCCTTTTAAGACCGAATCCATGGATACTGACACGTATCCTGTTTTCACCCAAATGTTTACGTCCACTTAAGCCATAACCGACTGTACATTCAGTGTAATTCCGCCTATCCCGCCTTCACTAATCGATAATGAATTGTGATTGAAAGCATGCAGTTCGCAGTGTGTGTGTTGTCATCATTCATTTTGTAGTATTTCCACACCCCTGAGGCTGACATTGTTTCTGCTGCTGTCGCCGGTGTCTCTGTGCATGGAAATTCTGTCATTTGCGTCACGCATCACGTCATTTGTGTCATTTTACGAGTACGAGTAGAAGTACACGAGCTTAATATTGGTGCATCCCTAATTAATAATAAAAATGTTTCTTGAGCATCAAATTAGCATATTAGAATGATTTCTGAAGGATCACGTGACACTGAAGACTGAATTTGCCATCACAGTAATAAATAACATTCTGCAATATATTAAAATGGTAATCAGTTAGTTTAAATTGTAATAATATTGCACAATACTGCTGTATATTTTGTCAAATAAATGCAGCCTTGCTTCAAAAACATTAAAAAAAACCTTTTAAACAGTAGTGTATTGTTGACTGAATGTTCAACACCAATGTACACAATACTATAGCTTATAGCATGTTTGTCAATATACAACATACTGACTCTTCTATCCCTCACAACCTTGTTTTCATTCGCCACATTAAATATGCTGTCTACTCTGTATAAGGTAAACTTTGTGTGTTTTATGAAGCAGTTTCATTAACAGAGGCTGAGATTAGATTTAATACCACTTTTACTGGTAAATTAGATTTGTTAACTTTGTGGCAACATTAAGTTCATAAAGTTACACAAAGAATTTGAATATTGGTATAAATAAATGACATTAGCCTTCCTGTTGTTTGAACAGTAGAGTAACACAACAACAAGGTCATGGGTTCAACTCTCAGAAGGCTTTAAAAGGGATTGTTCACCCAAAAATGAACAAAAAAAAAGTCATCATTTACTCACCCTCATGTCGTTCCAACCCTTTAAGACTTCCGTTCATCTTTAGAACACAAATGAAGATATTTTAAATGAAATCTGAGAGATTTCTGTCCCTCCATTGACAGTCCACAGAACTACTATTTTGTCACTTCAGAAAGTTCATAAAGATGTTCTCGCACGTCAAGCAAGCATGCTTGAGCTTACGTTTACTGTATCAGATGTATGTGGTGATGAATGTTGATATGTAAATAAAAGCCTAAATCAGTCTGTTCATCATATAAAGCGATCATGTTTCTACAGAAAATTTGGACTAAACCACTCAGTTTATATGTATATGGATTAATTTTACGATCTCTTTAAGAACTTTTTGAAGATGTTTCCATCTGGTAGCACAATTTTACCGTTTCTAGTTGAAGCGAGCAGCGCATCAAAACAGCGGTGTGGATCACACCACAAGCACTCAGGATTGTTTGTGGTAATGATATTTCAGCGCTCTAGTGGTTTTATCTAAAGCCAAATGCACTTCGTTCAAGCCCTTCCAGCTCGTATGGGTTCTTTTCCATTAGCGCAGAGCAAGCGTTCTTAATTCATTCCAATGGAAGTTGAGCTTGACGCTCCAAATAAGAACGTGAAGCCCCCTGGATGTCATCATCCATCGCCATGTTTCACTGTAAACATTGTCTGATGCCAATTTGGTAGACATTGCCCAACTCAGATTTTATCAAAAATATCTTAATTTGTGTTCTGAAGATGAATGAAGGTCTAACAGGATTGGAATGACATGAGGGTGAGTAATTAATGACAGAATTTTCATTTCTGTGTGAACTAACCCTCTAAGTGATGAAATGTTTACCTAGAAATGTGCAGCAGTCATAATCTTGTGGAATATGAGTGAAATAGAATGTTTTTCTTTCGTCATATCTTAATTAAGTCATATTTAGATGAATCATGAACAGTATGTCCATGAACATAAAGTCAAAGCCTGTTTAAATTTCATGTTGTTAAAACATGTTTTAAACATACTAAGATAATACATCTTGTGTTGATGATAAGCATGTTGTGTGTTGTATTTGTGTGCAGAGCACTTCACGTGTGTGGTGAAGGTGTTGTACAGTCTGCAGTACACACAGGCTCTGGCCGCTCTGTCCATCAGATTCAGCCGTGAAGAGAGACTCGCCTGGAGCAACACAGGAGCTGCCAAGAAGGTGCGGCCAATGAGCTACACATCACAACCATCTCACCCAATCACACATCCAGCCAAACGCCAATCAAAAAGCTTTCTTACGCATACGTCAGCCAATTGACTTTAAAGATTGATTAACCATGCCTACCACTTTTCAAGGGCTGGTGCTCTGTCAAACTAAATGACGGACCAAATGTCCCTTTATGATTTTGGAATAAATTACTTTGCATGTACCATAGTTTATCATTGCACAAATGTCAGTAAGCACAAACTTCTGTATCAGGTTATGTTGAAACACTAAATATAACAGTAGAAGATGAGAAATTCGTGAAATAACAAGAGGAAAACAAGTGTCAAGAAGTTGACCAGTCATGAAAATTGACATTAGCACACAGGAAAAATGTGTTACAGTTGCAGATGCAAACAGGGGTAAGTGTTTTTTCTTAAAATAAAGTTAATTATTTATTATTTATCAGAGCATAGAGATGTTGAAACCATTCAGCATCCTTTTGTTTTTCAAATAATTCGTTCTTAGTATACAGATGTTTACTCTAACTGTAGATATATATTTACAGAGGAAATTCATCAAAATCATCCTCAGATTTTCTGGCGGTGAAGCATACAGCCATACAGAATTTCATGTAATTGCCTAAATATGGATCTAGTGTTAATGAAAACTGCCCAAACACACATGCTTTATTTCTATATTTATTACAAGAAAATATCACAAGTTTTAAATAAACAAAGGTCAAAGGTCAAGTCTAACCTGATGCTTTAATTTTTCGAGGTTACTGGCTGATTTAAGGGAATGGAATGAACAAAACTCAATTAACTAGCAACTCTGGACACCTATTCCGAATTTCATGATCAATAACCACCTTTTTATAGTTTAAAGAAATTTCCCCCCAAAAAAGGAGCTTTGTATGTGTCTGACAGTTCAGTAAGCTTTAAAGCGTGTCAAACAAACTGGTGGATCGCAACCAGGCTTTTTCAGTGCAGCGATTTGATTGGCAATTTGGCTATTCCAAAGCAGAACTATCTATTTTATAATGATTAAATTGCACATTAAGACCTATAAGCTAATTTTATTAAGAGAAAGAATATGTTATTGTCCCAGTTTGTTTAGGGAAGTGCTGGCAATAATCTTCAGATAACCCAGAGCGAGAAGATGCTACAGGAAAAGTCCTTCAGATAAATCTCAGTCAGAGGTTTTCATTAGCACAGAAGAGATCATTAGCAATGGTTCAACAGTCCTTTAAATGTCTTTTTTTGGTGTAGAGGGGCTTTATGAGAAATAAATGAACTAATGTGAAGAGTTTGATGTCATCAGTCAGACTGCTTTAATTAACATCTCTCTCTGCCTGGAACTTTCATTGCTTTTGCAAATTGCTGACTACAATTTAAAACACACAGGATGTTTCAAAACCCAGCAAGTTTCCTTCCTAGACAGCAAACTTGGGCATTATAGGTGCATTGAAATGTTCAATCCATTTGTGATGGCCAACAATGTTGTCTAGGTAGTCGGCTCACTAGGTTTTGAGAAACAGCGAATATATAGTATTTAAATCCAGTTAGTACAATGAGAATAAATCTTATGGAAACTTGTTTCCACCACGGAATAAAACAATTTAAAAGATAATTGCGACTTTTTTTTCTCGCAATTCTCACTTTTTTCCTCACAATTGTGAGTTTATATCTTGCAATTCTGACTTTTTTTTCTCATAATTGCGAGATATAAACTTGCAATTCTTACTTTTTCTTGCAATTGCTAGTTTATATCTTGCAATTCTGACTTCTTTGGTCATAATTGTTAGATATGAATTTGCAATTGTGACTTTATATCATCAATTCTGACTTTATAACTCTCAATTGGGAGTTTACGTCATGCCATTCTGAGGAAAATATTCAGAATTGCGAGAAAAAAGTAAAAATTGCAAGATAACTCGCAATTGCGAGGAAAAAAAGTTTAGAGTTTATTACCTTTTTTATGTTTATTACCTATCGCAAGTGCGTTTTTTTATTTTTTATTCAGTGGTGGAAACAAGCTTCCATAGATTCCAGTCTGGAGGGAGTAAAAAGCACTTTTTTTACTTTAGTTTATAATATTCAATGCTATTTCAATACGCAGAATATGCCAAACTCTGACAAATCATGGGAGTCTCTCCTGGGTCACGTGATCTCTGAGCTGACGAAGGCCAAAGATGTGTACGACACCAACTCTGAGGAAGCATTAATGGTGAGTCATCTTCAGCATCACGAAAGGGCGGCACAGCACTACAGAACAGTTTTATACACCATTATATACCATATTGTTCTGAATATAAGGTGACCCCCCCCCCCTTTTCAAGAGGTACCTTTTGGAAAAAGGCATTTTGAGGACCAAATCTTGTCTTTTATAAAGAAAATGATTTTATTTGAAAATATTGCATGTTTTAATTCTTAATTTTATACTGAAAGTATGGTAAATACTGGCACAATATACCAACAATCACATGAACACGTTAAGGCATACCATAAAAATAACCTGTAGTTCTCATTTCCAGTAGAACTCACAATAGCTGATTTCTCGCTTTATGTACAGTGACAGATGTTGGCATGTCAAAAACACAGCTGTTTGATTCACATTACCTATCTGATCCAGTTGATATGAATGATTTTTCCTTAGGCCAATCACATAGCGCTGAAAATACAGCAGTTTCTCCTTGAAGTCAGAGGGCAAGTGCTGGGCAAAACTTGTTCATCATTCCTATACCGCATCAAAGCGGCCGCTTCGAAGAAATCAACAGGCTAGCGTGTCAGCACGCAGCCGAAACAAGAAATGAGGGCCTCGCTGGTGGGTACGTTCAGCTCTTGGGCGATATCCTTCAGCTAGATGATGGCTCTGGTTACGGGCAGCCCCTCATTTCTTCCCTCGGCCACGCACCGGCACACCCGCCCGTCAGTCTCTTCGAAGCGGCTGCTTTTAAGACCGCAGTGTTCTTTTCTTTGACCATTAGCATTTTTAAGACTGTCTTTTCGGGCTCGCCATCTTCTAACATTACACTCTGACAGACCATATTTCTTGGTTAATGAGAGTTGTATGACTCCACTGCGTTTATCAGTCCTGGAGGACACACTTGTTTTACATGTATTTGACACTCCCTATTGTTGCAGGTGTATTATTGACATGTAAAAGTCTAGACCCTGAATATAAGACGACACCATTTTTTAAAATGTATTTCCAAGAAAAAACACTCTTATATTCTGAACAATACTGTAGTAATCCTTTCTGGTTCTGACAATTATGATTTAACTCAAGTACATAGAAATTATGAGATTGACTAAACTTTCAAAGCAAATTTTTTGGACAGATATTGGTCCCTGAAGTCATTAACTTACAAATTCAGCATCAGTAGAAATGATGAGGAAATGTAGTTCAGGGAACAGCAGGTTCAGATTGGAGAATCTTTTTTTATTGAAGAAGTGTGTGTAAACAAGTATCCAAAAGCCCATTGTTGAATGTCTCTGTGGGACAGTACATTCACTTTCTTCTCTTGTTGATTTGACAAGGCAGCAAAAAGTCATTATATTTCCCAGGAAGTTAGATCTTTTTTCTTTTTTTTTTTAAATCAGTATACCTTACAGTAAAACAAATTTAACTTGGAACATTTTACACTTTACAAATCTAAGATAGTACATTAAATTAATTATGTTCAAGGACTATATGTGGACTCTACCCTTCAAAAGAAAAAAAAAAAGTCTCTTCTGCTCACCAAAGCTCACCAAGAAACATTTCTAATTATTATTTTTTAATATTTTTGTGGAAATTGATACTTTTTTTCAGAATTCTTTGATTAATAGAATGTTAAAAAGAACAGCAATTATTTGAAATAGAAATATTTATAAAACATATAAATACCTTTTGAACATTTGAATGCATCCTTGCTGAATAAAATGTATTTAATTATTAATTTCTTTAAAAAAAAAATTTGAACAACAGCGTATCTATATAGTTTTATAGAAAACACAAAGTTTCATGAGAATCAGCCATAGAGGAGTAATTATCTATTAAATAGTAGTCTGCAGCTCACCGAAGCTTATTCATTCAAAGCCAATCACCACGGCCGGCTGTCAGACGGCTGTTTATCAGGGCTTTATCAACAGGGAATGAGCTGTTATTAATGATGTCTTCTCTCTGTAGTTGAGCTCCAGTGTGTGGTCTCCTCAGTCCATTGAGTTCACCCTACAGCAGTTCTGTCTGCCCTTCCTGAGACTGTCCTGTTTACTGCAACATCACCTGTATGGAGACAGCTTACCCGGCTGCCAGGTGCACTGCATGGATGTCTGTAGTTTTATATACTGTACAGCCAGTTATAAATACTATAACCTAACCCTAACACCATAACAGAAAATATATATATATATATATATATAATATACACATTTTATACTGCACAACTCTGGGGATTTTGCTAAATCTACTCTGTTTAGAGTATATATGGTCCCTCTCTAAATAGTGTTAAAGTAACACTGAAACAGAGTTAAAGTCAACTGAAGTTTTTGTGTTTCCCTTTTCTTCAGTGATTCCGCTTGTTAAAGGGTTAGTTCACCAAAAAATGAAAATGTCATTTGTTACTCACCCTCATGTCGTTCCACACCCATAAGACCTTCGTTAATCTTCGGAAAACAAATTAAGATATTTTAGTTGAAATCCGATGGCTCAGTGAGGCCTGCATAGCCAGCAATGACATTTTCTCTCTCAAGATCCATAAATGTACTAAAAACATATTTAAATCAGTTCATGTGAGTACAGTGGTTCAATATTAATATTATAAAGCGACGAGAATATTTTTGGTGCGCCAAAAAAAAACAAAATAACGACTTATTTAGTGACGGCTGATTTCAAAACACTGCTTCAGGAATCTTTGGAGTGTTATGATTCTTCTGTGTCGAATCATGATTCAGATCGTGTGTCAAACCGCCAACGGCTGAAATCGCGTGACTTTGGTGCTCCGAACAGCAGATTCGATACACTGATTCATTGTGCTCCGATGCTTCCTGAAGCAGTGTTTTGAAATCGGCCGTCACTATATAAGTTGTTTTTTTTTGTTTGTTTGTTTTTTTGACGCACCAAAAATATTCTTGTCGCTTTATGATATTAATATTGAACCACTGTACTCACATGAACCGATTTAAATATGTTTTTAGTACATTAATGGATCTTGAGAGAGGAAATGTCATTGCTCCCTATGGAGGACTCACAGAGCCATCGGATTTCAACTAAAATATCTTAATTTGTGTTCCGAAGATTAACGAAGGTCTTATGGGTGTGGAACGACATGAGGGTGAGTAATAAATGACAGAATTTTCATTTTTGGGTGAACTAACCCTTAAACAGCAGGTGTTCATCACTAATGTTCAATCATCACTTAGTTAATCTCTTAATTATCTCATTAACTTTAACTCTGCTTCAGTGTTACTTTAACACTATTTAGAGAGGGACCATAAATACTCTGCGCAGAGTTGATTTAACGACGTTAAATGGACGTTTTTGGGGATTTAGTTCACATCTTGGTACAAATTTGTCCCCAGAATATGGTTAACTAGGTATTTACACATGTTTAGCCTGTGAGTATTCGCTCTCATTCAGCACAGTTGATAGACTCACGGCTGTCTCTCATCACAGGTGGAGGAGGAGTTTTCTCTGCTGACCGGCTGTCTGAGTTTGGCTGGCTCTGTTCAGTCCAGTGGATCCATGAGCAGCGCAGCGGGTCTGGAGTGGAACTTGAATGCTTTCGATCTGATTAACCAGTGGTGTTCAGAGGTCATCGATCTGTCCAGTTCACCCTCCCAGCAGTCTGTGGTCGGTATCTGTTTGTGTCTCGTTTCTTTGTAAACCCTGTTTTATTCTATGTGTTGCTAACACCGGTGTTTTAACCAATTGTCTTTATTACTGTTAACCACCTTGACCATCATATTTGATATACAAGATTGCAGAGCAGGTTTTGAACCAATAAGATTTCATGCTGCAAAAATACAAATTAAAGGGTTCATGACATGAGAAATGCCTTGATTTTTTTTTTTTTTTTTTTTTTTTTTTTTTTTTTTGTGTGTGTGCAAAAATCTTATAAATAACATTATAAGTGAACCTCAAGGAACATAATATAAAAACCAATGCCATGACCCCTTTAAACAATACTAATCTAAGTGACTCAAACATTGAGCAGGGCCGAGACATGCAACTCTGGTTGAACCAGATTTTTTTGTACAGAGTTAAGATGTTACAAAGTCAAAAGACTTGCTTTGACTGACAGTGAAAGTTAATTAAATAAATCTGGTATCTGAGTGATTTTTCTTGTCTCTCTTCAGTCTCTGTTAGTTCAGGATCCGCAGTGGGCCGCCCCTCGCCTCCTGCACCTCCCAGACAATTACAACACCATTTTCCAGTACTACCACAGGAAATCCTGCACCAGCTGCGGCAAGACCCCCAAAGACCCTGCGCTCTGCCTGGTGTGTGGCGCGTTCGTCTGTCTGAAGGGTCACTGCTGTAAACAGCAGGGCGTCTGTGAGTGTGTGCTGGTGAGTATGTAGCAAATGCTGAAAGCTGTTTGAATTATCCTTACACTGATGATGCTGATTATAATTATATATGTATATGTTTTAATCCAAAGCACTCCCAGCACTGTGGAGCAGCAACCGGTATCTTCCTGCTGGTAAACGCCTCGGTCATCATTATCATCCGAGGGCATCGCTTCTGTCTGTGGGGGTCTGTGTATCTGGACGCTCATGGAGAGGAGGACAGAGACCTACGGTAAAGCTCTTGCTGCTCTGATATTGCATCTAGATTTCATTCTGAGGGGCTCAGTAGCAGGGTCAGAAATTTACTTTTCCTTTAAAGGGCACCTATTATGCCCCTTTTTACAAGATGTAATATTGGTCTTGGGTGTCCCCAGAATGTATTTGTGAAGTTTCAGCACAAAATACCCCACAGTTAATTTATTATAACCATTTGAAAATGTCATTTTTGAGGCCTGTTTTAAAAAGAGCTGTTTTGGTGTGTACCACCTTAAATATAAATGAGCTGCATATCCCCGCCCTGCCTTTGGATGAGGGTGTAACTTGCATACCTATGGCAATAAACAGTCGGTAGAAGCAGAATGGCTGAGAGTGAGAGACCCGCTGTTTTGTATGGCATTCAGCCGTACATGTTTGAACCGGAATCAGACCCAGATGATGAAGAGACTCCGGCAGAAGAAACACAATTGAGAATGGAGCAGGACGTCTCTGAATGGTTATTTGATACATTTATGTACTTATAGAGTTTTAATCGCACCCCCTTTGCAATTATGGATGTGCAACACACACACACACACACTGTGATAACGTTCGCGCAATTTTTTGAAACTACAAACACAATTAAAGCTGCAAGCAGCGATGAAAGGGCCCTCGCACCCGGGCTCACCGCCACCCGTTGGCCTTAGGAAAACAGTGAACAGTGGTCGACATGCATGTAAGCGAATGAATACAGGAGAATTATGCCACTAAGTCATTTCGAATTGCCACACTTCCTGCTGCCAACAGGTGGCGCTTTGACCATAACAAAATATTGCGATATAGATGTGTTCAGGCCAGGACTGTTATCAAACACGTGAAGCTTGGAGCAGATCGGACATCATATGCCTGAGTTACAACAACTTCCTGTTTCATGGCGTTAATCGCATACATTAGCACTTAGCCAAGTGTTGCATGATTTAACGTGTTTCTAGTATGTTTGGTACTTTGTGGCATATTGAAATGTGGTTCTGGGAGGGAATTACAGTGTAAAGCATGCCATTTCCTGTTGCCAGCAGGTGGCGCTATGACTAACTGAATATTGGCATATAGATATGTTCAGGCCAGGACTCTTATCACACATGTGAAGTTTGGGGCAGATCGGACATTGTATGCCTGAGTTACAACGGCTTCCTTTTTCATGGCGGAACAACAGACTTTGTCATGCCGCCACGGGCACGCCCTTCAGCAAAAACTCTAGATCTTCGCAATTTAACGTCACAAAGGCCTTTAGATTAGACTGACAAAAAATGACATTGATCTGATTAAATCTCTAGGAGGAGTTAATCACAGTGTAAAACATGTCATTTCCTGTTGCCCCCAGGTGGCTCTATGACTGTAACTGAATATTGTTATGAAGATGTCTTCAGGTCAGGACTCTAATAAAACATGTGAAGTTTGGGGCAGATCAGACATTGTATGCCCGAGTTACAACAACTTCCTGTTTCATGGTGAAACATCGAACTTTGCCTGGCCGCCACAAACACGCCTTTCAACGAAAACTCTAGATCTTCGCAATTTAACGTCTCAAAGGCCTTTAGATTAGACTGACCAAATATGATGTTGATCTGATTAAAGCTCTAGGAGGAGTTCATTAAAGTACAACATGTTTTGTAGAGAAAATTCAAAATATCTCACTTCCTGTTGGGTTTACAAACCTTGCACCCAGGGGCTTTTTTGTAGGTATTGGGCTGTTACATCTGTCTACCGAATTTCATAACTGTACGTGAAACGTAGCACGAAGGGCGCTTAATTGAAATTTTGTAGGTGGCGCTATCGAGTCATTTTGCCACACCTAATTCTGAAACCCATATCAGATGTAAATTTTCACCACTTCTGACGCGTGTGCAAAGTTTCATGAGTTTTTGAGAACATTTAGGCCCTCAAAAATGTGATTCATTTTGGAGAAGAAGAAAATTTTGGCTGAGCAATTCCAATAGGGTCCTCACACCATCGGTGCTCGGGCCCTAAATACTGTGATAACGTTTGCTAAGTAAACATACACAGTTTTTAATACAATATCTTTAAAAAATATATATATATACGTGTGGATACACACTATACAAACAAGGTTTAAATTATATACACAGACATTCTACGACGACGACAACAACTTTAGACGTTATTGAATTGGCTGACATCGACTGAAATGACTATTTGCTCAAAAAACATTAAATACACTTACTTCTTCTGGAGGTGACGTTGGATCGCGAACAGTAGGCAACGATCCACACTTGAGGATTAACTTTGAAGCAAGACCTGCTTTGAATTGACCCTCGTTCTCAAAACAGTCAGTCAAAAAATGATTCGCGCAAACATAAACGTATTTTGGAATTTTGAGTGGCGCCTTTCCTTCGTAAATAAAATCCATCCACTGCGTTTTCAGTGGCTCTGATGTCGGAAGTAAGTGAAAACTACTATGTTCATTATTACATCCCACAACAGAACACTTATGTTTCTTAGGAGACATTACCGGCTGTCGTTGAAACAATGGAGGATGATTGACAGATCACCGAGGTCGGGGTCTATGCCAAAACCAGATTGTCAGTCAAACCACGTGGGTGGGGCTTAGCGCAATTCTACATCACAGTGAGAGCAATCTTAGAACAGGGCGTTCTGAGACAGTGCTTATGAATTATTGAGATTGTAAAAAAACCACTGGGTGGATTTTTCTCATTCTAGGGTGGTTTTGCTCACACACTGCCAACACACATTTATGGTCAAACACCATGTAAAAGTGAATTTTGCATAATAGGTGCCCTTTAAGGGACAATATATGCCCCCTGGAATTGATTTCCTGGGTCAATTTTTGTATTTGCAAGGGCGATTTTAAGAATGAACATATTTAATATATCTGTGTTGTCTTTCATGTCAAATACTTTAACCAGTTACATCAATCAGAGTACTATTGGTTAATAAAAAAAAATTTTTATCAACATCAACAAAAGCCGTCTTTACACTGCAAAGGTGGAACAGAAGTGGCATCTAACATGGCATTTGTTTATTTGTGTTTAATGCTGCTCAAAGGTGACACAAATGTACAGTACCTGTCAAACGTTTTGAAACATTTCAATTTTTTGCATGTTTTTGAAAGAAGTCCCTTCTGCCCTCCAAGACTGCATTTGTTTAATCAAAAATACAGTAAAAACAGCAATATTGCGAAATATTATTACAAACTAAAATAGCTGTTCTATTTGAATATATTTTAAAATGTAATGTATTCATGTGATGCAAAGCTGAATTATTTTTTATTGAATTTTATTATTTCATTACTCCAGTCTTCAGTGTCACATGATCCTTCAGAATTCAATCTAATATGCTGATTTGATGCTCAAGAAACATTTCTGATTATTATCATCAGTGTTTAAAACAGTTGTGCTACTTAACATTTTTTGTAAAAAAATTTTTTAAAAAAATTACTGTTTTGAATCTTGAAAAAGAACACTTAAAAGTAGGGTTAAGTTTAGGGTTGGGTTAGGGGTTAGGGGTTAAGGGTTAGGGTTTTCCAGTCTGATAAATGCAGTGTTCCTCAAGGCTCTGTCCTTGGACCATTTTTGATTATGTAATCTGTTACTTTGGAGAGGGCATTATTTATGCACATGTTAAAGGTGCCATAGAATTGAAAATTTAATTTACCTTGGCATAGTTAAATAATTAGAGTTCAGTACATGGAAATGACATACAGTGAGTCTCAAACACCATTGTTTCCCCCTTCTTATGTAAATTTGATTTGTGCAAAAGACCTCTGAAGAACAGGCGAATCTCAATATAACACCGACTGTGATGCTAAAGTTGGGATCATTAATATGTACGACCCCAGTATTTACATTTGCCAGCCCATGTTCAAGGCATTAGACAAGCCAGTATTAACGCCTGGAGCAGCACAGCTGAATCAACAGACTTTATGCAGGTAAGCAAGCAAGCAAGGACAATAGCGAAAAATGGCAGATGGTGCGATAATAACTGACATGATCGATGATTACATGATATTTTTAGTGATATTTGTAAATTGTCTTTCTAAATGTTTCGTTAGCATGTTGCTAATATACTGTTAAATGTGGTTAAAGTTATCATCGTTTCTTACTGTATTCACGGAGACAAGAGCCGTCGCTATTTTCATTTTTAAACACTTGCAGTCTGTATAATACATAAACAACTTAATTCTTTATAAATTTCTCCAACAGTGTGTAATGTTAGCCGCGGCATAGGCAACTATCAAACTCATTCAGAATCAAATAAACATCCAAATAAATACTATACTTGCATAATCGGGTATGCTGCATGACGAACACTTTGTAAAGATCCATTTTGAGGGTTATATTAGCTGTGTGAACTTTATGCAAGGTATTATAGAGTTGCGAGCTTGGGGGCGGGGAGCGCGAGAATTTAAAGGGGACACGCACTGAATCGACGCATTTTTAATTATGCCCCAAAATATGCAGTTATAAAATTGAATAATAAAAAATCTATGGGGTATTTTGAGCTGAAACTTCACAGACACATTCAGGGGACACCTTAGACTTATATTACATCTTGTGAAAAAGGGTTCTAGGGCACCATTAATTATTTGAAGAAAATTGTTGTTCACTCAATCACTGAAGCTGTCTACACCATGAACTTAATCTCTTATTTGCATTGTATCTGCTCTTTGTTGTTTATGATGAGAGAATTCACAGAGTGCAGAATTCATTCAGTGAGCATGTGCACCGAGGAAAATGAGAGTGCCTCTGATTGGCCATTAAATTCATAAGCTCAACAGAAATGTGCTGCATTAAAAATGTGTAAAAAGAAATCTGATGCAACGTGAGCAGATCTAAATGTAAAGCCTCAAATTCAACATTTTTCATTCACAGCGATAGCTGCAAATATATTTACTTTATTTGTACGGGGGCACTTATTTTGAATTTGAGGAGCATTTTTGTTTGTTTTGGTGACATTTGGTGCCCCATTGATTTCTGACCCTGCTCAAGTAGTCATTTATTTGATTTCATTGCCCTCTTATGCCTGCCTAAACATGTTTTGTATTTTGGAGTGTTTTGTATTTCTTCTAGAGCAAACGGTTTGCCTTTCCTGCTGTAACCTCTTGATCTTTCCTGTTCTGTAGTCGAGGCAAGCCTCTGTATTTATGTGAGGAGAGATACCGCGTCCTGGAGCAGCAGTGGGTCTCGCACACCTTCGACCACATCAACAAGCGCTGGGGTCCCCACTACAATGGACTTTAACATTGCAGCCCACATCCTGGAGAGGACAGGTCACATGATGTCAGCGCAAGCCTCTGTGTCGTCCTCCGATGATTTCTGTCGTGTAATATAAAGAAAACCTGCATTGAGTTGGCCACAGCCTGGGTTCATGTGAAGTTTAGTGTACAATCAAGCCTAATGACTAACAGCGTGTGCGTGCGTGTGTTTAAAAGTGATTTTTCGTGTGGATTAATAGGGGAGAATTTTGTTTTGTCCCAGCAAGCTCACAGTGAAAGCACACTGAGTTAATTTGTGTCAATCCTGTTAGACGCACAAGTGGAAAAAATGCTAATATTTGGAAAACAAAACTATTCTGACCAATGTTAAACAAATCATGTACAGATATCAGAATTAATATCAAAACCTTGAATGCTAAAGGTACCAAGACTCTCAACATATCCCCCCACCACCCCATGACCAGTGCGATGTGATGTCATGTCATGCTATTTAAGTTTAAACACATCTCATAAGACTGACTGTGGGTTGAAAAGCAGTGTATGAGACAAAATATAAACACATTAGAGCTAAAGCACGATTTGTCTCTGAGTCAAGGTGTAGTTGCAGTCATCCTCAGGTATTTTATTTTGTTTTTGTTTTGTAGTCTCAGATAAAAGATTTTAATATTTAAAAAGTGCTGCTATTCATTGTTTGAAAAAAAAAAAAAAAAAAGTAAATTATACCTTTGTAAAAAAAAAAAAAATATTTTTACAATTTTCATCTTTTTTTTTCTTCTTTTTTTCTAATGAAGGCTCTGTGTTTGATGGTGGTTGGCTGGTCTGTTGAGTTTATTATAAAAAATATTCCCCTGCAACCTTGTACAGCATTTCTTGGCACATTATATTTAATGGCTTGAGACAGAACAAGTCTTTATGGTCTGTGGCTCTTTTTCTCGCATAAAGGTTATCCTTTTCTCACTCAAGGCTGTTTGAAAAGAATAAATACAAGTAAAATCAAAAAGAAAAAAATGGTAACACTTTACTTAAAGCCTTTATATACTGTATTATGCATTATAAAAGTATTTTAATTATGCCTTGTAATGCACTTTATATACATTCTTTGTTCTCATCAATAATTGTAACCACAGTTGAAATGCATTAGAATACTTATATATTCATTGTTACACCTTTTAAAAAGTGTAAAAACACATGACAAACCAATTTCAGATGTAACAATGATTATTGGTTACATTTATTTGGTTATTATTATTTATGAAAAGATATAATGCATTATAACATACATTATGAATACTTGTATTGTACATAAAGGCTTTAAGTGTTACCAAAATATTTTTGCATTAAGAAAATAGCTTTTTTGCATCATTTTCATCACAGTCAAACACATTTCTCATTAATGCAATTCATCTTGATTCTCAATAGTGTTTTGGCTTTACTGTAAAGAGTCGTCAGATGTGCTTGAATTGTCAGGAAAATAATGCAATGAAAAAAAAAATGGTTCTAAAAAAAAAAATAAGCTTAGCTTTTAATGCAAAATATAATATTTTATTTTTGACTAAGGGTGAAACAGTGACCTGGGTATGTTTTTGGCAAGTTTCTTGAGATTCACCTCACTATAGCCTAAAAATCTGACCACAGACCGAACAAGTCAGTTGTCACTCAAGGTCTTGATCGTCTTTCCCATATTCTAATTACATGATAATGCCTAGACTGGTGTCAGATGGTCCATAGGGGGCAGTGTTTTCCATTACACTGAGCCTCATCACACAACTCCTCTGCTCATATAGATGTCCTCTTGGGCTTATGTATCTACAGGCTCAGTTGGCAACAAACCTCTGAAGTTAAGAAAGCTCTTAGTAATCATTTTCTTGACTTTGTGTTTTGTAGCAACTGGCTGCCTGAGTCTAATTTCTCCTCTAGGATTTTGCAAGTTTTCTTGTTTAAAGATATTATTGTGATATTTATTTGATGCACACCTCACTCAGATATTGAATTCCTGATCTAAAGTGTTTGAACTCGGCCAGGTTGTGTGTATCTTCTTTGTGCAAATGAATCAGACCAAATAAAAAAAAAAAAAAAAAAATGTTTTAATGTTATCAAAAAGAAAGGAAAAAAGTAATTTGGTACTTTATACAAATAGACATTTAGTGAAGGCTAGTTTTCCAGTCTGATAAATGCGGTGTTCCTCAAGGATCTGTCCTCGGACCATCTTTGATTGTGTAATGTTACTATGGAGAGGGCATTATGTATGCACATGTTAATAATTTGAAAATGCGTTAAACTGGATCACATCAAATGTAATATTACAGCCCAGTCCGGTGATGGACCTGTATAGTATGGCGCACAGTTTCTTTATTTTATGCAGCTCCTCTGTTAGCAGTTCGAGTTGTCAAAAGTACCGACTTTGGTACATTATCGGTACTGAAATTTTAAAAAGGTGATGCTTTGAGTGGATTCGTAAACACCTCTGATTGGGCCATTGTGTTCATGTGCTCATCAGATACATCTGTGATTGGCTACAACGATCAACGCTTCAAAAGCGTTGTAAATAATCAAGCCGAGTGCTTACACATGGGAGCGTTTGAAAGCAGGCATCTATCACAAACCAGTCCGCTGATAGACGCCTGCTTTCAAATTCAAACACTTCCGTGTGCTTTCAAACGCTCCCATGCGTTGATCGTTGCAGCCAATCACAGACATATATGTTGAGCGTGTGAACACAATGACCAATCAGAGGTGTTTATGAATCCGTCACATTTTTAAAATTTCAGTACCGATTGGTACCAAAGTCTGTACTTGACAACTCTAGTTTGAGCACTTCCTCTCTTCATCCTGTCCCCTTTAAAATTCAGATCAAGCTTAACATAAACAAAATATTCCCAGTTTAAACATTATAATGATTTGCCTTGTGTGACACCAAGAGCCGGTGTCACAATCCAAAAAATGTCCTTGTGAAAATTATATTTAGTGCAATTACAGGGACATGTAATATCGAGGGCATTTTACTTTCTTTATTTCTTATTGAAGACAGACAAGCACCCCCCAAAACCACACACATATTCAGACACACACACCAGGAAAAGCATGTTTGGTTTGTATTGATCAGTTTGATTGGTAGGTGTTGATTATCATTGCTGCAATCATGCCATGCTGGATGGAGGATGTTTTCAGTGCACTTGAAGGTAGCTTCTTTTTGTTATTTTGTCTTTATTTCTTGCATGCTGCTGTTTTTTCTGTTTTTCCCCCCTTTTGAGAGTTCTTTCTTTCCCCACTTTGTATAGACAGACAGTTGTGCTAAGTGTGATGGGTGGATAATGCTGGTGTGTTCTCCTGCGGTGGATGCTTGTCAGGCAGGCAGTAATACAGTACATTACTGTAGGTGCTGATTCAGACTTTATGATGTCATCTCTGAAAGGGTGACTTTTAATGACATTTAATGCAAAATGTAACATATGTGAATAAAATATACAGATGCTCTGAAATGCCTTTGTCTGTGTGTTTTTATAAAGCGTTATAATCCAGAAATCATTAAATGTGTACTATCTATATTAGAATTACTGCTCTCACCACCTGGTTATGCAAAGATTGTTTATTGTTCATTCTACGGAATTGGTTCAAAGTCAGAGTTTTGAAACGTCTTGGAAAAAATATGTAGTTAATTCCTATATTATTTTCAGAAAGTTTTGAAATATCTTTCCTCTCCCCAAATTTGTCACTACTGGAACACAATATTAAATAATTTAATAAGAAGAGTTACATTGACCTATTAAGATTTTGTTTACATCTACCTTGTAGAGATAGATAGATAGATAGATAGATAGATAGATAGATAGATAGATAGATAGATAGATAGATAGATAGATAGATAGATAGATAGATAGATAGATAGATAGATAGATAGATAGATAGATAGATAGATAGATAGATAAAAAAAAAATTTTGCTTTTTTTTTTTTCACAGGTAAATCAGTAACAGTTACCATTTTAACAATATTTCAAGTGTAATTTATGAGATTTGTTGTATTTCTAATCCAATCTTTGTAAAAGGAATAAAGTTTATCAAACTGATTTCAAATTTAAGGATTCATTAGTTTGTATATACATTGAACCAAATGCTATAATAACGTCTTAGTTGATCATTCAATATACTTTATTTTTGACAAAACATCCCATGTTTCGGTTGTGACTGCACATTTTCGGTAGTGACAGTAATGTGTTGGTATCCACCACATCACATTACACAATTTTAACTTGTATACTAAAACACTACTAAAACATACTAAAATACTAATGATTTGCATAACTGTACTAACATTTTGTTTTTTCCCCCCAAATGGTTATGTGTTCCCTTTTGTCACCATCAAAACAATGATGAAATGTTTTGGTAGTGACAAATTTTAGATGCTATTTAGAACTTAGCTCAAAGATGCTAATCAGCACATGGTTATCTAGCACAGCTATGAACGGCTGTACACAGAAAAAAAAACTAAATTTGATCAAATAACACTCAAAAAACGATGTCGCAACGAAAACTTCACCACGTTTCGGTCATGACTGTTTTGCAAGTGACAATTTTATATTTTGAGTCTAGTTCAAAGATGCTAATCAGCACATGGTTAGCTAGTACAGCTCTGAACAGTTGTACACACACAAAAACTAAATTTTATGGAATAACACCCAAAAATGTTTGCTTAAATACAGAAAAAAGATGTTTGGTAGTGACGATCCTTAAAGTTATACACAGATTTTCAGACTTTTGAACACATTTAGCTCAAAATGATGGACTCTATCTACTACGAAAGAGAGGCTATGAGAGGGAGGGACATGGGAATATTTCCTGATCAAAAATGTACAAGTGTGGTTAAAATCAGCCTCAACTAATGGACTAAAACATGCACTGTTTTGCTAGTGACATGAAAATCTAGGACACTTTTTTTACATAAAGTTTCATGATTTAAAAATAAAATAGAAAATAAATATTTTTTTAACTTATCTTTATTTTTTTTTTAAATATAAATATATTTTTAAAAACGATGCAAAAAATTGGAAAAATTATTTTAATACAATTTTCACAAATTGGAATTTTGGGGATTCGGGACATCCACCTCCCAATTGAAAGTGAGTCTATAAAGGTTACCCATAGTTCAGCTTGTCAGATTGAAGAGGCCACAAGACTACAGTCAAAATGTACTGCTTGGGGACAAATTCGGCAATCAAGGATCACTGTAAGCAGGATCAGTGTCATGACAAATCCAGTCCTCCCTCGAAATCGGGTCTTCCCAAACTGTCAGATAATGATTATTCTAAGTATATACGAATGATATTCATTTAAAATATGCATAGCTTACTATATAATGTGTACAAAAACACATGAATGCATAATACAGTTTTTTTCAATTGCTAACAAGCATTTAGCAATACTTAAAGTACTTTTTCTAAACTCTTAACACAGCAACACACAAACATCACACAGTTAGCCAAATAGTTAATTTTCTGCCCAAAACCATATTTTGTTATATAAACACAAACTCCACATTTCAAAATGCTAAAAACCTTTTTCAACACATACTAACTCTATCAAAACACAGCAAAACTGATTCAAAAACGAGTCGTTCTGTCAAAACATAGCACTAGTTTTCTATTCAACATGAACATATAGTCAATCAAAGCGCAATGACTGTCAAAATACTAACAGTTGATGGCATTATGAAAACTGCATTACTTGTCATGTTTCGGTTCAAACTGGAGAAAATATGAAATCCATTGTTTTTATAATTCAGTTTCCTTTTACTACAGTAATAGTATAATGCATGCAAGCCATTCTACATTTTTGGTTGAGTGTTGAATGTGTGCATTCTTGGCAACAGTGAGTCATTATTTTATAGAATGTGCAGTAGAAAAAGAAGAAGGAAGTAACAGAATTGCTCAGGGCAGCTACTGGTCAGATGTGTCCCCTATGCAGAACTTCAGTGTCCCCCTTGGTTGAAATCTCTTTCTGGGGTTGGGTGTGTGGTGTTGATGGTGCCCATAGATGGTGGGATGGTGTCCCCTTGGTAGTTAGTGCCCTACGCAGACCACATATTCTGCATATATGGAACAATGGTAGTGGAATCGTTGTAGTAAAAGATTTACATGAAGCTTTTACTGAAATGAAAACATGAAATTGCTGCCATTGATCAACAACAAATCCAACATACATGGCCTTTGGTTACTGTTGAAGCTTTTTTCCACCACAGAATAAAAAAAGTATAAAAGGGAATTGTGACTTTTTATCTCACAATTCTGACTTTTTCCCCTCAGAATTGTGATATATAAACAATAGGAATTGAGTTTAAAAAGTCAGAATTGTGAGATAAAAAGACATAATTACCTTTTTTATTTTCTATTCATGGCAGAAATAAGCTTTCATAGGTTCCACGTGTAAGTGAAAAAAACAGAGATGCACAGTCCAGCATTCTTCCTCCTCTCCCATACCTCTTCTTCTCCCTTGTCCTGATCCAACTTCTCCTTTCCTCCTTCATCTATTCCTCTCCCTTACCCAGATATTATTTTCTCTCTGCTCCTCTGTGTTGTTCTTCATCCACACTGAACGAATCCGATTCAAAGAGTCCTATTTTACTGTGTATGTCCATGTAATGGAAAGAAGTTCAACCCCTGACTATACTTCCAACTGAGACTGGAATCTGCTCAATATTTCAGTGATCTGCTAATTAAAAATGCTTATCAATTGTTTCAGTATTTGTTTTATATATTTTTTTCAATACTTTTGAGCTGCTGTTGTTGCAGAATTAGAGGTTTTATCCTATATTTAAAGATTGGAACATTGGGTCTTCATTTCTGACTTGCTGTGTTTAAGCATTTGCAAATAAGATGAGAAAGATCCATGATTTTGGTATGAGGTAAGCTTATATGAAAAGAAAATTTAAGCATTTAAAAAATGTGTTAATTGATTGCATTTTGTGTGAAAACGACATGAATTGTGTTAATGGTATGGCCACAACAGATGGATGTTCTGCTAAATGTGTTTAGAGTTTTGAAAATGTGACTACAGAATGGACAAATGTATGTTAGCAATTGAAAAAAACTGTAAAACCAATTGAACATAATGTCTTACACTTGATTGACTGTTAATAAATAGCCTAATAAGCTTATTAGGTGAATCATTTGAACATCATTAATTTTATTTATTTGTAACTAAATATTTGGACAATTAACACACACACACACATACAGGTGCTGGTCATACAGTATAATTAGAATGTTTATTTCTTTTAATTTTGATGATTATAACTAACAACTAAGGAAAATCCCAGATTCAGTATCTCAGAAAATTAGAATATTACTTAAGACCAATACAAAGAAAGGATTTTTAGAAATCTTGGCCAACTGAAAAGTATGAACATGAAAAGTATGAACATGTACAGCACTCAATACTTAGTTGGGGCTCCTTTTGCCTGAATTACTGCAGCAATGCGGCGTGGCATGGAGTCGATCAGTCTGTGGCACTGCTCAGGTGTTATGAGAGCCCAGGTTGCTCTGATAGTGGCCTTCAGCTCTTCTGCATTGTTGGGTCTGGCATATCGCATCTTCCTCTTCACAACACCCCATAGATTTTCTATGGGGTTAAGGTCAGGCGAGTTTGCTGGCCAATTAGGAACAGGGATACCATGGTCCTTAAACCAGGTACTGGTAGCTTTGGCACTGTGTGCAGGTGCCAAGTCCTGTTGGAAAATGAAATCTGCATCTCCATAAAGTTGGTCAGCAGCAGGAAGCATGAAGTGCTCTAAAACTTCCTGGTATATGGCTGCGTTGACCTTGGACCTTCAGAAAACACAGTGGATCAACACCAGCAGATGACATGGCACCCCAAACCATCACTGACTGTGGAAACTTTACACTGGACCTCAAGCAACGTGGATTGTGTGCCTCTCCTCTCTTCCTCCAGACTCTGGGACCCTGATTTCCAAAGGAAATGCAAAATTTACTTTCATTAGAGAACATAACTTTGGACCACTCAGCAACGGTCCAGTCCTTTTTGTCTTTAGCCGCTTCTGACGCCGTCTGTTGTTCAAGAGTAGCTTGACACAAGGAATGCGACAGCTGAAACCCATGTCTTGCGTACGTCTGTGCGTGGTGGTTCTTGAAGCACTGACTCCTGCTGCAGTCCACTCTTTGTGAATCTCACAAATGGTCGTCAGGTGCATGTGAATGGTCGTCTTTTGGACAACTGTCAAGTCAGCAGTCTTCCCCATGATTGTGTAGCCTACAGAACTAGACTGAGAGACCATTTAAAGGCCTTTGCAGGTGTTTTGAGTTAATTAGCTGATTAGAGTGTGGCACCAAGTGTCTTCAATAATGAACCTTTTCACAATATTCTAATTTTCTGAGATACTGAATTTGGGATTTTCCTTAGTTGTCAGTTATAATCATCAAAATTAAAAGAAATAAACATTTGAAATATATCAGTCTGTGTGTAATGAATGAATATACTATACAAGTTTCACTTTTTGAATGGAATTAGTGAAATAAATCAACTTTTTGATGATATTCTAATTATATGACCAGCACCTGTATGTATGTTTATATGTCAGATGTACATAAGTGCCCTCCATAAGTATTGAGACAGTCAAGACAAAATTGCTCTAGCTGTGTTTTACCAACTAAGAAGAACAGCACTTTTCACAGAGTTTCATCCCTCTGCCTAATGAATCCATTTTCCCTGTCGTTATTGGAAAGCAGGTGAAGTAGCCTACAAACACTTGTTTACCTAATAAATAATAGTTTAGCTTCAAATACAAAATACATCGCGAATACAAAAAAAAATTGTGCCGAATGAGAAAGGTAGGCTACATGAGCCCAACGTTACTTTCAGTTTTGCTTTAGTAAATTCATTATAATTTGTTTGTTTATAGCTATATTTTTTCATTCTTGTTCTGTTATAAATATAGGGTTAAATTTGAAGGATTTGTTGTGGAGTGAAGGGAACTAAAATATGTTTATAACTTATTGTGTATACTTTTAAAAGTAGCTATAAACAGATTATTATTTCTGGATAATTAGGCTACACTTAATTCTAAAATGCTTGTATTGAACCCACTTTATTTTCCTCATTTGAAATAAAAATACATTACATAAACTGTGTACAGGCTAATTTATTATTGAAATATGTATTCATTAAATTATAGGTTAGGCCTGTTTGGTCAACTAAACCTCCTGTTTGTGATTTTTAAATTATTTTTTTATTTTTTTATTCGTCATGCATTTTACGGAACTGTCAACACTGTAAACTCCAACGGCATAATCAGCTGACAAACACCATTCATATATAAAATTATGTTATTAAATTGCAGCCTATAGCCTATATACAATTATTTTATTTACCAGTTTCATGTTTGTTTTTCCCATTTATATATATATATATATATATATATATATATATATATATATATATATATTATTGTAATATCTGTTATGATTAATAAACTGCTGATCCGCAGCTTCTCTTGCTCCCGTTGCAAATTTGTACTGCATGTTCAGTTTTAACCCACAGAAACAGTCTCTAGGTCTCACTGTGACGTCACTGTGATCGTGCGTTCTTAGAATGTTCGGTGAGTTACTCTGAGCGCAGCGCCTCGAGTCGGCGAGTGATCGTGAGTACGTGCTTTTTACAGGGTTTGGGGATCTGAATTTTTATATTTTTATAAAACTTGGAGAAGAATTTGCTTGAACAGTGGAATGTTATTGACTCGATTTACTGTACATTTAGATAATAGGCATGCAACAAAGTGGTGTTTTTATGGAAATGGGAGGCTGATATGTAAATCAATAACAATCAAATTATTTTATATATATAAAAGGGTTTTTTTCTGAGCAAAAATTAAATATCATACATTTTTCCCATGATTTACAGAAGACACCCAATTTATGCCTTATTAAAGACTAATTACTTTTACCCCAAATGCTAATTATTTGTAATTTTACATGTTTAAACTTTGCCACTATCCTAGGTTTTGCCATTTGTCAGCAAGAATTATTTACTCGTTTAAAATTCAATAAAATGTAGTATGCTCACTTATTCTTTTATATATTTTAATACGTACCGGTCAGAATAAGTGTTTAAATTTTTACCTAAATATTAGTCTTACACTGAATGACAATGGAACATTTCACCCACATTTTGAGATTTTATTCTTTTATTCTTAAAAGTAGACATTTTACTTGCATTTAATGTGCTTTCTATGTATATAAAATCACTTTTGTAAATGTATATATATATATTTACAAAAGTTATATTTCATTGGTCATTATCATTGTTTTACAACCATGTTAATTTTCGTAAGGGAACATTCTTCTGTCTTAAAGGGATAGTTCACCCAAAAATGAAAATTCTGTCATAATTTACTCACCCTCAAGTTGTTCCAAACCTGTATAAATTTCTTTGTTCTGCTGAATATATTTGGAGGAATGTTTGTAGCTGAACAGATCTTGTCCCCCATTGATTACCATAGTAGGAAAAAAATACTATGGTAGTCAATGAGGGGTGAGATCTGCTTATAAACATTCTTCCAAATATCTTAAAAATTAGAAATGTACTGTATATAGGTTTGGAACAACTTGAGGGTGAGTAAATGATGACAGAATTTTCATTTTTGGGTGAACTGTACATTTAACATTCACCAAGCGTATGCTCTGTTGTACACACACCGTCAGCATGAACACAAAAATTAGGCTGCACACGTACATCCGTGGACATTCTAATGATGAAAATTGCAGAACGCAGATGACACAAGTATACTTTGGGCTTTCAGGCTTGTATGTTTACTCAACTCATCTCTTTCTTTCATAATGTTTCACAGATAGAGATTGCAAAAAGTATTGTTTGTCTTTCACCATCAAATTCACCATCAACCATCATGGAGTGTGTCATCCATTCCCACCATGTTTTCTGAGAGTCCAGATCAGTCATCATCTTCTGAATTCCCAGATGAGCTAACCACGGCCCTTGCTGAGGGCCGCTGGTGGGCAATAATGGAAGTTTCAGATCCCATGTCTGAGGAGACCTCAAGACCTGTGGACCTCATCTCAGGCCAGTGAGGGGGAACAGTGGAGGCAGGAGAAACATCATGGCCCACTTCCCTGGCCTTTCTCATGAGGCCTCTGAGAAGCACTCTGACTTTGCAGATGAAACACTGAAGACCTCAAAGCAGTGGAGGCAAAAGACAATGCCCTTTTCTGCCAGGTCCAAACAGGGAGCACCTGGTTCTGAGACAACTGAGGGGAGAAAACTCACCTCATCAGAGAAGGCTGAGTCATCACAGTGGAGGCGCCACAAAAAGCACCTGACGGGTCCACACAGGGAGCACGCGTGCTTGTCAAGTCCCAACAGAACTCTGCTGGTTCAAAAAAAGTGATCTTAAGTCATGCATCTGAGGAGCCTGTGATCTTGGCCTACTCAGTTGCATCACTGAAAAAGAGAGACAAGAGGAGAAAGTGGAGGAAGAAAAGGCCACAGGTAGCACCCGTGCCTGTTGGATACCCACAGGGACCACCTGTGCCTGTCGGGTCCCAAAAAAGAGGAAAACTCAAGATCCCTGATCATCTGGTTAAGCATCCACAAAATGCCTCTTCTGAACTGGGAGCACCTTTGCCTGCTGGGTCCCAACAGGGAGTGTCCCCACAAGAAACACCCAAGTCTCTACAGAGGGCAACTGTGGCTGCCCCAAGTGGAGCACTCATGCCTGACAAGATCCCGAAGAGGCAAAAACTGAAAATTCCTGAGCCGTTGAGATGGGAGCTGCTGCAGCAGAAGCCTCTAGCCTCTTCGGTTCAGGGAGTATCTATTCCAGCCACGTCCAAACAGGACGCAATTGTACCTAACAGGACTCCAGTGGGAGTGCCTGTACATGCTGGGACCCAACAAGGAGCCAGTTCTCCGCAAGCAGCACCAGTGTCCGTGGAGTCTCTGAAGGGTGCAGCAGTGCCTGCGCCTTCCACCCAGGGAGCAACCATGCCCTCCAGGATCGCAAAAGTTGCGCCTATGCATTCAGGGACCCCACAGGGAGCACATGTGCCTGCAGGTTCCCCACAACAAGAAGCAAACCTCAGGATCCCTATGCAGTGGAGGGAACAGTGGAGGCAGCAGAATATCCCAAAGGGAGTGTCTGTAATTGCCAAGACCCCACAGAGAACACCGACTTCTGTAAGTCCCTTCTATCTCTTGTTTTTACTTATTTTAAGATTTATTCAAAAAAATTAAAGGGGACCTCAGAATGTCCCCAGAATGTGTCTGTGAAGTTTCAACTCAAAATACCCCACAGATTATTTATTATAGCTTATCAAATTTGCCCCTTTTTGGGTGTGAACCAAAACACGCCGTTTTTGTGTGTCCCTTTAAATGCAAATGAGCTGATGCTCCCGGCCCCTTTTCCAGAAGAGGGTGGAGCTTTAACAGCTCAACCTTCGGTTGCTCAACAACAACAAAGCTGGAGAATCTCACGCAGCCAAAATGAGGATTGTCAGTGATGGGGTTCAGCCTTACATTGGTCCTCTATTCAAAAAGATACATCTTTAGATTGTTCAAGAAGCACTCATTTAACCTTCCCAGCATTACACGATTATATATGTTCCCTCAACAGGACAATGCAGGTGTGGACCAGTCACCTCCACAAAAACTATGTGTGGAAATTTACAACAAGGTGCAGCTGAATCTTAAACTGAGGAGCCACAACCATCAACTGCATCAGAGAACCTGGTCCCATCTGAACCGGAAAAGAGCACTGGTTAGACTCTCAGTTTTACTCAGATTTAGAAATTAAACATCTGGGATGATAATCATATCCTTTTTCAACTCAGACCCCTCATACTGAAATGGTGGATCACTCAGTAAATCTGGTCAGCGTCACATGATTATGTCTGTTTCTTCAACAGGACAATGCAGTTGTGGATCAATCTCCTCCACCAAAAAAGCTGTGTATGGACCAACAGTCGGAACAAGAGCAGACTGACGATTTGTCGCATGTTCACCAAATTTTGTGTGATTTCACATATTTAATATTTTTGTTGTGTTTACATGCTTTATGCATCTATAATAAAAACATATAATATAAACTGTGTATTTATTTATTTGTCAATGACAACACACATTAATTAACACTGGTGTTATAAACAGATCACTGGACTGATTAAATATTAAAAATTCGCACACTAAGCCAAAGGATAGCATTGTAGCAACATAAATAATTCCTATTTTACACAATTTATGGCTGAAGCCAATAAGTGTATAATACAACTGATTTCAGTATACATTTTCTTGCAACAATAGCCTGAACATCATCAGATAAACGTTTCTTTTCATTTTTAATGACAGATTCAAGTCCAAAGCAATAATCTTGTGAAAATCTTTTCACTGACCATTGTGTTATTTTATTTTTTATTTTTTAATATCTTTTAATATCACAATTCTGACTTTATGTCTCAATAGAAACTCGGAATTGTGAGGGAAAAAGTCAGAATTGCAAGATATAAACTCACAATTCTGAGTTAAAAAAAAAAAAAAAAAAAAAAGTGAGATAAAAAGTCACAGTTACCTTAATTTTATTTTATTCCGTGCCAGAAACAAGCTTCAATGGTTTTTGTAGAAAATTAACACCTTTATTCAGCAAGGATACTTTAGATTAATCAAAAGTGACAGCTTTTGTGATGTTACAAAGTACTGTTTTGAACATTGATAAATGTTTCTTGAGCAGTGAATCAGAATATTAGAATGATTTCTGAAGGATGACAGAGTGTCACTGAAGACTGGAGTAATGATGCTGAAAATTCAGCTTTGATCACAGGAATAAATTACAGTTTACATTAAGGATTAAAAAAGAAAAGTTATTTTAAATTAATAATATTTTACAATTTTGGAACAAAATAAATGCAGCCTTGGTGAGTATTAAAATCATACTGAATGAAAAAAAATCATACTGACCCCAAACTTCTGAATTATACTGATTTTGCCAATTTTAAATAAATAATTAATAAAATAAACAAAATATTCATATCAATTTTATGTAATATTCCTTTTTTTAATGTGGATAAGATCAAGTCAAACAGGTTATTTACTTTAATAATTGATATTTAAAATGTTTCATTCATTTTTTTTAAATGTTCTACTTTCTCCATAAATTTCACCATTTATATTGTATTTTCCTTAACATGTCCACACCAAAACATTAAAACTCAATACCATAATAATACAAAAAAAAAACTCATTCACATTAATGTCATGCAAAGAAATATATTACAAAAATATTATAGTACTTTATAGTAGTAAAATATGTAAATATTTACAGTTATGCATATTTGTGTAGTATTTGTTCCACCATCTTCATAATTTAAATAAAAACATAATTTTACTACAATATTATTCTCTTCCCCATAATATATATATATATATATATATATATATTTAAATTAAACACTTTATTTTTTAACTCTACAGTTGTGAGGTAAAACTCACTTAAAAGAAGTTTAAATTTCCCATTTTAATTCATCGAGATAACAGACCATTTCTAATGCTTTAGATCAGTGGTTCCCAAACTTTTTAGCTTGGAGTACCTCCGTTACCATCCTTCCGCGTAACCCCTCTCTTCCACTTAGACTGCAGTCACACCTTTACCATTAAGGGACAATATTTGCCCCCTAAATTGATTTTCCAGTGCATTTTTTTACCTTCATGAATAACTTTATAAAATAAATAATGTTTTAAATAAAAAATGTTCAGTAGAGAAATATGTAATGATGGTAAAACTAAGTAAAACTTTTAAATATTAAACTAAAACCGCCAGTAGATGGCAGCAAGTCACTTGTTTTATGAGTGAGTCATCGAGTCATTCATTCAGTAACGAAGCAAGTGGCTGTGAATGAATCATTGAATCATTGACTCTTACGATTCGTTCAGAGCCGCAGAATTGTTCGTGAAACACGTCAGTGTGTTGTAGTTCTGCTGTGGTTTTCGTTCGAACTATTATTTCACTGCAAAATAGAGTAAATATTGACATTACTGTGTTTAAAATGCACGTTTTGTTTTTTGACCTAATTGCAGTCATGTTGATATTTGGGAACAATTGCGTTCTTGCTCGTTATCATCTACAAGAACTCACACAAGGTATGTTTTTGTATCGGAGAAAGTTTGAGTCTTAAATCGAAATTAATCCACTATCTGTGTCTATATTTGTTCTTAATGCGAGTAAGTGCTAAATCCCCACTTTAACATAGACAAAGGTGCATTGTCGAGAACGACAGTAATTTAGCGCGATTTAAGGCAGCAGATTCTACACGCAATCTATCATATCATGCTGCTTGTGTGATACAGTGATTTTTGACTCCAAATGATGAGGTAATTTCATTAAATGGAATTACGGCATTTTGGCAGTTAGAAATACATGCTCAGTTTTAATATTATTTTAAGGTAGAATTAAATGAACTTCTCAGAATTTTGTTCGCGTACCCCAGTTTGGGAACCACTGCACTAGACTATAAGTGCCTTTTATTATTCAATTATGAATAATGAAGATGTTGGACACAAATAATTCCACGGATTATAATGAGTATAACAGTTTAGATAAATCTCGTATGTATTTAGAGAAAACGATGTGCGCTCGCGCTCTGCTCACACACGTGACTTCAGGTGTGCGCATATGAGCGATTCAAATGTTGTTGCTATAGCGACGCGTGTTATGAATTCTGTCTGCATATACTGGAACCAGATCGCATCTGTTGATGATTGAGAGGCGAAGCGAATTCAGAAGAGACTTTTGCGGAGCATTTCTTGAGATTGTGAAGCTGTTCGGAGGAGACTTTTATTCTAGAAGGAGCGCGGAGGAGATTTCTTTTACATAGTTTTATTTATTTCAAAAGACTTGATATTATTTCTGAGGACACTTTTATTTTATTGTTCTTTTTATTGTAGGAGTTTCATTTAATTATTTTATTTTAGCTTTTATTTTATTTATTTTTTATTTTATTTTTTTCAGGATTATTCCTGATTTCATTCTTTTTTTATATATTGTATTTTGTAAGTTATTGTTTTTATTGCCGTTTGGAAGAGGATGTCGACGTCTCACGGGGGTGAAAGAGGAGGTGAGGGCTTTAGTTTTTCATCCGTTCATGGTGTGTTATGGTATGATGTTGTACAATGATTTACTAAATTAATGTGAAGAAACTTGTGCGAGGGAACCCATTTGATCCCCTGATTTTCCCAGCTAACGTTAAGTGATCACAAGTATTTGATTCCTTGCATATGAAGTAAACTCTTCAATTTGAGTAACTATAGTACCAAGACACTGATGTTGATTATTGATTATTAATAAAACATGACTAACTATGTGATGTCTGAAATATTCCAGCCTCAGGCCGCTCCAGATCCAGGAGAGCTGCTTCCTCTCAGGAGGTTCGGAGACCCGGTTCTGATGACCGCGTTCAGGATCCGCTGCCAGACCCGACCCAGACACTGAGCCAGGAGATATCTGGATATTTAACACCTCTGCCGTCAGAGTTTTCTGTTTTTGTGTCCACAGGTCAGGACCACTGGAGGAGGAAGTGGCAGAGCGGCAGCCAGCAGAGCCCAGACGATGGACGTCCGTCCACTCCATTTAAAAGGCTTGATAAACGCTCTCACAGAGGTCAGAACAGGCTTTTATTAAACGAGTTATGGCTCAGTTAATAAATGATTTATCACTGAAAGACGAAAGTTAACAATTTGATGTGACCACTGACACTGATCATTGATATTATTAAAAAACAGTTTGTGATGTTTGAAATATTCCAGCCTTCGGCCGCTCCAGATCCACTCAGACAGATTCTTCACCGGACGTCATGTCCGCATCATGTCTGTCCCTCTCTGAGGACAATGTAGAGAGGCGGTCATGCGGAGAGTTGTTGAGCCTCAGCAGCAGAGGCTCGTACAGCGTCATATGGAGGTGGAGTGGTGATGGATCAGATCGCCCAAACCAACAGGGCAACCGGCGTTTGTCCAGGTCCGACAGCCTCGAGGAGTGGATGTGCCCTCCGCTGCCGGGTCAAGTTCCTGTCGGGCCGCCAGAGACTTCAAATGGCCGAGCTGCTCGGGGTGCCGTGGAGGAGGCTTCTCCTGTGAACAAGAGCTCAACAGGTGAGACTGAAATAAGGCCGGGCGCTGTAAAGTGTACAGATAGAGATTCTGCTGTTTCACGCATAAGACTGCTTCAGGTTTTTAACACGTTAATGTTCGGTCACATTTACTGTTGCTCAGCAAAATTGACCTACTTTTGATTTGTAACATTACAGATATAAGAGTTTAACAGTAAAATGTAAGTTATGTCATTGTTTAATTTGAGGTCAGAGATGTTTCTAATAGTCGTTTTCAATTGTTTTGCTTCGTTTCAGAAAAACCTACAAAACGTCGGAAGAGGAAAGGATTTGGTTCTTTCTTCCGGAGGCTGTGGAAGGCTATGAAGAGTCCTTTCGGCTGCTGTTTCCACAGTAGTGCTGTGGATGTTGTGGAGCCTTTTGTCCTTCCAGCAGATCTGGAGTCAGAGCCTGATCCTGAACCGTCACCTGCTCCAGATCGCTCCGCCGTCAAGACAAATAACGGTAAATCGCCAGGCATTATTTCTCCAATGTTATGTCGTCTTGTTTTCCACTAAATATATCTTAAGGCTTGTTTTCAGAGGATATTCATGTTATTTTTCCCATATTAATATTATTTTCTCGACACAACCAGCACTGATATTTTTAAAATCAAACAAAGGATCTATCAAGCTCATATTTTTCTCTTTGTTTTCAGAGCCCTTTGAGTCTCTCTACAACGCGGGAGAGATGATTGGATCTGGAGGATTTGGCAGGGTGTACGAAGGAACGCGCAAATTTGACGCCAAAAAGGTCAATCTTACCGAACTGTGCAAACGTGTTGCTCTTGCGTGCATCAAAACATATTTAAAACATTTAAGAGATGGTTTAATAGTTAGATCAATTTGTCTGTTTGTTTGTTTTCTCAGGTTGCCATCAAGCGGATTCGCAAGACTGACAACAATTGTTACCTTGATATTGTAAGTTGGCCAAAACCGGAATGTGTTGTTTAAGTGCAGATTACTGTAGTCAATACACCTGTAGGAAGCATTAGGTGTAAATGTAACAGACAAATAAGCCCAGAAACACCAAATGACCAAAAAGACTCTGTTGAACACATCTGAAAAGATCAAAGAAAAGTCCATTTAAAAATGATACGTTTTCTTCAGATTTTTACCCAGCTAACCTTCTGTCTACTGCTTTTCTCTAGCCCGGGCATCCCAAGCCTCTCGTTACAGAAGTGGCGCTGCTGCTGATGATGAGGCGAGAACCCATCAGCCCCTACATCATACAACTGTACGAGTGGTTTGAACATCCTCGAAAATTCACTCTGGTCATGGAGTTCCCTGAACCCTGCGAGAGCTTGCTGGACTTCATCGTTCGTCATCCTCAACTGGACGAAACGACAGCGCGGGTCATCATGCCACAGGCTGTGCTGGCGGTACAACACTGCATTGAGCACGGCGTTTTTCACAATGACGTCCATGCGCAGAACTTCCTGTTGAAGAAAAACACGTTAGAGCTCAAGCTGATAGACTTTGGCTGCGGTCAGCTGTTTAGCAGCGATGGCTACGAGAGGGACCTATACCGTGGTGAGCGTTTTGGGAGTGAATGTAGTGAGCTTACTGATTATTTGATGCTTTTAAAAAAGCTCAACAATGTCCAAATGTCTTTCTTACAGGAGTGCTGTATTACTGCCCACCTGAAGCCTTGACAGACCCTCGATTCCACGCCGTCCCAGCGAATGTCTGGTCTCTAGGAGTGTTGCTGTATGAGATGGTGAACGCATGTTCTCCTTTTCAGGACAGAGTGGAAATCACACGAGCCAAAGTCACATTTCAGAACTCCAGCTTATCCAAAGGTGAGGGAATAATATGGAGAACATTAAACACACACATAAAGCAAAAGGCTCTGCGCAGTTAAAGGTGAAGTGTGGAACATTTTACATGACATTAATCATGTTTCAGGTGCTGTTTTCATAGATGCCAAGTCACGTGGTCATGACTAACCAGCTCTCTCCTTATTAAAATGCGCACAGAATGCAGAGACCTGATTAGCCAGTGCCTGACCCGGGATCCGACTAAACGGCCGACGACAGAGCAGATGTTACAACACAAATGGATTCGAAATGATGTAGATTGGAGAGGTTCAGGAGATTCACTCGATCAGCGATTACAGGTGTGAGGAAGTGTAACAGACAGAGTAGATTATTATCATTTGCCTTCAATTCTGGATTGTTTCTAGTGAGATTGTTTTCAGATTTGTCTTCATTGGAGTGTTCACATTAATAAACAGGAACATAACAGAGTCAGTGATGCAAACAGAATTCAGTTCTCTTGTAAATCAGCTCTAAAATCATTCCTTGACTTGTTCATTTAATCTTTGTATTGGATAGGAAATAACAGACTAGCTGTCCTCGGCGGAGGGCTCGAACTCGAGACTCGACTGAAGCCTGAAGTCCAACCCCAACCTGACAGGAACTCAGAGCCGCCGCACCAGAGACTCGGAGCCTGTCCACGTCTGAGAAGAACTTGAGAGACGACAAGACCGGAGAGGATCATCAAGTCATCACAGACACATTTACTTTGTTTTAAACGTCAAGACGAGTCATGTTTATTTATATAGTTCTTTATGTATGACCCAATCTGTTTATGACTGTTTATGTATATATGTATATAAAAGTTCTATATGACCCCTTTGAATAAATGTTTTTAGTTGCATAAATGCTACATGGCTGCAAACTTGAGTGCATTGTAGAGCCTGTCTAAAACGCAACCCTACTCTAAATGAGACTCTAAATGGACAATGATAATAATAATTTGGTGCACTATCCACTATTCTTGTATTAGAAAGATTTAGGTCAGTCTTGAAGCTCATAGGAATAGTTACCTAAAAACACAAAGTTCTGTCATGAAACTCTAGATGGCTGATAGGTCCTAAACTCAGTCTTCTTGCAATCGCATCGTTCTCTTTAGGGCACAGCTGATTGGTTCCTGCTCTATCAGTAGCCAATGAGTTCGCTTGCTCAACCTTCTAGTGCTTTGATAGCATTTGCTGTAGTTGCGGCGCGCTTTGAGAAACCCTCCACCTTCCCCAGCTCCACCTGTATAGATCTGCTATGGGTAATTCATGAATGCAATACTGAATGTCTGTTTATTTACTGGCAAGTAGCAAGTCCTGAACTTGCTTTCCAGCAGCAATAACAGCAGCAGCAGCAGTAGCAGATCTAGTCCACCAAGACCAAACATATCAACATTGTCATATATCCATTACCATGACAAACACACTGAAAGTTGTCGTGACAGAAATTTTATCATCTAGAAAAAATCCATCTATTATTGTCAAACTGAACTTAAAGGTGCTCTAAGCGATCCTGGGTGGAGTAACTTCCTGTTGACGTTCGAAGTGTTGTCAAACAAAAGAGGGGCTAGCTAGACCCAAAATTGTAGATGAGCATAAAAACCTTCAAATTTACAGTGTAATGTCTATTTATTCAAATAATATACCCCCAACTTCATCTAAACACTTTAAGAGATCAATTCATCAATATTTCCTCAAATACTACATTTTTATATCATAACTTCCTGTGTGACAGGACTGACATAATGGATTTCGTTGACAACTGATATTGTCCAAACCTAATTTTAATTAAACTAATTTTATTTTATTTCAATATAAAAACATTTCATTTAATAATTCATTTAAAAGTTCGTTAAAATGTAATTTATCAATCGCATGGCCGGATACAATAACAATAAACTACTTGAATGGCACAAACACAGACGGGAGTGAAAACAAAGTTGTAATGGTACTACTAAGGCCTCTTGTAGCTCTTTCACTTTGTCTTGGAGCTTCTCTTTCTTAGAACTCTTTTGCCCCTCTCTCTTTTACCTGCAACATACACCACACGTACTGTCACACAACCATTTCAGTCATCTAAATGTTATACTCGATTCAGTTACTGTGTCGTTCTATGGAAATATAACTTCATAATATAAAGTACATTTTACTACGATACAGCAAATGTAATCAATAGACATTTAACTGAATAGCACAATGTAAAGTAACTGTGGTACCACATCATATTACGGCTCAGTAATAACAGGGTAATACTTTGGTAATATCTACTTTATTACTTAGAAAATTACATGGTAATAACGGAAATTGCATGTAATTTCCTAGGTATTAATGTAGATGTTACCATGGTATCACTGTTATTACCAAGCTGCAATATGAAGTGAAATATCATTAATATACAAAGTGCAATCTCAAAAGCAGTGCTACACATGCCTAGGTAAAAGAGGGACGAAAAAAAAAAAAAAATGTAGATGAGCATAAAAACCTTCACATTTACAGTGTTTTATGTCTATTTATTCAAATAATATTTTGCTATGGCATGCATTAAATACATATTATATGCAATAAATGTAATAAAAAGAACAATGCCATTCATTTGTCAGGCCGTGTCACGGGAATGTGACGGGACTGATGTGACAGGACCTGATGGTCGCCATTTTAAACTGCCGTTACTCAGGCTGCTAGCATGCTAGCTTAAAAACTGCTAACATGCAAGCAAGCAATTTCAGTTACCTTTTTAGACATGTTTTGGATTTAAAAAATGTCATTATTTTCTGGAATATTTTACCGTGACAGGGCCTGACACTTTAGCTCGTCCTCCTCAAAAAAGACATACAAAAACAAGCTTAAAATCATAAAATTCAATGATAGAACTCACCCTTGATCAGTGACAGTTTTACCTCAATCAAATGATGTCACTTCCTCTGAGTCATACCCTTAAAGGCCTATTGCAAACATTTTATGTAGAGTTTTATGTGAACGTGACAGGACTGACCGAAAACATGGGGACAGTTGTAAAATAGTATTTATTTGTAGAAATTATTCATGTTTTTAATCAATTGATGTGAATGATAACAGCTTAAACTTGTTATTGATGAAGTTTTTTTGTCTAAATAACAGTTTTTATCATAACAAAACTATGAACGCCGTAGCTCTAATTTGGCTGGGGGCAAGGACAAAAACCGGATTTGTAATTTTCAAGTGTTGAAAATTAAGTGTTTAATAAAGAAAAAAATATCTGAGAACTTAATGAATGACATATTCATTTACAGAACAACTGACAGAAATCAACCATCAGTCAGTTTTAGAGATTTTTTGGATTTTTATTCACAATTCAAGGACAGATAATGTACGTTTCTGGTAGGATGTCCCCAAGAAACATTGGTCCCTGATAATTAACCATACAATAGCAATTATGCCAGATTTGATTAATGTGAGTGGCACAACACAATCCCAAATGTGGTTTTCCTCGACCCTTGGAATGACCCTTTCCAGCAGAACTCTGAGGCTTGCGATGGAGAGCATATCATTGATGCTGAACCCTCGTCTGCCACGACCTCATCTCCAGGTTCAAGCAGGTCCAAGAAATTATAATAATTCTCCCCATTGTAACTGAGCATGCCCATAATACGCATAAATCCGGCCCTGCACTAGTGTCTCAGAAACTACATATTCCACCTTTAAATTCATGTTTTTATAAATCGTGGAATTATTCATTTTCAAAGCCTAATTAGTCATCATAGCCCTTAAGCTAACTGAGTACAATCATTGAATGAATTTACAGCAATTGACACCCCTTCAATTCAGTGGCCTGGGCCCACCCAGTAAAAAGTCGGTCATTTTCCAAAAAGATGCATGAAATATTTTAATAAGCGATAATAATAATTTTAATAAACATCTCACCACATTACAACTTTATTTATTTAGTTGGGATATTGTAAGTACTCAAGTAAGTGAACAAAATATATAACACTGGCCTAGTTGTTTTTGGATATTTTACTGCAAAAAATCGTACCTTTACACCTTTAACTCAAAATGTAAAATTCCGTCATCATTTACTCACCCTCATGTTGTTTCAAACCTATATTAGCCTACTTTGAATACAAAAGAAGAAAAGCAATGTATATTATGAGAAAATGAGTGTTTTTTTGACGTTGGATGCATGTAAACCTATTGTAGGACTCCAAATCAAAATTAGGAGCCTTTAAAGTGTGGCGTTATTTTACTGTCAAATGTCGAGAGCACATTATTGTGACGCGAGAGCATATCAATGTAATGCGCGAGCGCAAATCTGTCCGCTCGCGCGCGGATTTCCTCTGCTCTCGCGCAAATCTGGACGCGCGCGCTCAAATGTACAGTGCTCTCTTATGAACTGCCTCTCCTCTCGCTCAGATATTGCGTGTGCACACTCAAACTGTTTCCTGCGTGCTCAAACGTGTCCTGCGCGCTCAAACTGCACATGTGCGCTCACGAATCTCTCCGTGCTCTTGCAGAAATTAATTTGCTTTTGGATTAAACGCTGTCAAAAGTTATAAACCAATCAGAAGAGACGACTGATCCATGAAAATGCTACGTGGAATCTTATTGGCTGAGAGTGAACTGCGCCTGGAATTCTTTCGACAAAGATATGTATTTTATTTCTTTACAATTTAATAATATTTATCAAATGTAACCTTGTCTAACTGCATCACATTACAGGTCAAACCCCGATTTATCTAAACAAACAAACAAAAAATGTTTCTTAAAGTTATTGTGGTCATACGTTTTGTGTTGAAATTTATTTAAAAAATAAGTAACATTTTACAATAAGGTTTTTATTTGTTAAAGCTGCTGTAGGTAACTTTTGTAAAAAAAATTTTAAACCTGACATTATGTCCTGACAGTAGAATATGAGACAGATAATCTGTGAAAAAATCAAGCTCCTCTAGCTCCTCCCAGTGGTCCTATTGCCATTTGCAGAAATACACCGCTCCCGGTAAGAAACAACCAATCAGAGCCAGGAGGAGTGTCTTCGCAGTGTCAATCAATCAAGCTCGCGTGCGCGCTGATCTCACCCCTGCCATGCACAGCGCCAGCGCATACAGGCTTCAAGATTACCGGTGTGCCGCAGCTTTGCTTATGGCGGAAAAACAATCCAAACTGTCAATTCCTCGAGTGGCACCTGCTCATAAAATAAAGACGGGTAAACGGAAAAAGACAGATGACGATGATAAAAAAGCCAAAAAGAAAGAATTAGATAGAGCCCGAAATAAAACGAGGGTAAATATCGGAGCGGCTTTTCCGAGGTGGAGGGAGCTACGTGTCCTGAACGGATTAAAAACCGATGCAGAGTGAGCCACATTTCTGCTTGACAAGTAAGTATCCCTGCTTGATTTGTTTAATTTTTTAAGAACTACACAACTAAGATAATTTCAAAACAGGACTGACAAATTATGTATGGCATGGTTTCTTGTAGATTTCAGGGTGGTCCTTTGCATATAACATTGTTTTATTTCGCCATAAGCAAAGCTGCGGCACACCGGTAATCTTGAATTTGACGCCTGTACGCGCTGGCGCTGTGCATGACAGGAGTGTGATCAGCGTGCACGCGAGCTTGATTGATTGACACTGCTAAGACACTCCTCCTGGCTCTGATTGGTTGTTTCTTACCGGGAGCGGTGTATTTCTGCAAATGGCAATAGGACCACTGGGAGGAGCTAGAGGAGCTTGATTTTTTTCACAGATTATCTGTCTCATATTCTACTGTCAGGACATAATGTCAGGTTTAACAAATATGTAAAAAATATTTTTTTACAAAAGTTACCTACGGCAGCTTTAACATTAGTTAATGTATTATCTAACATGAACTAACAATGTGCAATACATTACTGTAATTATTAATCTTTGTTAACGTTAAAAATACAGCTGTTTGTTGGTTGTTTACTTCACAGTGCATTTAATAATGTTAACAAATACAACATTTGATTTTAATAACGTATTAGTAAATGTTGAAATTAACATTAACAAATATTAATAAATGCTGAAGAAGAGCAATTCATTATTAGTTAATGTTAACTAATGCAGTTAAATAATGTTAACGCAACCTTATTGTAAAGTATTACCAACAAACATCTTCTGATTTAAGACCGAACAAGATCAGGGTCAAATCGTCATTCCCTTAATACTTAATGTGGAGATCACATATACCACCATAGTCAATTTCTTTTGAGGTCTGGAATTAATGATTCTGATACATCAAATACATTTTAACAGTCACTGGTCACCACCTACTGGCAGAACAGTGTAACAACATTAGTTTCAACGTTCATTTAGCTACTTATTTTAATTGCTGAAATCAGTGTATATTCAGACTATAAATTGTTATTGCAATACTTGCATTATTATTTAATGTTTGCAACACAGATGTAGCAATAGTGTGTTGTTGAAAACACTTTGTGAAGCTGTTTAAAACATATAGCTTACATGACCACTGCTTTCAGCAGCAATGCAAAAGCAGGTTTAAATATTCTGGTATGATTGTAATTTCAAAAGGTTTAATAGACATAACCAAATCGTTGTCATTTAGGAATAAGATCGCGTTCTTTTGCTTAATCGTGCATACACAAGAGCTTAGGTATTTTTGTATGTCATGTTTTATACCAGACCTCAAAAGAAATTGACTATGGTGGTATATGTGATCTCCACATTAAGTATTAAGGGAATGATGATTTGACCTGATCTTGTTTGGTCTTAAATCAGAAGATGTTTGTTGGTAATGACTAAATAAAATACATATCTTTATCGAAAGAATTCCAGGCGCAGTTCACTCTCAGCCAATAAGATTCCACGTAGCATTTTCATGGATCAGTCGTCTCTTCTGATTGGTTTATAACTTTTGACAGCGTTTAATCCAAAAGCAAATTAATTTCTGCAAGAGCACGGAGAGATTTGTGAGCGCACATGTGCAGTTTGAGTGCGCAGGACACGTTTGAGCACGCAGGAAACAGTTTGAGCGTGCACACGCAATATCTGAGCGAGAGGAGAGGCAGTTCATAAGAGAGCACTGTATATTTGAGCGCGCGCGTCCAGGTTTGCGCGAGAGCAAAGGAAATCTGCGCGCGAGCGGACAGATTTGCGCGAGAGCAGAGGAAATCCGCGCGCGAGCGGACAGATTTGCGCTCGCGCATTACATTGATATGCTCTCGCGTCACAATAATGTGCTCTCGACATTTGACAGTAAAATAACGCCATATTAAAGTAGCATAAAAGGGGCACTTTTAAAAATTTCTCATCTGCAATTGTAGCAGCAGTTAATTTTGCTGAGGTTTGTTAACTGAGCGCATCATATTAATGAGAGTCTTGTCTTTTCTCACGAGGGTTAATTGTGGCCTCTAGAGACTTGAGTTTATCTAGGCCGAGAGAGAACATAATGACCTTTTCTGCGCCAATTAGTTACAGCAGATAAAATGAACTCTGTGACAGTTTAGGTTTTCTGATTTATTGTTTGCTAAAGCTAAACAAATTTCTCTTATATGTTATAACTGACCACACATTCAAAACAGCATTAGATTCGCTGCGTTAGTTGCTAAATGTGTGCCATTCAGTTGTCTAATGGCTCAGTCTTCAATGATGTCCTGCTGCGGCCCAGAAACCAAACCCCTGTAAACATGTTTGTGCGCTGAATGGAAAGTGGGTTGGCAACACAATAGCTACCCGGACGACACACTGACCAATACACCGGCGCATTTTGCATGACATCATAGTGTATTAGCTTGGCAAACTGGATTTGTTTGGACTGTTGCAGTTTCGGTTTATGCAAATTTTATCCAAAAATGCTTTGTAATGGATGCAGTGAATATTTTGATGGCACATGTATTCCAGCATCTGCAGTAGGTATCATTATCATCTATAGTAGGTTATTATTATTATTACTATTAGGACCATTGAGTTGTTTTTGCTTTTTAACCTTCATTTCATGACAGTAAAGTCCCGAATTCTGTATCACATTTACTGTATGTTTTTTTATATTATGTAAATCATCATACAGCTTTTTGTAAGTACAGAGTGTGTGTTATATTGCACTGTGCTTGAGCTGTGAGGTGTGTGCTGGGATTGGTCATGTGTGCACGCTGCTTCCTCTCTGAAATGCTCACACAGGAACTTATCAAATTCTAGTGAATTATTAACCTCAGGACAGCTAGGAAGGCTTGAAAATCACTTCGGATATGTCAGAAGCCAGCTATGGAAGGTAGGTCTTCTCTAAATTATTATTTTAGCTGGTTGAAAAATAATCAGAATGGAAAAACAAAGCCATTAGTGCAGTACAAGGCCACAGATAGATACAGACATGACTGCAGGTGATGTGCTGAGTGATCCAGGGAGCTGTGATAGGTTATTTGAGAGTGCACAGAACAGCATCTAGAAAACCTGAGCTAGTCCACACTGAACATAAGGTTTTGTTTAGTCTAATTATTCAATATCCTTACAGGAAATGCCAATGGAAGAACCGATGCGGTCCAAAGCAGGTAAAAAAAAAAAAACCTAAAGAGTTTTTATTGCTATCTTATGACTGAAGCCAATTTTAAAGGAAAACTCATAATATCGCTCCATGTTGTCTTCAAAATTAATGTATGTAAAATGATTTATTAGGAAATGTATTATAAATCATTTTTTGAGAAGCACCATAAGTATTTGGACACCATGTAAATATGTCTAAATTTGTGTTGCATTAGATATGTGATAAGTTCCCCTTAATGCCATTTAGACATTTACTATTTTGGGGTTACTGTGTTTCTGTTTGAGTCTCACTAGACATATCACTAGGGGTGTAACAATATATCGTGTCACAATATATCGCAATACAAAAATTCAACAATATGTATCGTGGATAGTGACAATAAGTATTGTGTATAGTTCACCCAAAATTAAAATTAATGTGAGAAAAAATTCAAGTTTACAGAGTTTTATTGTCATTAATACATTAAACTACTATTTATAATGTTGAATGTAATGTATAATAATGAAATGGGGGAATATTTGTGGGTCCTGATAATGCCAAATGTCTTATGGTACCAGTAAAAAGTGGCCAACATTATTTTAAATGTGAGTCTGGACCACAAAACCAGTCATAAGGGTCAACATTTTCTGAAAGCTGAATAAATAAGCTTAATGATGTATGGTTTGTTTGTAAGCTTAATGAAATGCTTAATAAATGATGTATGGTTTGTTAGGATAGGACAGTATTTGAAAATCTGGAATCTGAGGGTGCCAAAAAAAAAAAAAAAAAATCAAAATATTAAGAAAATCGCCTTTACAGTTGTTCAAATGAAGTCCTTAGAAATGCATATCCACTCACAATATATATATATATATATATATATATATATATATATATATATATATATATATATATATATATATATATATATTATATATATATATATTTTTTTTAAATATTTAGGGTAGGAAATTTACAAAATATCTTCATGGAACATGATCTTTACTTAATATCCTAATGATTTTTGGCATAAAAGAAAAATCAATCATTTTGACCCATACAATGTATTGTTGGCTATTGCTACAAATACTCCCGTGCCACTTATGAATGGTCTTGTGGTCCAGGGTCACAATATCTAGTCAGTGTCAGAGTGCAAGCATATTCATCTAAAATAAATCTGTATTTTCAGTTTCAGAATTGAATATTTTTATTCTGGTATCAACGTCCTGTGCATTGGGTTACCAGCACCAAGTCCAAGCCTATTCCTTTCCACCCCCAATGTAATACCATATTTAGCATTTTAATCAACAGTACATTTTTTTGTTATCCTTTTACCGTATGTCTTGGAGTATCGCAATAATATTGTATCATGAGTTCAGTATCGTGATATATATTGAATCGTGACATGAGGGTATTGTTACACCCTAACTTACCTATAATGTTCTTTGGTTAAAAATATTTTTTTTCCTTATTTTGGCTCAGCCTGCCAATATGTTGTTTATTACTCTCGTATGGAGAGGTAAATGACTGTGTCAAGGGCTGCATTGACAATGGGTCTTTAGGAGTGAAATCTATGGTCTGACGAGTGCATGTCCAGTTAAAGCTCATGATAAATGTGTGTGTGTGTGTTTACCCTGTGCCCAGAGGGCTGGATAACTCTGAGGAAACACAGAAGCCAGAGTTTTATCATCTCCATGGCAGGATATGGTGAGAGAGAGAGAGACTGGGGTTCTTCACTGTGATGCTGATGTTTAATATGCATCACATACAGCTGAAGAACATACATCTCTGCACTGTACCACTAACGTACATGTCAGTGGTTGCTTCCAATCTGCTGGTGTGCACTGGCATTGGTAATCACATCTAGCTAGCATCACTATCAGATATTTTCTTAAGCTAAGTTTCATCTACCTTGGGCTGTGTGTAATGCCTGATCAGAAATGTCTGTTGCATCCACTGATCACAGTCATGGTAAATACAGTCGTAATTAAACAATAGCTTGCTAAAATAAAATAAAATAAAACCGCTTTAGTTGCTAGTGGCTTGCTAGTCCAGCAGGCTACCTGCAAACGCACAGTATAAGTTATTATTATTATTATTATTATTTAATTTGACCATTTATTGTTTCAGTTATATCATGACATATATGCCATATATAATTTAAACCATTTATTTTTTATTCATTTTTTTTTTACATTTTAATCTAAAGCAAATTATTGTAATTTTCTGTTTATTTAATTGTTAAAATAATTATTTAATTGTTCAAATAATTGACATGGTTAAGGCAAGCTATCAAAAGCAATGCACAAGTTCTTTCAGCCAGTGTAATCATAGCAAATTTAGCCATTAAATCAGATTGATGCACATTTCAAAAACAAAAGTTGCACGATACAGTATACTCTGTCAGTTTGTGTGGATGTTGAATAGGCCAAGGTTGTATCTTTATGTTGTGCTGGCTAAAATAATAATAATTATTATTACTGTAAATGTTTGGGGTCAATAATATATTTTTTTAATATCTTTAATACATTATTTTAACTTTATTCAGCAAGGGCAGATCTGATTGTCAAAAGTGACTGTGAAGGCAGTGTTACATTTCTATTTTAAAAAATGCTGTTTTTTTAAACGTACATTTCATAAAAGAATCTTAAAAAAAGATTTTCTTTTCTTAAAGGGTAAAATTTTTTAACATTGATAATAATAAGAAATGTGTCTTGAGCAGCAAATCACATATTAGAATGATTTCTGAAGGATCATGTGACACTGAAGACTGGAGTAATGATGCTGAAAATTCAACTTTAATCACAGGAATTAATTACATTACTATATATTAAAATAGAAAACAGTTATTTTAAGTTGTTATAATATTTTGTCACGATCATGTCATATTTAGTTTCGGTATCTTGTTCTGTTTAGTTTCATGGTCATGTTCCATTTCGGTTTCCCAAGTTCTCATTCATCATTTGTTTCCATGGTTTCTGATTAGTTTCACACCTGTTCCCTGTTCTGTTGATTAATGAAAAAAAATGTATATCATGGCCACGAATGAACAAATTGTTCCCACATAAATCTTGTGCACAATATAATAATTGTTCAGTTGTTTTAGTTAAATCAAAGCGAGAGAACATATTAGTGCAAACGAAACTAATAATTATATCGTGTACACAATTTACTTAAAATGAGGGAATGAATTAATAAATCATGGCTGATTAAAAAAAGTTATTTTTATCTAATGATTGTTGCAACTTTATAGTTACCTTTGTTATAGTTATCTTCCTTGGTGTGAATGGTCTTTAAAGGGACAGTTCACCCCAAAAATGTAAATGTCGGTAACCGGTTTCTGGTCCCTACTGACTACCATAGTATTTTTTTTTTTAATACTTTGGAAGCAACTGTTTGGTTACCGACATTTTTCAAAATATCATCTTTTGTGTTCAGCAGAAGAAAGAAACTCAGGTTTGGAACAACTTGAGGGTGAGTAAATGATGACAGAATTTTCATTTTTAGGTGAACTATCCCTTTAAGAAAAGCATGATAAATGTGTTCATCAAGCTTTGTCCAGTGTTAGTGTTCTGATACAGCAAGTGTTGGTCTCAGTATGGGTCAGACAGACAGAAAATGGGAGGTCATGCTTCTAAATCCAGCGTTTACTGGTAGACACAGTCTGTCACGTTCCCTTAACGGGATTACAGCGGACAGGAGTGTGCACTTTTGCCCTGAATGAAGTCAGGCTCTAGTGAATGTGTGAGAGGGGAGGTTAGAAAATAAGATTATCTTGTAAGACCTTCTTTCTCTCTGCCTATGCTGCCAACTCCAATTACACTTACACGCTCACCTGACCAGTTCTGCCACGCTTCTCGCTGTGATCCTCTAGGAAGTTGTTAAACTGAAAGTTATGCTCAGTATTCCTTCTATTTCTGGATTTTGTGTTGTTGTTGTGTTGCAGTTTGTGGCTGGCATGGTAATGTAAACCCATCAGCCTCTGCGGGGGGTGTCTGCTTTGCTCTACCACAGGTTTCCCACGCTGAGAGAGAGTGCCAGGCCGTTGTTATGCGGTTGCTAAGGTGTTCTTAGTGAGTGTTTTTAGTGCACTGCTGTACAGCTGCTAGGGTATTGTTTGTTATGGCAGTGCTAAGTGATTGCTCTGGTGTGAAAGTAATAAACTTCTGGCAGTTTAAAAAAATATATTTAAACTGAAAGTTAACTCTGTAAAGAGGGGCATAAGAAATAATAAAAGAAATTCTAAGAAGAAGATTGCATATATGTGCTTTATGTTTTATATTATATTTGATGCATCAGGCTTTTATGGCTCATATAGAAGAATATGGATCTCATATTTTAGGAGGAAAAACACGTTTATATTATATTATCCAATTTGGTGCAGTTTCTAATATTTATATCACCAAAAAATGACATGAAATTCTGATAGCTGGTAATGTATATCAATGAGATCTTTATAACAATATAGCAGTCATAAACTGCATATAAATATCAGTTGTCACTTTTTTATCTGCCATATGTCTTAGTAAGATGATATTTAAATGCTTAGTATTATGATCAAAGCTCTGTTGTTTTTATTGTGGGGATTAAAACATAATTCAATGCAGTTCAATGATAATTGAGAGACGGACAAATAACCATTCCTCCAAAGCCTGATGATCGTATTTGATACATGATTTTAAAAATGATGGATAATCAAGTAAATCTAAGTTGCTTTAGTCCAGCAAGTGTTCATCTTGAAATATTACTAACAATATAAAATTTATTCTTATGTTTTTTTACAGCAAAAAACATGTGTACCACAACCTGAAGTGGGCAGTTTTATAGTTCATTAAAAAATTAAACTCTTAAACTTAAACTTAAACAGGCTTATGACATAACCAATGTTGGGGGTAACGCACTACAAGTAACTTGAGTTATGTAATCAGATTACTTTTTCAAGTAACTAGTATTACTTTTTCAATTTACAGCAAAATATCTGAGTTACTTTTTCAAATAAGTAACGCAAGTTACTTTTTCACATTTATTGACTGACAGTCCACGTTGAAAGAAGTAAAGTACAGAGGTGTTGAGTGCGCTTTATGAATATGAATATTGTAGTTCTAGACTAAATGTGAACATACATTTACTCATCTCACTTGCACGAAAACAGTACAGTATTCCTCAAAATGAATAAAAACAATGAAATGCAATCTCAGAATGTTACGCAAACATGTAATTAAGTATATTAAATTACACATATATACTTTATGTATTTAATCTCACTTTATTAACCAATGTCTTTGCTGCTGACCTAAAATAAGAGTGTTTAAATAAGAGTGTTGAACTTCCTTCTCCTGTATCCTATTCTTCTTTAATCCAGAATGGCAGCTCAGTTTGTTTGAGCGGCGCCCTCTACTGTACAGGCGCAAATATGCATTTCCTTCAGCTTGAGGCTTATTCATTTCACTTTTGGCGTGAAAAGGCCTTTACATTTGCCAAAAATAGAACTTTTTTGTTGTTATTAAAAAACAAAGCAAGCCCAGCCCAGGTGAGAAAAAGTAACGCAAAAGTAATGTAACGTATTACTTTTCATAAAAATTAACTAAGTAACGCAAATATTTACTTTTTTAGGGAGTAACGGAATATTGTAATGCATTACTTTTAAAAATAACTTCCTCCAAGTTTTTTTTCAGCTAGGTTTTTATTATGTTGATAATTTAGAGGCCTTATAAATTTGTGTATCAAATATGATACAGTAGGATTCAAAGGGTTAATTGACTATTTACTCTGTGCATTGTGAATACAGAATGCGATCTGTGTGTATTGGACAGATGTTAAACTGACACGTGCACTAGCAGAGAATGAGAGACAGCGATCACTGAACTATTGTACTGGCTTGTTGTTTTCACTCAGGTCCTGCTTCACTGGTCTCCTGTTCCCCTGAGAATATGAGCCATAGCAACACAGTCTCTGTTTATGACTGCAGAGACACTGTTTCATCCTGTCATTTCCGTCTCAGAGCTAGCACACAAAGATCTTGCGTTTTTCACTGGAACTAATAATTTTTTTTATTTATAAGCACGTTTTTGTTTGATTTCTGTGACCATGATGGTTTAAATCCTCTTTTTATATCTCTGAACCTGTCTGAGGGAGCTTTATGTCAACAATGAATTGGTAGTTTACAGCTAATACTTTGATATTAAAATAATCACTGGTCATCCCGTTACATGTGAACACATAATCTGTGAATGTAAGTGCTTCTGCCTATCAAAACATTATGGGAGTTGTTCGAGTCACATGACTGACACAATTCATAAACAATTCCCTCCTACTCATGTGCACCTGTATAACTGTATTGTGCAACTTACTGTCTTCCATATGAAGCTCTTTTATGATTCGATCCATCTGGCTAATGAATATTTAAAACAGGATCATATTACACATTACAACCTCATGAATAATTCATAGAGGCTGATTAGAATGATTTAGGCTTGTAGCATTGACAAACCCTCACATACATTTCAGCAACTTGTTAGGAAGGTCTATCAAATTGAGGTATGTTCTTTGTTCATTTTTTTACGTATTTTTTAATGTTTTTTTTTTCATATTTATTGCTCAAAATTAAACCATTTTAAGCTATAATCAAAGTAATACCCTTGAAATTTCTTTCCTACGTATATTTTTCCCAAAGTTCCTAAAAGAGAAAACTTGTTGGAATGCTTGTTTTATGATATTCATATTGGTGCTCTTTTGTGCTGGTTTTGAATATGGCATCTGAGGGGACAGTTATATTTATGGTTATGTAACAAAGTTTTGCATGATTAGGCACTTGTTAAGCCTGCAGTGTCTTATAATAATAATATGAATAGAACTGGTGATGGATTTTATTTTCTTCAGTCTATGAAAATTTAAAGCTTGTGAAATGTGAAATATAAGTAGATACTCTGTAATTTAATGATCTGAAGAAGAATATATTGGTTGAACTGAGTTGCGGCTTTTCTATGAGTTAACCCGTCTCTCCGTGTGTGTGGGGCGAGGTGTGTAGAGGTGAGTGAGTGTCAGAGACGGTGAAAGTTAATATGGAAAAGAGCAGATCAGATGATACCTACAGGCAATTCAACTCCACTACACTGACAGATGCTTCAGTGACTCAAAACACATTTGGGCCGCATTAATAAACCGTCCATGCTGTCCTACACACAGCAGAAAGTGACTTACACATTCTCAGTGCTGAAGGCTGCTGTCTGTTTGGTCAGACCTGAAGCTTTTCTAGATAAAATTTTAAAGTAGCATTTAAGAAATTATGTTTTCTGCTGCATTGTAATATGTATATAACAGGGGCGGAAAAAAATCAAATTTAAGAATTGTCTTTCTGTCAATTCATGAGTGTGAATGTGAATTGAACTTTTAACAGGATGTTGAATTGGATTTTGAATTGAAGTAAATAGTAATGAAATTCAATTGACTTTGGGGTCAAGTGTTCTTGGAAAATAAGTGCCCTTCCACTAAAAAAACTTAATTTATTAAATCAAATGTAGATAGTTATTTCTAATGTAGTTAGTTATTTTCTGATAATTTACTCACCCCCATGACATCCAAGATGTTCATGTCTTTCTTTCTTCAGTCGAAAAGAAATTAAGGTTTTGGAGGAAAACATTCCAGGATTTTTCTCCATATAGTGGACTTCACTGGGGTTCAGCGGGTTGAAGGTCCAAATGTCAGTTTCAGTGCAGCTTCAAAGAGCTCTACATGATCCCAGATGAAGGGTCTTATCTAGAGAAACCATCTGTCATTTTAAAAAAAATAAAATAAAAAATTATATACTTTTTATCTACAAATGCTCATCTTGCACTAGTTCTGGGATGTGCCACGCATTACGTAATCATGTTGGAAAGTAGGCGGAAGTACCGTGGTAGGGCGAAAAACTCTTCTTCAACTTCAAAATCGTCCGACATCGTTTTTACCATTTTTTTTTTTTTGTAAAGTACGTTTTGATTTAGTCTTTGCACGTTCGCTTTGTAGACACTGGATCGGTACTTCTGTCTACGTAATGCGTGACCTTTCAAACATGATTACGTAATTGCGTGGCGCAGAGCAGTGCAAGACGACAATTTGTGGTTAAAAAGTATATAATTTTTTATTTTTTTTTTAGAAAATGACCAATGGTTTCTCTAGATAAGACTCTTGTTCCTTGTCTGGGATCATCTTTGAAGCTGCACTGAAACTGACATTTGAACCTTCAACCTGTTGAACCCCAGTGAAGTCCACTATATGGAGAAAAATCCTGGAATGCTTTCCTCAAAAACCTTAATTTCTTTTCGAGTGAAGAAAGAAAGACATAAACATCATGGATGACATGGGGGTGAGTAAATTAAATTTTAATTCTGAAGCGAACCAATCATTTAAGTCAAGTCACATTTATTTTTATAATAGTTTATACAAATACAAAGCAATACAAATCAGCTTAATTAATTAAAATGCTTTATAACATAAACAGTTTCTATAAATGCATTGATTTATCATATTTTCTAGAATAAAAACCATATGCTGTGTATGATGATAACATATGAGTAAATCATAATGAGAATTCAAAATTGAATTACTATTCTGCAGCCTGTTTACTATATCTCAATTCAAATTTGTTTCAAATTAAGAAAATCAAATTTGTGATTTAAAAGCCATTTTCAATTTAATATTGAATGGTGCACAATCATGGTATAGTATTCAAAGTGTTATAAGCTGTTCTGCTTTCTTTGGATGGTCTGGCAAATGTGTGTTTCTTCCTGAAAAAGAACATCAGTCAAAATTCAGCTGTGCTCTCTACCTTTCCAGAAAATAGATGAAGGGTACGAAATATCCATCTCACACGGCACAGTCAAAGCGTCCATTGGTCTAATCTCTCATGCTATTCGTAATTCTGTGTGTGCAAGGCTCAGAGCCCCCACTGGCAGAACACCATTTACCTTTTCCACTTCAACGTGACCTCAAAATAAACGCTTCCCTCCCTCAGGAGTCTGCATGAGAGGCAAAATTCATCACATGGATCTGATGTATTAGACTCCGTAAAGCCATTATCATTTATTTAAAAAATCTTGTAAAGGTGAATATGAAATGCAAGCATGTAAAAGTAAAACCATCTTCTGCAGTGTGTTGGTCTAGGTGCTTGAATGAGAATGAGATCATTACATTACATTATTTTGATGAGGTGTCATAATTAAACTTAATGGGAACCATAATGTTGATATTGGCAAATTAATTAAAAATAAGTCAAAAGGTTGCCAACCATTGCATCCATCGTCCTAAGCACCTCTGTACTATGTATTATTTTTCTAATTTGTCATTATGCTTTACCATTTAAAGTCAGTCCATCCTTTTAAACAAAAGTTGGGAATCAGAGCACATGTTGTGCCTCGTTTATCATCACCCTGCAGTGAGGACAGACATCCGTCCCCTGGTATTGCAGTCCCTGTCTGTGGTATCTCTCTCCATACCTCTCTAGATTACGTTCAGGAGGGAAAGTTTTGGACATCTCGACTCTAAATGATAAATGAGAGAGTGGTAGTTCTGAGCTACATGACCGAGTTAATCTCAGTTAAATCCAATCACGATGAGCTGATTGTGACTTCTTAGAGCGCAGTGACGGGAAAGTGGTATCTGAATCCATCAACGAATACTCCCAGGCACCAGCAAAACACAGCTCTCTTGCTTAGAAAATAATTATAGACCCTTTTTTCCCTTTTCTCTTACTTTTTTTTTTGTCCTGCCTGGAGCACTATGATGACATTTTGTACTCCTGAGACTATTTGTGGGTTATTTACTGTTTGTTAAGGGGATGAGTCAAAGAAAGGTCTTGTTCTCCATGTAAGTACTTACACTATTGTGATCGTAATGTTCTTTTAAAACTGTCTGCCCTAATGGCAAACAGACATTACACTAGAGCAGTGAACTAAAGCAGATTATGAACATGGCTCTCATGTTCTTGATTTATTTGTGGATAAGTGTGTTTTGATCCTACTATACAGTGTCAGACCATTACCACTGTTTTTGAGTTAGTGAGTGCTCAAACCTTAACAAACACTAATGGTGTACCACAAGGCTCAGTCTTAGGTCCTTTTTGTTTGCTTCCCTTTATGAGATATATTATTAGGAAAGAGAACATTAGCTACATTTCTACATACAGACCTGTAACAGCAGCTCTAAATCTGGTATTTAATGCAATTTCTTGAGAGAGATTAATTTTTTTGTTATGTCATCTTGTATTTCTCAAACATCAAGAAAAAGATAATATCATAGTTTTGTTATTTTGTAAATCCTGTAAAGCATTCTCCAACCTGATGCGACCCTTAGCCTGTTTGCCTTAAGGAGACATTTTTAATTAGATTTACCTAGTGTTCATGTACTAAGTGTGAAAAGTTTGCAGTATGCAAAGAACAATAGTAACATTAACAAAAATTATGAAACAACACAAAAGGAAAACAAGACAGTCTTATATTTCTACAAATCTAATTTCAAGCATATAGGGATAGTTCTACATATTTTTCTATACCCACATGTTGTTCCAAAACCTGAATGATTTATCCCCACCAAATACAAGAGGAATGATGGACAGGATGTTCTCGCTGTTAGGCTGTCAAGCTACAAAAAAAGACAAAAGAGCTTTGTGTGAGGAATGAAAAAAGCTTTGTGTGAGGAAAAGACTGAAATCTGGTCAGATTTTACTTTGAATCTTCCCTTTAATTTTCCTCCAGTGCAATTTTCCCTTTGTGCAACTATGAATATGTGCATATTCAAATTTGGCACATTGCATCTTGTTGCAAGGCACATGTTTTGCATACTGATGTGACACGTTTTGATGTGATATTTCAATATACTGTATGTGAACACTAATGAGATCTGAGCCCTGCAGCAGAGGAGAAGATTGTCATTGACTAATGCAGTTCAATCTTTTCCTCACACAGATCTATTATATGGCTTCAGAAGATTTGAAACATTACACACAATTCGTCATTTTTGTAGCCAATTTTCGCTTTTCACTTTCATTGTGTGAAAAAGAACAGTGATCATTAAATGTGCAAACTATGCTAAATTTCTTGTTTTGTGTTCGTGGAGAAATAAAAATCATACAGTTTTGGAATGATATAAGAGTGAGTAAAAAAAAGTGACAGAATTTTAATTTTGAGTAGAAATATTACATTTAGCATAAAGGTGCAGTAGCAAGTGAGGGCAAAAAAGTCCATTGTCAATAATGTGGCAAGCAAATTTGTGTGACCAACTTGAACTCGTTGCGAAATCTGCATAGGGATATCCTTCGTCCTCAAGCAAAATTCCCAGTTTTATGAATTACTAATGACTTGATTTCGACCATGAAAATTCACCGAACAATGATAAATGTAACCGTACCTATATGTATAAAAATGTGTGAAGAAATGTAATTAAATCTATGCTTTGAATTACTGTTACTTGTAATGTTCAGGAGGTCTCTCTATGGACTGTATCCCTACAAGTCAAGCATGATCGGTCTAGAGTCGCTGGCAGATCCATCTTCTGATTGGGATATCTTGGAAACAATTGGAAAAGGAACCTATGGAAAGGTCTACAAAGTCATCAGTAAGAAAGATGGAAGTCAAGCAGCCGTGAAAGTTTTGGATCCCATTAATGTGAGTCATTGTTGGGCTTTCTGAGATTTTATTCAGTTGTGGCATCTGTGTTCAGTATATTGCAATAGTGTCCTCTTCCTGATGAGATCACATGGAAAATGTAACTTCCATGTACTGTACTCTGTTTTCCTTGGGATTTTCTTCTGAGAGTCTTAAGCCTTAAGACTAGACCCAATAGATTCAAAAGGGGGCAGTGTGACATTACTATTCAGTAATGAATCTGAAAAATGTGCTGAAAATGTCCTGTGAATATATGTAACCTTTTTCTGTGCTCTCTACAGTCAAATGAATTTATTTTAGGATGTAAGACTCCATATTTACGATGATTTGAAAATCAAACAAAAACAGACAAAATCTTTAAAGGCATTTCTTCTCCTCTTGTCCTCTGGCTTGTCTCAGAATCCCAGTCATACTAACAGAGTAAGTAGATGTTCTTCCTAAATTTCCCCAACAGATGTTTTCCTATTATAGCGCTATTGATTTTTGGAAAACTAGTTAGGATGTTTTATTTTTATGCCTAATCCTGATATTCCCTATGTAGTGTGATGTCATTAGTGCTGCTTGATCCCCCATAACCCCCTGCTGCACAGTGCATGCATGGCTGCCTGTCGAATACCCTGCTGGTCATACAAGCACATGCACGAAAGCTTGGGAGCATTTTCACACCTTTTTCATTGTTATCACCTATTTTGACACGGTGTCTTTGTATATAGTAGCTTTTTTGAATCAGAAGCAATTTTTCAATCATTTCTAGCTTCATTTAAGGACAGTTGTCCATGTACAGCAGTTAGTCATAGAATCTCATAAGAACACCATGTCATTACACACAACAAATGCAAATTATATAGAACCGCCACAAACCAGGGCACTGTTTTGTGTACTAACATATATGATTAATGTGGCTGTGCTAATGGCTGTGTCAGGATGTGGATGAGGAAATTGAAGCGGAGTACAACATCCTGCGCTCGCTGTCCAACCATCCCAACGTGGTGAAGTTCTTTGGCATGTTCTACAAAGCAGATGAGCTCTCTGGAGGGCAGCTTTGGCTTGTTTTGGAGGTACATTTCTTTATCATAGTTTGGTTTTGCATTTTATTTGCACTGTCCACAGGAAATACTTTCTAGGAGATTTCCAAGTGGCATTGTCAGTATCTGCTCATAAAGTCGTGATATCTTTCTGATATAACTGTTTCCGGGTCCAAGCCTTTACTGTAATCTCAACAGCCGTTTTTGAGTACTATTCATATATAACGCACATTTAAGCTTTTAATACTCACTTTGTACACTACAATCTGTAGTCCAAAACACCAATATTTCAATGATTCAGAAAAGATGAATCACTGTCTGGCCAACTGAGATTTTGTTATAGAGGTAAAGGTTACATTGTGATTTTTTGATAGTACTACAGCACATCGTAAGTGTATATTAGCACCATTTGTTGTTTGCTTTTGGGATCTGAAGGAGCTTTTGGACCCGGAAAATATGATGCGTGACATCAGACTTAAGAACTGCGTTTTCAAATGTTGCTCAAATCTGATGTTGTAGATATTTAGTCTTGTCAGTTTGACAAACACAGTTGAAATTTAAATCCCATTTAGTCTGTGAAGGGGTTTTACTTTGAAAGAAGTCAATGTTACCACACGCGGGCCCTAATGCAGTCGGGGAGTTCAGTGCTTTTCAGCTGAGCAATTTGGAGTAGTCACCCAATCTCAAAACACACAACATTCTAGATGTATGATTATGATGGATGACTAGTTCAGCCAAAAATGAAGATTCTGTCGTCATTTACATAATTTACTACTTTATGACTTTCTTTTGAACCAAGGAACAGAAAATAGATGGACCCACTTTATGTTAAGTGTCTTTAACCCTGACGTATGAAATACAGTAATAGTCAGAAAACTCGCATGATATAGACTAAAATGGAGCTCAAACTCAAAGAGGAAAAAACACCTACATTTTTTCAGAGGCCGAAACAGTTTGAATAAGCAGTTTGGTGCAGTTGCTGATATTTATATGGCCAAAAAGTAAGATGAATGTCTTATAGCCTCAGATGTAAATCAGTGAGATCTTTACATAATGGTATAGCAGGCTACTTAAAGGGTACATAACACACACAGTTTCTCATGTTAATCTTGAGTACCTATAGAGTAGTATATCATCATTCATATCTCTGAAGAGTCTTTAGTTTGATCATATTTATAAAAGACAGATATGCTGTACTGTGTCTTTCCGAAAACAGCCGAGCTCCTGGAGGCGTGCTGTGTGAGCTAAGCTAAAGAGTCACGAGCATGCACAGCTTTTGCGATCGTCTGCAAGCTATCAATGGTCAGCTAAACAAATGTATTTAAATACATACAATACACCATCACATTATCCATGGATAACTTTTAAATCACTATACATTTGTGTTGTTTACATTATATGCACTTATGCGCCGGTTGCCAACAAAACAGACTCATGACCGGGATCATTATTGCTGTGACCACTCCATCTTTCAGTTTCAGACGATCTGTAAATCCGGCGTAGAAATGGGCCTTGTTTATAAAACCATAAGCGCTGATCCTGAGGGCTCGAGCAGCCACGGAAAAACACGAGATATTCTCCATTCATTTTAACCAATAAAAAATTGCTTGCAACTTTCAGACACGACTTTATCCTTATTTTGATAGTTAATTTAAGGCGGTTTCTATGGTTATTTTAATGACAAATGTCGAGAGCGCATCAATGTAATGTGTGAGCACAAATCTCTCAGCTACACTTAACGCTGGGTTCTTTGGGAAGCAAGGCTATCTTTCCCTCACAACCATGATGTATGGATAATAAAGTAAACCTAAGCTGCTTCAGTCCAGTAAGTGTTCATCTTGAAATATTACTAACAATATAAAAGTTCATTTTACATTTACTTTATGAAAGTCAGTAAAAATTTCACAGACAAGGTTTTCACAGCACAGAAGACGTGTACCAAGACCTAAAGTTGGACATATTAATAATTATACTAAAGGCCTTTTACTTTCTAAAGAGTATAAGCTATCAGTCAGATGACAGAAGGCATGTACTAGATTGTGTACAACAGGTTTTTCTGCAAATCTTGTTGATAATTTAGAGGCTTTGAAATGTGCATATCATATATGATACATTAGGCTAGTGTTAACTATTATGTAATAACATTCAATTAGTAATTATTTGATACAAAACTCTATACATACGTTTTTACATTGTACTTATATTTAACAAAAATATCTGCATGTAATTACATCTGCAATTTCACTGTTGACATTGTCTTACCCCTTAACCCACCCTTAAACCTACCCATACCACCAAACCTGTCCTAACTGTACCCATATCCACCATAATAGCAGCACTGCAACACAATATGAACACAATAAGGAGTAAATAATATATGTTTTGTTAGCTCCCAAATCTCATTTAAGTATGCAGATAGCCTGAATGTAAACAAAACCCATTTAAAGCTATGAAAGCATTTTGAACTATTCCTGGAGCCCCTGGTCACTGCATGTTTTCACTGTATGGAAAAGTGCAGCACAGACATTCTTCTAAACATTTTATTTTGTGTTCTACAAAAGAAAGAAAGTAATATGTTTGGAATGATGTAGCTGAATAAAAGATTTGGTGACAGAATCTTGTTTTTATTATTATTATTACTATTATTATTTAACATGCATGCATGATAATGTGTCATTGCTGGTTTTACAAATACACTGACAAGATGAATAAAAACGCTGTGTGGTTTGTTTTGTTAGCCTGTGGATCATAAAAAAAATGCTGAAGTCTTACTAATGTAGTTCCAGTTGTTTGGTTGTCCTTTTCTCTATAACTGCATTAATCTATTTTTTCTCTCTCCTTTTCCTCATTACTCTCCCTCTCTGTCTGGTGCTTCTCTCTGTTAGTTGTGTAATGGGGGTTCAGTAACAGACCTGATAAAGGGTTTGCTGATGAGGGGAAAACATCTTGAGGAGCCCATCATCTCCTACATCCTGTGTGGAGCTCTTCTGGTGAGACACACACACACACGCACACACACACTGAAGTAATCTGCTCACCCCAGCACAGGGAACGCTGCCTCAGCGCTCTGACCGTGCCAGGGTAGTTATTTTGGGCCGTGATAGTGAGGAGAGACAGAGGGTGTCCAGCTGTAGGCTTTAGGGGCTGATCAGAGGCAGTCTGGCCTTCAGGCACAACTAACTGACTTGAACTGACTAAAAGTTTCTCTTGCTTTTTTCTCAGGGTCTCCAGCATCTTCACAACAACAGAATAATCCACCGTGATGTGAAAGGCAACAACATCCTCCTCACCACAGACGGTGGAGTCAAACTAGTGGACTTTGGTAATGGCTACTGCTGGAGGATTTTATTTTGAATTTTAGAGTTTTATATACATTTCCCTTTCCACACTCCAAATGTCCATGTAGTGACATGATTGTCAAGCTCCAAAATGGACCACGTGCTAGTTTGGAATGACATGAGAGTAAATATATCGCATGCGATTCTCACGATATCTAGTGCGATATCTCAGTCGATTCATCTTCGATACTGAACGCGATTTTGCGTGGCTTGTCCGTGAACTACGGCTCTGTCTATTAAAAGGCGCTCCATTTGAAAGCAGGTGATGGCGATTTAGCGGTAATCAGGGAACCGGCTTTACTGACGAAATGCGCGTGAGAATCGCATGCGATATATCGCCCAGCCCTACATTCTGTTTATTTTTTTGACATTTAAACCAAAGTAAATATCAACATATATAAAGTAAATATCAAACAAAAATGTATTTATGGTCATAAACATCTTAAATATGCTTGGTTCATCTTACACCAATTTGGGCCAGTTTATTTTCCAAGATGGTTTTAACATGTTCTTGATGGGCAATGATGTCTATTATGGACATTAGCTGGAAAATAATGGAAATATAATATATTCTTCAAAATAATAAAGTGTACTCTCCTTAAGTACACTTAAGTTGTTTTTTATTTTAGTATTTTTTTTTATTATTAAATGTAGCTACTTTTAAGACTTTTACTTATAATGCTAACCAATAACTGATTTTTACTGGTCATTTAAAAGGATAGTTCACCCAAAAATGAAAATGATCCTCAAGCCATCCTGGGTGACTGTCTTCTTTCAGACGAACACAATCAGAGTTATATTAAAATATATCCTGACTCTTCCAAGCTATAGTAAATGGGGCGTGAGATTTTGAAGCCCAAAAAAGTACATCCATCCTTCATAAAAGTAATCCACAGGAAAAATATCCATATTGTAAGGAAAATATCCATATTTAAAACTTTATTGACTATAACTAGCTTTCAGCAGATGGCCGTCGATTTGCAGCAGAAGAGTGACCTCTGACCCCGACGCATTATGCAACGACGAACCTGGAAGCACAGAGGATAGAGCAAAACAAAACACCGGTCACGATTTAGAAGTCAAAAACAATAATTTTAAAAGAGAGTTGTCAGAGGATTTCGATGTAAGAGATTTCGATTAACCCCCTGGACCATATGGATTACTTTTATGATGGTTGGATGCGCTTTTTGGGCTTCAAAATCTCACGCTGATTGTGTTGGTCTGAAAGAAGATCATATACACCTAGGATGGCTTGAGGTTGAGTAAATCATGGGACAATTTTCATTGTTGGGTGAACTATCCCTTTAAGCTGGTTGCTGAACCAGTTTAGCTGGTCTTGGCCATTTTTTTATCAGTGCTGAGTGTAAAACATCAAATATATTTGATTTACTGCCTCAGTTTATTTGCAATTAATTTATTGAACATACATGAGATATAAATGATATAATTATTATTATTATTATACAGATTCACATCATATAATATTATTGTAGGCATAATAAAACTAACAGTATGCTAATGCTCTGCCATGAGTTGTCAGCAAATGAAATGCTACTAAATTGAGGTGGAGCCGTTCTGGCGTCTGTGTGCTTATCAAACGCACCCTCACACATCATGTGAATGGGGTTAAATGGTGTTTGGCAAGGAAAGTGTGTGTGAGGGGGAGAGGGGGGTGTGTGGGGCCATTGATTCTCGTCTGCCTGAGGCGTGTTTGTCCCGTGTGCATGTGAGAAAGAAGTGGATCCCTGCCGGGAAGCAAAATGCCCTCATCACGTAATGCTGATGAATGTTAATGTCACGTCAGATTATTTGCCACCTTCTAAATGTCTGAATCCTTCAAAGTGTTATTTGGTCCTACTTGAGAAATAATTGCACAGTTATTGCCGTTTATTATCATAAATGTTCACAAATGTCAAACTATGATTCTGACACATGAGGTCTCTGATCCGTTGCAGGTGTCTCCGCTCAGTTGACGAGTGCCCGTCTACGCCGAAACACTTCAGTGGGAACCCCTTTCTGGATGGCTCCTGAGGTCTGTCCTGTTATAAAATACTAACTTACTCCCTTTTCTGCTGTTTTTATTTCTAAATCTTGCTAGTCAACATCCATCTCTTCCTATGTTACAGTACAACACATTTTATTCTTAAAGGGACTGTTCACCCAGAAATTAAAATTTATTATATTAAAGGCTCTTTCTCGTTCAGAAAGCAGAAGCTTTAAATAGTAGCGTAAAATACGTTCCACTGTAGTGTATAAATGGCATATAGCTCCCATAGTATGGGATTGTTGTGATTTATTGATGTGCAGATACTTCATCTAAACACATCAACCACAGTTTACCGTCTTTAATCGGGTGAAATTATGAAAATGTTATTCCGGCACATATTTCATGTTTAAAGGGGAGCGCGCGAGGTACTGTATGTGTATGCACAATACTCCAGAGTCTGAACAACTTTTTATTCAAGAAATACAAGAATAGAATACAAAAAACCAAATCACAATTAGAATTAGGTTATACATGCCATAAAATATTAATTATGAGTAAAGACTGTGCAAATTAAACATTAATAATGTTCATATTGCTTTCATTTTCTGATACAATCATCAATTTTTAGAACAAATTGAAGTTGTTCAAATAAAGGAATATTTCCAGCCCAAAGTTGATTATTCAAAAATAACTGGTTTGATCATCTTAAACGTGTCATATCCTCTGGGTTTGGGTGTAATGATTGGAGAGCATTATATTGTAGATAAGATTGGAGATTAATCATAATAAATATGCCACAACAATAAAAAAAATGACATTAAAAATAGAATTCAGATTGTATTCTGATTATTACTTTGACGGCAACTTGAGCAGAATGCAGATCTTCATTTATCAAGTTAATTTTCTTGTCAAAATCCATTGACAGTATTGCAGGCAGAAATTCAATTACGCTTCTAATCAGAGTCAGATGTGACGACACGCCGACTGTAATAAAGGCCTATTATTCTCTCACCTTCATGCCATTTGAAACTTAAATGGCTCAGTGTTGATCAGAATTTTCTGGCTGCTCTTTTCTGCATAATGAAAGTGAATTCAAAGTGAAATATATTCAAACATGACACAGCGATATGTGTTATGGCAGATTTGAAGTCAGTAACTTTGCATCTTGCACATATTGCAACACTTTCTACATTAAATGTCCAATGAGTAGTGCTAAAAGGAGAAGAATGTGAATGTGGCAATGTTTTATTAAGTTTAATATGTCTTTTGGCAGTTTTTTAATTATATATCCGGTGAGTGGTGCTAAAAGATTAAACACTAAACCCTACCATAAACCTCACTGATAGTGTTAACAAAAGCAAACTTAAAGGGATAGTTCACCCAAAAATGAAAATTTTATCATCATTTACTCTCCCTCATGTTGTTCCAAACCTGTATGAATTTCTCTCCTCTGCTGAACACAAAAGAAGATATTTTGAAGAATATCAGTAACCAGACAGTTGACGGTAGTTATTGACTTTCACAGTATTTTTTTTTGCCTACTATGGAAGTCAATGGCTTCCGTCAACTGTTTGATTACCAACATTCTTTAAAGTATCATCTTTTGTGTTCAACAGAAGAAACAAACTCATGGATATTTGGAACAACTTGAGGTTGAGTAAATGATGACAGAATTTTCATTTTTGGGTGAACTATCCCTTTAAGTGTGCCAGAGGATCCGAGTTCTAATCCGCCAGTTTATTTTAATTTTTTTCTCATTAAAACCAAAGATGTTCATCAGTGATTGGTTTTTTACAGTCTATGGTCACAAGTTAATTCTCCATGCCCAACACGCTACTGCCTACACCACTGAAGCCATTAATCACATGCATTGTTTTTAACCTTGTGTGACATTGGTGGGTGGGGCTACTGTAAATTTGCACTTAGTAATAGACACTCTGAATAATCTTGTTTGCATTAAGATTATTTTTATTACCACACTGGCAGATATTGATAATTTTACTTAAAGGTGCCCTAGAATCAGGTTTTACAAGATGTAATATAAGTCTAAGGTGTCCACTGAATGTGTCTGTGAAGTTTCAGCTCAAAATACCCCATAGATTTTTTTTAATTAATTTTTTTAACTGCCTATTTTGAGGCATCATTAACTATGCACTGATTCAGGCTGTGCGGCCCCTTTAAATCACCCCCCCCCCAGCTCTCGACTATAATACATTGCATAAACAAAGTTTACACAGCTAATATAACCCTCAAATGGATCTTTACAAGATGTTCATCATGCATGCTGCATGCATACATCAGATCATGTGAGTGTAGTATTTATTTGGATGTTTAAATTTGATTCTGTATGAGCAGGGGTGTGATTCTTCCGGAAAAATCCGGAAATCCGGCTTTTCCGACCTGAAAATGATGCTCTCGTAAATCATGCAAAAAAAAAAAAAATAAAATAAAAATTGGGGGTGGGGGGTCAGGGTTGCGGCGGTTGCGATGGGTCGAGTATTGGTAAACATAATGACCGCTCACCGCTGTCAACGTTTTTTGTGCCTCTGATTCATGTCGTCATGTCACTCCGCAAGTAGTCCAATCATTTGTCACGATTCAAAGTGTACGCGCACTGTTATGAATGCGCACCAGTGCCCAAGGAAGTCGACCGGAAGTTGAAGTCGGCCGCGTGCCGCCATCTTGTAGCAGAACTTCACTTGCGTTAGCATCCCATTGACTCCCATTCATTTTGGCGTCACTTTGACAGCGAATAACTTTACATCTGAGGCGTTTAAAGACTCCATTTGTCCATTATTTATTTCTAAAGATACACGACAATGTATAAAGGGCTCCATTACCTTCTATGTTACATTATGGCCCCGTAGAAACAGTTTTTGTAAAAATAGGCTAACGATTGCGCCATAACCACTCGACTCTCTGTCGCACAGTAGAGAAATTACCGTACAGACAGGAGGAGAAGCTCGCAGGCAATAGTATGCATTAACTTAATATGGCGTACTGGCGTTACATTTTAAAATACTATACAAAATAATTAATCAGAATACTTACTCCTGCTCACTCACGCCAAAGAACTCCCCGCTCAAGCTCGCCGTCTCTGCAAGATTAACGATGGCAGTTTGCACGCACAGCTACTAGAAGATTTACATCTGTCAGACAGGTTGCTGACGTCATCAAGCTTAGTTTGAGTCTGCGCGTCAGAAACGGAAGTGCTAAAAATCGCTAAAAATGGGCTTCACTTGTCTCAATTGAGTTCCAATGGGGTCGCTGTGTCCATTTCTTTTACTGTCTATGATGCGCACACACCCAACCGCGCCCAACCTTCTACTCACGTGAACAGCTTCAGTGAACACGGATGATTCAGATAAGCAAATCCATATTGTCTTTCATTTTTATATGCAGGTCTAGTAAAATTTAACCAATCTATTGATCATTTTTGTCATGATTCCATAACAATAATGTTAAACGATTCTGGGCTAATTTAGCAAAGTAAGGGCAAGGATGCCAACTCTCACGCATTCATTGACCCAATTCTCACGCTCTCACGCCACACCCCCATATTCTCACGCAGACTCGTGCAGCAGTGAGGAAAAAAAATCGCGCCGCATGATCTCGCAAAGCAACGCGCAGAGAGACCAGACAGACAGTGTACAGACTAGTGAGTTTTTGTGACAATTGTGAGGGAAATACACAATTTATTCCCATAAACTGTGTAGTCAGCCGTTCTCCCTCCCATCTGCACCGTGTGAATTGTGAACGCAGGCAGGTCAGTGAGTTACAGGGCGCTCCGTGTCTCCGTCTAGTTTAGGCTAGTAACTAATAGGCCTATGCTGTTATATAGTTTATAGGGGTGTGACCATAGTGACGAGCGAGACTAAAATGTGACGAGATTTCTGGTCGAGGCCAAAAGTAGTCTCGTGATGTTGCCATGACAGAGTGTAAGGAAAGAATATGCCACCGCTACGTTTACATTGATGCCTCTCCTGTCGTTTTGCTTTGTATTTAAATAAAAAACATTTAATTCAGTTGGATAACGGTCGCCGCCGCTCCATATTTACAGAGTTACGCGCGATCACGAAAGTGAAACTAAACACGAGCGCGCATTCAAACGCGATTTCAATACCCCGCATTTTGAAAGCGGCTCCCTGATGAATGCAAATATCTCTCAATGTGAAAGCTATTTTAGTCTGGGCAGTGTAGTTGTAACCAGCTCTTAGCTCTGTATCAAAGAAAAATTTGGTCTTATTTGCACTTTAAATATTGAGAGAGTGCGATTATGGTTGCATTTATTGTAAAGTGTTAGCATAAAAATGAATAACAGTTTTCTCTTAATCTTATTAAGCACAAACAGTAAGGTTTCATTTGTTAACATTAGTTAATGCACTGTGAACTATCAATGAACTAACAATGACTATTTTTTATTAACTAACATTAACATGTTAGATTAATAAATACTGTAGCAAAGATATTGCTCATTGTTAGTTGATGTTGGTTAATACATTTATGTTAATAAATGAGATCTTATTGTAAAGTGTTACCATTTTCATTTATACTGTTTTTATTTCTATGATCAGTTTGTGGAAAGGAGTTCAGTTAGGAGGTCAAAAGTTGTATAAGCTCATAAATCATGTACAGTAATGTCTGAAGAGACTGAAATCATACAGAAGAGAAGTCAGTCAGTTGAGTTTGTGGCAAAACCTTTTACAGTACTTGAGTATTGTTGTCTTTTACTGCATATGATAATTCATACTCAGAAAGTAGAACTGAAATGACATTCATTACAAGATGATTAGTTAAAACATTTCAAATACACCTGCAGAATATTTTTTCTAGTCCGTGTATTTCGCCATCTTGTCTCATCTCGTGAACTCCATCTCGAGTCTCGTCTCGTGAGATACCCGTCTCGTCACACCCCTAATAGTTTATATAGAATTAAGTTAGCATTAGCAGAGCTGTCTGTTTTGCAGCACTGAGCAGTTATTTTACATAACTTTATCATAAAAAAACAGTACAAAAGCAAGCCACGCCCCTCCATAAGCCCCTCCCCATAACAAAGCCCCGCCCCCATGGTACGTGCATCATATAGTTTCCTGCTTTTTTGTCCTTTGCCAATCACACCTATGATGAGTTTGATAGTGCTCCATGGCTAAAGCTAACATTACACACTGTTGGAGAGATTTATAAAGAATGAAGTTGTATTTATGAATTATATAAAAAATAGCGTCGACAGTCTTGTCTCCGTGAATACAGTAATAAACGATGGTAACTTTAACCACATTTAACAGTACATTAGCAACATGCTAACAAAACATTTAGAAAGACAATTCACAAATATCACTAAAAATATCATGCTATTGTTCTTGCTTGCTTCATGGATCATGTCAGTCATTATCGCTCCATCTGCCATTTTCGGTGTTATGTTGAGCTGTTTTTCTTGCTTGCTTACCTAGTCTGATGATTCAGCTGTGCACATCCAGACGTTAATACTGGCTGCCCTTGTGTAATGCCTTGAATATGGGCTGGCATATGCAAATATTGGGGGCGTACACCCCAACTGTTACGTAACAGTCGGTGTTATGTTGAGATTCACCTGTTTTTCAGAGGTCTTTTAAACAAATGAGATTTATATAAGAAGATCACTGTATATATATTGCAAATCCCAACTTTTTGATTGTTTATATCATTACAATATGTAAACTAGATTTTCGTGACTAAATGCGACTATAAAGATTTTAAGATATAAATATTTTAAACATTAACATCATGATTTTCTGTAAAACTGCTTTCAAACAATGTGTATTGTGAAAAACGCTATACAAATAAATTTGCAATACAAAAAAAAATAAAAAATTCCAATAGATACTTTTGTGCATAGTTTTATTTACTGTACTGACTAAAACAATCTGGGTTCCTTTAACCTGTGAATAGATTCAGTACAGCTTTGTAAAAAAGAAAATGTGTATTTTAATGCTGTGTGTGTTTTTGTGTATGTATTAGCGAGCTGTCACAGAGAGTTGTGTGTGTGTGTGGGTCGTGTGAAGGTTAATAGCTGAGTGCCGCTCTGAGAGTGAAATAAAGAGAGGTGATGGGGCCAGTGGGGGAGGCCCCTCAGGGCTAATTAAAATACAGTCTAAATTAAACGCTCTGCAATATGCCGATTGGCCACAGTGTTTCTGACAAACTGATTTAATGCTGAAGAACAACATACAGTTGTGATTATTACAGTCCAGTAATGATTAAACATCAAAAATACTGGTTAACTGGAGCTGAAATGAAATTAGTTTAATTTAGAAAATGATTTGGATAAATCCAAATGCTTATTCTGGGTAAATGAGCAGAAATTAAAGAGCTTATTCTACCATTTTGAATAATATAATAACAAAACTGATATGAATCCCTCTAATAGACCATAGTCGCACCATATTTAACTACAGGAATGAAAACGAAGCTGTGAGGAATAGAAGGACAGTGTGTTTAATGGATTGTACTTTTCAGCTGACAAAATGTCTTTTCCGAGAGAGAGAAAAAAATCCTGCACAAAGCAGTTTTGAAAGTTGTGAGTTGTGCAAAGACATGATTTTGGACTTTTATACTGTGCATGCCATTGTAAAGAATGTAAGTCTATCCCTTAGAGCCTTGTTTTCATCTGCGTAAAGTTCAATATGGCGTCTAACCTGACTAAGGTTTAAATTTAAGTTAACTTTAGTTAGAATTGGAGCACATTCAGTTTTAAAAACCTAAAGCTCTCAGTGTTTCTTGGAGGTATCAGATATTTGTGATAAAATTCTTTTGGGGATATAAAAATAGACACAAAATGAATCCATAGTTGACATGCAGTAGAAGTAAAAACTTAATGTATAGAGGAGTATACAATTAATGTAGAATTGCATAACTAATAATACAAATTAAATAAGAAATTTTTGAGTTCATATTAAGCTTGCTGACTGAAGATTAGTGTCTTGACAAATCTGAGCACAGTTAAGATCTCTTCTGAAACTCTAGTTTAGACACATGTGAAATTACTAAGGTCTTTTTCTTCATTTATTCTGTGCTGTCTCTGAGAAATACAGCATTAAAGATCTTATTTGTGAGCTTTGTTTCCCATTGACAGAGTGAACATCATGATTTGTGTGTGATGCCTCTGTGTGCAGGTGATAGCATGTGAACAGCAGTATGACTACTCGTATGATGCCCGCTGTGATGTGTGGTCTCTGGGCATCACTGCCATAGAGCTGGCAGACGGAGACCCACCACTGGCGGAGATGCACCCCGTCAAAGCGCTCTTCAAAATACCACGGTAAGAGACACCAGGGGGAGCTGTACTCACACAGCACTCACAAAGGACTGGGAAACGTCAGGACATAGTGGGAGGAATAGATGGAAATGGAGATAGACAGGAGAGATTGAGGAAAAGTGGAAAATAGGAATAAGAGTACTGTGAAAGAGAGGACAGGAAATGCCCCAGCATTCTCATGCACATTGACACTCTGACTGAGAATGACGTCACTCACTGTCAGCAGATTCAAGCAATTAAAACCAATTGAAAACATTAAATAGGAGAGTAAACTCAAATTCAAGGAAAATGTTGGGGGTTTTTTTGGACTTGAAGTTGAAATATTGTAAAAACGTATGTATATTCACTGCAGTTTCTAGCTGTAATTGGCAGTAATGGCAATAAAACATCAACAACTTGCCTTTTGTCCCCATGTTTTTTCTCACAAATTATGATTATGTGGGCAGATTATTGATTAATAAGCATTTATTTTTGCATGATTCCTTTTACAATACTATGTTATGACCTCAAAACACTCTATCATAGTGTGTGATTTGTAAACTAAAATATTTTGACATTTGCATCACATAATCAGCTCCATATGTAAGGCTTTTCTGACTGTAAACTTGCTCGGTAGCTCACCTGGTACAGCATTACACTTGTGATGTGGAGCGATTGAGTACAAGTCCTGTGAAACATGAATCTCAATAAAAAAACCTCAATACTTGTAGAGGCAGCTGAAGGGTTTGGTTAATAGATTGTGTTGATAATGTTGGTATGACACAGAAGTTGCGATAGTCTTTTCTTCACTTTTGTGGTGTATATTCAAGTGAAACGGCTTGTCGAATAAGAAAAAAAGGTTATGTGGGACTTGATTTTGTCCATCAGAATTGGATTTCATCGTTTGATTGTTGTTGTTTGCTATTATTGTGATGTCATGTGAGTGACAGGTTGTCCCGTCCTGGCTCCAGTAAACACGTCATCAGAGAAGAGAAGAGATGTTGTTGCGAGAGGGAGTTAATTTAGACATGCTACTCTTTTCACATATGTTTTTCGTCTATTGTAGGGAACTATACAATTTCGGTTGCAGCCTGGATGTTTTTGCTACTGCACCTTTAAGACTTCGATATGTAAATGACCTCTGTTACGTCAGCCTTCGGCCAAGTTACTGAACACTGAATAGGTGTAGATGAGCTGGTTGTGCTGTTATTAACATATGTGCTGTGAACATTTATTTCAGTGATTATTTTTAGTAAATGGTCTGTCCCACTGGACTGCAGCTTTGCATTGTGAATATTGTGACCAAATCCTGTTTTCCATGATATGACTCCTTAAAGTGTGAACTGTCATATTGGTCCTTTATTCCGTGGAGTAATCCACTGTGCACTTCGTCATGCCTGGTTATATCCCAATTCACACTCATGTAGCTGGACTGTTTTATTTTCACAGAATCAGGACATCTTCCGTGTCAAAATATTCTGAATAATGATAAATGATAAGCTTTGATGATAATCTGACCTTCTGCCATCTCTATGATCACACCATTATCACCCGGAATGCATTGGTTATGTCCTTTGATTGTAATTTCATTTGTGATTAGCCACCCTCCCTTCCCCATTGTCTTTTAGATGAGGCTGACACTCATGTTATCAGCCCTGCTCAGGGTCTGCAGGGGATGGGCTGCTCGCTGTCAGGACACTGGCAGTGTCTCGCATACCTTTATGACACTACAGCGTTTAGCTCAGTTTTGCAGAAAGGCTATACAACTCATTGAAATAGAATACTAGCATACTGTTTACTGCATATTATGCAGTATACCCTGATAATTGCCTATTTTTTTCTTTTAAAAAAGGTCACACTTTATATTAGGTGTCTTTAACTGCTATGTACTTGCATGCATCAAAAATATGTACAATGTACTTATTTTTTGATGTATTATAAATAGGGGTGTAACGATACGCTCAGGTCACGATACGATACGTATCTCGATACGGAGTTCACGATACGATACGTATCACGATATTTTGAACAAAATGAAACTGAAATTCAAACAAGATTTATTAAAAAAACATGAACAAATTTCAATAATTTTCCTTGTTGTACATACAAGATCACATTTCAATAAAATAAATAAATATAAAATTTTAATAAAAACCTTCTGTATTCAAATTAACAGCTGAATAGGGCTGTCTGTCACTGAAAAAAAATGTTAAATTTAACATGAACTTAGAATTATGAATAGGGGCCGTTCACATATCGCGTCTAAAAACGCGTGGAAGGCGCGGCCGCACCGCTTCTCCTTCTTTCCAAAGCGCTTGCGCTCCCGTGGCGTCGGTCGTTGCTATGCAACCATGAACTGAGCTCTCCAAGAGGATCAGGATGTTTCTGCAAAGGATAAATGATTTCTAGCCCTTGCATTAGTTTTACTACGAGATATATTGATGGAGATAAGATATAAAAACCACCATGTACAGCTATGATCAGCTGTTCGGCTGAGCTTTTGATGTTTTGTTACGGAAAGGCCATAGCTGATCGGTTGATTCTTGTCACACGACCTGCGGTGCGCTTGCGGCATTCTGAGAAGTTGAGAATTGCATGCGCGTCGCGACCGCGTTGATCCCATTATGAGCGCGCCTGCCGCGCGGCTACATTTGAAAATAATAACTGACTTGCACGCGGAAAAGACGCAATATGTGAACGGCCCCACAGAACTTCTTAAAGCAAAGCATCGCAAGCGTCTTTTGCTTTTCTGTGAGCACAGCTGTTCCTGTGCACTGCGGTGAAAGAAAGCCACGACTTTTCTCACGCGACCATGCAAGAGACTGACATGAGAAACGTTTAAACCTGCTTGCAAGATTCAATGTGTGCCCGAAACACTTACTGAACTAGAGAGCTGATTGAGACACACCATCTACGATAAATCGTTACACCCCTAATACTTATAGTAATTTAAAAATGTGGTAGCATTGGATCTGGACAGGAAGGATAACTCTGGGAGTTGGAAGGGGTGTGTCGCGATTCTGCCTTCTCACATCGCGATACAGGTTCGTGGACCTGCGTATCGCGATTTCGGTTTCATATCGCATATCGTTACAGCCCTAATTATAAAACAATTTTACTGCCATTAAGGTTATATACGGGTACAATTAGGTTTAGTGGTATGGGTAGGTATAAGGGTGGGTTAAGGTGTTAGGTATGGAAGCCCGTTTCTGGCACTAAATAAAAAATAAAAACGGTAATTGCAACGTTTTATCTCAGAATTCAGACTTTTTTTCTCGCAATTGCGAGTCAGTATAAAGTATAAGTAAAGTCAGAATATAAAGTCAGAATTCTGAGATATAAACTCACAATTGCGTAAAACTTTTTTTCTCGCGAGTTTATATCTCAGAATTGTGACTTTATATCACGCAATTGCAAGTTTATATCTCAGAATTCTGACTTTATATCACGCAATTGCAAGTTAATATATCAGAATTGTGACTTTATATCATGCAATTATGAGTTTATATCTCAGAATTGTGACTTTATATCACGCAATTGCAAGTTTATATCTCAGAATTCTGACTTTATATCACGCAATTGCGAGTTAATATATCAGAATTGTGACTTTATATCATGCAATTGCGAGTTTATATCTCAGAATTGTGACTTTATATCATGCAATTGCGAGTTTATATCTCAGAATTCTGACTTTATATCACGCAATTGCGAGTTAATATATCAGAATTGTGACTTTATATCATGCAATTACGAGTTTATATCTCAGAATTGTGACTTTATATCACGCAATTACGAGTTTATATCTCAGAATTGTGACTTTATATCACGCAATTATGAGTTTATATCTCAGAACTGTGACTTTATAACTCACAACTGTGAGAAAAAAAGTCAGAATTCAGTCGCAATCACTGTTTTTATTTTTTTATTTAATGGCGGAAAAGGGCTTCCATAGTTAGGGAAGGACAACAGTGTAATTATAGATGTAACTAGAGGCTAAAGATTGAGATCAAACTTTGATGTTGGCTTGAGAAAGCCTGAATGGGTAGCCTGAGCCAAAGCACGTGTCTGTACGGTGTTCTGGAGCTGGCCCCACCACAAAATAATTAAAGTAGTCATTGTTTTCGTGTATTTGTATTCTTTTTTATCACCCATGCTATTTTGTATTCTAATAAACAAGCTTATTATTACAGCAAAATTATACATTAGGGCAGGGCGGTATATCGAGTTTATACGATATATCAATATATATTATTTATATATTTATAGATACGAAATGTGTGAATACCGTTTATATTGATAAACAGTAGTTTAATACAAGCGCAAATGTAATTTTACAATGTTAGAATCTAATGTAATTTTCCCTTTGTTGCATATATAGCCTAGGCTATAGCATAGACTGCATGGTTACATTCACTATATTTTTTTTAATAGCCTTCAATATGAACATTGTTTATAGGAAAGTTTTTTTTGTAAAAAATATATATTTTTTTCTAAATCCAAATAGAAAAATGGAGAAAATACAGAGATGTATACCGTATTTCGCCATTCAGCCAAAAACATATGGCCAAAAAATCATATCTCAATATCGCAAAGCCCTATTATACATAGTTCATTATACCAATAATCTTTGTTTCATTTACAGCTTTGAATAATTGTTTTTTACAATGTACTAAGACATTCTTTCTAATTTTTCAATTTAGCATTTCACTTAATTCGTTGTGCTGATAATTTAATTTGTAATGGAAAAAAGTACATTTTCACGTGCAAGCGCACTGTTGAATCCCACTGTATTTTTTTTTAAACACTGAGAATTTAAAGATTTGTGTGTTTGTACCGGTGTTGTGGCTGTGCTTTAATGCTGCTTGAGGTTTCGATTATGAATGCTGGATATGAGAAATGATAATGTTAGAATACTGTGCTTTTGCCTTTGCAGGCCCATTTGTCATATTGTTTATGCCTCGGTGCAATAATCATGTAGAGTATCTACACCATCATGACGTGCTTTAAAATGATGTGCTCCCTCTGCTTTTTCACCCAGCTGTCTCTCCTCCTCTATCTCTTGCTTCTACCTTCCTTTTCTTTCTTTTTTTTTCAAATGAAATTAGATATTTGGGCCATGGCGCATAAATCAGATGTGCGGGACCTTTTGCACGGCAGCGGGTGAATAAATCAGTGTTCGTGTGTGTACTGGGGCGTGAAATTATTCTGTTAACATGTCATCTGTCCGGGGCGGCGTTCCCACCATCAACCCGGTCTCAGACGGAGAGATTATGAGGGGGCGTGGAGCGATCGGAGCCTTTCAGTGCGAAATGTTTGACTCTTGATGAAGGGCATCAGAGGGAACTGAATAGCTGCTCATACACAAGGCTGCACAGTCTCCAACCTGAATATGATTATTTGAATTCAAGCTAACATGTTTTTCTCACTGTCATAGAAGGATTCCTGGGTGTTTAATTAAGGGTAAATCATTTATATTTACTGGAAATATTCAAAGCCTGAGCTTAGCTGTGGTGTAAAGTGAACTGTATTTAATCCACTGCAGCTAATAGACTTAAAGGCTCGTGTTTAGCCATGACAGATTTTATTTTGATTAGCTGAAGTGTGCATTTCAATTCCATCTTTTAGCTTCAGTCACATTAGTGATATTTCAGCAAAATTTTGTTGGTAAAATAAAGGTCTGTTGTCAATAGAGATGTAACACTGCTCATGCAGAAGTCATTTTAATCACTATAAGGAGAATAATCCAGGAAAGTTTTCATCAAAAACCTTAATTTCTTTTCGACTGAAGAAATAAAGACATGAACATCTTGAATGACATGGGGGTGAGTAAATTATCAGGAAAATTTTATTTAAAAGTGGACTAATCCTTTAAGGTTTGACTGGTAGGCATGATCCAGTTATCCCCTGCAAAGAGATGGCATACTACACGTGGACCATGTAAAGAAGTGTCTTTCTCCATAGATACCATTATGCATTTGGCAGATGCTTTCATTAGAAGTAAATTACTTTGCATTCAAGGTTTACATTTGATCAGTTCATACATTTTGTGGGAATCGAACCCATGACTTTGGCTGTACTAATGCTGTACTGTTTAAGCTACAGAAATCCTTACCATTCAAAAGTAGACATTTATTCTGACTAGATAGATTTTTGTGAAGCAACAGTTTTATTTTTCCCTGGCTGCTGTCTTTGACGTCACAGTTCAGGATAGTCACCAGTGAAGGGTTTAGTATTGTCAATCAGCCAATCAGTGTTCATGACATAATTTTCCTGCGACTCCAGAGTGATTACCCTTCTTAAAAAGACGTATACTTTAGCATAATTGTAAAAAGAGTGCTTATTACTGAAACATACTTAAACTTACTTAATATACAGTATATAGTTAAGTGCGAACTGAATGTAAAGTTTTGAAAGTGCATTTAAAGGGGACCTACTGTTAATAAAAGTTCTGATGTCCACAGAGTGTGTGTGTGAAGTTTTAGCTTAAAATATCCTACAGATCATTTTTAAAGCATGTTAAAGGGTTAGTTCAGCCAAAAATAATGTCATTTATTACTCACCCTCATGTCGTTCCACACCCGTAAGACTTTTGTTAATCTTCGGAACGCAAATTAAGATATTTTTGTTGAAATCCGATGGCTCAGTGAGGCCTGCATAGGGAGCAATGACATTTCCTCTCTCAAGATCCATTAATGTACTAAAAACATATTTAAATCAGTTCATGTGAGTACAGTGGTTCAATATTAATATTATAAAGCGACGAGAATATTTTTGGTGTGTCAAAAACACAAAATAACGACTTATTTAGTGATGGCCGATTTCAAAACACTGCTTCAGGAAGCTTCGGAGCGTTATGAACCTTTTGTGTCGAATCATGATTCGGGTCGTGTGTCAAACTGCCAAACTGCTGAAATCACGTGACTTTGGTGCTCCGAACCACTAATTCGACACGCTGATTCATAACGCTCTGAAGCTTCCTGAAGCAGTGTTTTGAAATCGGCCATCACTATATAAGTCGTTATTTTGTGTTTTTGGCGCACCAAAAAAAATATTCTCGTCGCTTTATACTATTAATATTGAACCACTGTACTCACATGAACTGATTTAAATATGTTTTTAGTACATTAATGGATCTTGAGAGAGGAAATGACATTGCTGGCTATGGAGGCCTCAATGAGCCATTGGATTTCAACAAAAGTATTTTAATTTGCGTCCCGAAGATTAACGAAGGTCTTACGGGTGTGGAACGGCATGAAGGTGAGTAATAAATGACAGTGTTTTCATTTTTGCGTGAACTAACCCTTTAAAATTGTCACTTTTTAGGGGTGATAAAAATTGCGCTGAAAAGAAAATAGAACCCATTATAATCCATGATATTGTCTACACTGGTGTGGCGCGGCAGTAAACAGATTCCCCGTTCTATTTCTGATGTAGTCCAAGTGATTTCCAATGGTCATCTTATCGCGTTCAGCGGCGCTGCACATCGGTGTAGGCATGGTGTAAGTAATTTTGTCTGTTTTTACCACAGTGGCAAATCAGTGGCAGTGTAGAATGTACATGTATGGAAACATTTAAAAAGGCAATATACCATCACTCTTTAAGACTGAAAGTCTAGATTCTGTGTTTAGCTGGTGGCAGGACTTTGCCTTCATTTCCAATTGCCTACAAATAATTTTATCAGTATGGCCAGGCCACTAGGAGGTTGAGAAATTGTGGAGTCTTTTGAATGTGGCAGATTAGTATTGACAAAATGTCTGCCATGTCATATATCATCAGAAACCGATGTGGCCTCAGAGCTTGTGTGTGAGTCATGTTTGTGTGTCTATCTGAGGCTGTTTTTACCTACAGCAGCGACTGAACACAGTGCAGTGACATTAGATGACTGTAGGTCAACATTTACTGGACATTATAGTACATTCAAAAATGGTGTGAAGGTTTAGGAGTACTGATACAGTTACAGTAGAGGAAAAACCATCTGGCTCAGTAGAAGTCAATGGAAAGTGTTGATTATGATAGAAAAACAAACATATCTCTCTCTCTCTCTGTGTGTGTGTGTGGAGGGGGGGTTCAGGTAAACCCTACATTATGGGGACAAAATGTCCCCACAAAAATGGCTCTATGTGAAATTCTTGTCCTTGTGGGGACATTTTTACAGACACACACTCATACAGAAACGTGTTGTCAGCGCTGTTCTGACGGCTTTATCAGTAAAATAGTTTAACAACTTAAAAGCTACATGACATTTCTCACTAACAGTGTAATAACGGCGCTGTTCTTGGACCAGATAAATGTACAATTTCACTATTAGTAGAGACGCTGCTGCCGAAAACCGCTGAGAGACGCACATATGCTTAATCTCTCTCTCTCTCTCTCTCTCTCTCTCTCTCTCTCTCTCTCTAACTGCATTAATAACTGCATTATTCTGCTATCAATGACTGAAGCCTCCCCTACTAGCTCTAAAATGACATTTTGGAATTAGCAACAGAGGCTTGGGATGAGATGCTCAAGAAATTAATCCAACACACAAGAGTGTTTTAAGGTCAAAAACCTGACAAATGTCTTGAAATACAACACCTGATCAATGTCTTGAGGTGTGGTAACCGTAGTATAAGCGGAATAATTGACTCCGGGCCCTTGAATTATTGAAAAATAATGCAAAATTTTCTAATGATTCAATGGCCTGTCATCAATTATTCCATACATAAGGCACAACAAATACTTTACATTTAAAGCTGCAGTTCTTAACTTTTTTGGTTAAAAAAATTTCCAAAATCTTTGAGCAAGTACATAAACAGCCAGTGTTCAAAACTATCTCCTTACCTTAGCCCGATTCACAACGGTAAGCTTGTAATAATTTTTTGTAATTCAGGTTGTGCTGGTGGGTTTCCGTGGGAAATTCAAACATGCAGCCGTTCATCTTTGCATCATTACGTCACGTCTGTTTACGTAAAGAAAGAGTCCCAGCTAGTAGGTTATATCATGCGAGGATGCTGCAGGTGATGGATCATTTATAGCCTTTTCTCACAGCAGCTGCAATAATTAAACTTATCATTTTGATGGCGGATTGTGATCCAGAAAAGTCCAAATGACAGTCATCAGTGAGAACTGGAGATTCACCCGTAGTCAAAAGCAAAAGACGTCGGACTGCGGAGTGAATACAGAAATTGAAATCTACAGGTAACGCTAATATACACTAAATACACATAGTCACGCAATGCTGATGTTGTTAACATTAACAATTTGAAAACAAAGTAACAGTAATAATAATTTGTATGGTTTGACTTGATCCGAGCTAAGCAATCATTAAATTTAATCAGCGTGATTTACTGTAATGTCTTTTTCTCAGTTGGTCAGAACAAAAGTGGCAGACATGTTACTTACTTGTTCAGATGATATTTTCCAGTAAAAATTTTTATTTTGGTCATACTTCCAAGAAGTAGAATCTGTGATTCTGAAGTACAGTATCCACACCGGTGCGGTGACTGACAGCAAACATTAGATTCATCCGCGCTGAGGAGCTGTGCTGATGCACTCACGTAAAGATGATAATTCCGCAAATAACTGCAATTGCAGGTTTTAAACAGAGATGGCGACAAAGAGGCAAAACTTACAGGCTGCAGCTTTAAAGGGTTAGTTCACCCAAAAATGAAAATTCTGTTATTTATTACTCACCCTCATGCCGTTCTACACCCGTAAGACCTTCATTCATCTTCGGAACACAAATTAAGATATTTTTGTTGAAATCCAATGACTCAGTGAGGCCTGCATAGCCATAGTACATTAATGGATCTTCCTCTCTCAAGATCCATTAATGTACTAAAACACATCTAAATGAGTTCATGTGAGTACAGTGATTCAATATTAATATTATAAAGTGACGAGAATATTTTTAGTATGCCAAAAAAAGCAAAATAACGACTTATATAGTGACGGCCGATATCAAAACACTGCTTCAGGAAGCATCGGAGCACAATGAATCACGTGTCGAATCAGCGGTTCAGAGCGCCAAAGTCACATGATTTGACATTGAATCTGAATCATGATTCGACACGCTGATTCATAACGCTCTGAAGCTTCATGAAGTGCAGTGTTCTGAAATCAGCCATCACTAAATAAGTCGTTATTTTGTTTTTTTGGTGCACCAAAAATATTCTCGTGGCTTTATAATATTAATATTGAACCACTGTACTCACATGAACTGATTTAAATATGTTTTTAGTACATTAATGGATCTTGAGAGAGGAAATGTCATTGCTGGCTATGCAGGCCTCACTGAGCCATCGGATTTCAACTAAAATATCTTATTTTGTATTCTGAAGATTAACGAAGGTCTTACGGGTGTGGAACGGCATGACGATGAGTAATAAATGACATTATTTTAATTTTTGGGTGAACTAACCCTTTAAATAATAAATTTTTTAATTATGTGAATGAGATTTTTTTGAAAATATGGTAATAAAAAATTTGTGGTAAAACTAAATAAATATCACAATTGCAAAAAGAAAAACTTAATGGTCTTAAAAATAGGCTTCTCAAATAGGCTTATTCAATGTATAATTTCTTGTTTTTTTCCCTTCTTTCTGATTTTGGGTTAAAATTTGACCTAGTCATGTTCCTGACAGGTTTTATGAGATTCCCTCTTATGTATATTAATCTATCCCTCCCTCCCTGTGTTTGTGTCTAGCTTGTCATCTACAGCGTAACAAACTGATGTTGTGAGCAACATGGCTGACAGCGTGACTGTTTGCCAGAGTTTAGTGGCTCTGCAGCTAGATTAGAATAAACCTAGCGTGTTTACATCCTGTTTGCGTGTGCTCACAAACACCCAATGAGGGTGAATACCACGGCAGAATTTACCCAGCACAATAGGAGCGCCATCAGCGACGTTGCCTTCACTTTGTTATGTATAAGCAGCTCTCTACAGCACTGCAACATCAAGGCGAGCGTGTGGCTGCAGGCACGCATTATATTTTGCATTGAAGGAGTCGGTTATTTTCCTTTGATGTGTTCTTCAGAGAGGACGGCCTGTCTGAATATCTATCAAAGCACCCAGTGACTTAGAGCAGCGCAGAATGACAGATTACTGTGGAAAAAAAGAAAGCTGTGTTTAACGGGGTTGGTTTATATGCCTAATGCTTTGTTCTTGGTGATAGTTTCTGATGAAAGTCACAGAAGATGTGTTTTTAAGTAGTATGTCTGTCCTTCGACCTGCACTGCTCTTTATGTCTCTTTATGTCTGTTTGAGACTTCAGTCAAGCCGAAACTAGATTAAGAGTCATTGAGAGAAAAAAAGGAGATCTTGAAGCAGAAGTAGAGAGAATTTAAATAAAAAGATGAGAGCGCCACATTCATATTCGCCTAAAAACAGCCCATCAAGCAATAAGACACTGTAGACAGGGCTGAATTGTGAATTTAATTATATTGCTGTTCCTCTTCCTGTCCTTGTTGCAGAGCTTTTACCGGAAAATGAGTGTTGGCCCATTTATTTTGTTGTCATCTGTGTGGATTCTTATAACATGGTATTACTTTAGACTCAAAAACATGGTATTACTTTAGACTTTAGAAGCTCCATTCATCAAGGTCAAAAATAAAAGGAATTTCACATGGTTCCTGGGCCATAACAAGTGAAAGTGAACACACACCCGGAGCAGTGGGCAGCCGTTTTTGCTGTGGCACCCAGGGAGTGATTGGGGGTTAGGTGCTCTAAGGGCACACCTAGCTCGTTTGGAGCGTTTGTTTTGGAACCTGGTGCATTTTCTCCCTTAGTTCTGTTCGTTTAGGCATATATGAATATGGCAATCATGCTCTGAACCGCACCAAAACAATCGCCCTGAGATCGCCTGAACGAGGTGGTCTCGGTATGATTTAAAACGAGCTCTGGAGAGAAAGCAATCCAACCCAACGAACCAAGCAGTATCATAATTCATAATGAGAAATGTGTTATATAAAAAGCAGCAGTGTCTGATTCTGAGCTATTGTGGTTGAAAACTTATATATATATATATATATATAAGTTATATATATATATATATATATATATATATATATATATATATATATATATATATATATATATATATATATATATATAATATTCCTCATAAACACATGAACATATTTACTCTCACATATATACATTCACTCTATATATATATATATATCACGGTTATTAAGTCACGGATCGGACCATTTTTCGGACATAATGCGTGTATGTGTCCATTCAAGTGCATTGAGGATGTGAAATAGAAATCAATTTGGAGTTTGGAGTATCTGAAACGCACCTCTCTCTCTGTGTGCACGCGAGCCTTGTATGTATGCACGTCTTTGTGCACCGATAACAGCGTGGTATGCGATACCGAATTAAATCCTCTTTTGCTTCTTCTAGTGCTGGAATGGTTTTATATCTATTTAATGTGCAAACTAGCATGACAAAACACATGCAAATGATAACCTTTTACTTTATTGCGGTTAAAATTGCAATTGATCCACGAATCACATGCGTGCCGAACCGCGGGGCTTGGTCCGTACGGATCACGGATCAACAACGATCCGTTTAACCACTATATATATATATATATATATATATATATATATATATATATATATAGCAACACCCTGTTACTCAGTGTACTGTAAAGTTTTCACACCGGTGAATGACACATGATGTAATCCAATAACGTTGTCTCCGGTCTCGCTTCTGGTCTGTGCGTGTTCATGTGTTTATGAGGAGGCGTGGCTTTGGTCGGAGATTTGCAGGGAGGGTGGGATATACCCTTTCAGTGTTAGCCTAGCAGGCTAAAATGATCTTTTTCCAGATCATCTATTGCACCTTTAATTGTGAACTGAATGTAATGGTTTTTGACACTTAAAGGGTTACTTCAGGATTTAGCATTAAGCTTTGTATTAGTAGAATACCACTAGTATTTTCGAATTACCATGCTTTCCCCCTTCATATCAGCCCGAGATGAGAGATTTATGCATTTTTATTCTGTAAAAAAGCCTCCGATGACGCAAAAATCGTCATTTTGCGTCATCGGAGGCTTTTTTGGCCAGAGGCTTAAAACTACAGCCAGTAATAGCAGGTAGTTCCGCATTTTTTCACCACGCCCATACATATGCGCTTTTGAGGTTACTCACGGACATAGATCAAAGATTTTATCAAAAGTGGGTGTCAATTATATTTTTAAGCTTACAGTAATTAACTTTATTTTGTTATAGTCTGCACTACATCAGTGGTTCATCTCGCAAATTTATCGGTCTCTGCAGTCATCTCAACCAATACAGCAACAGGCTTTTGTGGTAACGTTAGCATAAATAGATAAATAGACTAACTCAGTTTTACAGAACAGTGGCTTTACTTTGATAACAGTCAACTTACATGCAACTTATATGTAATTGTCCATCTAACGTTACTTTGCTAAGTTTGCAGTTTTACTGCTACCTACAACACTACATATAGGCTACTGTGTTATCAGCCTCGCAAGGGCAGCAAAACAAGTGCATTCTGGGAGTTGTTGTCTTTCATCCACATTAGTCAAAAATACATTTTCTGCCTTTTCTCAGTCTAGAAAGCTCCAAATTCAAAAATAATTTCACATTTCTACTACATAAATTACCAATTTTAAATACACATTCATCTTTCCAGGGGTGAAGTACCCCTTTAATTGCATGTTAATTGCAATTAAATGACCGGTATTTTAGATTAAATTTATATTAAAAGCATTTAGCTGAACTTCAGAGTGCCTTTTGACCCTCTTAAGTAGGACTTTATATGTAATTTGATAATTTCTTCTATTGTATTTGAAATATGGTGTTTAATTCAATTCAGTCCACATTTGTTTGCATAGCCCTTATCACAATACATATTGTTTCGAAGCAGCTTTACAGAAAATGCATGTGTCTACATTACAATTTAGAGTAATCTGTTATCAGAAGGGACTGAGTCCAAGTTATGTACAAATCATGCAGTTAGCTAACACTGTATTAGTTTAAACAATTTATTAATTTAAAGCAGAAACAATGAGCTAAATGAAGTAAGGAATACATGTGAACAAATGATTAGGATATATAGAAGAATTTAGGTTTATATTGATGTTTGCATAATCTGAAGTCCTGTCAGGAGTTGGAGTCCTCTTGAGTTAATGTGTACTGACGAATGAAGCATTTGTGGCAAACTAAAATATACTTTAATGTCATTTCTTTTGAAACTTGTAAGTTGTGTATTTAAATATATTTGCAATTCCACATTTGTAATGATGAAGTTGCAATTTAGTACATTTAAAATGTATTAACTAATGTATCAACTAATACTGAATAACACACTACAGTTAAAACTCATCAAAAAAGCTTTTGTAAGCTAGTGAACAGATCAAAATAAGTGTGTTGTATAAATAATACTTCTTTAAAGCAAAACATTTAATTTGACTAATTTATTTAATTCGGTCTTAAACCCCGGCCCGATCGCCGCTGGTATGCGAGGCAAGTGCACTAAACACCTCATTCACTAGCGGTCGTCAGTGCGCAGTGGTTTAACAGCAAAACTCTCCCTATCTGGCCACTGTTACACATGCAATGTGAGTGGATGTCTGTTTATCACAGCTGACAGGCAACAAAATGCTTCACGAAAAATAAAGCGTAGATGATGAACGAACGACAAGGAAGCACAAAAAATGAACGTACAGTACACAAGAGTAAATACAAAGTTTTCGTTGTTAGTCGCAAACAGCACAGCAGCTCCAGACAATCAAAACCCACTGTTACTCACATGAGTTGTGGAATCAAAGCAGCCTCCGCATCTGTTTTCAGGCCTTCCCTCTTAGCTCTCTCCAGCGCTTGAAAGCTTTTCTAATATAAACGCGGATCCTAAAGTGCTTGCCCAGTCATAAACCTTCATTCCAGTGATATTCTTTTGAGTTCTTTTGTATTGTGTCCCATCTCTCGTTTTGCATTTTTTTTCTTATTTTCTTATTTTCTTTTGCTCGTAGCTCGTTCTCTCTCCTCAACAGTTATACGCCCCCAATGCTGATTGGTTAGATGTTGTTGTTGTCGGCCCGACTAACTTCCAAACAGTGTAGTTGAAAAAATACATTCCCCACCTTTAAGCACACTCCTTTTTTTTTTTTTTTTTTTTTTTTTTTTTTTTTACAAGGGATTGAGTGAATAGATTTAAACATAACTTTTTGGTGTAAAAATGTCTCCAATAAGTCAAAGAACATCCTGAGGCTGGAATGTATGTTGTTCAGGAAGACACATTTTCCAGCATCTTGTCCTTAAAAATGATGTTTTCTTATATGGCCTAAAACTGTCCTAGAGTTTGAGGCCTCAAAGCATCACAGCCACTCAGAGCTGCTTGTGTGTTAATAAATGAGTCTATGAGAGTGTGTGCGCTAATATATGAGCATGTGAAAGTGTGTGTATGAGTTAATAGATGGCTCTGTCTGAGTGTAGCTGACAGAGGGATTATTCGCTCTCATAACTCGGCAGCTCTGCGGACAGATGTTGCCTGCCAGACACTCGGCAGGGCGGCTCGTTTGTCATCCAACAGCAGGCCGACACGTCCCTGGCCCACACTCAGTGCCTTAAAGACTTAAACACTTACAACTGATATACAGCAGCTCATCTGAGATACGACCTGCTCTACTGAAGAGCTGAAGACTCGCTTAACTGCTCCTCTGCAGCAAAAACTCAAAACTGAAGTGCTGATGAGTTGTGAGGTTTGACATATTTCAGTCATTACTGTCACTTAAACATGGAAAAAGAAAAGTTTGGATATGTCTTACTGATACATGTGTGTATATGTGTGTGTGTATACAGTTCCCTTCAAAAGTTTGGAAACACCTTAAGCAAAGTGGGATTTTAGACAATATCTGCATAAATCCTTATTTCTAGGCATATTCATTAAAATAGCTTGCAGTTATCATTGAAGACCAGCAATAAATGACTTTCTTTTAAATTCATAATAATGGCAGTGTAGTATACATGTCACAGTCAGACATGCAAAGTTATCACAAAATGATATGGAGGTCACTGTTAGTAAACACTTTTCAACATACAATTTCCAAAAATCATATCAGCACAAAAGTTGCATTGCAAATTAGAGTGTTAAATAGATTAGTGCCAAAAGAAGTTGAATTTGACAACCACATAAATAAATATCTCTATCCCTCACCCAATAAGTAAATGAGATTTTCAGTTGAAATGATTTATTTGTATCTTTATATTTATCTGTATATTATCTTAACCCTATAAAGACTAATATGTCATTTGATACGCACATTTCTAAGGCCTCTAAATTCTAAACAACTTGTACACAAGTAGGTTGTACACAATCTACTACATGTCTTCTGTAATCTGATTGATAGTTTATACTTTTTATTTGTCCCGCCTCTCCTCCACTGTGATTGGACGGCTGGGTGAAAAGTGACAGTGATGAGCTCTGCATTTTTCCCAAAGTTGAACATTTTTTTTTTAGCTCTTGGTGCCTAGAAAGAACCCCAAGCAAACAGCGCTCAGTCTGAAATAAACACTCAGCGCCTTGTCATGCTGCTGGCGTTTTTATATACATGGTGCTCCCATTGAAATCAATTGAAAAAATATGCTGGCCTTAGGAAAAAACACTTTGGTGGAAACACGGTCTAAGGAAACAAATTTAGATTGCACTTGAGGAGGGAGGGCCCCAAATCGACCTCCTGACAGGGTTGTTATTGTTAAAGGTGCTGTAGAACGTCTTTTCAAAAGATGTAATATAAGTCTAAGGTGTCCCCTGAATGTGTCTGTGAAGTTTCAGCTCAAAATACCCCATAGATTTTTTTTATTAATTTTTTTAACTGCCTATTTTGGGGCATCATTAACTATGCACCGATTCAGGCTGTGCGGCCCCTTTAAATCGCACACTCCTTGCCTTCCTGAGCTCTTGACTATAAGTGCAGTTATACAGTGCATAAACAAAGTTCACACAGCTAATATAACCCTCAAATGGATCTTTACAAGATGTTCGTCATGCATGCTGCATGCATGGATCGGATCATGTGAGTATAGTATTTATTTGGATGTTTACATTTGATTCTGAATGAGTTTGAGGCTATGCTCTGTGGCTAACAGGCTAATGCTACACTATTGGAGAGAATTATAAAGAATGAAGTTGTGTTTATGAATTATACAGACTGCAAGTGTTTAAAAATGAAAATAGCGACGGCTCTTGTCTCCATGAATACAGTAATAAACGATGGTAACTTTAACCACATTTAACAGTACATTAGCAACATGCTAATGAAACATTTAGAAAGACAATTTACAAATATCACTAAAAATATCATGTAATCATGGATCATGTCAGTTATTATTGCTCCATCTGCCATTTTTCACCATTGTTCTTGCTTGCTTACCTAGTCTGATGATTCAGCTGTGCACATCCAGACGTTAATACTGGCTGCCCTTGTCTAATGCCTTGAACATGAGCTGGCATATGCAAATATTGGGGGCGTACATATTAATGATCCCGACAGTTACGTAACAGTCAGTGTTATGTTGAGATTCGCCTCTTTTCCGGAGGTCTTTTAAACAAATGAGATTTATATAAGAAGGTGGAAGCAATGGAGTTTGAAACTCAACGTATGTCTTTTCCATGTACTGAACTCTTGTTATTCAACTATGCCGAGGTAAATTCAAAAAATTCAATTTTTGATTCTAGGGCACCTTTAACTAAAACTAAAACCATGAAAAAAAAAAAAAAAAACATTTTAATAAATTTAAATAAAATAAACTTTAAGTGAAATAAAATATAACAAACTTATTTTATGTCAGATATTTTTCATTTTTGGTTAGTTTAAGCTGTAGTACTAAAATAATTAAAACTAAATGAACTAAGACTAAAAACTTTAACTTAATAAAAGCATATAGGCATGTTTAAAAAATGAACAAAAACACACAACAAAATTATTAAAACTTTAACTAAAATTAAAAAAGAAACTATGGAAGCTTGTTTCCACTAGAGAATAAAAAATAAAAAGGTAGTTGGGACTTTTTATCTCACAATTTCTTACTTCTGACAATTGCGAGTTATAAAGTCTGAATTGCGAGATATAATCTTAAAATTCTGAGCAAGAACTGAACTTCATAACTCGCAGTTGCATGTTTATATCTCACAATTCTGATAAAAGAAGTCAGAATTTCAAGAAAAAAAGTTGCAATTATCTTGTCATTTTAATAGTATATCAGTGATACTAAAATAACACTTCAGTGCTGAACCAAACGTTGTCAGAATATGTGGTATTTTAACACATAGTAACAATATGTTGCATTTATAACCTGAAATCTGCAATTAATGTATGAAAGTTTTGTGAGATTTTTTGATAGTGACGGCATAAAGAGAAGTTGAAAGAACATATTGATTTTAGTGTAGGACTGTAGAGAAGCATTTCTAGCCTTTTATACTAGAGGAGCTGTTTTGAATAGCTGTTCTTCGGCACCAGTCTGTACCTGAATGGCATGTTTGTGTTTTCTTTGTGTAAGGAGATGAATGCAAACAGACATTTGTTCTGAACAAACACTGTTGTCCCTTTAGATCTGTAATTTATTTACCATCACTGAATGAGGTCAGTCCAATACGTTTGCTTCTGTCTCATTCAAGCCTGTTGTGCCTTTGTGTGTTTTATCCGCAGGAACCCATCGCCTACCCTACGCCACCCTGAGCACTGGTGCAGGAGTTTCAGCCACTTCATCGCTCAGTGAGTACAACAGCTTCATCTCTCTGTTCCTGTACTGAGGAAACTCTCACTTTGATGTGTGTCGTCACTAGTATATACTAGTATATTTATTCTAGTCAGCAAGAGTCAGACTAGTCATTAGTCAGCACTAAGAAAGAAAAGTACAGACATTTAATATGTATTGATCTGCAAAAAAACATTAAACTTCAATATACTAACATATCAATTTAAGTTGATCTGATAATTCATGTATGCAAACAAGTGAAATATTGAGAAAAACTAAATAAGTGTAGTAAAATATGTGGCTTCAAATACAATAAAATGTACAGACGTCATATGGGGCAAAATATGTTAGCATTTAACATACTAGTTTTATATACATTGAGTCCATTGATACAGTATTTCATTTCAAACTTTTGTCAGGGTTTTAAAACAAAAGTCAGTTATTGACAATGATGCATATATATATATATATATATATATATATATATATATATATATATATATATATATATATATATATATATATATATATATATATATACGTAAAACACACACACACACACACACACACACACAGTCGTGGTCAGAATTATTGCCATCCTTGGTAAATATGATCAAAGAAGGCTGTGAAAATAAATCTGCATGATTTTTCTTTTTGATCTTTCATTCCAAAAAATCACAAAAATCTGAGCTTTCTTTGAAGTAAAAATAATGAATGTGGGGGGGAAATCACATTATGAAATAAATGTTTTCTCTAATACATGTTGACCACAATTATTGATACCCCTAGAAATTCTTTGGAGTAAAATATCTCTGAAGTATATTTTTATTTCTATTTACATTTTTTAGCACACCAGAGTGACTAGGAGCATGAAATTGTCCGGCCATGACTTCTTGTTTCACAGGAGTATAAATATAAGGAGAAACAGGAAACAAGGCCAAATTTCCTTAAAGGGATAGTTCACCCAAAAGTGAAAATTCTGTCATCATTTACTCACCCTCATGTTGTTCCAAACCTGTATGAATTTCTTTCTTCTGCTGAACACATAAGAAAATATTTTGGAGGATATGGAAAACCAAACATTTGTGGGGCACCACTGGCTTCCATAGTATGGAAAAAAAACTACTATGGAAGTCAATGTGGTCCATCAACTTTTTGCCTACCAACATTATCCAAAATCCTTCTTTTGTGTTCAGCAGAAACAAATAAATAAATATTTTTTTGGTGAAATATCCCTTTAATCATCTGTCACAATAGGTAAAACCAAAGAATATAGTTCTGATGTGCAGCAAAAGATTTTTGAGCTTCACAAAATAGAAAGTGGCTGCAAGAAAATAGCTAAAGCATCGAAAATCCCCATTTCCACTATCAGGGCAATAATTAAGAAGTTCCAATCAACAGGAAATGGTTAAATATACTGCTGGATCTTTAAAGTTGTGGGCCTATTTTTCCACTGGAGGTCCTGGACATCTTGTTCAAATATATGGCATCATGAATTCTATCAAATACCAACAGATAAAAAATCAAACCTGACCGCATCTGATAGAAATCCTATAATGGGCCGTGGATCTTCCATCAGGACAATGATCCAAAACAAACATCAAAACCAACACAAAAATGTGTCACTGAGCACAAAATGAAGCTTCTGCCATGGCCATCCCAGTCCCCTGACCTGAACCCTAAAGAAAATGAGTGGAGTGAACTGAAGAGAAGAAGCACCAACACGGAGCTGGGAATCTGAAGGATCTGGAGAGATTCTGCATGAAGAAAAAGACTATGATTTCTTGTCAGATGTTCTCCAAACTCATCAGGCTTTATAGGAGGAGCTGTTATCTAGGCAAAAGGAGGTTGCAAGAAGTATTGAATAAAAGGGTGCCATTAATTGTGGCCAGTGTGTATTACAGAGAAAAAAAAATCATAATGAGATTTTCTGCCATTTTCAATCCTTTTACTTCAATGAAAGGTTAATTTATTTGTATATATATATATATATATATATATATGTATATATATATATATATATATATATATATATATATATATATATATATATATATATATATATATATAATATAAATAAGGTCAAAAAAGAATAAACAATGCAGATTTATTTTTTCACAGGCTTAGTTCATATTTACCATGGGTGCCAATAATTCTTTTTAAGGAACAGTATATCAAAACACAAAAGGCCCACACTACACCAAAACAGCTGAGAAACTAAAAGCAAGAGGAACAAAACACTAAAACAAAGCAAAAAGGGTAGAGCAGCGAGCATTATCTGCAGATGACCAGAAAATAGTGCTCGTCAACTGACACAGAACAAGACACAGGAGAAATCACACATAACAAACCAGCAACAGAACAAGATTAACAAAGGGAATAAAGGGGAGGAATTTAGGAGGCGACAATTATTCAGGGAAACAAGGAGATGAAAGAGCAAACGAGGGGGAGGAGCCAAAACAGATTGCACAGGAGGAGGAAAACATGCAAGACCAAAAGAACAACCAAAACAAGATCTGACACAAAAAGCACAGAAAGACTAGACATGATTGCAGTGATCCTGACAGCTTTTTTTTTCTTTTCTTTTCTTTTTTTCCCTTTTTTTGTGAAATGTTTTGCTTTAGCATTATCTTTGTATTATCCAATGGCTTGTGATATTTTTGATATCTAACGCAATGACATTCTGATATTTTAAGTGTCTAAATACTTCTTACCTCCATTCAGTCCCTATGCTCAGCTGTAATTTCACTTGACAAGGCAAATTCTGGCTATTTCTGTATGATCAAAACATACAGTGAGAACTTCCCACAAGCGCTGCTCAGATATATGGTCTAATTCCTGTCAGAGTCTGTAAATAAAAGGCTCTGTGTGTGCCTGTATGTATAAAAGCAATGAAAAGCCAAGATTATTATTTCATTATTGAGAATGAAAACATCAGAGAGAGGGATGTTGTGTGCACAGCGGGAGGGCTGTGAATGCTAATTGACTCATTTATTTGTGTTAGTTGTTCATTTGTCAGTGTGGCGGCTCTGCTGGCCACTCCTGATGAATTAAAAGCACAGACGGAGTCATATTCATAAAGTGTGTTTGTGTGTTTGAGCATGTATCTGTGGGTTTATCCTGACTGCTCTTTAAGTGCCCCTGAGTGTCTACTGTTTGTGTACAATCTGCCACACAAATGGCTGGTTTGGTGTGGTGGTTAAAACTCAAGGTTGGTTGTTCTTTTTGGTACCACAATGGCTGAGCCATTAACTATACCCATTGTGCCCTTGAACAAGACACTTAACTGCAGGTTATTCCAGGGGAGCATCGGCAAGATTTTGAAGGTTCTGTACTCTAGTATGACTGTGGAGATTTAAAATGTTTTTCTGACATCCTCTCTTGGGAGCATTGAGGAAAACGAAATGTTGAAAACCACTGGTCTATCATTTAAATCAGATTTTCACTTTTCGCACTTCAATCAAAAACCAATTGAAAAAAAAATCAGACCCATCCTTCTTTAAAAAAAAACAAAAAAAAAAAACATTCTTGTTCGATTTGCCATTTCTCTGGGAAACACATAATAATACAGAAGTCGACTGCAGCTTCTGTTTCATGCTGACTTTAAGACGAGAAACAAATTTAATAGGTAAAAATGTTGTGGTGAATAGACTCTGTGTACGATCGCTTCCGCATTTAAGGCCTGTTCACACCAAGAGCGATAACAATAAAGATAACGATAGTAGTTCTAAAAACAGTTCTAAATATAAAATAATAGCAGAGTCCACACCACAGCTATAACAATATAGAGAAACAATATAGTTGAGATCACTTTCAGAAAGATTTTTTTCCCAGCTGTTTAACAATAAAAAACTGACAGCCAATCAGAATCCATTCTAATTTAAGGGCTCGCGCATTTGAAATGGCAGACGACATTGTGGAGACGTTAAGAAAAAGCCACCACTACCAAGGTCCAGAAAAAGCCACCACAAGTCAAATACCCTTTTCAAGGATACTTTAAAAAAAATGAATGAAAAATGGTGAGATTATAATGCCATGCTAGCAAACAGTGTAATATAAAATTACCTCAGGTATCCAGCCTTAGTTTCGACAACATTGTATTGCTTACTTTGAAGTTGCAGTGAAAAAGACTATTCATTGTTTTTAGTCCACTATTGACTTTGTCAGCTAAATTCACTGTTAGATTAGATCAATTACACTAGCTATTCACTCGAAACATAGCATGCTGAGGACATCTGCTGGTTAAAGTGTGTAAATGCAACAAGAACAGCAAAATGTTGTAGCTTACTTTGAAACCGCAGTGCGTGAGCTTAGCATAAACAGACTGATATCGTTTGTTGGTGTGGGCTCAAATATAGTTATCATTATAGTTATCTTTATAGTTATCGTTCTTGGTGTGAACGGGCCTTTAGCGAGTTTAGAAAAATTAAGTCTCGAAGAAGTGTCACACAGCAAGTTAAAATAATATTGATAAAATTCACTGTTATAATGAAGGTATTTAAAGCTTTTGGAACTCATACTCATTAAAAAACGTATGCACTCAATAAAACGAGACATTCACATAAACTACGATGAAACACATTTACTGATTAAATCCCTCAATGCGGAACAAAAAACTCACGTGACTTTGCCTTAACAGCAGATGTGATTGGATAACTGGACTAACCAGCAGATCAGTTTCATTGCATATCATCTCAAATGTTGGTTTGATCATTCTAAAATGCCTCAGCCAAAGTCTGTCACCAAAATGATTTGGTTTAATTCCCTCTCAGAAGCATCTCACATGATTGTGTTCCCAAACATCCAAATGTAAGGTAACATGACAGCGTTGATTGCGTTTATTAAGTTAAATTCGCAACTTTAATTTAAACATAGCTGATGTTAATGTGCCTAGGTCTAGGTCTGTGGACTAGGTCTGGTACGCACTCTGCTCTTGCAGAGCAAATATGGACTTGCTAATATGGACACTGCTGTGAGCATGTAAGTTATGCTGCTGCTGCTGCTGCATGAATAGACATAGCTAAATTCTGTAGCAGATCTAGACAGGTGGAGCTGGGGAGGTGGAGGGGTTCAGAGGAACACTAATAGCCCGCTGTAGGACCAGCTTATCTCAAAAACTGAACCAGACTATTTAAATGCTGAGCAAGCAAGCTCATTGGCTGCAGAATCAGCAGAGGTTAATCAGTTTGTGCCATGTAGTAAGTGATGTGATTGCTAGCAGATTGCATGTAAAGGATACCATAAACTTGCATGGCATTTTTTTGAGATTTTATTAGAAACACTTAGGCAAGTACGCATGCACAGCGTCCATTGCTCATGTCTTGAAAAGTACTTTCCACAACATTTCAGTGTCATTATTTGAAAAAAAAACTGACATTTATTTGTATAAATCTGTTTGTCTAATTATGATGTGATCATGAATTAAATACAGCTTGAAAAATCCACATATACTCGCAAAAAAAAAAAAAAAAAAAATGCACTATATCACTCAGCAGTTGTGTTTGGCACAATAAATCGTCTTCAGCCCAGATAAAGCTTTTTATAGACATCACACTAAAAACTGGGTTTTGAGGACCATTAGATCAGAAATAATTCTGCCGCATAAATCTGTCAGGGTGCGTGTGGTGCTTCAGTAAGTGTACGAGGACACCGTGTTATCACGAGGTGCCGGCCGTTTGTTCTCTGCCTGTGTGTATAACTGCACGCTGTTGTTGCTGTGTTATGAATGTGTCTGTAATTGTGCAGCTGAATGGCTTCCCCTCTGCTATCAGAGCCGCCTGCTGTTCAGACCCTCAGCCATGCCGTGCGCTAATGACAGACCCCTGGGCCTAATCTACTGCGTTTAATGGGGTCTAGAGGGGCTGGTCTCAGCACAGCAGCAGTTTCAGTCTAAAGTAAAGCAGGCCACTGAGATATAGGGCCAGATTTACTAACAGCCTGTGCCAGCGCAAACCCTCTTTTGGCTTTAAAAAACTACCATCAGGATTTACTAAAGATACGCAGTGAAAAATTTGCACTGAAAAGGCGTGGACAGTTATTTTTGTGGCTTATTGCATATGCATTTTTACATGCAAAATTTATGGGAGAAGAGTATTTAAATGAATCATGCAAGGTGATTTGCGCTAGTCAGTTTACTGGTATTTGCGGCATTATTTACTGCCGAAAAAAGCATGTCTTAAACCATACTTTAATTTGTATTGCTCTTGGAAGATTGCATTGGTCATTATGAAAATGATCTGTCTGTATCTGTCATCAGTAGATCATGTGCAGAACTTTCCACTCCCATCAGCACTTTTTTTGGAATTGCATTCTTGAGCTAATTTGTCCTTTTAAGTAAATCTGGCCCTTGGATGGACACTGTGCTTAGTGCTTTACTTTCTGGAAAATAAGGAAAACAAGAAAAGAAATTCAAAATGGACAGATGAGGAGAATATGGGAAATTACATTTTTGGAAAACTAAATTCAGATAATCACTACCCTTGTGAAAACAAAGTACACTTTAACATAGCTATATTATAAAAAAAGTACTTATTGCAGAAATAATATACTTAAAGGGTTAGTTCTGTCAGGATTTGCTAACTCAGAGCAGTCAGGGAAGCACAAAAGGATCTTAATTGACAAATAAATGCAATACAAAAAACTGGGCAAAAACAAATCCAGATGTCAGCCAGCAGGGGAAACAAAAGCCAAAACTAACAAAACAAAACTAACAAAACACAACAGGGAAAGTAGGCAGAAGATCCACAGACTACACTAGAACAACCGAAAACTGGAAGCATGAGTAGGGATGCAAAATGAACCAGCACAGTACAAGGACAAAGCATGGAGGATGAATGTCCTAACACAAACACTGAACCGAAACTAGACAAAATGCCGGGATCCGAACATTGTGCTCTGCACGTACAGCATAATCAAGGACCATGTGAACTCAAAACGGCACGCTTACACAAAGACAAGACAATAGGAGTGTCAGAGATCTGTCACCAAAATAAACCCAACCGAAATGACAGAACCCTGACAAGTTCACCCTAAAATGAATGGACAATGGACAAACTCTTAAAAAAAAGGACACGAAGTATCACGGAATGATCCCATGTGACGTGCCACATATTCCAAGTGTTCAGATGTTATATTATAGGGTTTGGTAAAAAACAAACTGAAATTTAATGTATTATTTAACAGAAATCCTGACCTTGGCCGTTGGTCTTCTGTGCACGACTGCGTGTTCATGAGACTCTATTAATGCCGCAGTTCACTCCGATTTGCCCCAAAAAAAGCACACAAATTGTGAGAAATCCAGATTAATAAACGCAACATGAAATACAATCCATGTACTTTCATCTCTGAGATGAATATATCTGTTGTGTTTTTCACAGAGGTCACTCTTCCTCCGAAACTCGACTTGTGTGTGGCTGTTACCGGAAGCCAGTGATTATAGTTTATAAAGTTATAAATATGGATATTTTTCTTACAAAAATGCATTGCTTTGCTTCAGAAAGCCTTTATAAACCCCCTGGAGTCGTATGAATTACTTATATGATGTATGGATGCACTTCTTTGGGCTTCAAAATCTAATGGCTCGTTTCCACCGAGTGGTGCGGTTCAGTTCACTACAGTACATTACACAATTTTTGCCGTTTCCATTGTCAGAAGGTGAATGGTACCCTAATTCCAAACCGTACTGTACCACTTTTTTGGCACCCTTCCGTTGGGGTACCTAGCACAATAGTACCAATAGTACCGGTGCCAAAAGGGTGGAGCTACACTCACTGCAGAACTTTGATTGGTTGACAGAGAATCGTCACTTACACATGATAACACAATATCGTTGCAACACAATGTGTATTTTTCGGCTGTTTTTCCTTTTGCAGCCTTCAGCTTTTGCTCAAACAAACCTGCTGTATGTCCTCCATTGTTGTTTACTGTCACTTTCTTCTTCACACGAGAATTACGTCAATCGCTACTTTCAAGTAAGGGTACTGTTGGCGGTGGAAACACTAGCCAAATCAGAGTTTACCCTCCCGAATCATACTGTACTGTACTAAACTGAAGCGAACCACTCGGCGGAAACAAGCCATAAGGTACTATTCACTCCCATTATAAAGAGCCAGGAATTTTTTTATTATAACTCTGATTGTGTTTGGCTGAAAAAAGAAAGTCATATACATCTAGGATGGATTGAGGTTAATTGTGGGATAATTTTAACACACTTAGTGCTCTAGAGTGTTAAAAACACAGCAATGAAGTGTTCTTTCTTTAAGTACACATAAGTGGCCTTTAATTTCATTAATATTGTATTTTTTGTACAGTTTTTTTTTTATATGCTTTTAAGATTTTAAATATACTACAAGTGCACATTTAATTGCACTTCAATACAATTAAGGACACTTCTTTTTCTCAAGGGCACAGCTACAAAACACAAATTGTCAATGGAAATAACTCTGGTTAAAGAGATAATAAGAAATATAAAAATGGTGTCATAAGCCATGGTCAACAGGTATGGAGCCGTAGGCCACTGTGCAGTCAACAGAGACAGGCCTGAAGACACATGATAAGAGTGTTTACACTTGATACTATGGTGATGAGAGAGCAAGACCGAGCGAGGCGGCTGGTCAGATGTTCAGTTCAGACCCAGAGAGGTTTCTGTGAGGTGTATCGGAGACTGGAGCTATATGAAGATGTACAGGTGACATGCCTTATTACCTTGCTGAAGGCCTATACATGATTATACAGGATCTTTTTATCCTGTATTACTCATTTTTCATGTTCATTTTACTGTCGTATATGGAAAACTCCTGCTGTTTTATGTGTAGTTTGTCACATTGCATTTCTCTGCTCTCTTTCTTTCTGTTTGTCTTTTCTCTTTTCACAGCTTATGTTATTCTTCTCGTCTCGTCTTTTATAGGTGTTTGATAAAAGATTTTGAGACACGTCCATCAGTGACGCATCTGCTGGAGCATCCGTTCATTAAACAGGCTCATGGAAAAGACACGTCGCTCAGGCAGCAGCTGTCCGTCCTCATCCGTGAGCAACAGGACGTGGGCAGCAGGACCAAGACCAGGTACATCCTGCCCACAACACAAACCGCAGGTGTAAAGTGACCTCTCGGCTCTTTTCTGAAATGAGATCGATATGTTCATCAGCTGCAGAAAAATACATTGCGGCACGTTTAAAAAAAGGCAGCGTGTTAAACATCACCAGTAGTTTTATAATAGCCTGCCAATCATGTATTGTCATTTTGAAATGGTTTCAGGAGTTTTCGATTCTTCTCAGGGTCAGACCAAAGATCTGGCAGCCTTGACCATGACAGCGGTCATTGTGAGGAGCTTGACTGGCATTAATCACTGTCCTTTGTAGATGCAGAGCTGTCGCAGTGGATTTATCATGTCTAAATGTGAAACAGTGAGACTTGCTGTTGTGACAATCTAGAAATATATGAATCAGACTGTGCCGGTTAAGAGTGTTTTTTATATTACTGTGTCATCTATCACCTATGTGTTGAGAGTTTCCTCTTTCCAGCAGATGGCAGTGTTATCAGGTTTATCCTGAGAGCCTTGGATACAGGAGCATTAGATTCTGTCGGGTTGCATCACATCAACAGCTTCTATTAAGTCAATTTGATATCTCTGATGCTGCTATAGATGATACAGTAAAACACAATGAAAGACTTTCCACTGGCTTACCAACCAAAATTCTCATTTAGACCCCTCAAAACCTGCAGATCTTGACGAGGGGAGAGGGCCTGCAAAATTTTGTCCCAGGCCTTGTGAATTATATGACAGCCCTGTCTATAGTATTCATAGTAGTTGAGTTATAACATTAACTCACATTGGCCTTTAGATTTGTTTAAAAGTGTCCATTGCTGAATGTCAAATATAAGTATTAAACTGTGTAAAATGTTTCTGTGTACTGTATTCAAAAGCTGGATAAAGTCTGAAAAACAGCATGATTCTATAGATGAGGTCTATATTTGTTGATTATTTGCTTCGACAAAACAAAAAATGATAGTATTACAACTATTCAAAAGTTTGGGGTCAATAAGATGTTATAATGTTTTTGAAAGAAATCTTTTCTGTTCACCAAGGCTGCATTTATTTCATCAAAAATACAGAGAAAACAGTAATATTGTGAAATATTATTATAATTTAAAAGAACTGTTTTCTATTGTAATATATTTTAAAATGTAATTTATTCCTGTGATGGCAAAGCTGAATTTTCAGCTTTATTACATTACTTACATTTTCAGTGTCATATGATCCTTCAAAAATTGTTCTAATTTGCTGATTTGCTGCTCAAGAAACATTTCTGATTATTATCAATGTTGAAAACAGTTGCGCTGCTTCATATTTTTGGTGGAAACCGCAATAATTTTTTTCCAGATTCTTTGAAGAAAGTTCAAAAGAACAGCATTTATTTGAAATATAAATCTTTTGTAACATTATAAATGTCTTTAGTGTCACTTTTGATCAACTGGATGCATCCTTGCTGAGTAAAAGTATTAGTTACTGTCCCCAAACTTTTGTACGCTGAAAAAAAAAAAAAAAAAAAAAAAAGATATATTGGACCAACTTAAAATTTGTTAGTCTAATTTGTTGCAGCCAAATTTCGTTTTACTTAAATTATATTTTTATTTATTAGGCTTGGTTCAGACCTTAAATTTTAATTTAATATTAATCAAAAATATTTATTTTCCCAAAGACAAATGCATTCATACAAAGTATAAAAGACCATATACCATACTTAATCAATATATTTTCATTTAGACATAAGCCAAAATGTTGCTAAATATAATTCTTTTGTGCCTTTTTACAACAAAAATTAAATTATCTATAATATGAAAGTGGAATTTTCACTCAAGAGAAAACTAAAAAATATTTTCTTTATTAATTTAGCTTACTTTGAAATACCTTAGTTTATTGTGATGTCTTTTTAAAATATGCATTGTATTTTCTGTTATGTTCTAAATAAATAAACACCAGAAAAATTAAGAAAACCCACATTCATTTCTGTAGTCAGTAAAGCTAGCCAGTATGTGTTCTGAACATCAATGGGTTCTTTAAATTTTGTCTATGTGAAGTGTTATTAGCTTATAGACTAACTGAACAAAACAGCTTTAAACCGGAACCCACGATTTTCGATAAGCCAGTATATACAAATGCACTTTAAATAAATGACATCTTCATTCACTTTAATCAGTTCAGTTGTGCATGGGGTTATGTTGGGTTTGTTGCTTGGGAGATTTATTCTGGACAAAGATACATCTGAATTCTACTAGAGTGTTAGATTAGTACTCTTAACCCTCTAACCATCTCTGATTCAGGGTTTGATGAGGACAGTCCTGAATTAATCTAACCCTGATGAACTCAATGCGATAAAGAGGATTTTACAACATTCTTCATCCCACATGACTGAGACACACTGATCAGGGCAGGATATACACTACTCTTGTTCTTAAATGTCTATAAAGACAATTTTACCTTGTTCTGAGAAAGTAGGGGTTGGTACGCTCTGTGATTGTGAATAAGCAGTCACTAGGTTGCCAGATTGTAGCCCCTCATTCCCCAGGCCACTTATAATCTGCTAGCCTGATAGTGACAGTGAGAGAGACGTAATGAGATTATGAGCTTGGCTGTGCTCTCTCTGTTTAGTCACTGATGGCAAATATCAGTGAAGTGATTACAGAGTGAGGGTACACTGACACACACAGAAACAGCGCCACACACATTCAGTCTGTTTCTCGCACACATAAAGCATAGTGTATTGCGTCTGTACGCTGTCATGTCCCCAGGGCCCTATGGGTTTTAAGAGCTGTGAAAAGAGCAGCTGCTTCCTCATGATCTAAAGGTCAGAAATACAATAGAGGGTCAAACGCTGATGAAGTGCATTCACTACACGCTATAATAGCCTTTAAACCCCAGAGAATAGACCCGCATAGATCCTGAAACTGCATAGATTTTTGTTTTTGGTGTTTGCTAAGGCAAGCATCACTATTACTGTTCCTAATACTTAGGGTTAGGGATTTCAACAAACCTCTAACACTAAGTATTAACCTTTCATGTAACTAACTAGTTCTACACCAATTGTGCTGTGAACATGAATGATACCTCAAATTATGAGGCTTATTGAGATGTGCCATTACATGTGATCAGACTTACATTTTTTAACCAGGTGAATGATAAAAGACTTATACTACTATTCAAAAGTTTGTGGTCAGTAAGATTTATATATTTATTTTTTTAAAGAAATTAATACTTTTATTCAGCAAGGGCAGATTCAGTTGATCAAAAATGACAGTCAAGACATTTATGTTACAAAAGATTTATATTCCAAATAAATGCAGTTGTTTTGAGCTTTCTATCCATTGAATCCTGAAAAAAAAAAAAAAATCATAATAATAATAATAATAATCAGAAATGTTTCTTGAGCACCCAATCAGCATATTATAATGATTTTTGAATGATCATGTGACACTGAAGACTAATGATGTTGAAACTTCAGCTTTACCATCGCAGGAATGAATTACATTTTACAATATATTTAAATAGAAAACCGTTATTTTAAATCATAATAGTATTTCACAATATTACTGTTTTTATATTTTTTGTGTAAATTTTTTCAAGTAAATCCAGCATTGGTGAACATCAGAGACAAATACAAACCCGATTCCCAAAAAGTTGGGACACTGTACAAATTGTGAATAAAAACAGAATGCAATGATGTGGAAGTTTCAAATTTCAATATTTTATTCAGAATACAACATAGATGACATATCGAATGTTTAAACTGAGAAAATGTTTCATTTTAGGGAAAAATAAGTTGATTTTAAATTTCATGGCATCAACACATCTCAAAAAAAGTTGGGACAAGGCCATGTTTACCACTGTGTGGCATCCCCTCTTCTTTTTATAACAGTCTGCAAACGTCTGGGGACTGAGGAGACAAGTTGCTCAAGTTTAGGAATAGGAATGTTGTCCCATTCTTGTCTAATACAGGCTTCTAGTTGCTCAACTGTCTTAGGTCTTCTTTGTTGCATCTTCCTCTTTATGATGCGCCAAATGTTTTCTATGGGTGAAAGATCTGGACTGCAGGCTGGCCATTTCAGTACCCGGATCCTTCTACGCAGCCATGATGTTGTTATTGATGCAGTATGTGGTCTGGCATTGTCATGTTGGAAAATGCAAGGTCTTCCCTGAAAGAGACTACGTCTGGATGGGAGCATATGTTGTTCTAGAACTTTGATATACCTTTCAGCATTGATGGTGCCTTTCCAGATGTGTAAGCTGCCCATGCCACACGCACTCATGCAACCCCATACCATCAGAGATGCAGGCTTCTGAACTGTTTTCTGGAAGTATTACCGAGTGTCATGATCACCAGTGAGAGTGCCCTTTCAGCCACTAGAGGGCACTCCATCCCGGACTCTCTGTTCACCCATTTCATGGACTACATTTCCCATACACACTCCCTGGACTAATCACCATTCATCATTGCACTCAGCTGTTTTGTGTTTCATTATCAGTGTCTGTCTATTTAGTCTCAGTTGTTTCTGTCCTTGGTTGTGGTTTGTTATATTCTGTTATGTGCACATTTTGTACCGCTGGCTTTTGTTTTCTGTGGACTGTCACTCTGGATTTTGACCCATGCCTGTGCTGGATGTATGATTTTGGATTTCCCTTTTATTAAACTGCTGCACTTGGATCTTACCATCTTGTTTCTGTGTGCAACCGTGACAGAACAAACCACCACTATATTGATCCAGCAGCATGGATTTCCGGATCCCTTTCCCGGCCCGCATTACAGAACGGATGGCTCAAGTTCGGACATTGAGAGCCCTACGGCAAGAAGGATGGGAGGTAGGGTGCTTTGCAAAGGTCTTTTGGGCGATGGCGGTGGGGCTGGATTACAATGACGCGGCTTTGAAAGACCTGTTTAATGGTTGCCTTGACGAGCCGTTGTCTCATTGTGAGATGGAAGGGCTACAGAGCTTAAACTTTTGGAAGTTTGCCGCATATCTCTGCCATCGGATAGAGTGGGCCTCACCTAGACAACCAGCCAGTGAATCCGCTTCAGAGCCCGTTCCAGTCAGTAAGTCCGTTCCAGCTCGTGAGTCCGTTCCTGAGATCACTGAGGAGGTGGGCGCTGAATCTTCGCTTCCCACACGGAAGAAAAGGAAGCGGAGGAGGAGGGCTCCAGCCAGTGAGTCCACTACAGAGCCCGCTCCAGCCAGTGAGCCCACTACAGAGCCCGCTCCAGCCAGTGAGCCCACTACAGAGCCCGCTCCAGCCAGTGAGTCCACTACAGAGCCCGCTCCAGCCAGTGAGCCCGTTCCAGCCAGTGAGTCCACTCCAGAGCCCACTCCAGCCAGTGAGTCCACTCCAGCCAGTGAGTCCGCTCCAGCCAGTGAGTCCGCTCCAGTCAGTGAGTCCGCTCCAGTCAGTGAGTCTACTACAGAGCCCGCTCCAGTCAGTGAGTCTACTACAGAGCCCGCTCCAGCCAGTGAGTCTACTCCAGTGCCCGCTCCAGCCAGTGAGTCCACTCCAGAGCCCGCTCTAGCCAGTGAGTCCACTCCAGTACTGCATGCTCTCCCTGTCAGTCCCGTGATGGCTAGGAGGGCTGTCTTCACTTTTTATATTTTGGCTGTCTTGCGTGCCTGGAGGATGCACTCAGAACAGCCCGAGCCCGCTCCAGCCAGTGAGTCCGCTCCAGAGCCCGCTCCAGCCAGTGAGTCCGTTCCAGAGCCCGCTCCAGCCAGTGAGTCCGCTCCAGAGCCCGCTCCACTCAGTGAGTCCACTCCAGAGCCCGCTCCAGCCAGTGAGTCCATTCCAGCCAGTGAGTCCGCTCCAGCTCCGCATGCTTTCCCTGTCAGTCCTGTGATGGACTCAGGGCAGCCCGAGCCCGCTGCCGTCCCAGAGCAGCCCGAGCCCGCTGCCGTCCCAGAGCAGCCCGAGGCCGCTGCCGTCTCAGAGCAGCCCGAGCCCGCTGCCGTCCCAGAGCAGCCCAAGCTCCCTGATACGGCCATGGAGGCCGTCACCGAGCTGGCCGCTCTCCCTGATACGGCCACGGAGGTCGTCACCGAGCTGCCCGCTCTCCCTGATACGGCCACGGAGGCCGTCACCGAGCTGCCCGCTCTCCCTGATACGGCCACGGAGGCCGTCACCGAGCTGCCCGCTCTCCCTGATACGGCCACAGAGGCCGTTACCGAGCTGCCCGCTCGCCCTGATATGGCCTCGAAGCACCCTTGGCTAGTCCTGCCGCCGCCGTCCAAGCCTTCTGCCCTGCCGCCGCCGTCCAAGCCTTCTGCCCTGCCGCCTCTGCCCAGGCTGCCAGAACCGTTGAGACCCGCCTGGTCTGTTCCTCCAGCACCGCCCTGGCACTCAGCCAGGAATCCAGACCTGCCAGTGCCCGCCTGGTCAGTTCCTCCAGCGCCGCCCTGGCACTCAGCCAGGACTCCAGAACAGCTGGAACCAGCCTGGTCAGTTCCTCCAGCACCGCCCTGGCACTCAGCCAGGAATCCAGACCTGCCAGTGCCCGCCTGGTCAGTTCCTCCAGCGCCGCCCTGGCACTCAGCCAGGACTCCAGAACCGCTGGAACCAGCCTGGTCAGTTCCTCCAGCACCGCCCTGGCTATCAGTTGGGCACCCTGGATCTGGCCCACCGTCCCTCCCCCTGATCCTCCTCCTGTCCACCTCCCTCCTGAGTTTTTGTGTGTTTGTGTTTTGTCTGGTGGAGCGTCTGGTAGCCGCTCCTTTGAGGGGGGGTAATGTCATGATCACCAGTGAGAGTGCCCTTTCAGCCACTAGAGGGCACTCCATCCCGGACTCTGTTCACCCATTTCATGGACTACATTTCCCATACACACTCCCTGGACTAATCACCATTCATCATTGCACTCAGCTGTTTTGTGTTTCATTATCAGTGTCTGTCTATTTAGTCTCAGTTGTTTCTGTCCTTGGTTGTGGTTTGTTATATTCTGTTATGTGCACATTTTGTACCGCTGGCTTTTGTTTTCTGTGGACTGTCACTCTGGATTTTGACCCATGCCTGTGCTGGATGTATGATTTTGGATTTCCCTTTTATTAAACTGCTGCACTTGGATCTTACCATCTTGTTTCTGTGTGCAACCGTGACACCGAGCCCATGTTGTGATTTCCATTACAGTTGCATTCCTGTATGTGATGCAGTGCCGTCTAAGGGCCCGAAGATCACGGGCATCCAGTATGGTTTTCCGGCCTTGACCCTTACGCACAGAGATTGTTCCAGATTCTCTGAATCTTTGGATGATATTATGCACTGTAGATGATGATAACTTCAAACTCTTTGCAATTTTTCTCTGAGAAACTCCTTTCTGATATTGCTTCACTATTTTTCGCCACAGCATTGGGGGAATTGGTGATCCTCTGCCCATCTTGACTTCTGAGAGACACTGCCACTCTGAGAGAGTGCTTAAACCGGAGTGCTTGCGAGTGCTTAAACTGGAACATGATCTAAACTGAATGTGAATTCAACGGAGGGGGCCTCTTGGAGGGCCACTATCCTGCAGAGTTTAGCTCCAACTCTTCTCAACACCTGCCTTGAAGGCTGTGTCTGAAATATAGGCTACACTTAAATAAGGCACTATTTCAGTGGACAGCCATTTGTAGTGGCTCCAAACCACTGGTCCAATGTAGCTACAGCGTAATATCATACAGGTATAAATTCCTTTTTAATTGATTATTAAATTGTTTAATTAAGATTTATACATAATTTCCATGAAGATAAATCTTTTCATTACTACTGGAGCTGCTAGTTTGCTAAGTTTAAATAAATATTAAACAGCTAGCACAAACTATGCAAAAGCGGCAGCCTTTCCGGCGCATTCAGTGTCTGAATTCACTCACTCATTTTCATTCACTTCCTTAAGTGAACTATATTAGTGGAGTAATGTAGGGAATAGTGAATGGGGGGTGACAGACGAAGTTTCTAGTATGCCTAGTAAGACCTTGATTAGCTGGTTCAGGTGTATTTAATTGGGATTGGAGCTGAACTCTGCAGGACAGTAGCCCTCCAGGAGCAGGATTGGACACTCCTGATCTAGAACACCACAACCCCACAGAACACCATAGAAATTGCATAGTGACACCCTGGCAACCTCCCACAACAGCTTAGAATCATGGCACTGAGTTTTGCATTTCCCTAAAATAAAAAAATAAAAAAATAAAAATAATTGTTTATGATTGAATATATCTTTGTTGTTTTTAATATTTATTGAGGCTGTAACATTGCTGTATTGTCTTTTATAGGCATGAGCGGATCAACACTCGGAAAACCCTCATCATTGAGATCTGTCCTGATGATGATCTGGTGAACCTGGAGGTTTTAGATGAGGTATTGACTGTAGATGATCTAGCTGGAATTTAAGCAAAGGCTTTTGTTATCTTAATCATACAGAATTTGTTTTACTTTTAGATCTAGAGTCAACATGAATTCAAAATGTATTGAAATCTTAGTTACTTTCATAATACACGTTCCTGGACGTATTGAGTACGATCATTGCATGTTATTCCAAAGAATAGCAGAACTCCATTAAAAATGTCTGATATCACGAAAATAAAATGAGTTGCAAATGCTATTTCATATTTGATGTTAAAATGTAATGAAATTCAATTACAAACTATTACTAAACGATGTGAATTCAGTGACTCTCTGGTAGTATAAACAGCAAAGAAACATTTCCATCTCCAGCATCTCTCTTTTATAGGAAACAATCATTACACATCTTCACAAGCGATATCAGGAGCTGCAGATCTACACGTATGTTGGTGATATCCTCATAGCCCTTAACCCCTTCCAGACCCTCAGCATCTACTCTCCACAGGTGAGATGAGCAACATCAGGCTGTGCAATAGGGCATAATTAATGTCTAATGCATACAGTTTTTTTGATCAAGTGCGTAATTCATGTGGAGTACACTTCAAGTTAGCTTCCTTGTAGAGAGTGAACTAAGATGTAGTTTCCTGTCTGAAAATGTCTCTGTTCTCAGTTCTCAAAGCTCTATCATGGGATGAAACGCTCCACTAACCCCCCACACATCTTTGCCACTGCTGATGCAGCCTATCAGAGCATGGTCACTCTCTCTAAAGACCAGGTACTGCTTTATGTGTGTCTGCACTCTCAGTTCTAAAACAATACAGAGTATATCTAACATAGACATGGCTCAGTGACATAGTAGGCTGTCTTTGTTTTTAACACTTATGTGTAATTCATCTATGGTCTCTTTTTTAACAGTTTTTTACACTTGTTTAGTTTGTCTAATAACAGTGTAATGGTGGGTTCAGACTACACAATATTTTTGTCTGTTATGATAGTCACTGTGTCAGATAATGCGGTTTGACACCTAAATTCTTGTCGTGTAGTGGACAAAAAAACATGTCATATTACACGTTGCTTCTGGGTATGTTAATCCATGTATGTGCTTGCTCTGTACATTAATGAGTGTTTATATGTTTTCATTGTTTTTGTCTGTGTAGTGTATAATCATTAGTGGAGAAAGTGGAGCTGGTAAAACAGAGAGTGCCCACCTCATCGTCCAACATCTCACATTTCTGGGCAAGGTTGAGTACTCGCACCTTTGATACACTAATACCTAATACAATTAATACATACTCATATGCTTCAAAGAAATACTTCAGTAGCCGACCTTTCATGTATGATTATGGGATTCTTGATGATTTTCCCTCTAGTAACATAATGAACTATGGCTGTAAGATTTGCAGATAAAAAATCTGGGTCAGACTCTTCAAACATCATCTGTTGTTTTCTATTTCAAGGCTAATAATCGTACACTTCGTGAGAAGATTCTTCAAGTAAATCCCCTGGTGGAGGCGTTTGGTAATGCGTGCACGGCCATTAATGATAACTCCAGCCGCTTTGGGAAGTACCTGGAGATGAAGTTCACACCAACAGGGGCGGTGATGGGTGCTAAGATCTCTGAGTATCTTCTGGAAAAATCAAGAGTCATCAAACAGGCTACGTGAGAAACCACTTTGCCTAGATCTGTGGCCATCAGAACGTTAAAGTCAACATACAACCCATTTTACTTTTGTAATGTGACATATTTCTGAGTGTAACACAGTATTAACAAGAAAAACATTAAGGGCAGGACTTGATTTTACCCATAGGGGATTGATTGGATGGTGAAAAGTGGTCTTTGACATCAGTCAAAAACTAAAAAAAATTCTGAGGTGTGGCAGACAGTTTTCTTTGGATTTATAATGTGTGAATAACCATCTGAATCATTTACCATAAGACCAATTGATTTTGATTTCATGTTGACTTTAAACTTTTCAACAGTTCTTTCCCACATTTTGGTTTTCATTTATTACTCTTCATATCGTATATTTTCTTTTGCAGGGGAGAGAAAAACTTCCACATATTTTACTATATCTATGCTGGTCTTTACCACCAAGACAACCTCAAGAAATACAGACTACCCAACAAAACTGCCCCCAGGTTCTTGTGTTTATTTGTAACAAAATCAGTGCTTAAAAAGATGTGTAATTCTAGTTAACGTATCTACAATATTACTGATAAAGATTAGAGATTCATGTTACTTTTCTGGTCTTTCAGATATATTGATTGTGTTAATGGTAAAGTAATGCAGGACATCATCTCTAGCAAACTGTACAAGGAGCAATTTGTTGCCATTCAGGACTGTTTCCGTATCATAGGATTTACTGAGGAGGTACAGCTGAAATCCTGATTTATATTTCTTAATCATATGCAATAATTATTAAAGGGATAGTTCCTTAAAAAAATTAATTTACACACCCTCATGTCGTTCAAACATGTATTAATTTCTTTATCCTGTGGAACATAAAAAAAAAAAAAAAATGTATTAGAGCTTTTTGTCCATGAAATGAAAGTCAGTGGGGTCCAAATTTGTTTAGATCCTAACGTTCCTCAGAATATCTCCTTTATGTTCCACAGAAGAAAGATGATCATACAGGTTTGAAATGACATAAAGGTGAGTAAATTATGACAGGATTTTCATTTTTTTTGGTTCAACAATCCCTTTAAGATACCATTTTGTCAATCAGGCTTTCTTCCATGTTTTTTGCATACTTCTATATAAAATAGTTTATATCTTTATATACAGGAAGTGAATTCTGTGTACAGAATTCTAGCAGCCATTTTAAATACAGGAAATATTGAGTTCACATCCACCAGCTCCCAACATCAGAGCGACAAGAGTGAGGTGCCCAACTCTGAGGCCTTAGATAATGGTAAGTGGCTTATTTAAATGATTATTTGAAAGCTGTTTTCCCTTTAATGACTGTTCGTTTCTAGGTTTGCATTTACAGAACCCACATTTTCCTCATGACATAAATCTTGCAAATGTGTCAATAATAAATTGGCATATGAGAGACAAAAGACGAGTTACAGATCCATTCCTGATGTTCTTCTCTCTGTATTTACAGCGGCCGCTCTGCTCAGTATCGGCTCTGAGGAGCTTCAAGAAGCTTTGACCTCCCACTGCGTGGTAACTCGAGGAGAAACCATCATTCGCACCAACACTGTGGATAAGGCCACTGATGTGAGAGATGCCATGTCTAAAGCCCTGTATGGACGCCTCTTCAGCTGGATTGTGAACCGCATTAATGCTCTGCTGCAGCCTGACACTAACATCTGGTACAGCAAAATATTATCACAATCATCATGGTTGCATCCTTCGGTTTAATGTTAAAATATACCCAAGCCTACCATTTCACATAGCCCATTGACATAGCTTAGACCAATTTTAAATTTCAAGATTGTCTTAAAGGAATAATTCACCCAAAAATGAAAATACTGTCATCATCCTTGTTGAAAAAGATGTGCACTTGTTGTGTTCTTTAAATCTTAAATGTTTTTTTTAAAAACTGTACTTGCAGATAATATAGTATTAATTAAATAAAAGCCCTCACAGCAAAAGAACTCCGCGGCGGATCGGAGGTATCGCAGCTTCCGGAACGTATCTGCGAACGGACCCGTATTGGCGTCTACTTGCACGCAGTGACGGATCCGCAATGAAGGCGGATCGCGGACCCACCGTGGCTCCGCGCTGCATCCGCTCCGCATCCGCGATTAAAACCTTACCTCCACGGCAGGTCCGTTTGGGACCTGCAAATTGATACAACCGTTACAGTAAAGGTGCGTGCGCATCTGCGGATCCGACATGGGTCTGCTCAGGAGTCGCTGATTGACAGTAGAATTTACGGCGCTGCCCGGAGGTGGAGCTGATCCTCTGGGCAGCCCCAAAACGAATGTGACAGTCACGCGGGTTTGGCGACTTGAATGCAGATCCACATAAGTGGCCTTCCTCACAGCAGGAGACTCCTAAGTGTAATTCAGCATGCTTTCATGGCTGTGGTTTTAAAAGTGTACTTAAAGGGGTTCTTCACCGCTGGCAAAATGGGCTTTCAATAAAGCTTGGCTGCCTATGCAGTTGTTACGGGTTGCTCCAAAGAAGCTGAAGGAGGAGCAGGCCGAGGGCTGGCAGAAACAGGCAGGCCGGTAGGCAGAGACTCCATGGAGGAACTGTTGGAGGGAGCATCCATGGGGGCGATTACGGGAGGAGCGACCAGATGCTACCGACCCAGAGCACGGTGATGATGACAGCCCATGGCGGCGGCGTTGGTGGGAGGAGCCAAGGAGTAGGCGTGGTCGACAACCTCCGTGGGATCTCAGGGGATTCCAAGGTGTTGACGGAGAGCTGATGGGATCGAGTGATGGCGCTGGAACTGGAGGCCTTGGTGAAGCCGCAGTGACGAACGCCCGAGGTGACATCAGAGCTCCCGAGACCTGAAGCAAATCCGGGGGGGAAGGAGGATCCCACTGCAGCCATAGGGGTGGGGAGCCGAAGCGCAGCAGAAGGCTCGCAGGTCCGTAGTGCAATGGTGACAACTGACAAAGGGGGAGCCGACAGGACAAGGGAGCCTGGTACAGCTTCATGGTCGAGGGTCTCTGGTGGAGCCAAGGGTGGTAGGAGACAAGGTGAAGCCAACATGTCGACAGCCCGAGGTGGTACGAGAGGATCAGAGGCCGGAAGCTGAGCCACAGGATATACTTGATCTGCCGATGCTGGTGAGTGCAGACACAGAGACTTTACCTAAAGGGGCTGCAGGAGGACAGCTGAGGCAGGGCTGGAGAACTGGCAGTGCTCGATGGTGGATGTAAGAGAGGAAGATTAGGGTGGGGCAGGGTGGGAAGCAGTACCTCTGAATTCCAGTCTATAAGCCAGTCTTCCCCAGTGTCGAACTCCACCAGTATCCCCACCGGGACGGCTGTTGCCGGCTCACACCCCTGGTCAGACTCACATGGGAACTTCAGCTCCGGGGCTTTAGTGGGTGCTGTCGTCGCAGGCTCCGTGTTAGTGGCAGGTGGAAGCTCTCCGTCTGCAGGGGGCTCAGGCATGATGGGTGTAGATGGGCTGTGCTCTGGGTCGGCTTGCTAGACGTCTGTGGGGTGTGGCTGGACGAGGCTGCTGGAATCCTCCTCATTGGGGCAACATTAATAGAAGCAATGTTCCTTGCTTTTCTCATTTGGTCTGGTATTCTGTTACGGGTTGCTCCAAAGAAGATGAAGACAAAAATCAAACAAGGTTTATTTAGAAGACTCAAAGATAATCCAAAACAAAACAGAGTGCATTAACATAAGCAATACCAGACATCTGAAGAGGGCAAAGGCAGCAACTTAAATACATGATTAATGAGGGAACTAATAAGGAACACCTGTGATGATCAAATGAATTACCATGACAACTAAAAGGTGGCAGGAAAACTGAACAAAGGAAGACATGTGACTAATGAAAACAAACTGAATGTCCATGAAAACTAAAACGAACTGAACATAACTGTGACAGCAGTAGAAAGGTGAAAAAATGTTTGAAATTGGTGCTTCCTGACTAGAGAAAACAAATAGGTAGGAAAACACTCATAATGCACTGGGCATGTTGTCATTGCCACCACTGGCAGTGGCTAAAGGCTGCAAAGAATTGTAATTATAGAGAGAACGCTGTGACGGAAAATCTGAAAACCTCTGTGTTTGTAGTCAACATTTCAAACTTGATGACCATGAACAAAGTGTTTTAGGCCAAACGGAGGGGAAAAACTGAAAGAAACTTCCTTTCTGTCAGTTCCGCCCAAAGCAAAACACCGTCGCTTACAGGTAAGAAAGCTGTTGCCATAGTGTTCCATTTTTACTGTTTGCCGCCTTTTATTCCTGTCAACATGAAGTTCCTTTATTTCTAATGCATGCTATTTTTATGTAAAGTGTTGCTCTTAATCAAGCAACAGCGTGAATTTGTAGCATATTACTGCTGGAAGGTATGAGGAAAAGACGGGCACAGGAAGCTGACCTTTTTGGTGGCTGTGCATCTCTAAGGAGCATCTCAATATTACCCCTCCCTCCGAAGAAAAGCAAAAGCATGTCCGTAGTAATGATACACTGAGTTCCTTCAGTGTATTTAATCAGTGTGTTGTTTCAGTTTTACTCGTTTGATTTTGCAGCTGCAATTGTGCATTCTGACAACCTCCGACCTCTTGACGTGATGACGTAGACACAAAGTAATCACAAAAAAACGTTTTACGAGTTTACATGGCAGACTTTTTATTTTGTTCTGTTTATAGAAAGACAATTTAGACAAACTTAAATCTAACTTTTTTCCCCACCTGCATGCTTTGCCATGACACTCAAAATGGGGAGTGTAAATGCTAAAAATTAAGTGTTTTTATATATATATATAATAAGCAATAATAATTTTCATTTTGATTACATAATAATGGCAATATATACATGTCAAAGTCAGACATGCCCCTTTGCCAGCTGTGATACCTGGTTACTGGTTTAAACTTGGCCCAGGTTTGTAAAAGATTTTTGGGTCAGCACACCTTAATAGCTTCAACAGTTGATTGCTAATTAAAGTTTATAATACAATGAACCAATTAGAACCAAATTTAGGTCAGATAGCTGCTAATGGTGGATATTTTGATGAATCAAAAATGTAATTTTTTTCTGTGTATAAACTGTTTACGTAATAAAATATGTTTTCGTAAATTATCACAAATTAAAAAGGATTCATGCCAATATTGTCCAAAACCCCACTTTTCTAGGGCATTTCCAAACTTTTGGAGGGCATTGTGTATATGTATGTATGTATATATAATATTTATTTATTTATTTATTTATTTATTTATTTATTTATTTTTTGTGCAAGAGTAATGTTAAGTGGGAGATTTAGTAGTGTTTAATGTTTTGCTATTCTAATTTAGAAGAGTTTCTGTTATGCTGAGTTTTTTCATCATGGTGACGAGTGGAGCATGAGCGTAGTTTGAGAACCGGTGTATATGTTGAATGTTTGGTACCACTTTATTTTACAGTCATTGTTATACATGTTACTTGTAGTTACTGGAGTACTGTAATAACTATAAATTATGCATAATTACTTGCAATTAACCCTAAAACAAATCCTCATCCTAACCCTAACTATATAGTAAGTACATGTAGTTAATTATTATAACTCAGTACTTAAATGCATAATTACACTGTAATACTGACACCTTAAAATAAAGTGTAACCAAATGTTCTATATTGCTGAACTTATTCATCAATTGTTAAGCTAATGCTATTAAAGCATCCTGTTACCAATGAGCAAGTTAGCATTTACTGATATAGTTTAGTTTAAGCTAGCAAGTTTCTACTACTAAAAATATTTAAGTTGAGATTACATTATAATTTTAAGTTGTTTAAGTTAAATTGTTAAGAGCAATCAAAATGTATGAGTACAAAATAATAATCTGCCAGTTCTGCTTATACAAACTTTGAATTTCTTAACTTAAACATTTTGATGTTTTTTTTTGTTTTTGTTTTTGTTTTTGTTTTGTTTTTAATTTTGCCAGCGTTTTTTTTTAAGTTTACCAACGTATTTGCCAAAATGTGGAAGTATAATCTGTAGTTTTCACAGAAGCCCTGCAGCAGTCAAAACTTTTTTTGCTGACAAATACACATGAATTTCCCAGTCCCGGTAACACAGAGAAAGAGTAAACATTGTTCATTATCATACTTTTGACACTGTAACAATACAAAACAGGTTGAAAATCAGCAAAGTTACATTTAAAAGTTGGCATAAATCAGAGGTTGCGATTCTTCTCTATTATGACATATCTGAGTGAAATGGCTTCTCGAACAAGAAAAAATGTAGGGCGGGGCTTAATTTTGTTTATGTGGAATTGACACGAGTGGTAATTTAAGATGGTCACCAGCCAAACCAATAGATAAAAAGAAAACAACCTTTTATCTGCTGAAAAAAATAAAATAAAAAAATCTTCCAAGCCTGATCCAGGCAGGCTTTTTCAGCTACAGTATGTACGTTGAGCTTATCTTTGTGCATTGACTTTTATATCAAGTTAATTTAATGATAACTTAAAGGTATTTTCTAAACTTTCATCCCATTCTCCCTCCTTGAATCATGCGCAAGCATCTCCAGCAATGACCTCCAGTCTAACCAGCTCAGAATATTAATATCCTCAGCAAAAGAAGAAAAGAGCTATAAAAAAAGAGGTTTGTATAAATTTTTGATACAGAGTTACATTGAAAAAAATTATATGCAGATGATTAAAAAGACTTCAGAGAGAGTGGAAAAGCCGTTCATTGATCCGAGTGAATCCTGTCAGACTTCAGCCACGGGCTTGTCAGAGAAACTCACGTCTTCCACCTCGATACACACAATCCAAATTCTGCCATTTCCACTCCAATCAGCAGCGCATTCAACGTTATTGCCACTAATAACCTGTTAGCGGGAGCAGAAGGTGACCTCTGGTCGCTGTCTGAGGAGTTTGGAGGAGATCGCGTTTGACTGAATGTTCATAGACGAGCACAGCAGCTCTTTGTAATTTGAAATGACATACTGTTTTTAAAGGTCTTTGTTTTTGTGTTTTCTTGGTTGACAGGTTGTGAAATATTTAGTTGTTTGGGTCATTAGCGTGGTTAAGGCCTTAATGTGTTGTGACGGTCAGCTAATGTTTGGCTCTTTGTGTCTTTGAAGTGCGGCTGAGAGTGGAATGAATGTGGGGATCTTGGACATCTTTGGTTTCGAAAACTTCAAGAAGAACTCATTTGAGCAGCTGTGTATCAACATCGCAAACGAACAGATCCAGTTCTACTTCAATCAGCATATCTTTGCCCTGGAACAGGTAAGACTTTCTCTGTGCACAAACACCTTTAAACGGTTCAAGTTCAAGTTGATCTTAAACCCACCAATATTTGTCCTTGAATACATCTGTATCAGTTTAAATAGCAAAGAAAGAAAATGGAAACTTCAAAAATCAGTGAAATGTGTAATGATATTTTCTCCTCAGTAGAAACTCTGTGCCTCTAGAAGCATTGTTCAGTCTATCAAGTGGCCTGACACTTTCTTATGACTTATGAATTAGTCAAATCAGTCAGTCGTGTCATATGTGGCATATGTAGTGTACTTAAAATCTTATAGTATAGTATAGTTATAGTATAGTTTTTTAAAACTGTACTTGCAAATAATATTATATCAATGAAATAAAAGGACTTAGAGAGACTTTTTAAAAAAGTGCATTTTGTCATGCCAAATTAAGTTTTACTTTAAAATACATTTGAAAAATTTTGTTTTAATAATCTTTTGTCATTCCTTAATGAAGTACACTTGATGAGTTAACTAACATAATAAAGCTCATGCAGAATATTTGATTATACATTCAATTGTGTTAATCAAGTGTGTTATTCAATATTACATTTATAGTTAATATATTTTAAATGTACTAATTTACAACTACATCATTACAAATGTTTCATTACAAAAAATGTAAATATATAACACACAAGTTTCAATAGAAATGGCATTAAAGTAGATTTTAGTTTACCATAAATGCTTGTCGGTACATTCAGCAGTAGGGGTGGAACGGTTCAGATTTCTCACGGTTCGGTTTGTATCACGGTTTTAGTGTCATGGTTTCGGTACGGTTCGGTATGTGCTATGTTCAGTAAAAAATGGGACAATTGTCAGATAAAGATGAAGAAAATAAAAACAAATAATCTAACTACAAGAAACAGCACAAATAAATACATGAGAGCTAAGATACAAATAAAATAAACAATGCTTTACAGGTTTTTCAGGTATTTAACAGTAATCAAATATAAAATAACACTTCATATAAACTTCTTTGAATAATTAAATAAAGTTGAAACATTATTGAAGTTACAAAAGCTATTCAGTCAAGAGTGATTTCTTCGTCTTTTGTCGTTTGATTAACATTAAAACACATAGAGCAGGAATATTAGACTGCTGTCCCTTTAAGACATGATTCAAAGATCTAGTACACTGATACTGATACACATGTGTTGTATGTCAAGGTTTAAATGAGTTTAGTTTAAAGGTGCCCTAGAATTAAAAATTGAATTTACCTTGGCATAGTTGAATAACAAGAGTTCAGTACATGGAAATGACATACAGTGAGTCTCAAACACCATTGTTTCCTCCTTCTTATATAAATCTCATTTGTTTAAAAGACCTCCGAAAAACAGGCAAATCTCAACATAACACCGACTGATACGTAACAGGATCATTAATATGTACGCCCCCAATATTTGCATATGCCAGCCCATGTTCAAGGCATTACACAAGGGCAGCCAGTATTAACGTCTGGATCTGTGCACAGCTGAATCATCAGACTAGGTAAGCAAGCAAGGACAATAGCGAAAAATGGCAGATGGAGCAATAATAACTGACATGATCCATGATATTTTTAGTGATATTTGTAAATTGTCTTTCTAAATGTTTCGTTAGCATGTTGCTAATGTACTGTTAAATGTGGTTAAAGTTACCATCGTTTCTTACTGTATTCACAGAGACAAGACTGTCGTTATTTTCAATTTTTAAACACTTGCAGTCTGTATAATTCATAAACACAACTTCATTCTTTATAAATCTCTCCAACAGTGTGTAATGTTAGCTTTAGCCACAGAGCACTATCAAACTCATTCAGAATCAAATGTAAACATCCAAATAAATACCATACTTACGCGATTAGACATACTGCATGACGAACACTTTGTAAAGATCCATTTTGAGGGTTATATTAGCTGTGTGAACTTTGTTTATGCTGTTTAAGGCAGTCGCAAGCTCCGGCGGCGGGGAGCACGAGAATTTAAAGGGGCCGCAGCCTGAATCGCCACATATTTAATGATCCCCCAAAATAGGCAGTTAAAAAAATGAATTAAAAAAAAATCTATTAGATATTTTGAGCTGAAACTTCACAGACACATTCAGGGGACACCTTAGACTTATATTACATCTTTTGAAAACACGTGTACGGCATCTTTAAACACCGGTAGCAATGTGAGATGTTCAGGTCTCACCTGCGCTCGTGGACTATCAACTCCCAGGTGATGACGGCGTAAATGACTGGTCATAGAGCTTTCGGCACATCATTGAACATTTGTTTACAACGAGCGACTGTTTTGTCCATGTTCTTTTGATCATCGCTGTTGTAACATACTGGGAAACCAGAATGCATATCCGTCAACTGAAACATACATTAGCTGAATCTGTCTGTTTTTTTTTACACATTGTTTTCAACAAACCATATTATAGATGCGTCAGATTTGGGATGAACCGCGGTGCAAGCGGTTTGATTTTTTTTTTTTTTTCAAACCCTCCCACCCCTATTCAGCAGTACACCTCAACCTATATAAAAGACAACGGATGTAATTCTGAAATTACATTTAAAGATGTACTTAATAAACTACGAAATATGATACATTTCATTTAACATTGCATTTAGTTCTCACTGAAGTATATTAATTTGAAGTTTATTATTTCTCTATTGTTTCTATTATTTATTATATTAGTACTCCTTTTAATAGTATTCTAAAGTGTACTTTTTTCCCCTGCAAATTAAGGGTACAAGTTTTGATTTGCTTTGAGAATGTTTTACATATTTTACACATGATCTGTGATATAATGAATTCTGCATGTACTGCCATGTATTTACTGTTATCTGTACACATTCTTAGTGATGTTAAGGTACAGTATGACATGATGGTAATTGAGTTAAAATTACCCCCAAAAGATAATTTAAAGTCATTATTGTGTTAAATGAGAAAAGCATCAAATAGACATTACAAAAAGTAGCTTTAGAAAGAAATATTTAATTTGATTCAACATAGAATTTATTACACATAAACAATATCGAATTTGATATCAGGGCAAAAATGAATTTTAGGGGCATTATAACTGCATTCTATTTTTCCATAATTAATTAATTAAACTACGCATTAAATCAACATCCCTAATTATAAGGTATACACATCTGTTATGAAATAGTGTGTCTGTGTGTGTTTGTTCAGATAGAGTATCAGAGTGAGGGTGTAGATGCCAGTCTGGTGGAATACGAGGACAACAGGCCCATTCTAGACATGTTTCTTCAGAAGCCCATGGGTTTACTGTCTCTGCTGGATGAGGAGAGCCGTTTCCCACAGGCCACCGACCAAACACTCGTTGGTAATACTTTCTGCTTAGTGTTTCATCATTGCTGCATATTTGCTGAGTGAACACCGCATTAGTACTCGTTCATGTAAAATCACTTCTATGACGTTACAGTTTTTCTTGATTGTTTACACACATTTTCTGAAAGCATGCCTCATACTCTCAGAACTCTACACACAAATCAAAAAACACACACACAATGGGCAAAACCCCTCAATTCTCCTGCAAAATGAAACTTTACATTCAAAACAATGTTCTTTCTTCTCAAAATGGTATTTTGTTTTCAAATGACACACACAAACCATCATATGAATAGACATTTATAAGAACCAGTTGAACACTGATGTGCTCTATGTAAAACACTATGATGAATGGAAAACACTTCTCCATTCATCATAATGACTTTGGTCTTTATTTGGTTCAGAGTTACACTTACTACAGACAGTACATACATAAGTGTGTTGTAAAATATTTGTAGTATATATATATATATATATATATATATATATATATATATATATATATATACACATACACATACATACATACACACACACACACACACACACACACACACACACACACACACACACATACACACACACACATATATATATATATATATATATATATATATATATATATATATATATATATATATATATATATATATATATACACATACATACATACATACATACATACATACATACATACATGTAATTGTAAAAATGTGTGACAGGTGTTTGCCCATGTGATGAGTCAGTGTGCATATTTGAATGGCAGTGTGTTCCTTGTGAAAACAAGTGATTTTTCTGCCCGAAAATTGTGCCAAATGCAGAGAATTGTGTGTAGTCTTTTAAAAAAAGTGTGTTTTAGAACTGCAATGTGAGTGTAAAGCAGGAATTGTGCTTGTAGTTTAGCAGAATTGGTTCAGGGGGTTGGTGCATGAGTTACATGTTGTGGTCATTGTGTCTCAAGTACCAATATTTGTGTGTAAACAATTGAGAAAAACTGTAAAGTACACATTCTTTTTAAATGATAATGCTAAATAGCAAAGTATTAACTGAATAGTTCTCATTGTGTTTAAATAATTTTATGTATGAGATGATATGTACGTGAGATGACTATAACTATTCCAATTATTTTGAATAATGATGAAGATGTATCTGTTTAATAAGATTCTTCACTCACTTTCAGTGTTTGTAATAAAGATAAGTTTCAGGATAACCTGAGAAACAAGTACTTCTGGACACCCAAGCGTGTGGAGCTTTGCTTTGGGATCCAGCATTATGCTGGCAAGGTAAAGAGCTTGAATATTTTTTCATAAAATCTCTTCTTCTTCTTCTTCTTCAGGCAGTACTTACTGCTTTATATGAATGAGAAACTCTTTTTTTAGATGCTATTGTACTAACAGCTGAAATAAAATGCATTATCAATAACTTTCAGTAGTCATCAAATGCAGTATCAATAACAAAATTCATAGCCATGTTTGTTTGATTTTAAAATAATAAAAGTATTACTTTCTTTAACAAATCTTTTCAAACGTAAACGTGTAATAATTCTGTTTATTAAAATAATTGTGTTTCTCCTGTCAGGTCTTGTATAATGTCAGTGGTTTTCTGGAGAAGAACCGTGACACTCTTCCTGCAGACATTGTGGTGGTTTTGAGAACGTCAGAGAACAAACTTCTGCAGCAGCTGTTTTCCAGCCCCCTGACTAAAACAGGTACTAGAATCATTCAGCATTCATCCAGTGAGCATGTCTGTGGTGTCCCTTCTGTCAGCTCACTAGCCAATCAGAATTGATTGTCAGGTCAAATACTGTGGTGACAAAGAGCATCTAGGAGTTTGGAACAGAGCGTCATTTTATTGGACAATTCAGTAATGGTGGTAAAATGATCCCAATTGCTTGAGATTGCCCTACATTAAAATCCCTGATGGTGGACTATAAAATGTTAAGTTTGTTGGTGTGAATGTTTGTTGTAAAACTTAAAACATGAAAGTGATGTTGTTCACACTTCAGCCCAGAAACCTGCTGTAATAAGATTGATTCTCTTTGTCATTATGTGACAGTTTTTTACTCCTATGCTAAGGTCAGTCTGAGGTCAACAGAACCGCTAACAGGTCACATTACTGAGAGAATGCAGTGATGTGTGTTTCCACAAATAGGGTACAAATTACAAAAATATGCTCTTAAAAATGCATACATTTTTAATATGAAACATATTAGCGTAAAAGTATAAAAAAGTATGGATTACAGGGCAAATAACGGGATTGAAGATTTAATAAAAAAAATAAATAAAAAAAATCAGAGCTAGTTTGGGACCAAATGTTGATTTGTAGTTATTGGTAAGCTTACATTTCCCATAAATTCAATCAACATCAAAATGTGTTTCTTTTATGTAAACGCAGTATACTCGGATAAGAGATCAGAGATCATTCCTTCATGCAGAATCTCTCCAGATCCTTCAGATTCCAGCTCCATGTTGGTGCTTCTTCTCTTCAGTTCACTCCACTCATTTTCTTTAGGGTTCAGGTCAGGGGACTGGGATGGCCATGGCAGAAGCTTCATTTTGTGCTCAGTGACACATTTTTGTGCTGGTTTTGATGTTTGTTTTGGATCATTGTCCTGATGGAAGATCCAACCATGGCCCATGGTTGGATTTCTAGCAGAAGCGGTCAGGTTTTGATTTTTTATCTGTTGGTATTTGATAGAATCCATGATACCATGTATCTGAACAAGATGTCCAGGACCACCAGCAGAAAAATAGGCCCACAACATTAAAGATCCAGCAGTTTATTTAACCGTGGGCATGGGGAACCTTTTATCCATGTGTGCACCAAACCCATCTGGTGGGTTTGCTGCCAAAAAGCTCTTTTTTTTTAGTTTCATCTGACCACAGAAGCCGGTCCCGTTTGAAGTTCCAGTCTTGTCTGACAACTGAATATGCTGGAGATTGTTTCTGGATGAGTTTCTGGATGTGATTTTCCCCCACTTTCAATTATTTTCCTTCAATGAAAGGTTAGATTTTTGCTAATTTTATGAATTAAAGATCAAAAGGATAAACAATGCAGATTTATTTTTACAGTCATCTTTGATCATATTTGCCAAGGGTGCCAATAATTCTGACCACCACTGTAATAATGCTGCACATAAAAGTATTCATACACTACCGTTCAGAAGTTTGGAGTCGGTAAGATTTAAAAAAAAAAAAATTTGTATTTTTATTCAGCAAGGATACACAGGACAGTTTTTATTTTTGTTTTACAAAATTTTTCTACATTGAATTTCCATTTGACAGATTGTCAAGGATTATATAAAATGATCCTGTTTTAGTGTTTTAATTATTTAATGGCATGAAAGGCATTGCACTGCTTTTCTTGCTCTGTTAAAATATAATGTTGAACAATACTTGATCTAATACATATCAATTCTCTCTCTAAACATTGCTTTAAATTATAATGGCACACCAATTTGTACTCTTTTCGTGAAAAGTGCCTCCCATATTGAGTGTTTTTGGAAGTATTGAGTTTATGGAAATTCAGCACCCATTTGGAAATGTCTGGTCTGACTTACTGATGTTGCTGTAGAGCATGATTGCATGAACGTGGTGTGTAAATGTTCAGTATCAAATAAGTCAGCTGAATTCATATATTCTCGGCACTTTTTGTGTGTGTGTCTCTCTCTCTATCTTTATAAATACAAATCTCTCCCCCCATTATCTCTGGAGTGGCTGATCTCCAGGCAGAAGAATAGTGGAATAGAATGGAAGGATAGAGCTGTGGATGGATGTGTTTTCATTTCCTCTAAGCTGTCCGCTAGGCTCCCGCTGGTTCTCTCCTATCTGCTGGAGTTTGGGATATTCCTGCGATAAGATTTTCAAATACCCAGTGGAAGAAAAGCAGCTATTTAGCCCAGTAAACTGCTTTTCCTCTGCTATCGTTCTGCCAGGCAGGTGCTTAATAAAGCCAAGAGTTGCTAGACGGTCACTAGACTTAGTGAGGTGTGAATAGGAGCATACTGGGTAATTATAAGATGTGTATTTTCATACATCTCTTTAGTTAAGCCATTATGTGGCTGGCCGCTGCCTGCGGCTACCTGTTAATGAGTGTGTTTAGTGAGAAACCAATGAAAAACTCAGAGATTTGAAAACCAGAGTGTTTTTAAATTAATGTGTTGAGCTTACGATAAAGTGTTGGTTAATTCGCTAAATGGAATAGGATAATTTCATTGGTTAATTTTGAGGTGTGTGTGTGTGTGTGTGGAGAGAGATATGTTAATGGTAGCTTCCCATTTCACACTCTAGATCATAGATTTTTGAAAGAGTATGAAAAAGTATATGGATGATTTAATATTTCAGTGGATTTTTGAAGTGGGCTTATGTTGATGTTTTTGAAAGTTAAAATAAACATCCAGAATAAGCTATAATGAACATGATATTTAACATTGCCTAAATGTAAACGCACATCAAAAAAGTAAAATTGTGGTCAATAAGATCTTTTGATTTATATATTTTTTTATTTTAATTAATACTTTTATTCAGCAAGGATGCATTAAATTGTTCAAGTGTCAGTAAAGACATTTATAATTATACAAAATATTTTTATTTTAAATAAATTCTGTTCCTTTAAACTTTGTATTTATCAAAGAATCCTGGAAACACACATATCATGTTTTCCACAAAAATATTAAGTAGTGCAACTGACAATAATAAGAAATGAGCAGCAAATCAGCATATTATAATGATTTCTGTTATTTTAAATTATAATAATTTTTTTCTGCATTTTATTGAACAGAGACTGTTCAGTTTTTTTTTTTTATGGAATGGTATGGTAGTGTACACTCCCTTTTAATATAATTTAGATGTATAACTAAATATAAGAATAATTCATTCACATGAGCATAGATACCAGAAATACACTGATCTGAAGAACCTGTAATGAAACATCAAGAACTTTTGTAAT